>NC_071388.1:40516284-41716284 GCF_022682495.2 Desmodus rotundus
CATTTGAGGGAGAGCTTATTTAAAGGTTTAAACTATAGAGTAAATTAACTCTGTTGAATTATTTCTGAAGTTGTTTGCATCCAATGAATGATTTAGTTAAATATGTTTAAAACTGTTCTGCTCTTGACGTATGTTTTTTCATGTTGTTGTTTCTCACAGTTTTATATTTATCTACACACAAGAATGATCACCTTACCTTTGAATACATTTTCTTAGTAAACCTGAAACCAGATGTTTGTTTAAATTATTCCTCAATAATAGGCTTGGGTGTGACTTTTGTTTTTTTTCCCTTAGGGAAAAAAACCACTGATCTGTAGAATCCATGTTCGAAAATGACAGTTTACATATTTAATATCATTTCCAAAAGCCAGAAACTTTTGCATATGAGACAGTTAGGGTTATAACAGTGAATTCAAATTACTGATTTGGGTTAATGTTTTGATACTGTTTCTGATAACAGAGTAAAATACACTCATATCATCACAGAAACAAACATATATTTTTCTCTCATTTCATTGTAATACTTGGTGTTATCCAATACTTTTGATTTCTATCATCCTCCTTCTTCTAAAAATACTCTTATTATAATACCACTTGGTTTCTTACAAAAGGGATATTCTAATTCATGAGATTTAATTTTAAATCTACCTATTAAACGTATTGAGTATTTAACTGAACAGCTGTATGGAAGCCAAATTAATTACAGATTATAGTCCATGTTAACATTCATTTACATTTATATGTATGATCAATTTTAAAATTATGCTTTCAATGATATGTACCTTATAAAGCATGTTTTACTTATATAAACAACAATTGAGAATTAAAACTGTGTATATAGAGAATAAGAGAATTAACTTTCATCAAAATATAAAATCATATTTTATCATTTGTTTATTGACACTCTATAACTAAAAATTATTTTATTGGGAGAAAATAAAAGCCCTTAAAGTGCAAATTTTTCTGTTGAATAGTATAGAAATATTGAGGAGCTATAAGTGTATTATTTTCTGCTGATTTAGATAACACTCGATATGAAAATATGTGGATCCAATTTTGGCTACACACCAGCTGAATATATTAACAGCAAACTTTTCACTCTCAAGCACCACTTAAAATCCTTATTGCACATTTTTTTTACTACAAAAAAATATTCTATTACATTGTTTTTCTGATCATCATTACCTTCCCTTTTTCTAAAACTTTAAGCTAGCATTAAAATCTACAAATTTATAGTTTCCCAAATAACAATTAATATTTCCAGGTCAATTAAATTCATTGAACAAATAAATAATTTAAAGCCTATTTTAGATTATGAAAGCATGTGTTTTTCACATTGGCTTTCATTTAAATATTTCCTTTCATGTTTCCTGTGTGAATTCAGGAAGTAGGGAGCTGGAAGGGATATAACATTTTTGCCCTAGTGCCACTGGCCTTGGAGAATAGCACGAACACTGTTCCAGCGAGTCACCATTTTGAAAACGGGCCAGATGTGTGGCAGTATTATGGTGGGCAGGGAAGTCTCAAAATAACATGCTACAGTCTGCCTATGACTCATCAGCATGTGTGTGTGTGTGTGTGTGTCTCCAAGCAATGTTTTTGGCCAAATGGTGCTTAAAAATACTGACAATATTTTACCTCAGCTTGAATCTTGTGATTATCAACTGTGGATTTTCATGAAATATGCAAAAAGGCAAACAACTAAAAGCATATATGACTAATTAAGGACTGTAGACCTCAAGGAGTAGGAGCAGTTAACTAGGATCACAAGTTGGGAATATTGCTGCATTAACTTAAATAGAACCCTGGGAAGTAACCATTTAAAAACTGTATTTGTTGAACTAGTTGGTATAGTTAGATAATGGGAAGATAGGCACTGACTTTTTGTTCTTTCCGCCATTGTTATGATCTTCCCTTTAATGATGAGCTGCTATCCTTTTCTGGGATTACTCAAAGATACAGAAAAGACATTATCCTCATTTCCCAATCTACAGTGCTAAAAAGACGTCAGGGACACAGACACACACAGATAGTAAAGCATTTCAAAGATAGAAAGATGGATTCACTTTTATATTTTCCTAAGCTCGTACTTTAATGCTGTGATTTTACCATATTAGGAGAGATCTTTATTTTCCATGTGTTTGATTGACAATTTCACTTTGTGTCTTCACTTTTGGGGGGAAGTTATTGCCAGAGGCTTGGGCTGGGGTTCCAGCTTTTACAAAATAATTCTGAGGCGACCCCTGTGGGGAGGCAAAAAGGAAAGACCTTGAGGAAGCAGGTTAAATTTGGTGCACAGATGCTTGTGTTAGAGAACAGAGAAAATGAGGGGAGTAGGTGTGGAGGAAAAGGTGTGGAGCATCTTTTCTGAGAGAGGCCTGTGTTGTTGCAGCAGGAGAGACATGCTCCTTTCCCCCTTCTAAGCGTGGTGGTGTGGAACTTCAATGTGAAGACGCGTTGAATGCATTTTGCTCAGAAAATCCGATACATTTCTTTTGTTTTTTTTAAATTAATAGTCAAATAGTTCATATAGTAATATACTTCAAAATAAGCCAGACACAAAAGAACAAATATTGTATAATTCCACCTAAGTGAGCTACTTAGGACAGGGAAATTCATAGACACATAAGGTAGAATAGTGGTTATCATGGGATGGGGGAGGGGGAAGTAGGGAATTATTGTTTAACGAGTACAGGGTTTCTGTTGGAGAAGGTGAAAAACTCCTGAAAATAGATGGTAGTGGTTATAAACAATGTGAAAGTACTTAATGCCACTGAATTATATACTTTAAAAATGGTTTAAATGGTAAATTTTGTTACTACAATAAAAAAATCACCGAACATGTGTAACAGTGAGCAACATTGTACACCATATTTTGCATGCATGGAGTTTATCCTCTTGATAAATTCATAGGGTGTGCAAATGTATGTGCATTGTGATAGCTATTTACCTTTTCACCAAGTGTGTATTAGGCTGTCTGTTCCCTCACAGCCTAACACTGAATTTAATTAAACTTTTCTCTTTCTGGCAACCTGAAAGGAGAAAAATCAATTGCTTTTTTTAAGAATAAAAGGAAACTGTGTCTGTAAACTTCCTTAAGGGGTTGAAATTGGGACCCCACTGGTCTTAGGTGTATGAATTGGGAATTTGAGGCACATTAGAGCCTGTAACCATGTGCTAATGGAACTGTAGTTGAGCTGATAACGTGTCACTGATTAAGTGATATAGTATTCATTAATTTTTAGATGGTCTCAGCTATAGATGGGTTAAAAAGTTTGTCCAAATGATATATACAGTATTGTTTCAATCTGTATACTTTTTAATTCAGAGGGATTTCAACATTTTCCCAGTTATTAATTCATCAAGCATTTGACAATAAAGAAGACATATGCCTGCCTGGAGGAGCTTACAGTGTGATGGGGGAAGCTATCCAAATAATCAGGCATTGCCATTGCCACATGAGGGTGAGTGGAGATTGCTATGGAAGTATGAGTGGGCAAGTCCTTACCCCAGACATAGGTGGTGAGGGGCAAGGAAGGTTTTCCAGAGAGGCTTGCATGTGAACTCTGTTCTTTATAACAACTGGGATTTAGGCAGCTGAAGTGGGGAGGAGAGGGAAGGATGGATGATTTGAGGAATCTGGAAAAGGAACAGACACATTCATTGCAAGGTCCTGAGGCAAGACAGTGTGGAACCTTGAGAGCATTCCAGATAGTTCAGGTGGGCTGCAGCCTAGAATGAGAGAGTTCCTCTGATGAGCATTTTTTATATTCTCTCTAATAAATCTAGACCTTGATGGGGCTTCAGACTTAGGAGTTTCTCCTGAACGCGGAGCTTGGCAAGGGGTTCTCACATTCACCCATGGTCAACAACAAGGCCAATGATGATTCTTCTTCATATTTTGAAATTCTTTTGACTTCAGGCCCGTAGTAAGTGTGGCAAGCCTACGCTGCTATCTCCCATTTCCCTACTTCCTCTTTTTTCTCCTTGACTTTCATCCTCTTCTTTTTCAAACCCTCCTGAAATCCCAGCCTGCATTACCAAACCTTTCCCCAAAGTCTTTCCTTTGGGCAAAGTGTTTGTGCCCACTTCTTGCCTGTAAATCATTTGTATTTTTCTTTGACCATTTATTGAGCATTGCTTTTATGCAGGACATTGGGTAATGTGCTGGGAATACAAGGATGAATGAGACCAATCCATGTCCTCAGGTTAATATTCTCTGAGTACTTTATTACCTTTATTATAGTACTTATCCCAGCCTGCCTTGTGTTACAGGGCAACCTAGTTACTGTGAAAACATTTTGATTTGTGCAGGTAACCTTCAGTCATAGCATAGGGCCAAGGACACACAAATGCACAAACATGTATTGTTCATTCATTTCTATTTGGGTTAGGGAAGGGGGAAGGAGAGAGAGAGAGAGAGAGAATGAGGGAGGGAGCTTGAGCATTTATTCTGTGTCAGGCACTAGGAGAGCTGCTTTATTACTATTACCTCATTTAACTTTTCTCAAAATCCATGGAGTAGGAATGAATAGTTTCTCCATTTCACATGGTGGGAAACTGAGAAGCAAAGTGCTTAAATAACTTGCCCTAGGTCACATGGCTAAGAAGTGGCAGAGCCAGGATCCATCCCCATAGAGTTTGGTTGCAGGGCTCTTCCTTTTGGCCACTGTGCTAGATTTTCTTCTTAGTCATTCCTCAAGAGGTCACACAATCAACAGCACAATGGCAATCTACTGGTAATTTTACTTTACTCATTTTGATGTCCCTGAGAAGCAGTGGCCTGAGTTTGTATGTCTTAAGTGTGAGTCCACATCTAGGTTGTAGCACCCAGCCAGTGAGCTCCAGACATCAGGTAGCATCTATATTTATCTGGTTTTACATGATGCTTGTAGACAGATGTCTGCATTTGTATGAGCCTTTAAATACCATGTGATGATGATAATGAGGCTGATTTATGCTGCTTACCAGATGGATCCCCAAGGCTGCTTGGAAACTGGCATACAATCAAAGGCACCAAGCAGATAGCTGTGATGTGACAGTAGATCTTCAGGGCTCTGCTTGAACAAGCTTTTAGTGTTGTTTAGACCAGGGCTTCGCAAACTTGTCCACTGAAGTCTCCCTACAGCAGTGGACAGTGAAGTGTGTACCTCTGTGATCTGGTGAAGAAGCATGGAATTATCAAGGTATGCCATGCCTTGCAGTCTCCAGGTTTCATCTTAGAATTCAATGCTGACTTTTAATAATCTAATAATAATTGAATAACCTATTCATGCTTACTAAAAATAGCAAGGTTTTTGACTATTTGCCATCAAATAAAATGGGTACTGCAGGAGGTGTGGTATTATTTTCTGCAACCCCAAGGACCCTCTGGCCCACCATTTCATCAGACTTTACTTGGAGGAGCACTGGTTACATAAAACTGATGTGGTTTAGAGCATCTGAGGTGTGGCCACTTAAAACAGCTGTCATATCACGTCAGGAATGACGAAGCATGCGAGGCAGTCTTTGGCAATCCGTAGTCTAGGTCTAAATACCCTTTCTCATGGCTCTTCTCAGTCCTGGTCGTCTGATATCCCTGTGTGGAGGCAGATGTGAGCTCTCCTACAAGCAATGAAGACAATGTAATGTTATTGAGGTGACCAGCAGTGTCTCCCTGGGATTCTAAGTTAATGTGACTGGAACCTCAGTCTGCAGTAATCCCCATAATTTCTTGATATTCCTAAGGGCTTATTTTCTTGATGCTTCCTATGGTTTAGGGTTTTGCATCTGCAAATGTTTTCTGTTTTGTTTTTGTCCACCTGGCTGCAAAATTCAGTGCCTCTACTAGTTTACCACCCCAAATCCACTCACAGTAAGCATTTCCTGAGTTTGTTAACTTGATTGAAAGTCTAAGGACTTCAGTCTCCCAACAATTTCACTAGCTCCCTGCTCTTCTCTCCCTACCCTGCCTTTCTTTTCTTCTACTCTTTCCCTCTTAAGAGCAAACAAATTGCTCTCTCTGTCTCCTGTCTTGTAGTTTCACCCTCTTCTCTGAATTCTTGGTCTCAGGTGACATTCGTGCCCTGTGGGACTCACCTGCCCCAAGTGGGGCTACTGAAGCATTTTCCCAACAAAGGCAATTCTAATTCTCTAAGAGGAATTCTCATACCAGCTGTCAAGAGAGTTGAATGTTCTTCATCTAACCCCCCTAATAATAGAGTAACAAAGGTTGAGAGTGATTTATTTTCCTTTAAAAAATAAATTAGAACAGACTCAAGGTTATCTCAGTAATAATAGCACTCTCTCTCTCCCTTGCATTCCAATATGCTGCTTGAATGGGGAGAAAGGCATGAAGTTACAGCTCGCTCAAAGGGAATTGAGCCTGGAGGGGTGCTATCTGAGTATTGCAGGGGACTAAAGAGCTCCTCCACTTTGATTCCTGAAGAGTTGTTATCTAGCATCTGCTTCAAACATTGCCAAAGTCGGGTTTACAGCCTCCTGGAGCAGCACACATAGTTCTCTGGGCAGTGCTGACAATTTAGAAAACTATTCTTTTCATTGAACTATTTCAGTCTTCTAGAGCTTCTACCCTTGTTTTCTAATCCTATTTACATAAATTCAGAGCTGACTAATTTGATTTGAGTTATATTAGTCCAGTATCATATACTCTCCATCCTGAAATATATATTGGAGAAACCACTTTCCTGTTTAAGATGTCTTGGGGGCTCCCCCATTACCCAGAGAATTAAAATCTTACCTCCTTAGCAGAACAATCAGTGTCCTTGGTAAGCTCGATGCACCATCCCTTTCCACCTTAACCCTCTGCTTTCACCTTCTTATGTCTCCTGCTGTCCGAGTTCCTCTAATGGCCCAAGTAGATATGTCACTTTTTTTGGTTCTGCTTTCCCACCAGTGTAAAAGGCTTCCCAACTTGTCTCATCTTCACTCATAAGCATCTTATTTATTTTCCAGTGGAACTTTCAGCTTGAAGCCTGCCTTGCTTTCTTTGGTCCAATGAGTTGCTACTATTTCTGGGTTCCTTGTTGTTCCTTTAGACTTGTGCTGTCCAATACAGTAGCCACTAGATACACGTGACTCTTGAGCACTTGAAATGTGGCTAGTTCTAATTGAGATGTATTGTAAATATGAATTACATACTACATTTAGAGACTTAGTATAAAAATCAGGATGCAAGTATCTCATAAGTAGGTTTTTTACATTGATTCTATATTGAAATAAGACTTTGGTTATATTGGTTTAATTTCACATTTTCAAAAAATTTCAATGTGGCTACTAGAAAATTTAAAATTACATAAGTAGATCACATAATTCTATCGGGAAACCCTGCTTTAGACCATTATGTGGGACCCAATCAATTCTGAGCACCTTGCATTGCCACTCTGTGTACATCTCAGTCCCTGCGCTAGAGCTTAAGTTCCCTGAGGTCAGGGACTTGTAACCTGTCATTTCTCTCTACTCACCCAAAGGTTCTCTCATTCAGTGGATATGCAATATATGCAAATGGAACAAAATAGAAAATGTTTTATCAGAAGAGGTCAGAAATTTAAGTGCCTACAGAAACCAGGTTGATAGCATAATTATATGAAGTGAGCTGGGTTTAGCAGGGATCTTGGTGTTTCAGACCCAGTAGGATGTGGAAATCAGTTAGCAGGAACCATGGTCAACTGAAAATTCATCTTTTTGTGAAGGAGGCAGCCACTTCTTCCCATCAGCTGAATTATTGCCACATAGGAACACAAGCCCAGGGTTGCCAAAGTTTCCAGACTTTCAAGAGAAACTGAATATCTGGACTTTTATGTGAATTTAACTGATGTTTTTATAATGACTTTATTATTAAAAACTTTGTGGGGGGAACCAGGACAGGTTGGTAGCCTGGATACATCCTGAAAGTTACCAAGTAGTGCTTCTCATCTAAAGAGTAAAGTGAAACTTACCTCTAGTACCATGTTCAAGAAGAGTAAAGCAAGATTCATTATCGTGGCTTTGATCAGGAAGGGACTGGAATTTGGACCCTTGAATTTTCAGATGATTCAGAAAGCTATCAGTAGATGGTATTTCCAAACATTCCCAAACACTTTAAGTTAAAAAACATACCCATCTGTAGAATTTTTTGACTTAGGCTTTCAAGGGGAAAAAGGGGGATGTGGGTCTACAAAATGAGTTTATTACAGGAATATGAAACTGTCAGCTTAATGCAAAGGGGGATAATGTCTTTTGTTAAGTTTGTAACTGTCTAGAGTTTGGGAAATGGTCAAAGAAACTATCATTTTCTGAATTTTCAAAGATCTTGTGAATTGTGTTGACAGAGGGATTCTGTGGTTGACTTTAGCATATATGATGTGACAGGTTAGAATGGGCTGAATGCTAGTCAGAATAATGTTATTTTTCAATGACAGTATGCTGCTTCTAAGGTATAATAGATTAGCAGCACTACCCCTGCTTTGGTTTACATTTCTTTGAAATCCAACATCAGTAGCCCAAGTAATGTAAAAGAACTCTGGCTTAGAATTGTATTGCATATTGAACAGGTTCTTATTAGTAATTTACTGGGGTTTTTTTTGTCATTTTATAAAGCTCAATAATGTGTAGTCATAACAATACCAGAATTAGCTTACCAAAGGGGTCATTATTCTATTGAATAGGAAAATAAGTGAATATATATATAACTTCAATTTCAATTTTATTATTTTGCATGTAAATTGAACATGTGAAATGAAAGATTCTATTTACAATGTTACCTTTGAAAGTCATCTATCACGTATAAATGAATACCTGAGAATTTTAAAAAACCTCCTAAGCAAATAGAAAGAAGGAACATAAGATATGAAATCAATGAATCAAGATAAAACAGTGTTCTTAGCTTTTAATACACAGTATAATTTGCCTAAGTAAAGAGAACACTATTTTATAGAGATTCATTGATTGTTAAGCAAGTATCAGTGAATGGTAAATTCATTCTGACTTGTGGTTAGCCTTTGAGTAAGTCCTGGAATCTCTGTTTCTCATTTTCGCCACTTGCAAAGCGGCTGTAATAATGCCATTTATCTCTCAAACATGACCATATATACTAGTTTGGAAGATGGTGCTACTTCTGGCAAAGTGTTCTGAGATCTAGACAGATAGATGTGTTGTTATTTCCACAGTATGTTGACATAGCAAACATGTTTTATAAGAGCAGCCTGGGTTGCTTTTTAGCATCTTAATGTTTATAAATCAATAAGCAGCTGTTATATCATCATTTAGCTCCACAAACTTGGTAAGAAGCATAGATAACCATACAAATTAACTATTACAAATAATATAATAATAACATTAATAGAAATACCTTAATGGGAAAAAACACCCAGAGTTCCAAGTAAAAAACAACTGTCATTTTTTTATTTCACCTTTTTACATAATTATAATCATAATAGAGATAAAATTTAGTAATCCTATTTCACCTTTTTACATAATTATAATCATAATAGAGATAAAATTTAGTAATGTCTTTTGTGATAGTAAACTCTATTTCCCCATAGTTCTGCATGGTTTTCAAAATTATCTTTTTATATGGCTGTGTAATGCTTCATTAAATATAGGTATTATAATTTACTTATTTTTTTTATTGCTGGTAATCTGGCTTTATCAATTCTTTAAAGGCAGATGTTCCAGAAGGTAACAGTGAAACATTAAAAATATTTCACCTTAGTTGGAGAAAAATAGGTTGATGATGAGGAAAGGTATCTGTTACTTCTCTAAGTCTAGGATGATCTGCACAGCCTGGTGGTCTTGTGAATCAGAGTGCTGCTGAGGACAGTGGTGAAGCTGCAGACTTGGCAGACTTTGGCATGTAGATGGTCATTCAAGACATGGGACTCTGATGACACGAGCCAGTCTTAGTGTGTGTAGTTCTAAGAGTAACTGAGGACAGGACTCTAAAGGACGGTCACATTTAAAGGACAAACAGAGGGAACGAAATGCAAAGGGGACTAAGGAGGAATGGTCAGAAAGAAAGAGCAGTGTCCTAGAAACCAGGAGAGACTGAGGGCAGCAGTCGTGTTAGGACCTGCACAGGAGCAGAGCTGACTCTGGAATCTGGGGCTGTTGATAGGTACTGCAGGCATAGCTCCACCATTCTGTGGGTAGGCACAATTGTAACCTTTCCACTCTGCATTTTCTGCCTATTTCCAGTCAAGGACAGGGTTCCTGCATCTACCTAGGTCTATGTGATCCTTTTAAATTGTGTTCATTTCTCAATATGAATACATTAAAATCTAAGAATAGAATAGCTTGGTTTAAAAAATGTTTTGTTCATTTCTATTGCTGTATTCTAACAGCGGTTCTCAAGAGCTGGCTCAAGGACACTGGAGTTTCTGTTTCTACAGATGTAAGGTATCCCAAGGGTTTTCATTTTTACTAAGCTCCCAGGTAATTCTGATGGACGTTCAACTTTAAGAACCCTTGATTTATTAACCAGAAGTCGGGGGTGGGCAAAAGTAGGTTTACAGTTGTTTGTATGGAAAATAATACAATAATTAATAATAAAATAATAAACTGTGTTTACTGTACTCACAGCTATAAACCTACTTAGCATGGGACATCTAGCAGTTTGTCATACCAGGGGTAAATAAATGAGGCATAGTCCCAATTTTCATAATGATTTACTCTCATAAAGAACTGGTCCAGAGCACGTATATATCTGTTGAACTTTTCCTCTGTTAAGCATATTAGGCAGGATTCTGAAGAAATTAAAAAGAAGATATCATGAATGAATAATTGGATGCACTCATAATCTACAGAGGGAATAAGATCCCTAGGTCGATATTTGTGAAAAGGAATATGCTTCAAAAATAATCCCAACCAATGGGAAAGGGACAGTGGTATCAGAGGACGCTTCTTTCCTGGGCCTGTCCCCTGTGTACTGCTTTACTTTGTGGCCCTCTCCATGGGAGCCATGTGTTGCAGTAGAAAGTGCCTTGGACTTGGTATGAGATGCCTTGGTTTGGAAGTTTGCTCTGCCCGCCAGCCGAGTGACCCTCAGGGAGTTCTGTAACCTTTCTGACCTGGTATTCTTATCTGTTAAACATGATAACACCAGCATGAGCAATGTTTTGACAATGTAAACGTGAAATAATACTATTCATCATTAGTTCTGAAAGGAGCAATTTCTGGTGTGCTTGCTCTCATGAGTATTTTGAAATATCAACATTTAAGATGTTTAAAAAGAATTGATTTGAAATATTCTTATGTTGTTTGGGTGTGGTGTGTGTTTAAGTTGGTGTCTTATAGCAGTGGTTCCTAAACGCTGAGTCAAGGGTACCAGAGGTTCTAGCGTGGTAGATCTGGACCAGGAGCTTTTAACCTATGCTTTTGAATGAATACAAAATGAATACAAAATGAATACTTAATGAATATAAAAATTTTACCCTGTTCAAAAATGTTATAGGAAATTTACAGATAAATTTAAATTCATGACTAAATATTAATGATTAGTTTGGGAATATGCATTAAAAATTTTACCTCCCATTCCTTGTTCCACTAAACATTGCTGGACTTCAAATTTGATTTTTTTTTGCAAGAATACTTGCCTTTTAAAATCTTTGGTGAATTATTTCCTTTCATTTACATTTATTCCTTTTAGCTAAGCTAAAAATATGACCTTTTAATTGCCAATTTAAATATCTATTTTTACTTCTTTTGTTTTAAATGAGATGGTTTTGATTTTATTATAGAAGCTTGTGTGCTTTTTTAAATCTTTCCTTCAGTCTTATTATTCACTTCACTTTATGTGGCCTCTTTGAAACAACAGGTGTTTCTTTGTCCTGAGATTTGACTTAATTAAAAGTGAGTGAAAGGAGAGGAAGCAACCCTTTTCTGGCAGTTTTTGCCTACACAGGAGGCTCTTTAGCAAGCATTGTAACGAAGGATTCTTATCTTCTTCTTTAAAGACTCTGCTAGATGGGAAGGAAGAGTAACATTGAAAGACTTTGCTTTAGACAATATCTTAAAGCTAAAAGACCAATTTGAGTAACTGACCTTTTCCCATTGACTTAGGGTTTAAATTCATGAACACTCGATCACCATTTTTTATTGTTTGTGATTTCTTGGAGACTCTAGATTTAAGGCCTAGTTCTGTCATTTATTTGTGGTCTCTGTCAATTTGTTTGATATATGGCTAATGACAATAATTTTAAGCTTAATTTTAAGTGCATGTCTTAATATATGAGTAATTTTTGAATTATCTTTTGAAAAGCTCAGTTTTAGAGCCATTAGTGGCCCTCACCTCTCTCAGGCTGCAGTGCGGAGGCCTTTAATTTATCCTGCCTAAACCACACTTGCTCCTGTCCCTTCCGACCTACTTGTGTGCTTGGTCACTCTAAAATATGAATACAAAAATTTTTGAGATCAGAGGCTTTCATTCACTGCTGTTTTCCAGGCATAAAACAGTGGTTGGTACTCAAAAATTGTTTGTTGAATGAATATATGATTTATTTTTTAATAACAAGACACACCTGCATTGTGAGTTGTATGTCTTATTGTTTCACTAGATGTTTTTTCTCTTTTTGTAATCTGGTAATCTTCCTCCATTTTAAAGAAATTTGCCATCTGCTAGAGCTTGCTAAAATCTTGATTTTCATCTATGTAGAAAGGGAGCAGGAAGTCCTGCTGGGTGTGTTGGTGGTGATAGCACCGGGTACTAGACTATTGGAGTCAGACCAGAGCTTGGTTCAGCAACCTTGGTACTTGAGTTCTGGCTAAGAAAGAATTCAGAGTTAAGGCCCAAACTGTAAGAGAAAGTTCATTTAGAAAGTCACAGCGGTAGAAGAAGTAAGCTGTAGAAGGAATGGGCCCAGGAAAAAAGTTACAGAGGCAAAAGAAGGGCCCTTGGAGCTTAGGAGAAAGAGAGATGCAAGGAAAACATGCCTGAAGGAAGAGGGTGAGGGAAGGCACTAGTGTGCTAGAGAGAGAGATGGGGGGAAGAGAGAGAGAGAGAGAGACAGAGAGAGATGGAGGGAGGGAGAGAGAGACAGAGAGGAAGACAGAGATAAAGAGATGCCCTCGCTGGTATGGCTCAGTGGGTTGAGTGCAGGCCTGCACACAAAAACATCACAGGTTCAATTCCTGGTCAGGGCACATGCCTGGATTGTAGGCCAGGTATCTGGTTGGGGTCATGCGAAAAACAACCAATAGATGTATATCTCACACATGAGTGTTTCTCTCCCTCTCCTTCTCCCTCCCTTCCGATCTCTCTAAAGTGAATGAACAAAATCTTTGGAAAAAAAAAAGAGAGAGAGAGCCCAACTGGGTCCTCTGCCTTGAAGGTATTTATCTGGAAGTTTCAGGAGAGGAATCCAATAGAATATTCATCTGCTTTTCAAGTGTGTCCTTTCAGGGTTGTGGTCACTACTGATTGGTTGGCACCAGGGCAGAGGGTCATTAGTCAGTGCAGTTGGTCCTGATGTCAGCTGTGGTGTCATTTGTCTGGTTTTACTCTTTTGCTGGGCCTGGAGCTGAAACACAACTGAGGCCTAGATGTTATCCTTAGGAGTTAATGCTTAAGGGAGTGGTAATGCAAGGCCACATGGGAGTCACATGAGGCCACTCTTTGGCCTCTTGTCCCTCCTCCAAGGGGGTCTATGATGTGACTAGCAACATGCCAGGGGAGGAAAGGTCGGGGGAAGGTCCAAGCCATATGACCAGTGATATAAAAGGTTAGGGGGTCTATACTGCATGACAAGTGATATGCTAGGGCGGAAAAGTTACCCTAGGAGCAAGGTCCTTGTTTTCCCATTGATAGGCAGCCAGGGCTTTCCAATCTAGTGATCTTTTATATCGGGCCAGTTGTTCTTGCTATGCTCACATCTGTGTAACTGCCCACCACAGGTGGAGTTCATTACCAAGGGCATTTCACTCTGGGGTAGCCCTTGGTCTTCAGGTGTGTAGTTACAGAAATGTGAGTTGGTTGCCACACTGGCAGCAGACCCATCATCCAGGAGCAAACATTAGCCAAGCAGTAACATTGATGCATAATAGTAGAGTGCCCCGTTTGTTGAGTTATAATGAGAAATAAAGAACTAGAATTCTATAAGCCTATCCTTTCTATATGCTCCCTCAGCAAACCGTTTTCCCCTGTTTCACAGCATTTGTCACTTGCTATATTCTAATCACCTGTTATCTCAGACCATAGTGCAAGGTCTTTGAGGGCAGAGGCCAGGTCTATCTTGTTCGCCATTGAATATTCAGGGCATGGTATGGAACCTGACACTGAATGAAGTGTTAAATAAATGAAGGGGCTAAGGTACTGGAAAGGGAAATGGGACTAAAACAGTACAGACATACCTTTGTGATCAGCATTGGTTTCTCTTCTGTGTGGAATGCTCTCTTAAAAAATACAAATATGTATATGACATATATGCATGTATATGTATATGTATGTGCATTTATGCATATACACATATTAAAGTAATACATGCTAACTATGAAAAAAATTTTGAGACAAACAGAATAGATGTATATAAAATTGAAATTAAAATCACCACCCAGCACTACTCATTTTCTCTTAGGTCCAATCCCAGTTTTCAGAAGTAGTCACTTTGAATGGTAGTGTATATTGTTTAATTTAGATACTTTCTATACATGTAGAAATGCATATATATTTGTATATATATTCACATTATTTTTTTAAATTGAAAAATATTGTCATAGAACTTCCTTACTTTCACTTAACAGTTTTGTGGCCACATACTGGCAACATATTAGAACATACAGATTTACCTATTTCTTTTAAATGTTAAAAAGTATTTCTTTGTATTGATATAAAATTTATTTATTAAAATATTTACGAGGCTTCTATTATGTGCCAGGAACTATAATTTTTTAAACCAGTCCCTCACTGATTGACTTATATCGTCTCTAGTTTTTTGATGTATAATACACAATTGCAATTAAATATACACATAGAGCTATATATATACAGCTCTATGTGTTGTATAAGTGAGTCGGTTGAGTACATTCTTTTAGGAAAGCTGGGTCAGAGGATGTGCACATTTCTTTTTCTTTTTGAAAAAAAACTATTGAGCTTCAATAATGGGTAATTTCTAATGGAAAGGGAAGAATGATTGGAGTTAGGAGCATAGAAGGTGGAACCAAGGGCTGAAGAGAATAGTGGATAAGGGAACAAATGCCAGATTGTAGGGCCAGTTCTAATCAAGTGAAAGTCCAGGCCCCCATAGCTTGACTACCTGAGAACATGTGCCCAGTTGGATTTCAGAATTAGACCAGTAACTGCTCTTTGCTTTTTGTTCCAAACCCACAATATTCTATCAATCAAAGCAAGGCATAAAGCTAGCCAGATTAAGAGGGTAGAAGGACTCCTGATGGAAGGACTTATCACAATACAAAGGAGTATGGGCACAAGGAGCCCTAATTAATTTGAGGGCTCTTGTATTTATTTTAAATAATACATACACATAGCTGAAAATCAAGTAGTTATACTACTGGTCTTGTATCAAAAACCAGTAGCCTGCTTTTCCTTCTTCTCTCCTTACAGGAACACTACCCAGAGCCAGTCACTTTAAACACTTTTAAGTATTTTTTCTGGTATTTCCTAAAAATGTTCTTATATTGAAATTTCTTATTTATCAGTTAGGCACTCTGTTACTTGCTCTTTGATAGTTGGGAGTTTGCTCCCCTACTCCTCCTATTATAATTATAACAGTTTTTTTTTGCTTAAGTTATTACTTAGAATCTGCATTATTAAGAATATGTGCATATGCATGGACAAAACCAAGGGGGAGGGTGGAAGCAGAGGTGGGAGGTATTGGCTGGGGGGGGGCGTAGTGGGGGAAAGTGCAGACAACTGTAACTGAACAATATGTGCATGTGATTCACTGCTAAGCTAAGCAGTATATTCTAATTATATTTCCTCTCTTATTCAAATGTTAGTTTTTCTTCTAGTTTAGGGATCAGCAAAGTAGGCCGAATTGGGCATGCCATCTTTTTTTTCCAACTAAAGTTTTATTTGAACACAGTTATGTTCATTTACATATTTTCTACAACAGCTTTTGTGCTACTATGGTAGAACTTGAGTAGTTATGATAGAGACTATATGGTTTACAAAGCTTCAAATATTTACTCTCTGGCCCATTATAGAAAAAATTTATTGACAATTACTCTAGTTAATAATTGTCTCACTTTTTTATATGCTTAGCCTGTATAACTTTTCTTAGTTCGAAGTACAGTTGACTTTGGAACCACACAGATTTTAATTGTGCAGGTCCACTTATAGATGGATTTTTAAAAATAATACCTGTGTTCTTTTTGATCCATGGTTGGGAGTCCGTGGATATGGAGGGCAGATAGCATGCACTGATCAATGCCATTTTATATAGGGCGCTTGAGCATCTTTGGATTTTGCTATCTGCGAGGGTCCTGGAACCAGTCCCCCATGGATGCCAAGGGACATCTGGTGTAGTTAAGTTTTGAGGGAGTCAAAATTTATATGAGGATTTTCAGCTGTGTGTGGGGGATGGGTGCTCCTGATCCCCACACTGTTCAAAAGTCAACTAAATTTTCTAGTTTCCCTTGAAATTTATTTGGCCAATGATTTATCTAAGTACATTGCTTAATTACCCAATATTTGGGGATTTTCTAGTAACTTTTTGGTCATTGATTTTTAGTTTCATTACAATATGGCTAAGAGAACATAATTATATAACTTCTGTTTTGGTTATTTTATTTTTTTATTGTTCAAGTACAGTTGCCTGAGTTTTACCCCCATTATTCTCCCTTGCCCACCTCCCACATTCAATCCTCTCCCCCAGTTGTCTTTGTCCGTGAGTCCTTTATACTTGTTCCTGGACAACCCTTCCCCTTCTTTTCCTTCTTATCTTCTTCCCCCCTGCCCCTCTGGTCACTGTCAGTTTGTTCTTCATTTCCATGTCTCTGGTTATATTTTTCTCGCTTGTTTGTTTTGTTGATTAGGTTCCACTTATAAGTGAGATCATATGGTATTTGTCTTTCACCGCCTAGCTTATTTCACTTAGCATAATGCTCTCCAGTTCCATCCATGTGTCCCCAAAGAACAGGAGTTCCTTCTTCCTCTCTGCTGCATAGTATTCCATTGTGCAAATGTACCACCATTTTTTGATCCACTCATTTAGTGATGGGCATGTAGGCTGCTTCCAGCACTTGGCTATTATAAATTGTGCTGCTATGAACATTGGGGTGCATAGGTTCTTCTGAACTGGTGTTTCAGGATTCCTAAGGTATACTCCAAGCAGTGGAATTGCTGGGTCAAAAGACAGTTCCATTTTTAGTTTTCTGAGGAAATTCCATACTGTTTTCCACAGTGGCTGCACCAGTCTGCATTCCTACCAACAGTGTACTAGGGTTCCCTTTTCTCCACATCCTCTCCAGCACTTGTTGTTTGTTGATTTGTTTATGATGGCCATTCTGACTGTGTGAAGTGGTATCTCGTTGTGGTTTTAATTTGCATCTCTCTGATAGCTAGTGATGCTGAGCATCCTTTCATATGTCTCTGGGCCTTCTGTAGGTCTTCCTTGGGGACATGTTTGTTCAGGCACTTTGGCCATTTTTTAATTGGATTGTTTGTCTGCCTGGAGTGGAGTAGTGTAAGTTCTTTATATATTTTGGAAATCAAACCCTTGTCCGAGGTATCACTGACAAATATATTTTCCCGTACAATTGGTTCCCTTTTCATTTTGCTGATGTTTTCTTTAGCTGTGCAGAAGTGAACATGTATTAATATGTACTGAATAGAATGGCGTGTCTGCCACAGTTTGCTTGATCCCTATTTTTGCCTTTATTTTGGATTAATCAAGTATCTTTTTATTATTGCATTGCTTCTCCTACTTACTTCTTAGTTATAAGTATTTTGCTGTTTTTCTACTGGTTACTCTAGAGATTTGACATCAATTAGCATTTTTATCACTACTTTCGATATTGTAATTTCATTTATTTCCATCCTGCATTCTCTGTTATTACTTTTATGTATTTAATTTTGCACATTTTTAGGAGCCTCTGAGACAGTGTTGCTGTGATTTTTTTCTACAGTTAGTATGTATTTTAAATTTTCCACATATTTATCAATACCTTTTCTATTATTCTTCAATTTTTGCATTTCTGTGTTTCCAATGATGTAATATTCCTTCTTCCTGAAGAACTCCACCTGTTGATTCTTTTATTTTGGTGCTCTTCCTGATGAATCCTGTTACTATGGCTATCTGGAAATCTCTTTATTTTACCTTCATTTTGAGTGAAATTCTTAGGGGTGTAGAATTTAGGTTTAGCTGTTAAAAACAGCTGTATTAGTCAGCTGTTGTTTCATACCTATGGAGACTAGAAGCCCATGAACAAGGTGGCACCAGGGTTGGTTTCTGGTGAGGAATTTCTTCCTGGCTTGCAGATTGTTGCCTTCCTCTGTGTCTTCATCTGGCCTTATCTCTATGTGTGCATGTGGAGAGAGAACTCTCTAGAGTCTCTTTCTCTGCTTATTAGGACCCTGGTCCTATTAGATTAGGGTCCCACTCTTATGACCTTATTTAACCTTAATTTTCTCCTAAAAGGCCTTTTCTCCAAATTTAGGCACAGTGAGGGTCAGGATTTTAACATGTAAATTTTGAAGGGTACAAAAATGCAGTGATCATTCCACTGTCTTTTGAATTCCATTATTTCTCTGGGAAAGACAGTTGTTAATTTTACTGTTGACTCTTTGAAGATAATGTGTCTTTTATTGCTATGTGACATTAACATTTTCTCTTTGCTTTTTATTTATAGAAGTTTACTGTGATGTCCCAGGTATGTTATTCTTTGTATTTATCTCACTTGGACATCCTAGTTGACACCTTTTTTCAGTTTTAGAAAATTCTGAATCATAGTCTTTTGAAATATTACTTCTGCCCCATTTTTTTTCTTGCCTCTCTGGTACTCCAGTTACAGATATACCAGATCTTTTGACTACATCCCATATGTATCTTAAACCCCTTTCTGTATTTTCTTTTTTTCAGCTTTGATATTTTCACTAACTTATTTTCCAGATCACAAATCATCTCTTTAGCTATATCTAATCTTCTGTTGTCTCATTCATGGCATTACTAATTTTAGTTATTTTATTTTTCAGTTTTATAAATTACATTTGATTATTTGACATAAATGCAAGTTCTCTGGTAAAATTTCCACCTTGGTATTTATTTTCCTAAACACAACTATTTTAAAGTCTGAGTCTGATGACTCTAATACCTGAATTATCTGTGGGTCTGTTTCTATTGTATATTGAAAAATTATGATCCTTATTCTTGGTATTAAAAATTACAGTTTCTCTGGAC
The DNA here is from genome assembly GCF_022682495.2 of Desmodus rotundus. NCBI lineage: Eukaryota > Metazoa > Chordata > Mammalia > Chiroptera > Phyllostomidae > Desmodus > Desmodus rotundus. The sequence goes on from NC_071388.1 coordinate 40,535,613, forward strand.
AATTTCCAGAGGAATTATTTTTTTTTCAAGTTTCTGGAAGATATTTAGAGTAGGAGCAGATCACTTTAACTATACTAATATCAATATGTTACTGGTATGATTAAGGTTTGAATCACAGCCACTGTAAGATCAAGTCATCTACACTTCATTCTTATTCCTAGGGTGGAACTCTATAGGAGTTCCAGCTGAAAGTCTGGGATCTTTAGCAAGGTCCTTTTCCAAAGGCAAACCATGAACTCAAGTTTTTATTTCCCCAGCCTTGTGAGGCTACTGAAAACTCTTCTTAGCTTTTCAGCCTCTTTGAAACCATATTCTTTTTTGCTTTTCTGCCTCTTTACTTGTGCCACTTATGAACTGGTGAGTACCTTGGGAAGAAAAATGGCTTAAACTATTGTGCTCACTTCTTTAACCTCCCTCTCTCTCTGGGATCTGATTCCTTTAAGTTCTGATTGCCTTTGTAGCTCTGAGCTCTGATTTTTGTCTCCCCAGCTCTTTGAGACTACAAAAACCTCTACTCACTATCACCTTCCCTTCCAGTTAGTTGCTGTTTTGGTTAGGTTACTCAGCTTTTTATCTATGTTTTTCATAAATTCTGGTAGAAGACATATGACTCTTGGGTCAAAGGAAAACTTCTTTATTACTTAAAGAAGTAGCAATAGCCAGAGTATCATCATTTTCTTGTGCCAGTTCCCCAAGCTGCAGTTCCTACAGGGTGATATGACAAGTAGTGAGGTGACATTTGCAGATGTGGGTTAGGTGTGGATTACACTAGAAGAATCCTAAGTTTATAATGTGCCACCAAAAAAAAAAATCTGTCCTTTGCTCCAAAAGGAGACAATATTTTCATCAAACCAGGCAGTAAATAAATCCAATCTTTACTATGGAGGGACACACCATCTCTGTCTTCCTAGGCTGTTCATTGCACAAACATCCTCAAAAACATAGTCCAAAACAAAATCTGCAAGTAATTATGTTTATAAGAACAAATAATACAACCAGAAACAATCCCATAAACCGTGGTTTTCAACCTTTTTCATCTCAGGGCACACATAAACTAATTACTAAAATTCTGCGGCACACACAAAATATATTTTTGCCGATCTGACAAAAATAGGTATAATTTTAATTGATTTACAAGAAAATAATAGTAATTCCCTACCTTTTTGCTCTGAAGTGACTTTTTAAAAATCATGTGCCTATACTTGTATATGAGTATAAGGATTTCTAGCACCAAGAATTACCAATCAGACTCAACCTATGCAATGTGACCAATAAGATGCAACTCTATTACGTGGCCTATATGTTTATGGTTCAAGACAGGGCAACCACACCAGATGGATATTGTTGTGTTTGCTGTTGTCATAGCGTTTTAAGGATTTTATTTATTTATTTTGAGAAAAAGAAGAAGGGAGGAAGAGAGACAGGGAAAAGAAACATTGATGTGAGAGAGAAACATCAATCGGGTGCCTCTCGTATGTACCCTGACCTGGGACCCAACCAGCAACCCAGACATGTACCCTGACTGTCAAACCGGCAACCCTCACTTTGCGGGTTATCAAACTGGTGACCCTCACTTTGTGGGTTATCAAACCGGAGACCCCTCACTTTGCAGGATGTTGCCCAACTAACTGAGCCACACAGGTCAGGGCTGTCATTTTTTAATTTGAGAATCTAATGGAAAAGAAATCAGCACCCCTGACTAAATAGTCAGATATTGAATGTTTTAAAAATTCTTGTGGCACACCAGTTGGAAATCGCTGCCATAAACCATCAAGGCTTATCTTATAAAACTAGTTGACTTTCTTCTTAAGTTTTTATATTGCCCTTTTTAACTTAGCATTAACCAGATATAGAAGGTTGTTTTAATGAATGCACAGACTCCACACAGGCCCACAAGGAGGAAGTCTAGGACAATTATCCTTCCTAGGAAATTCAAGATCTATGATTATCAATCCTGAGGAAACTTTAATGATTTAAGAAAACTTAGTCTTATTGAAAGTATAAAACATGATTTGATAAGGATTTACAGAAAGGATTTGTCAAAAGAAATTAATGAAATTCATGTGTTCTAGGATTATTAGTGAGGACTTAGCTAATTTAGATGTTTCTTATAGTTAGCCTAATAAAATCTATAATTCCTAAGTTCATGTAGAATTTATGTAGTTCACAATTTCAAGATATCATACATATAATTTTTAAAATAACTCAATTGATTTTCTAAAAGATATATTTAAATGTATATACACTTTTCAAAATCAAAATATGTAAAAACATGTCATGGAGTCTACGTGTACCCTGAGTTTTTGTCTGCTCAGTCTCCATTTTCTAGCTCCAGTCAGGAAACGAGGACCATTAGTTTCTTATGCATCTTTCCAAAGTTTCTTTATGTATACAGAAGTAAATACAAATACATATTTTTATTTTTATCCACTATGATAGTATAAGGGTGTCACACATTCTGTGTTGACATGTTTTCTGCATAGAAGACTCAGAAAATAAATTATTAATGGACAATTTCATGAAAATAGTAAGGATTTCTGGTATATGTGTTCTTAATATTTTATCTACTTAAGGATCTGAGGAAAATGTTGAATCTGAGGTTGGACCCTGCCAGCCAGCCCCCCAAGCAGGCTCTTAAGACTTTCTCCCCTCTCACCAACTTGCTTGCATTTCTTGAATAGTGATTAAGTGTAAGATTGGCTCCAGGAATAAAACTAAAAAGGTAAAAGTACGACTAAGAATAGCAAATAAGGACATTTGTATTACCTGTGACAGTGCAACTATGGATACAATTAAGAAAGCTCAAATGTAATCATGTCAGGATGAATTTTACAGAAGTTGGTCATAATCACCCATCCCTGCCACCCCCTCCTCGCTATCCCCCTCCCCTTCTGTCCCAACCTGTGCTGCTTTTGAGGGCTTTAATATGGAGGGGCCACATTTGTTCACCCAGAACTGCCCCAGGTACCCTCCCTGCACAAGGGCCCAGGTAGGTCCCAGGAAACAGGACAGGGTAGAGAAGAGTGCTCTGGATTTGGAATCTGAAGCATGGGTTCTAATCCTAGCTCCCCCCTTTATTAGCTAGGTAAACTTGTGAATTCATTTAGCTTTTAAAAAGTTTTGTAGAGCCCAATATTTTCATCTATAACAAGGCTTATAATTTCTATCTAACCTTCCCCGGCAGGTAGTAGGTAATACTGAGCACGCAATGTGAAAATGTCTCGTGACCAGTGCAGTGCTATGAGAATGTTGTTGCTGCCATGACTTCATTGAGATGTCTGAGGAATAGAAGATTTACATAGTAGCTTTGTAAGTGCTTGTGCTCAGCAATGGGAGAGTAAGATATTTTCAGGAAAATCAACCTGAGGGTTTGCCATACAGTTTGTTTGAAAGTTAGTAATATTGGGACTTCTAGTCAAGATGGTGGCATAGGCAGACATTGCTCACCTCTTTGCACAACCACATCAAAATTACAACTAAAATACAGAACAACCATCACTCAGAACAATCAAAAATCAAGTGGAATTGAAATCTGACAACTATGGAATTAAAGAAACCATATCTATCCAGACTACTAGGAGGGATGCAGACATGGAACAGGCTGGTTCCTCACCTACATATGGTAGATGAAAATATGGGAGGGGTTTCTCGGGAGCAAGGAGTCCCAGCCCCCTAGGACTGGGACTTGAGGTGTGCCCTTTATGTGGGCTCAGTACACCCTACTCTTGTGTTTGAGCCTTGGTTGCTGTTGGCAGATCAATGGTGGCCTCAGGCATGGTGGTCCCAGGCAAAACACAGGTGGGGGCTGACCTTGGCCTGTGCCACCTGGAAACCCCAGAGCCTGTGGACCCAGTGGACAGCATAGACCACATCAGAGCACTACCACCTTGCCCCAGCACAGCTGATCCTCCATGGAAGGCAAAGGTTGGTGGTAAGTGGTCACAGCCAATCCTTGCAGATAACTGGCCTGGACAAATCCCTCCCATTGATCTTCCAACAGCAACCAAGGCTCAAACACAAGAGGAGAGTGAACTCAGCCCACACGAAGGGCATACCTTGAGTACCAAGCTTGAGTGATAGGGAAGGCTGTGTCACTGGGCCTTACAGGATACCTACTACATTAGGCCACACTTCCAAGACATGGAGTCAGCAGCTCTGCCTAATACATAGAAACAAACACAGGGAGGCTACTAAAATAAGGAGACAAAGAAACATGGCCCAAATGAAAGAACAAATCAAAACTCCAGAAAAAGAACGAAATAAAATGGAAATCAGCAATCAGTCAGATGCAGAGTTCAAAACAGTGGATATAAACATGCTGAAGGAACTAAATGAGGACCTCAACAGCATAAAAAAGACCCAGTCAGAAATGAAGGATACACTAATTGAAATAAAGAACAATTTACAGGGAAACAGTAGAGTGGGTGAAGCCAAGAATCAAATCAATGACTTGGAACATAAGGAAACAAAAAACAACCAATCAGAACAACAAGAAGAAAAAAGAATCCCCCCCAAATGATGATAGTGTAAACTGTCTCTGGGACAACTGCAAGCATTCCAACATTCGCATCATAGGGGTGCCAGAAGGAGAAGAGAAAGAGCAAGAAATTGGAAATCTACTTGAAAAAATAATGAAAGAAAACTTCCCTAATTTGGTGAAGGAAATAGACATGTAAGTCCAGGAAGCACAGAGAATCCCAGACAAGATGGATGCAAAGAGGCCCACTCCTAGACACATCATAATCAAAATGCCAAAGGTTAAAGATAAAGAGAGAATCTTAAAAGCAGCAAGAGAAAAGAAGTTAGTTACCTACAAGGGAGTTCCCATAAGACTGTCAGCTGATTTCTCAAAAGAAACCTTGCAAGCTAGAAGGCATTGGCAAGAATATTCAAAGTCATGAAAAGCAGGGACCCACAGCCAATATTGCTCTACCCAGCAAAGCTATCATTTAGAATCCAAGGGCAGATAAAGAGCTTCCCAGACAAGAAAAAACTAAAGGAGTTCATCATCACCAAACCATTATTATATGAAATGTTAAAGGGACTTTTTTAAGAAAAAGAAGATCAAAACTATGAACAATCAAATGGCAATAAATACATATCTATCGACAATTGAATCTAAAAAACAAACTAAGGAAATAAGAAGGACAGAGACAGAATAGTGGATATGGATAGCGTTTGAATGGTTGCAAGATAGGAGGAAGGGTGTAAGGGAATGAATGAAGAGGTGAGGGGATTAAGAGGTACAAATAGATAGTTTCAGAATAACCATGGGGATGTAAAGTACAGTATAGGAAATGGAGTAGCCCAAGAACTTGTACATATGGCCCATGGACATGAACAATGGTGTGGGAATTGCCTGAAGAAGTGCAGGGTGCTGGGGGGAGGGGCCAAAGGAGAAAAATTGGGACATAATAATCAATAAAATAATCAATAAAATATAATTTAAAATATGTATAATTATATATCCCCACCTGGTTCTGTTTATCTGCATAACCCTGAATAATACATTAACCTTGTCCATTATCAGGGAAATGTAACTTAAAATCACAAGATCTACACATTCACAGGAATGTCTAAAATTTAAGACTATAAATCTCAAATGTTGAAAAGAATTTGGAGCGATGGAAATTCCCATACACAACCTGTGATTATGTAAATTACCGCAACCACTGCAATGAACTGAATGTGTCCCCCCAAAATTCATATTTTGAATCCTAATTCCCAAAGTGATGGAATTAAGAGGTGGGGCCCTTGGGAGGTAATTAGGTCATGAAGTTGGAGCCCTTGTAAATAAAATTAGTATGCTTATAATTGTACCCAAAGAGCTCCCTTGCTCTTTTCTGCCACGTAAATGTATATCGAGGAGTCAGCAGTCTGTAAGCTCACCAGAACTGACCATGCTGGCATGGTTTATAAGCCACCCAGTCTATGGTATTTTGTTATAGCATCCCAAACTGACTAAGACAATCACTTTGGAAAACTGACTGAGATTCTTCTAAATTTGAACATACATGTATGTTATGATCCATCAACCCCACACTTTGTTATATACTCAATATACAAGTGTGCACGTGAGCCCCAAATACATGTACCAAAATTTTCATAGCAGTACTATATTTAGTAGCCCCAAACTAAAAACATCCCTAATCTCTATTAACAGTAAAATCAATACATAAACTATGATGACATACAATACCAGACAGCAATTAAAATGAAAAAAACTACAAGTACATGCAGCAACAATGAATCTCACAAACACTGGTGAGTGAAGGAAGTTAGATACAAAACGCATACTGTATGGTGATGTTGGGAACCGCCCTGCCTGGTTTTAGAAGTTGTAAACCCTCCATGGCTAAGGCTGAGACCTTGGGATCATAAGCCACTAAGGAGACAAATCTTATCTCCCTGGCAGGGGCACCACCCCTGCCCACTTCACTTTATCCTGCTTGGCCCCGAGCCTGACCAGTTAGCCAATGACAGGTAAGATTCCTTAAGGGAGGGATGACCTAAGACAGGCATGGTCAGGAAGAGGCCCTCAGGGAATGACATGGGAGGCTATAGAAAAAGGGGGTGATGGACTCTCGCCCCTCAGCTTTGACATAGCCTGAGTCCTCATTCTGTCTGCAAGAAGTCTCCTAATCTCTTGACTGCCTTACTTCCCCAGCCTGACTTAAGCCTGAAACAATGACAGAGGGCAGTGCAGCCCTGTGCTGGAAAGGGAGGATTCCCTGGGGCAATCAGGCCTAAGAAAGAATGCATAAAATCCTGTGAAACCTGCTTTGCTAAGAATGCCCTCAATTCTCTGATAAGGGCCCAAGCATGAAATGAGTTTGTTTCCCAAAGTTTTATAGTCCTTTAGCTAACTGACCCTAACTCCGAATAAGCCCTCAGAGTTCTTTGTATGTTATCTATTGTTTGATCCCTACTGCCTGACAATGACTGATGAGCTTTACCTGTATTCCTGTACAAATTGAACCCAATAAAAGCCCACTGAGGAACAGGCTTCTGGTCCTTCTACTTTGAGAGATCAGCTGCTTTTCCTCCCCGAGCAGATCGTGTCTTGGTAACCTTATTCTCATCCGTGGTGGATGGGGGAGGAGGGGCCCCGGGTAGAGCCCCCCAACATGGCTTCACTTTAATATAAAGTGCAACAACCAGCAAGACTACTCTGCCATTTAGTCCTCCTAAGAGAGTTGAGTCCTGTTTAAAAAAGCAAAGGGTGTAAAAGAAAGCTTCTGGGGTACTGGCAGTGTTCTAGCTCTTGACTTGGGTAGTGATTACATGGGCATGGTTACCTGATAATAATTCACTGAGCTCTAGACTCTTCAATTGTGCTCTTTTCTATATTGTGTTATATTTCACTAAAAGTTTTGTAATGTAGTTGTCATTTTTTAAAAAGGTGCTCGGCAGTAACAGATCCTTCCTAAACTAGTTCATAGTATGTCAGGTTAATCTCAGTCAGTCTGTGGCTGATGAGGGGAGCAATAAGTTAAAAAGATAGAGAAAGCGTATAATACATGAGAAATTCATACAAGTGCTGTGATCTCAGTGGGTAACCCAAAAGCTTTTAGTTGCTATTAGTTGTGGTTATCTAATTGTGCTGAGGAATAACTAAATAAGACCTACTGCTAGTAGGACTACCCAGCTGCTAAGCATTTTGAGAGAGATGCAATAATTTAAATCATTAGGCAAGAAGCTCAATATAGAAGTCACAGTTTTTTATTGAGACTAGGAGAGAATGAATTATTTGAAGTCCTTTTCCAGCACAACAGAATGTTGTATTAGGAAGCAACATGAAAGATTACCTACTGAGTCTGAAGATGAAAATCCTGACACCTGGAGAGGTTAAGTAACTGGTCAAGATCAAGGTCATCTATGTGGAGGCAAAGCCAGGAAAACAACTCATATCTATTCCTAGTACAGAACATTATCCATTTCTCCAGGCCGCTTCCCCACCACACCTGCTTTGCTTGTTATGGTTGAAAAAAAATTTTTTGAAACCCAAGAATATTGAAAGTATCCCTTTTTTTGCCACTGTTGTCTTGACTTGCTCTTAAGAACAGGGTTTAATTTTTTTTTAACGTGACTGCATTTGTACCTCATTCTCACAGCACTTCTGCCAGAACTTATACCTTTGCAAATGCAACAAATGTTATTACTGAGAAATTCACTCCAGTGCTTACCTCTCAAATTCAGTTTTTAGAACATAGTATAATGTAATTCCTAAGTAGGTAAAGACATACTTAAAGAAAAGTACCAGAGACCCAATAAGAATATATCTATCTACCTTTTATATCTGGGGCCTCTGGGTTTCCAAATTACCCTAAGGAAACAGTGGTAACAATTGAGTGTCCTCTGTAGGAAATCTGCACTCATAATTCCATTTCAGTTCTCTATACATTTTTATTCCTATTATTTCTATTACCTGGTAACCATGGAAGCATATATCACAAAGACACTGCAGGAAAAACAAATCTGTAATACACAATTTGAAACACATTGGTACAAATGATGCCCTTTGAATAACCATTCTACTTGGATTCTTTCCTCTTTAACAGATTTTAAAACATCAATTTGTAATTGCATACCTAATTAAAAGGGCTCTTCCTGCAGGCAGGTACCACAGGTTAGATTTCGTAAATGTCTATAAGGAAAGCCCATCCAATGTATTTCTCTGAAAAATCAATGAAAATCATTGGTGTAAAACAAAATAATTATCAGGCATAAATACAGGGTGGGCAAAGGTAGGTTTACAGTTGTATGAAAAATAATACAATTAATAAATAATAATACAAGTATTAACTGTGTTTCGCGTACTCACAACTGTAAACCTACTTTTGCCCCACCCCGTATTTCCAGAAGGATTCACAAAAACCTGGTAATGGTGGTTGCTTCTGAGAGAAGAACTTTGAGAGAAAAATAGAAAACATACTTATCCTCTTTTGATCTGTTTTGAGTATTTACCTCCTGTTTTAAAAATAATTAAAAATAATTAATGCCACTCTATTTACATATTCATTTTATATGTTTCAAAAATAAAATATTTTTACATTTTTCTCCATCTCCCCCTTTCAACCACCACTCCCTCCCAAAACATATACTCACAAAGGAGCCAGTGTTTTCCTAAAAATACATATTTTGTAAATGAGACCAGTTTTCAAAAGGATGGAAGAACAATCAGGTAGTCACCTATCCCTACCTTCTCTCCCAGAGCTTCCTTAAATAGTTTCTCCTTTTAGACACTCAAGACATAAAAATAGGAATTACATCCCTTTTCCTAGGCAATAGGGCACCTACCTGCCCCTCTGACAAAAACTGGCTAACCAGGGCCTCCCAGAGGCACTAACCCACTTCCCATTCAAGGGGAGTTGTTATATTCTCTTAAGGACACTCAGAGTGACTCTCTATCCTTTAGTGCTAGAGAGAAAATTTTTGATACTCCTGGATTGTAACTGCCTCTCGCTTCTCACCCTGGAGGTGGGTGAGTTCGTCAGCTGGAGGATCAGAGCCCCTGGACCTCATGTCTGAGTTTAGTGAAGCTAATTTAACCAGAGTCCAGGCATGGAGCGCTGGATCTCAGTCTCCTTTTTTCTCCACCCGATCAGTGGGAGACATCAACCTGCGACAGAGTACTGTTTAGAATACTCAAAGTTAGTTCTGTCCTACAGTCTGTTGCCAACAAAACGAACAGATTTCCTCCCTACTTGCATATCCTCTTGACTCACTTTTGAACTGGTTTTAAATTGGGATAGAGAACAAGGGTGCCATTTATCAAAATATATCAAACACTCTAACAGAAATATTATCATGTTAAATGTATATCTTGGTCACAGAACACACTCTAATTCATAAACATTAAAATGGCTGGGAGTGAGGGTCTTTGAGTAAAGGAAACAGGATGTATCCTCATAACTCAAACAGTTCAAACTCACTCCTCCCTCAGTTGTTAAATTCCTAACCTGGCATCCCGTATCCAAAACCTAGCCACTGCCAAAAGCATGTTTAGTAATCAATAGCTAGACAGTAGTAAAATATATTTCATTGTCTTAACTGGAAAAAATAATAAGGCATGCCCAACCCATCCTAAACTCCTCACTAATCACCTCAAATATCAGTAAAACATTATTAAATGGCTATATAACAACTCACCAAGGATTTCTGCATAACATAAAATGTTTTAATACACAAACAACCTAATCATTAAAACAAAAAACCCTATTAGTTAGGCCTGTTTGTGGACAGTACACATAGATAATGGATTATCTCATAGATAATCAGATGAGAATTCCTTCTTCAATGTAACAAACATGTTTTTAAATGTAAATAACAGTAAAATAAGGTAGTAAAGATAATATCTAATTTGAACCTGGTAGAAGAAAATATGGGGCTGATGTAAGGCTAACCCTCAGACACAATACAACATATTTAAACAATGGAGACAAAAAGGCAGGATCCCGTTGAACAAAAAATATCTAAGATGGGCCCACCACTCACTCACATCCCCTCTCTCTCCCTTCTTTTCTTTCTAAAAGGAAGTTGGGGAAATCAATTAGCATCTGTTGAATGCAATATAGAACAGGCATGTTATCAGAATTCCTCGTACCGTCTCTATGATATAGATACGGTTGCCTCCATTCTGTGAATAAAAACATGGAGACTCAGAAAGGTTAACTGCCCATGAGTCAGGTCACACCACAGCTGGAAAGTAGCAGAGATGAGATCCAAGTCCTGTCTCAGTTAAAAGCCCTACCTTTTCCTATGAGCTCCATCCACCGCTTTAGTTGCTCAGGCCAAAAGCCTTAGAATCATCTTGACACTCTCTTTCTCTGACAACCTTTGTCTGTTCTGTCAGCAAATCTTGTTGGTTCTACTTCCAAATATATTCAAAATACAACCATCTCCAGCATTCTGTTGCAACCCTGATCCACACCATCATCCTCTCCTTCCTGGATGACTGCCCAGCAGCCTGGTAACTCTGTCCCTACCCTTTCCCCCAACCTCAGTCTGTTTTTAACACATCAGCCAAAGTGATCCTCTTATAACCAAAGTCAGGTTATGTCTCTCCTCTGATGAAAACTCTCCAAAGGCTCCCCAAAGCCAGGCACAGAGACCGATAAGACCCCACCTCTTTCACACACACATGCACTCACACGTACACTATAACCCTCTGACTCATGGCCACTTTTCCTCACTCACTCCACTCTACCATTCTGAACATGCCAGGTTTACTCCTACACCTCAGAGTCACTGCACTAGCTGTTCCCTCAGCCTGCCTGACACACTCTTCCCTCAAATCTCTGTGTGATTCCTTCTCTCTTTAAGATTTCATTAAACTGTCCCTTTCTCTATGAGGTCTACCCTGAAATCATAGCAACACTTCTCTCCCACCACATCCCTGATCTCCCTTACCCTGCTTATTCTCCCGTGGCACATACACACTTTAATATACGTTAGGATGTGTTATGTACACTGCCTGCCATCTGTCTCCTCCCACTTGAAACGTAACTTTATGAGGAAAGGATGGGGGGGAAGTTGGGTCACTGCAGTACCAAGAGGCTAGAACAAACAGTGCCTGGTACATTGCAGGTGCTCAGTGAATACTTGTTGTTGACCTAAACACTGCCTCCAGGTCATCCATTACCATGTCCGTGGTTATTTATTGACCTTTTAAAATATCTTTAGGTCATACAGCTAGCTCATTGAGAATCTCATAAAAGCTATGGACTCTCTCCCCAGAAAAACATATATTCACAGAAATATGTATGTACACTCAAAAAAATTTTCTATATAACTTCACTGGGTCTCTGGGCTTCCAGAAGACTGTCCATGAAGACTGAAACCCACAGGATACATAGACACTTAACACTTGATACAGATACACAATGACACTTACTTAGGTGTCATTGATAGGCCACACGGGACACCATGAATGAAGTAAGAGTTTCTACACTTCAGAGCGAGTTAAGAGTTTCTACATGTCAGAGCGAGTCCACAAATCACCAGATATCCCTTGTTGCAGCAAGCACTGGAGTAGGGGCTTTCAGGAAGGGGGCTTTGTGGAAGGAGAGCCTCAAAATAAGACTGTGCTAAGACCCGAGCAGCGAGTAAACAGGAACAACAGCTCAAGTACTTGTTCTTCCCTTCTTCATTGCTATTATCCGGATGACCATGCCTCTAGTCCCCACCAACCCTGCCCTAGATTACATTAAAGTTTGATCAGGAAGCAGGAGCTGGCCTCCCATAGAATGGGGAAGGTCCACAAATAGCTTTGGGGTCTACAGTGGTGGATAGAAGGAATACTGCCAAGTAGATATAGTTGCAAGAGCAAGAAAATTCCAGTGGCCTCCCATCTGGGACAATCATTCTCAGTTATTCATTCATTTATGTATGGGTGTGACTACTTCAGAGACTCCCCAAACAAAGAGAAAAATAAAATGTTTAAGGGCTTCCTATTTGTTTTCAGAAGAAAAAAACCCTCTATAAATGTATATTCAAAATCATTCAAAACTATGAAATACTAAGAAATAGAAAATATTCATTAGAGCGCAAAAGATGTTTTAGAGAAAATGGTCTCAATTTTCTTTACAATAAGATTGATAAATAGTAGACTATTAATTGAAAACTTATTGTACTAACAGAATGACCCCACCAGGAATATTTGGCCTTCGGTGTTCCATTTCCTTTCCTGCCACAGAAAGAGAGCTCATGTAAATAGTAGCAGGAGCAGAGAAGAGAGGAAGTAAAGGTGTCATTCCAGGAACTAGGGAACAAACACAAAATTCAACATAAGCAGGCTCTCTTTCAAGACAGCTATTACTAGGGAGCAGAGTAGTGACATTGAATAATCGCTTTAAATGTCTGCTTAAAGGGCCAGTGCAAAGAGAAGTTTTTTCTTGTCTGGGAAGCTCTTTATCTGCCCTTGGATTCTAAATGATAGCTTTGCTGGGTAGAGCAATATTGGCTGTGGGTCCCTGCTTTTCATGACTTTGAATATTCTTGCCAATGCCTTCTAGCTTGCAAGGTTTCTTTTGAGAAATCAGCTGACAGTCTTATGGGAACTCCCTTGTAGGTAACTAACTTCTTTTCTCTTGCTGCTTTTAAGATTCTCTCTTTATCTTTAACCTTTGTCATTTTGATTATGATGTGTCTAGGAGTGGGCCTCTTTGCATCCATCTTGTCTGGGATTCTCTGTGCTTCCTGGACTTACATGTCTATTTCCTTCACCAAATTAGGGAAGTTTTCTTTCATTATTTTTTCAAGTAGATTTCCAATTTCTTGCTCTTTCTCTTCTCCTTCTGGCACCCCTATGATGCGAATGTTGGAATGCTTGCAGTTGTCCCAGAGACAGTTTACACTATCATCATTTGGGGGGGATTCTTTTTTCTTCTTGTTGTTCTGATTGGTTGTTTTTTGTTTCCTTATGTTCCAAGTCATTGATTTGATTCTTGGCTTCACCCACTCTACTGTTTCCCTGTAAATTGTTCTTTATTTCAATTAGTGTATCCTTCATTTCTGACTGGGTCTTTTTTATGCTGTTGAGGTCCTCATTTAGTTCCTTCAGCATGTTTATATCCACTGTTTTGAACTCTGCATCTGACTGATTGCTGATTTCCATTTTATTTCGTTCTTTTTCTGGAGTTTTGATTTGTTCTTTCATTTGGGCCATGTTTCTTTGTCTCCTTATTTTAGTAGCCTCCCTGTGTTTGTTTCTATGTATTAGGCAGAGCTGCTGACTCCATGTCTTGGAAGTGTGGCCTAATGTAGTAGGTATCCTGTAAGGCCCAGTGACACAGCCTTCCCTATCACTCAAGCTTGGTACTCAAGGTATGCCCTTCGTGTGGGCTGAGTTCACTCTCCTCTTGTGTTTGAGCCTTGGTTGCTGTTGGAAGATCAATGGGAGGGATTTGTCCAGGCCAGTTATCTGCAAGGATTGGCTGTGACCACTTACCACCAACCTCTACCCTCTGTGGAGGGTCAGCTGTGCAAGGGCAGGGTGGTGGTGCTCCAGTGGGGTCTGTAGCTGTCCACTTGCTGCGTAGGCTCTGAAGTTTCCTGAGTGGTGCTGGCCAAGGTCAGCCCCCTACTGTGTTTTGCTCAGGGCTACCCTGCCTGAGTTATAAAACAATCTGAAGTGGCTGCTTCTTGTGTTGGGCTTTGAAATTCCCAGGCAAAGCCAAGCTGTGAATCTAGGCTGGCTGCTGCTAGTGCTCGGCCTGGGACCACTTAGCAAGTGGTATGGGGGCTGCAGGCTCACTGAGACCAGCTGTTGTTTGTTTGAGAGGATCTAGGAAGTCATGAAGCATAAGCCAAGACCAACCATTCACATGGAAAAATCATTGTTAACAGCTTGGGTGGGCCCATGAGTTGGGTGGGATGAAGCTTTAAGGGATCTCCAGGGTGAGGTAAACAGTGTTAGCCAAGTTGATGGGTCTCAGATATGGCACTAGCCTGCTGGCTCCGTGGCTCTGTTGGGGGAGGGTTCAGAAAAGGGGCAATGGCCTCTGCCTGCCTTCCTGTCTGGGAGATGACTGTCCTTCAGCTTCCGCCTCGATGCCAGACATTTCAGTTCCTCCCTGTGTGCTGCTGGTGCCTTTCAAGCTGCTACCCTGGTGCTGGAGCACAGAGGGAGTGAATCTTTGTAAGTCCATGTGTGGGTTTTTTAGGGGGAACTGCTTGAGGCTCCAGAATTTACTTCCATCTACTCAAACCCTGTTGGTTTTTGCAGCCAGAAGTTATGGGGAGTTATCTTCCTGACACTGGAACCCTAGGTTGAGGAGCCTAGTGTGGGGTTGGGACTCCTCACTCCTGAGATATTCCTCCTGAATTTATATTCACTACACATGGATGTGGGACCAGCCTCTTCCATGTCTGCACCCCTCCTACCAGTCTGGATGGATGTGGTTTCTTTAATTTCATAGTTGTTGGACTTTCATGCAACTCTATCTGATGATTCTGAATGATGGTTGTACTATAGTTTACTTGTAATTTTGATGTGGTTGTGTAAGGAGTCGCTCCATGTTTACCTATGCCGCCATCTCCACTGGAAGTCTATAATTATATGTATTTAATTATTATGAGAAATTGGCTCATGTGATTTTGTAAGCTGGAGACCTGGGAAAGCCAATGGTATAATTCAGTCTATATTTGAATGCCTGAGAACCAGAGGAATTGATGGTGTAAATCTCATTCTGAGGATCAAAGATTTGATGCCCCACTTAAAGGGGCAAGGCAGAACAAAAAGGGTATATTCCTTCTTCCCCCACCTTTTCTATCAGATGATAACCATTCACACTGGGGAGGGAAACCTACTGAGGGATTACATGATAACCATTCACTTTGGGGAGGAAAATCTACTGAGCCCACCAATTTAAATGCTAATCTCATCTGAAAACATCCTTACCATCATGACCAGAAATAATGTTTAATCTGGGCACCTTCTGGCCAATTTCATGCATAAAACTAATCATCACAGTTAGTTATTGATTTTTAAAATTGTATGGGCCATTTTTTATTGAATTTATTGGGGTAACATTGGTTAATAAAATTTATAGTTTCCAGGTATACAATTCTGTAATAAATTACCTGTGTATTGTATTGTGTGTTCACCACCCCAAGTCATGTTTCCTTTCATCACCATATATCCCCCTTAACCCTCCTCTACCTTCACCCAACCCCCTTCCCTCTGGCAGTCACCATACTGTTGTCTATGTCCATGAGTCTTTCTTTTTGGGCCATTTACTTTTTAAATTTTTTTTATTGTTGTTCAGTTACAGTTGTCCCCACTTTTCCCTCATTACTCTCCCATTCCCTGCCCACTCCTCCTCCCACATTTAATCCCCACACTTCTCCTGGTCTCTGGGTCCTTTATACATGTTCCTTGACTTGACCCTTCTTCTTCTTTCACTTATTATCCCCCTACTCCTCTCTCTCTGGTCACTGTCAGTTTGTTCTTTTCCATGTCTCTGGTTCTATTTTGCTTGTTTGTTCTGTTGCTAGGTCCCATTACAGGTGAGATTATATTGTATTTGTCTTTTACTGCCTGGATTATTTCACTTAGCATAATGCTCTCCAGTTCCATCCATGCTGTTGCAAAGGGTAGGAGTTTTTTCTTTCTGCTGCATAGTATTCCATTGTGTAAATGTACCACCACTTTTTGATCCACTTATTTACTGATGGGCAGTTAGGCTGCTTCCAGCACTTGGCTGCTGTAAATTGTGCTGCTATGAACATTGGGGTGCATAGGTTCTTTTGAATTGGTGTTTCAGGATTCTTAGGTTATTCTATTCTATTCTTCAGGTTGTACTCCAAGCAGTGGAATTGTTAGGTCAAAAGGCAGTTCCACTTTTAGTTTTCTGAGGAAATTCCATACTGTTCCCCACAGTGGCTGCACCAGTCTGCATTCCCACCAACAGTGTACTAGGGTTCCCTTTTCTCCACATCCTCTCCAGCGCTTGTTATTTGTTGATTTGTTTATGATGGGCATTCTGACTGCTGTGAAATGGTAACTTGTTGTGGTTTTAATTTGCATCTCTCTGATGGCTAGTGATGTTGAGCATCCTTTCATATGTCTCTGGGCCCTCTGTGTGTTCTCCTTAGAGAAGTGTTTGCTCAGGCACTTTGACCATTTTTTTAATTGGATTGTTCGTCTTCCTGGTGTGGAGTAGTGTGAGTTCTTTATATATTTTGGAAATCAAACCCTTGTCTGAGGTATCACTGGCAAATATATTTTCCCATACAATCGGTTCCCTTTTCATTTTGCTGATGTTTTCTTTAGCCATGAAGAAACTTTTTAATTTGATGAAGTCCCATTTGTTTATTCTTTCCTTTATGTCCCTTGCTCTAGGGGATATATTGGTGCAAACATTACTGCATGCAATATCTGAAATTTTCCTGCCTATGTTCTCCTTTAGGACTTTTATGGTGTCACATTTTATATTTAAGTCTTTTTTCCATCTTGAGTTTATTTATGTGTATGGTGTAAATTGGTAATCAAATTTAGTTTTCTTGTATGTAGCTGTCCAGATCTCCCAATACCATTTTTGAAGAGGCTATTTTTACTCCATATTATGCCCCTCTTTGGCCATTTATTTTGAATTGCACTTCTTTATAACCTTATCCCATAAACATGAGGTACTTTTCATTCTTCCATTTAATATACTAATATTAGATCTAAGTGGCACTTTGTAAATGCTTAAATTAATATTAGCCACAACCAGTTTAACATCTGTGATACTTACTAAGTAAATAAGTTTATTGGTCATTTAGTTTTTCATCTTTGTGAAGAACCTGGTCAAATTTCTTCCTGTTTTTCAATTTTCTTTTGTCATCCCTTTCCCATTAACTTGATTTTTACTCTTGTCTAAGTGTGTGTTTTGATGAATAGGAATTCTTAATTTTAATGTAGTCTAATTTATCCAATTTCCTTTTATTGTTAATGCTTTTTGTAATCTTTTTAGGAAATCTATCTACTCAAAGTTCAGGAATCTATTAATTCTAGTACTTTTATTGTTATTTTTACATTTAGACCTTCAGTTTACCCCAAACTGAATTTTTTATGTGAAGTTTGAGACAGTGGTCAAATTTCCTTTTTTCCTATGTGGATAGCCAGTTGAACCTGCATAATTTTTTGAAAAGTTTGTCATTTTCCCCACTGCTATTTTGTTCTATTTGATATCATTGAAGTATCTACACATATATGGATTTTTTTCTATTCTGTTACTGTGGTATGTATGTCTATGCTTACCAATTCTACCCTCTCTTATTAGCATAGGTTTATAATAATTTATGTATGCCACTAGTAGACTAAGTTCTCTCACATTGAGTTTCTTGGTTATTTTGGCCGTTTTTTTCCACATGATTTTGGAATCAACTCATCAATTTCCACAAACTATTAGGATTTTGAATGGGATTTTACTGAACCTATGGATGAATTTTAGGGGAAATGATATTTTAAAAATACTGAGCCTCCCAATTTTGAACATCTTACTACCTTTGCTTGCTTTTCTGTTCTGTGTGTACTTGAAAAAAATGCATATTCTTTCATTTTTGCATTCATTGTTAAAGACTAGCAATTGGTTTGAGTTTGTTCGTTGTATTCTTAAAATCTCTTACATCCTTTCTAATTTAATATCTGCTTGTTCTACCAACTACTGCTAGAGGTTTGTTAAAATCTTCGACTATGATTGTGGATTTGTCCATTTCTCTTTTTAATTCTGTCAATTTTGATATATCAGATATAAATCATTTATATGCCAGGTGCTCTCTATATGTGTATATATGTAGTATCTTTATGCTAGGTTTATCTATGTATTATGTATACCACATATATCTTACCTGTAATAATAATATTTGCATTAAGTTCTACTTTATTGAGTGATTTACTGATGTAATAATATATAACTTTATACTGATATAATAAAATATAAACTTTTACCCTTCTCTTTTCATTATTTCTATATTTTTATGTATAAGATGTATCTTTTGTAAGAAGCAAATATTTGGGCTTTTTGGAAGTCTAGTATGACATCTTTACTTTTTAATTTAATGATTTAGCCTATTTATATTTATTGTAACCACTGATATAATTGGGTTTAAATCTACTATCTTACTATGTATTGTCTATATGTACCATTTATGCTAAGTTCCTTTTAACTTTTTTGAGCCTTGTTTTGTATTGTTTTTATTGTTTTATTTTTTCCCTTATTATCTTTAGTTATATACTCATTTACTCTCTTTTTTTACTGATAAATATTGGTATTATGTCATGAATCTTTGATATAAAGTCTAATTTAAATGTATGCTTTTACCACTTCTTGAGCAATGCAAGGATCTTAGTATATTTTAACTCCATTAACCCTCCTCCCAATTTACCCATATATTTACCCCTTTCATTGTTATTATGTCTGAACTTCTGCACTTCCATCTGAGATTTTTTCTCCTAATGAATAACTTTTAGTATTTCTTTTTTAAAAAGTTTGCTGGTGATAACTCAGTTTTTATTTGTCTGTTAATATCTATATTTCACTTTTATTCTTTTTAAATTTTTAAATTTTTAAATTTTTGTTCAATTACAGTTTTCCCTATTTTTCTCCCAATGCTCTCCCCTGCCCTGCCCACCCCCTCTCCCCCACATTCAATCCTCTCCCCTTGTTGTCCTTGTCCATGGGTCCTTTATACATGCTCTTGGACTTGACTCTTCCCCTATTTCACTTTTATTCTTAAAGAATATTTTGCTGGCTATAGGCCTCTTGGTTGGTAGTTAATATTCTCAATTTTCCACAAAGTTGGGGACAAAAGCTAGTTGATTTAAGCTGTACCAGGGAGGTTAAGGAAAGATTCCTAGTTAAAAAATTACTGACCATGATGTAGTATGTAACAGCATATTCTTCAGACTGCTAATTCCATGGGCTTCTCTAACAAAAAAGGACTACAAGACCTCATAATTTTGTGTAAACATGAATCCTCTATTGCTTTTACTGAAATTCACAGTGCATTTTAGGCCCTGAAGAGGCTGCTGTAATAAAATCCATTTAACTTTGTTAATTCAACATTCCCCCCCAAATATTTGGTCAGTAAACTATTGTTCTGGGTAATCTCTAATGAACATTTCAAGCATTTGGTGATATGAAGCATGCATTTTGGGAGAGTCTTTTTAAGGGCTATATGGTCCTGGGATGAGAATAAAAATTTCTGTGTGAGGTTTTTTTTTAAAAAAAGATTTTATTCATTAATTTTTAGGGAGAGAGGAATGGAAGGAGAAAGAGAGGGAAATGGTGAGAGAGAAACATTGATCAGTTGCCTCTCACACACCCCCAGGTGGGGACCTGGCCCACAAACCAGACATGTGCCCCCACAGGGAAATGAACAAGCAACCTTTCTGTTCACAGGCCAACGCTCAATCCAATGAGCCACACCAGCCAGCACTGAGGTTTTGCTTTCTTAAGATTAGGCTATTCTCTGTCACTAGAAATACTCTTAAAAGCTATTGTTCCAGTTTCTGGCTATAGACAAAGTCTTTCATGGAACTCAATTTCACAGTTGTAGTAATAACATAGTGTGACCAGTACATAGAAGCCATTCTGATGCAAGTGGGTAAAGCTCCTATAAACTGAGATTTGCTCTGAGTTAGAAATATCCATACTCTGTGCAGAGATGGGCATCTGGCTGATCCTCAGGTCACACTCTTTGCAAAACAAGGGAACAGGCATTTACTCATTGTACTCTAAGGACTTCAGATATTCAGGAAGGGCATAGAGGAAGCAGTAAGTCAATCTTATCTAGTGATCTGGTGGGATTTTTTTCATAGAGTAGCATAATGTGTGTCTGATTTTTTTCAGACACCTGTGACCCTTTCATTTAAGCCTCTGTGCAGAACAGGACATTATTTCTATCACATTCAAGCCCAGCTGGCATTAAGATCTGATAGAGATTACCACTAAAACACCCCAAGTGAATGTACCCATCAGATCCCACAGAGAAGGCAGAGGCTCTCACACTGGTATATATGGACAATGTTGCTGGTGACCTTGAGTGATTAGAGGACTAAGGGAATGGCTTCTGGCAAGTCAGCCAACAAAAGAGCTGCTTCATGTGTTATCGTGTGCCTGTCTGACAGCCACCAGCTTACATTCTCTCTGCTTCCTTGTGGATTTTCAAGGAACTCAAGAAGCAAACCCTTGTTGCAATCCCCTCCTTATCTTTGATGCTGCACACATGCAGCTCTGACACGCATTATATTATTAGTTCCTACTTTCTCAATTTTAATTAAAAACAGAAATGAATTATTTTAATCTACCATTTTTGAGAGTCAGCATTATTGTATGCGATTATCCATTGAAATGGGGTTGGCACATAAAATTAATGATATTTAAAATATTATCTTTACTATTTTAGTTTGCTCTCCCAGCAAATCTTAATTTAGTCCCAAAATCTCTGTATACGTGATCCTAGGTAAATAGGCATTTAACCAATGAATTGAGAATCTAAATGTTAACCTTTCAAGTATTAGTTGAACTGTTTTTCTGTCATTAAAAACCACAAAATATCTTAGAATATATAACTGTACACTATATAAAAATCCCCCAAACAAATCACATAGTTAAAAGTACTCAATAAGTCTTCTATAAGTAGAGTGACCACATGGTCCTCTATTTTGCTCAGACAGTCCTGGTTATTCCTGTTGTCCTGGACCAATCACAGATAGTAACCACTTTCACTTTCAAAAGTGTCTTGATTTAGAGAATAAATTATTTGATGACTCTATCCATTAATCCAATTATAGAAATTATCGGGAAACATTTATTTTGATATTTAAGGAAAATAGAAGTTTTGGGTTGATCTATAATTCCCTCTGGTAATTTTCTCAACTAGGTCAGTGGTTGTGGTTTAGAATCACATTTAAATCATCCATACACCAATTAAATAAAAAATCTCTGGAGGTGGAACACAGGCATCAGTATTTTTTAAAGCTTCACAAATAATTTCAACTTGTAATCAAGGTTGAGAACCACTGAATTATGTAGTTTTTGCATTTAAACTGACTTCCTTTGCAGGATTATTCCAAGAAATTTTAAATATTTTTTAAGTCAGCATATCTAGCTAATGTTCTAATTCATTGTGTTTGAAACTTGTTAAATATATGCATTAAACCAAGTCAATGAATGCTTTTTATTCTCTTTTAAAAAAGTATTTAAATTTTTTCTATTACAGTTGACATACAATATTAGTTTCAGGTGTACAGTGTAGTTTTTAGATATTTATATAACTCATGGAATGATCACCCTGATAAGTCTAGTACCCAAATAAATGATTTATGAACTAACTACCATCAGCAAATGACCAAATAAGTCACCGGCCAATTTAATCATGAAGATTAACTCTAATAATTGGGTCAATTTTCAATTTCTTTTTCTTTCTGTGTATTGATTAGATAAACTTTTGAGTGGCGAATCTTAGAACTCAGTTTGTAAATAGCTGATGCAATTATCTTTTATATAGAGATAGAAGACAATTCTTGGCATGAATATTGTCTTGGGAATTATTAGAGTCATTCATAAGGAATTCAAAGGTAGCTGCTTGTTTAGAAGATTTCTTAGGGAAATATACAGTGATATATTCTGAAAATGAACCTGCATATTCACCATAGTATAAGAATGGTTAACACATGGGAATAAGAGCTACAAAATTACAAAGAGTTTGGGGGTTTCTGACTGTGGGGAAAAAATAGCATGTTGACCTTCACTCAGATGTTTCCTAAAAGGTACCAAGGTTGGACCTCCCCTGAGGAGATACCCTGCCATTAGTTGGGACAGGAGATATCTATGCCTCCATACAAACATAAGTTAAATAATTCATAAGAAATTGAGAGTCTTAAGTATTAACAAAATATTCAGATAAGTTTTATTGTTTAAGAGTGCTTTTAATAAATTTATGACCACTTCACAGCCCCTGTAAGTGGTTATCTTTATCCTGAAAGTCTTTATTATATTACTGCTTCCTTATATTTTGGTTTAAAGATGAAATCCTCTTCTAACTCTACCCAATTATTATACTTTGAAGGAACTGACAACACATTCTGTGAAGGTCTCCATAAAGAAGCCAAGGTCAATTTGTTCTACAATTCTTTAGAGTAGTTGATGTTCTATATTACATTTTTTTCTGAGTCCTTAAGGTGAAAATATTCAGCTGTATTAAGATTACGTGACTTCAAAAAGAGCGTGAGCATTTGAAATATCTAAAAACTCAAGATAATGTACCATATGTTAGAAGGAATTTATCTCAGTTCAAATATACTTTAAAAAAAGATAGAAATGAACTTTTTTGAAGAACTTATTTTAGCAAAATATGCTTTTGGAATATTAGTTTTATTTAAAGCATATACGAATAAGCTGATATTAGCCTTTTTCATGTGTGGCCTGCTACTCATATAATCAAATACATAGGCCTAAGGATGATGTACTGGGCTCTAAGATTTTGAAAATGAATGTGTGTTGAAAAATGAATATTCCGAGGCAGGGGTTCTCAAAATGTGGTCCCTGGGCCAACAGCATCAGTATCACCTGGGAACTTACCACAAATGCAAATTCTTGATTTTCACCCAAGACCAACCGAATCAGATTTCTGGAATGTCGGTCAGCAATCTGTATTTTATCAAGTTCTCCAGGTGATTCTGATGCATGTGCAAGTTTGAGATTTCTAGGGATTGAAGCGAGAGGTTAGTGAGATAAGGATGAAGCTTATGTGGTATAGCTAGATGACATGGAAATGGACATACCTGTTTCTCACTCCTGCTCTAGGCTCCTTGTGTGTGCTTAGGGAAGGGGTGTCTAAGGATGGGTGGTGAGGACAACAGAGAATTCATAATTCCAGGGTTCCTAATGTCTGCCCTTGGGGAGTGATGGGAGAAGAGATACCTCCCTCAGTTTCCTCGGTCCCCTGGAATAACAGGGTGTTGACCTTTGGGCCCTTTGCTGGAAGCTTCTTTCTGACTACATCTGCTTTCTACTCCATCCCTCTTCTAAGATTTTCACCTGCAAGAACCATGATTAGGAATTTTATAATATTTTATAGTTATAATGTGATGGAATTCTTTACAACAGGTCTATTGTTTGATTTTCAGAACTTCAACTTTTAAACATTTTCCTAGGAACATTTGTACCAACCTTGTACATTGTAAAGAAAGGACTATCTTTATAAGAGTTAATATGCAGATATTCAAACATTACACAGGACAGCTTAAAGAGGGACCAAAACTCATTTTATATTAACACTTTTAACAAGAGGACTATTTTCCAATTTCTTGCCTAATAGAAAAAATTGATAAGTGGGGAATGATGCACTGGGGAAAATAGTTTTATTTTGTGCCCTTAAACTGTAGACAATATTAGATTATGAAGAGGTTCCTGTGAATTGTTTGTAGTTGTGACAGAGATTCTGAGCATTTCCAAATTATAGGATATTTTCAGAGCAAGATATGAACTCAGAGATCATGTAAATCAATCATCTTATTTTTCATATTAAAAATGTTAGCTGTGATTTCTGTTTCTAAATGCTGGCAAGAAAATGACCCAAAAATGAACATCAGCCCAATTGTATACATACTCTCAAAATATTCACCTGGTAGAATAAATTGAACATCTCACGTTTATCAGGTATTATATTAGCTGTTGTAAAGTAGTTTTTGAATTGTTCCTAAAAAAAACCAAACAAGTTTTATTATTCCTATTTTACAGACCAGTCTGTGAGCCATGCTTGTTCAGATACTTTGGAAACAACTTATTCTTTTTATAATGTACTAAGTTGGAATTATAGGAAGTCCCTCCATAAATGGCCATAATTAAAAACTATTTGAATTCAGGATGCAGTTCCTTAAAGGCACAATGTTAGAAGTGGCAGAAATTCTCAGATTAGCCTACAAATTTTAAAGCTTTCCTATCTGTGATTTGGCTGCAGTTGTATTCATTTCTAATGAGAAAGCAAACTGCTGCTATCCTAGGACTTAGCGAGAGATTTTTTTGCTTTATTATTATTTTTTTTACTTGAGTAAATTAAGTAAATGAAGGGATGATGGGGCAGTAGAGGGAAATGGTGAAATTTCCGTTGTTACTCTTGCTTCATGTCTTCCATCTCATGACTTTTCTTTTCATTGATATAAACATATAACTGGTATTCTCTTCTTATGCTTACTTAACACACTTAAGCTGGTGTGTTTATTTATTTTTCTCAGAATTTTAAATGAGAACAGATAAGGTAAGGTGAAGAAGATAAATTTATATGAAATTGCAGGGCAAGAATTGGAAAAGAGTAGGGAAGGGAAATGTGAAAAGGTTGCTGTCTGAGATAGAGAACTTGAGAGACACGGCCTTTAACAGATTTGTCAACGAGCCACGAGGTGGCACCATCATCTAAGGACAGCTTAGTGCTTTCAGGCTGTGAGAGCTTGCTCTGGGTGCAAGAGTTATCACAGAGTGGAGAGCATCAAGTAGTGACCCTATTGCTTTCCTTTCATATGAAAGGTGCAAAGATCTTATGACAACAAGCTTAGTGAATACTTATTAAATCAATAAATGATGGCTTATAAGCAAGTAGCTTTATTTTACCAACTTTGATTATTCTTTTATTTTTCTTCCCTTTGAAAGGGTTTTCTGTTTCAATTTTTAATAAGATAAAAAAATTATAGTCAAAATTTCTGTAATTCTTTTTATTGGATTGTTATTTTTATATGACTTTATGTCCAACTTTTAAAAAGTAGAGTAGCTTCATATCTAGAAAATACTTTTGTGAAAGACTGGATCATGCAAAAAAAAGTATAAGCAAAAAGAGCAGAAAAGACTACTAGGTAAAGGTTAGAGATAACAAGAGGAAGAAGATTTATTCTTGAAACTCAGATGGAAAATCATTGGAAAGTTTTAGGGATAAGAGATATGTAGTTAAAAACACGGGGCAAAGGAGAGCAATGGGGAAAAAGGTGGGACAACTGTAGTGAACAACAATAAAAAATAATTTAAAAACAATATGGTTCTTGTTGGTATCATTTGCCTTTAAAGCTACTGAGACTTGGGAAACACATGAGAAGATGTTTGCAAACTATTCAGAAGCAAACAGGGATTTTTCTAATGTGACAAAGGAAACTATATAGATCTTGACTCAGCTTTGGAAAGAAAATATAAGTATCTCTTTGTAAGTCTGTAACTTTTTTTACTTGTTGGAATCTTGAAAATTTGTGTGTTTATTTTCACTGATTGGTGTGTAAGACATGGAAATACAATGTAGAGATAAAACAATTTATTTTGTTTGTGATTTTGTGATGCAGAGTTTAAATTTGGTGAATGTTAAATTTTGAGCAGTAATCTAACACTGAATCCTATTTTTTAAAAAAGATTTTTAATTTATTTATTTTTAGAGAGAGGGGAAGGGAGGGAGAAATAGAGGGACAGAAGCATCAATGTCTGGCTGCCTCTCACATGGCCCTCACTAGGGACCTGGCCCACAACCCAGGCACATGCCCTGACTGGGAATCAAACCTGCGACCCATAGGTTGGCAGGACTGCACTCAATCCATTGAGCTATACCAGCCAGGGGGTTGAATCTCTTTTAAAAGTCACTGGGTGAATGGCAATTATAGTTAGAAAATGATGACAAAGAACTTTCAGTGAAGGAAATAAAAGCCTTTGTTACCATAAAGAACTAGGTTTGTATCTACTTTCCCAGACAAAGGATGAGCCCTCATTTAGGTTTCAATTAATTGCAGAGTAGACCATCAATAAAAGAAGGCCTTTTAAGACAAGATAATACAACAGCAAGAAAAATATAATTTTGTGTCTCTAACCCCAAACTTCCTAAATATTAGTGACAATTACATAAAAAACCAACAAATGTTCTTATTGCCTCCCAACTAATGTATTTCTTACGAATATTGTGAGGAAGAAAAAGACCACTGGATAGATGAGAAAGCTATGTGTCTAAACCTGACTTTTCTCCTGGGTCTTTGGCCCATCTGTGCCCCTGTCTACTCCATGTATTCATTTAGATGTGGCATTTCAAACATATTATGTCTGAGACATCTTTCATCACCAAGGGGTTTTTACTGAATGTTGTGGTTATACTGATTTATTTTCAGCTCTTCGTTTCGACAGTGTTTTCTCTCCTCTTTGTGACTTTGTACATGCCCTCCTCTCTCTCTGAACTACTACTACCTTACCCCTACCACACCTAAGCCCATCCTGGGGCTTCGGTCTTCCATGTTTATATGCTTCTGTAGTATGCTGTATTTCTGCCAGTACAGCTCCTATCACAGCACTCTCTTGTCAATATCACCCACTAGAATTTAAGCTCTGTGACAAGAGACCAAATTTACTTTATTTCCTACTATATCATCAGTAAGCACCTATGCCAGGCATGTGTGAGATCAGTCATATTTGTTGAATAAAACAGAACTTAAGTTTCATACTTATGGTAAGGAATCAACATAGAGCACAAATTTTCAACCAGGATGCCACAAGGATTTTTAAAACATGCAGTGACTGACTATTTAGTTAGGGGCCTCAGACATCTTTTCCCTTAGATTGTCAAAAAAAGCAATAGTCAAAACAACAGTAGCTGTCCAGTGTGAATGAATCAAAGTTATATCTATTTTTTTGTCAGATTGACAATAAATAAAATATTTTTTTAGTGTACCACCAAATTTTAGTACTTACAGTTTATTTGTGCCATGAGATGAAAAGGTTCAAAATCGCTGACATAAGAGAGATCCAAGATGGCAGTAAAATAGGTGGATATTATACCCACCTTCTCCCAGTACAAAACTGGAATTGCAACTAAAATATAGAGCCTGAAGAACCTATGGAAGACCTGCTGAAAAGAAGTCTTATAACCAAGGATTTATGGAAGAAACCACAAAGAAACTGGTAGGAAGGGCAGAAATGCAAAAAGAGCTTGCCCTGCTCCCATGGGTGGTGAGTGAGATTCTGGAGGGATATCTCAGCTGCAAAGGTTCCTCCTGAGGAGTATGGGGTTTCAACCACACACCAGGTTTCCCAGCCCAGAGCACCAGAGCCAGGTGTCCACATAACATCTGGTTGTGAAAATCAGCAGGGATTCTCTCTGCCAGGAAGAGGCAGAAGTCTGCTAGAGTTACAAGTGCTCTCTTAAAGAGCCAATGAAAGAAATCTTGTTTGCAGCCACTCATTCTGGTCTCTGGCAGATGGAGGGCAGAGTGGACTAGAGTTGTGTGAGAAAAGATTAGGGTTTATGGCTCTGGGGAGAGAGTTGAGGGGACAACACTGAGACCTCTGTGCTGAGTTTCTTTTCCACACTGCAGGTGCCATCATTTTTGCATGGAGCACTCCTCTCTATATAGCATCAGCCTGGGAGAAAGCAATAGCCCACCCTCTGAACTCCCTGTTGCCCCACCCTGTAGAGCTTGCACCCTGATGAAGAGTCAGCTGCCTGGGCCAGGGTGTACAAGTCTGGGCAAACTCAGGGGGTGTCAGTGCCATTGTCCCCACTTTCCCGTGAACCTGACTGGTGCTTCGCCCTTAGAGGAGATCCACTAACTCTACTCTCTGGGCTACTGTCAGCCCCACCCCCCTGTTGCCTGGTGGTTTAGCCATGACAAGATGTGGGCAGAATCTGGGACAGACTAACTTGTGTGGCTCTGGGGCAAGGGCCACTCCCTACACCTTCCCCCAAACCTGATCCATACCTCCCCCTCTCTCAACTCCCAGGGGTGCTGCCCTGCTGAAGTTGGGCTCCTGGCAGAGACTGGGATAGACTGAGTTGTGTGGCTCTAGGATAGGGACATTTTTCCATCGCACACCTGACCAGTGCAGAACACTCCATAAAATGGCTAAATCTAACTCTGCTGGCCTCATCCTGATGATTCCCTGAGACCCTGCCCTACCACAAATGTGTGCAAGCATTTAGCAGGTGGAAGCTAGACTTGATATACCCTGGGATACTTGCTGAATGTCCTCAGACCCAGCACTGACACCGCGTTTGAACCTGTATAAATTTGGTGAACACCACTCATCTCTACCTGCTGACTCTCTGAGAACATACCTCATACAACTTCAGTACCACCAGAAACTCTTTTAGTGACAGAGCCTAACAGGGATCTGGCAGGTGGAAGCAGGTGGGGGCAGACCTTAGGATTCTTTGGGACTTTTGCTGACCTGCCCCTGTGGCTGGTGTGGGTGAGAGCCAGCCTTGGTGAGCCACTTGATCCTTCCCATGTACAATCAGGTCCAACAGAGGTATCCACAAACCATGGATTGCTTTGTAGCTCCAAACAGGTCATCCAGGGCCAGTCACAGGCAGCATCTGACATTCGTCTGCACCAGAGTCTCTCCCAAGAGTCCCTAGAACCAACACACTCACTGGCCAGCTTCAGAAACATAAGAGCAGAATCCAATTAGCTTCACAAGTGGCACATCCAAAGGGAGATCTCAGCAGGCACCAGATCCTGCTGGGGTGAATTCTGCTTCTTCTGATTGGCATCTGCACAGCAGCTCTTACATTGTCATGAAGGTTAATCCTCACAGTCAGCCAGCCTGATAGTTCACCCCATGCATGAAAAGGCCAACAGAAATCAAGACTCAATTCCAAGAGAAGGTTTACATAACCTACACAAGGGACATTCCTGGAACATTGAGCTCACATCATCAAGGAGACTGTGCCACTGGGTCTACAGGACACCTACTACATGAGACTACCCTACCAAGAATCAGAGTAATACAGATCTACCTAATACATGGAAACAAACACAAAGAGTCAGCCAAAATGGGAAGACAAAGAAAAATGACCCAAATGAAAGAACAGGAGAAATCTCCATAAAAATTTAGCTAAATGAAATGGTAGCAAGCAAATTACCAGATATAGAGTACAAAAGATTGGTTGTAAGGATGCTCAAGGAACTTAGAACTACAACAGCATGAAAAAGGACATTAAACCCATTTTTTAAAAAGTCAGAAATGAGGAATACAATATCTGAAATTAAGAATACAGTAAAAGGAATAAATATTATGTTGGATGAAGCAGAGAATCAATTAAGTGATTTTTGGAAGACAAGGTAGCAGAACACACCCAATAAGACCAGGAAAAAGAGCAAACAATTTTTAAAAATTGAGGATAGTTTAAGAAACCTTTGGGACAACATGAGGCATACCAACAACCACATGATAGGGGTACCAGAAGGAGAAGCACATGAACAAGAGATTGAGAACTTATTTGAAGAAATAATGACTTAAAACTTCCCATCCTGATGAAGGAATTAGACACACAAGTCCAGAAAGGGCAGAGAGTCCCAAACATGATGAACCCAAAGAGGCCCACACAAAGACACATTATAATTAAAATGTAAAAGGTTAAAGACAAGAATCTTAAAAGCAGTGAAAGAAAGACAGTTAAGTTACCTACAAAGGAGCTCCCATAATACTGTTAGCTGATTTCTCAACAGAAACATTTCAGGCAAGGAGGGATTGGCATGAAATATTCAAAGTGATGAAAAGTAAGGATCTATAATCAAGATTACTTTACCCATCGAGGCTATCATTTAAAATTGAAGGAGAAATACAGAGCTTCCCAGACAAGGAAAAGCTAAAGAAGTTTGTTACTTCAAGAAAGAAATCAAAAGATACCTTGAAACAAATGAAAATGAGAAAACAACAATCCCAAATCTATGAGAGAGAGTGAAAGCAATACTAAGAGGGAGATT
The DNA here is from genome assembly GCF_022682495.2 of Desmodus rotundus. Classification (NCBI taxonomy): domain Eukaryota; kingdom Metazoa; phylum Chordata; class Mammalia; order Chiroptera; family Phyllostomidae; genus Desmodus; species Desmodus rotundus. The sequence goes on from NC_071388.1 coordinate 40,565,827, forward strand.
CATAGCCTTACAGGCCTATCTCAAAAAACAAGAAAAACTAAAAAAAAAAAACCCACACACACACACACAAAACCAATCTAACTGTACACTTAAAGGAACTAGAAAAAGAACAGTGAACAAAACTGAAAATGAATAGAGAAAGGAAATCATAAAGATCAAAGCAGAAATACATGAAATTGAGTCTAAAAAAAAAACAATACAAAAGATCAATGAAATCAAGAGCTGGTTCTTTGAAAAGATAAACAAAAGTGGCAAACTTTTAACCAGACTCACCAAGAAAAAAGAGAGAGGGCCTAAATAAATAAAATCAGAAATTGAAAAAAGTAACAATTGACACCAAAGACATACAAAAAATTGTAAGAAAATATTACCAATAAGCCAACAAATAGGATCATCTGAATGAAATTGATAAATTTCTAGAAACATACAATCTTCCAAAACTGAATCAGGAAGAATCAGAAAATCTGTATAGACAGATTAGAACTAATGAAATTGAAGCAATAATTTATTTTTTTTATTGTTGTTCAAGTACAGTTTTCTGCCTTTTCCCCCACCCCAGCCCAACACCCCAGCTCTCCCCACCTCCCTCCCCTGTTTCCACCCCCCCTCTTGTTATTTTCCATGTATCCTTTATAATTGTTCCTGCAAACCCTTCACCTTTTTCCCCTGAAATTCCCTCCCCTCTCCCCTCTGGTCATTGTCAGCCTGTTCTCAATTTCAGTGTCTTTGGTTATATTTTGTCGAAGGAGTAATTTTAAAAAAAACTCCCAACAAACAAAAGTCCTGGACTTGATGGCTTCACAGGTGAATTTTACCAGGCATTCAAAGAACTAACACCTATCTTTCTGAAACTATTTCAAAAAATTCAAGAGGACAGAACATTCCTAAGCTCATTTTATGAGGCCAGCATTATTCTAATTACAAAACCAGATGAGGACACCACAAAAAAAGAAAATTATAGGCTAAGATCCCTGATGAACAAAGAAGCTAAAGTCCTCAACAAAATATTAACATACTGGATCCAGCAATACATTAAAAAGATCATACACCATGATCAAATGGGATTTATTCCAGAGATGCAAGATTGGTACCATATCCACAAACCAATGAATGTGATATACTACATAAACAAAATGAACAATGAAAATCACATAATATCAATAGATGTAGGAAAAGCATTTGATAAAATTCAACACCCATTTATGGTAAAACTTGGACATTTCTCATAGCAATATTTTTCTGATATATCAACTCAGACAAGGGAAAATAAAGAAAAAATAAACAAATGGGACTATATCAAACTAAAAAATTTTTGCACAGCAAAGATACCGTCAACAAAATGAAAAGATAACCCACTGAATGGGAGGATGTATTCACCCATGATACATCTGCTAAGGGGTCAATATCCAAAATTTATAAAGAACTTACACAATTCAACACCAAAACAAAACAAACAATCCAATTAAAAATGAGCAATGGACCTAAATAGATAGTTCTCCAAAGAGGACATACAGATGGCCAATAGATATATGAAAAGATGCTCAACATCACTAATCATCAGAAAGATGCAAATTAAAACCAAAATGAGATATCACCTCACACCTGTAAGAATGACTGTCATCAATAATCAACAGACAAGTGTTGGTGAGGGTGTGGAGAAAATGAAATCTCATGCACTCTTGGTAATGTGGGTCGGTGCAGCCACTGTGTAAAGCAGTATGGAGTTACCTCAAAAAATTGAAAATGAAACTGTCTTACAACCCAGGAATTTCACTTCTGGATATATATCCAAAGAAACCTGAAACAGTAATTTGAAAGAATAGATGCACCCCTATGTTCATTGCAGCATTATTTACAATCACCAAAATTTGGAAGCAGCCAAGTGTCCATCAGTAGATGAACGGGCAAAAAAGCTGTGGTATATTTATGCAATGGAATACTACTCAGTTGTTAAAAAGAAGGAAATCTTAACTTTTGTGACAACATGGATGAACCTGGAGAGTATTATGCTAAAAAAAAAAAAGTCAGAAAAAGACAAATACCATGTGATTTCACGTACATGTGGAAACTAATGAACAAAATAAAGTAACAAAGAAAATAGAAATAGATTCTTCAGTACAAAAACAGACTGATAGCCCTCAGATGGGAGGGATTTGGGCATCTGGGTAAAAAAGGTGAAGGGATTAAGCAAAAATAAACTATAGCATGGTGATTACCAGAGGGAAAGGAGAGTGGGGAGACATGGAATAGGGTGAAGGGAAGAGACTTGACTTGGGGTGGTGAACACACATTTCAATATACAGATGATGTATTATAGAATTGTACACCTGAAACCTATAAATTTTATTAAGCAATGTCAACCCAATAAATTCAATGAAAAAAAAAAGAACTTGAATCACAGACACACACACACAATAATTATCATGAACAGCATGGCAGATATAACAGTGTATCAGATTAATCTGCTGTACCACCAGCTCCTCATTGCCCATGGAGAGATGCAAGGGGTGGGTGGAGCCAGATGAAAAGTGAGAGGTGGGAGGTGATGGTGGTATGGAGCCAAATGAAATAGAAAAGGAGCTTCTTCCTGGAGAGTAAAGGAGCTCTCCCTAACTGCTCCCCCCTCTGCTTGCTCTCTCAGCATTCTCTCCAATTCTAATTATCACCAGCTGGAGCCACTTAGTCCTAACTGTTTACATATTACTAAAGCATCTGTGTGAATGAAGCACTCTAAGCTTCAGATAGCACCAAACCAAATAATTTTTTTCCTGATTTCTGTTGTTATACCTTTACCTTTTAAAATAGATTACTCTGAGGGATGGGACGAATGATATAGATCAGATTATTTATTAGAGTTATAAGAATGTACCTCCTTGTATCACATCCCAGGGACTGGCACACCTGGACTCATCCTGAATTGCATTTGCTATAACATCATTACTTAATTTATGGATTTAGGTTCCAAAAAGGTTAAGGATAAAAATATACATATGTATGCATCAGGATGTATGTTGTTATCCATTCTTTTGGAGGAAAACAAAAGGGGGGTTTATGAGGACCTAATTCATAGTAAAAACGATTTTGTGAATTAGATAGTATCTAGCTTATAGATTTGGACATTGGATATTAAAGATTTTAGATGACATTACAAATTAGTTGATTTGCCCATTTTCTTTGAAAATATCAACCTGTTCTTGTGTCTACCCAGCCCTTTCTCTTCCTCATTTCCTATGCCTGGAGTGCCTCCCCAAGTCCTTCTCATGGGTAACTTCTATCTGGCTTGTAAGACTTATCTCATCCATCCCCTGATTACTTCATTCCTGCTCTCTCTAGACATTTCTTTAGCATTTGGTCTCCCATCACACCCCATGCTTTGTTTCCATGGTACCATATGTCTCCTTAACCAATTCTTTTCAGAGACTGGGTTTTTTCAGAAAATGGCCTGAGGATTCTAGTCTACTGGAAAAGCCAGGCAGAGCTGGCCCTTCCACAGAACGCCTTATTTTTTTCACAGAAAAACGAGAGCTTGGTCCACTTTTTTTCTGGTCTGTCTACTCTAGTTACCTTCTAAATGCTACTCCATCCCAATCCCTCTTTAGTATTAAGATGTCATATATGGAACACATCTTGTCACAGGAAGTGTGCTTACGGTGTTTCCTCCTGAGAGAAGAGCATGCAAGCTGTTATGGACTGTTTGTGCCTCCCCAGAATAAATGTGTTGAAGCCCTAACCCCCAATGTGATGGTATTTGGAGGTGGATTTTCGGGAGGTGATCAAATTTAGATGAGGCCCTGAGAGTGGGACCTCCACGATGGGATTAGTGTCCTTATAAGAAGAGGAATATTCTGGAACTTGCTTTCTCACTGCCACGTGTGGATACAGCAAGAAAGCGACTACCTACAAGCCAGAAAGAATGCTCTTACCAAACACCAGATCTGCTGGCACCTTGGTCTTGGACTTCCCAGCCTCTAGAGCTATGAAAAACAAATGTTGTTTAAGCCACCTAGTCTATGGTGTTTTGTAATAGCAGCTTGAGGTGAAAAAGCTATAAGCCAAAACTCAGTTTTATAGTGTCATTGGAATACTGCCTTCAGGGCCACAATGGCCTAGGATGAAATGCTAGATATACTAGCTTTGAGAACTTGGGCACATTTCCTAACTTTTCCATGTCTGTTTCCTCATCTATAAAATAAGATTGATAAGTGTCTACTTCTAGGGTTGTTATGAGGAATAAATCAATTAATGCATGCAAGGCATTCAGAACATTATCTAATACATAGAGCTAAACACATGTTAACTGTCATTATACATATCCTACTGCTGAACATGGAATGCAAATTCTGATGAATGTGGCTGGTGCCTCAATCCAGGCCCTTGGTGGGTCTTGCAATCCTCTTGGAGAAGTACTCTTTGGATGACAAACCTTTCAAGGTTTTGCTTATTGTCAAAGATGCTCTTGGACATCCTTCTTTTATTGGTGTTCTTCATCCCAATATCAAAGTGGTGTTTTTCCCTCCAAATATTACCTCTTTGATCCAACCAATAATCAGAGAGTTATAACAGTTTTAAAGGCCTACTATTTGAGGAGGACCTTTGCCCAGGCTGTTACTGCAACTGAGGAAGATACTGAGAAGACATTGATTTAATTCTGGAAGGATTACAACATCTCGGACTGCATCAAGAACTTTGCCTCGGCTTATATCACCAAGCAAAGAAGAAGAAACTCCAGCGGTTTGTCCATGACTTCAAAGGATTTGCTAAGAAAGAGGAAGATGCAAGTATCAACCAGACATGGTTGAGGTGGCAAACAAGTTTAACCTGGGTGTGGATGAGGATGACATTGAGAGTTCCTAGAGATAGTTCCAGAGAAATTGACTAATAAGAAGTTGTTGGAACCAGAACAGAAACACATTGCTGAAGAATAGGCAAGAGAAAAGGAAATAGCAAGAGTAGGAAAAGAAGAAGAACCCCAAAGAAAATTCACAGTGAAGGGTGTAGCAGAAGCTTTTGCAGACCTCAACAAGCTCCTTTAAAAAGTTTAAAAACATAGATTCCTCCAACACTGAAGTATTTCATTACTAGAGAGGAATGTTTGTGGCATTTTATCTGCTTACAAGCAAATCTATGACAGAAAAAAGAAACAAATCAAGCAAACCACCATGGACATACTTCTGCGAAGAAGGATAGACACCTCTTCAAAAGGAGCCTGGGGCAGGGCCTTCAGGAGTTGCTCCCAAAGAAGGTGTTGTCATCATAGGAGAGGACTGCTCCATGTGTGTTATTTCCCCTGCAGACCTTTTGGTGGGACAAGATGTGACGTGGAAGACAGTGATATTGATGATCCTGACCCTGTGTAGGCCTAGGATAAAGGATGTTTTTGTCTTAGTTTTTAACAAAAAAAATTAAAAATAGAAAAACGCCCCTGGCTGGTGTGGCTCAGTGGTGGAGTGCCAGCCTGCGAATCAAAGGGTTGCTGGTTCAATTCCCAGTCTAGGGCACATGGCCGGGTTGCCGGCCAGGTCCCCGGTGTGGGGGCACATGAGAAACACCACACATTGATGTTTCTCTTGTTCTCTTTCCCTCTCCCTTCCCCTGTCCAAAAAATAAATAAAATATTTAAAAAAAAATAGAAAAATATTTATGGAATAAGGATATAAAAAAGAAAATATTTTTGTATAGCTGTAACAATGTATTTAAGCTAAGCATTATCATAAAAGAGTCAAAAAGTTAAAAAAAATTAGCACTGACTGGTGTAGCTCAGCGGGTTGGGCATCATCCTGCAAACCAAAAGGTGGCCAGTTTGGTTTGATTCCTAGTCAGGGCACATGCCTGGGTTGTGGGCCAAGTCCATGGTTGGGGTTATGCGAGAAGCAACTGATATGTATGTCACACATTAATGTTTCTCTTCATCTTTCTCCCTCCCTCCCTATGTCTAAAAATAAATAAACTCTTTAAAAAGTTAAAAATATGTAAAGTAAAAAAGTTACAGTAAGCCAAGGTTAATTTATTATTGAAAATAGAAAGATACTTTTTTAGTAAATTTAGTGTAACTTAAATGTACAATGTTTATAGAGTCTACAGAAGTGTACAGTAATGTCCCCGGCCTTCACATTCACTCACCACCCACTCACTGACTCACCCACAGCAACTTCCAATCTTCCAGTCCTGCAAGCTCCATTCATAGTAAGTGCCCTATACAGGTGTACTATATTTTATCTTTTACACTATGTTTTCACTGAACCTTTTATACGTTTAGATACACAAATACTTACATCGTGTTACAATTGCCTAAAACAGGGGTGTCAAACTCATTTTCACCAAGGGCCACATGAGCCTCACAGTTGCCTTCAAAGGGCCGAATGTAATTTTAGGACTGTATAAATGTAACTACTCCTTAACTAGGGGCAAGGAGCTCTACATTCAGCCCTTTGAAGGCAACCTCGAGGCTGATGTGGCCCCCAGTGAAAATGAGTTTGATATCCCTGGCCTAACATATTTAGTACAGTAACATGCAAAACAACTTTGTAACCTAGGAGCAATAGGCTATACCATACTGCCTAGGTGTGTAGTATTCTGTACCATCTAGGTTTGTGTAAGTGTGCTCTGTGATGTTAGCACAGTGATGAAACTTCCTAACAAGGCATTTCTCAGAATGTATCCCCATTAGTATGCAATACATGATGACGCACACACACTCACACACACAGAGTTTGGTGACAGTGTAGAGCCTGAGCAAGTGAACAAGGTGTATGAGGAGTTGGAGACTATTAGCATGCCCCAGGCATGAAGTAACAAGACCCTGAATTGCCTCTGTGGCGATGACAAGAAAAATCTTAGATGTATAAAGTATTGTGAGGCAAGAATTGATGAGAGAAGCCAGAACAGCAAGTGAACCAAATTTTCTGAATACAGACAGCCCCTCTGGATGTCTGCAAGAGCATGAATGTGGTGCGGATGATGGCCACCATCCCTCTCCTGCACATACACACTCAGAGGAGCCTCCCAGGTGTAGGTGCTCAGGTGGGACTGAGGCCACTGATGTGGAAACTGGCACTTCTATGTTGTTTATATTAAGACAGCCTTTTGATTTGCAGCTGTGACATCTATTTGCAGGATTTGACTAATTTTTTAGTTTAGATTCATGTTCCTTCCCTTTTCTTTTAGCTCAGAAATAAACAGTGTGCTCAGAATCATCAATGAGAAAGGAGGCTGAAAATCCCCATTTGAAGGCTTTTGAACTGACTTAGAGTTCATTGTCATGGGTTTACTGCTGCAGGATATCAATTACGTAAAGGCCAAGTGCACCTGGCTCGCTCTGTGGTACAGAGGCCTCGGTCCAATTCTTTTGAAGGACACAAGGAGTATGCTTGGAAATCAATTAAAGAGATTTTTGTCCCTAACTTTATAAAATAATGAAAATAAACACACCATACAAATCACTTGTGTATTTTTATTTTGCATATTTTCTTCTAGTCTTTGATCATTTACATAGGTCTTACAATTATACTCATGTTTCCAATTTTATTTACCATTTTTTCTTTTAATACACAAATTATTACCCATGTTTCCGTACATTCTTTTGAAATATCCTTTTTCGTGAATCCATAATATTTCACAGGTTTAAGTACCTCAATTTATTTTATCATTCTTTTACTTGAATATTTTAGATTATTTCCAAATTTTCACTCTTAGATAATGTTGCAGTTCATATAGTATTTTCCCCTGTTAATTTATTTACCCAACATAAATTCCTCCAGTTAAACAGTAAACACCTCTTGAACTCCTGACACATATTGCTAAATTGCTTTCTTAAAGGACTACAGCAACCATATATTTAACGTGTATGAATGCAAACATAGTTGTATACTTACCATGTACAGTGTCCTGTTTTAGGTACTTTGAAGCAAGTGATATCATTGGGAGAGGGAGAAATGGCATTATAATGTTAAGACTTGGCATTATATGGTTGGAAAAATACAGAAACACAAAGAAAATACAAGTCTTAGAAGGACACAAAATTGTGGAACAAGACATGTAGGAAGTCGAGGAGATACTGAAAAGATACCAGCTATGTTAAAAATGCAAAACTGGGTTTCTTAAATGTAGGGCTGAGGTGGAATGAAATTGCTACAGGAGAAACAGGAAGTGTTTTAGGCTGAGCCCTGTGTTAGTATCCTGGGGCCTCAGTAACAAAGTTCCACAAACTGTGTAGCTTATACAACACAAACTTCTTGTCTCACAGTTTTAGAGGCTAGAAGTCCAGATGAACGTGTTGGCAGTGTTGGTTCCTTCTAAAGGCTGTGAGGGACAATCTGTTACATTTCCCTCTCCTACCTTCTGGTGGCCTCTCTCGGGCATTCCTTGGCTTGTAGATGACATTATCCCTGAGTCTAGTTCACATTGTCTTCTCTCTATGTCTCTGTGTCCAAATTTCCCCTTTTTATAGGGGTACAGATTGGACTAGGGCCCACCTTAATAGCTTCATCTTAACTTGATCATCTGCAAATACTCTATTTCCAAATTAAGGTTACATTCACTGGTACTGGGGGATCTGTGGACTCCAACATCCTTCTAGGAGACTCAATTTTATTGTGTATTAGTTTCAGGTGTTCAGCATAGTGCTTGGGAGATGTTTTTATTTTATTTCTTATTGAAATCCAGTGCATATTGTATATGTACAAGACATTTCAACTTGGACTAGCCATGTTTCAAGAGCTCAATAGCTTTACGCAGCTAGTGATACTTTGTTGGACACCGCAGCTCTAAAGTGGTCCTTCTAAAATGCAAACCTGATTATGTCACTTCCCTGGTGAAAAACCTTCATCATCCCCCCATTGCCTATTACATAAGGTTCCAACTTCACGGAGGGGCATAAAAGACTCTTTATGATCTGTCCCTGGACTAGCAGTGTGGCCTCATCTTCCTGTGTCTAGTTTATACTCCAGGCATGCTGAACAACTTGCAGTTCCAGAACATTCCACCCGATCCTTTCAATGCCTTTTTGTTGCCTCCTCCCCCTGCTGGAGTGGTCTCCCTTGATTGTCTACCTGGCAAGAAGCTACTGATCCTCCTGGTACCAGACCAGCATCACCTCCTCAGTGATGGCTTCCCTGACAGCCCAGGTGGGAGCAGGCATTCCTTTAACCATGAACTTTGTACTTCTGATCATATTTGTACTGAAATTGTTTCCTGTCTGCCTTCACCAAACCAAGAGCTCCCCAAAGGCAGGGGTGTCTTTTCATGTTTGTATTATTAGCATCTACCCTTGGTTTTTGTCACCCAGGAGGTGTTTAGTAAATACTAGCTGAATGAAAGAATAGAAAGAAGTGAAAATCTCCAAGGTTTTGAGTTTGGGTAGATAGGTGAGGATTTTGCCATCAAAAGAAAGAAGAATTTATCAAGGAATTCTGAAACATTATAATGAGTATTTTGAAAAAAACCGTCTGTGTGTAGCACACAACTATAGTGCAAGGATTGTAGAATGGGAGTCAATAGCCATGGAAGAGCTCATTTGTGACTCTCAAATTATTGCTCATAGAATGAAGGAAACTTGCAGCCAATACTTTATAAATGTTAAGTCATAAGTGAAAATATTTTTGGTGAATACAGAAGGGTGGAGAAGATTTAAGGCACTTGAGAATGAGTGCAAAAATGAGGAGGTTCTGTTGTCCATACAAGTTTTTCATTTTAAATTTGGTGTTATTCCTGGCAAAATTTATTTTTAAAAGTGTAACTGTATAAACCATTATTGAAGACAATTTCCAAGGCTAAAGTGTAAGGGATGATTTTCCTGTCATTTGTCACCCAGCAACCTGCACTTCCAGTGCTGTGATTATTTCAAGGTGAAAGGTGAGAAGAAATGCTCCTCACAGTTCATTCAGCTGGGCTGTCAGTAATGGTGATCTCAGTCGCTACGGTGTTGTAGCTTGTTGGCTCTGAAAGGATTTACTCTTTTATACAAAGAGAGAGTAGAATGGTGGTGTCAAAGATAAAAGAAATGAGATTTAGGAAAAGTGGATTTCTGTGTCCACAAAATAGCTTTTTGTTCAGGGAAATTTTAATGGGAATTAGTAGTATTGTTTCACATAAAGGGCTAGATTAAATGCAGTGTGATGAAAGGTAGATGTATTTATAACTTAAAAATTCATACCTCTCTATGACATCATTTGTGAATGAAAAATCAGAGATGAGAATAAGGCTAGTTCCTGTTATTATTAAAACATTCTATTTTATATTTATAAACACACATATAGATTTAGTTTGAATATTATATTTAGAAGGTCTCTTTTAGGTATAGGAGATGGTGAAAGAGAGCAGGTCAACCCAGGCATTGAGAAACTAGAATTAACTTCCTTTCTGTAATTTTAGTCAATGGTCAAATCTTTGTTTAACTACAACTTCTGAAAATGACAGCATTAGTCAGGCTTTTGGGGAATCATTTTATATGTTTTGGAAAAGTTGAAATGAGCAAAAGATGCAGCACCACCTCACTAAGAGCTGACAGACTTAGAGAAAATCAGTGGCCTTAGAAATAAATAGATCTTATTTTTATTTTATTTGCCTAAGGTCTTAGAAATGGGATTTTAGAGATCCTATCCAACCCATTTGTTTTACAAATGAGAAAACTGAGGCCTGGGGATGTTAAGTAACCTGTTTAAGGTCTCATAGCTAGTCCATGGCAGAGCTCAGACAATTTGCTTTAGGCCCACTGCATTTTCTGGGGCACCACACAGCTCACTTTGAGCACACCAGAGGAAAGTGAAGAACATGTGGGGGTGGGTGGGGAGCCACTAGAGCCTTTGGGCTTTTAACAGTTACTGTTCTTACTTACTATTTTCTCAATGAAAAGTTCACTATCTAATTTCAGTGTGGAGGTTAAAGTTAAAAATAGATGAGTGGGGTGAAAAGTGAAGAGGAACAGAGTGTATGTCTGAAGCTTGGGTTTGCCTTGACCTTCACTATCTGCGGGATTTGGACAACTCCCACTGACTCTGGACTTCAGCCTTTTCTGTTAACATTTGTTTTTTGCTATCATTCTGATGGACATTTGTTGGCCAGTCAACATCCATTTCTCTCTTTTTGAGACAACAGCTTGATTTCCTGTTTTGGGATTTACTTTTCCCCCTTAGTGAGACTATTATTCAAGGTGTCCTCTCTGGGACTGTTGGTCCTGAGAAGATTACAAAAAGGCTCTTGTTGGTGATGATTCCCTGAAGAGATATCCATCATTTCCTTCTACTTGCATTTCTGGGGTCACCTTTGTTCCTGTCTCCTCCCAGATGGACAGATGTTTCCACTCCAGTATTCCCTTCAAGACATTGAATTGATCAAGATCTTTCTATTTCAGTTTTCTGCTTAAGTTAGCTACATTTAGTTTCTATTGCTCATAACCTAGATTGATATACTTATGAGGCTAAAATAAAAAGTAAGCCTCTAGTCAGATGGATATTATTATATATATGTCTGTTACTCCTTTCGTTTTCAGAGTTTTCTAAATTCTATGTTTATAGGTCCTGATGTTTCTGTGTCGTCACATGTCTCAGCCAACTGGGTATAACACACGGCTTTAGAGTGTGGGAATTTGGGGAAACAAGGTAAATATCCTCCATCTTAATATTTAAGGTTCAGGAGCAGATGGAACCTTAATTCTTTAGGGAGGGAATAGATGTAACAAATAAAATGTTCGTGAGGTCTCACAGCCAAGAATAACCTTGACTGGTAAAGGGCATGCAGATGTCTGTAAGCAGGGATCCTCTTTCTCATCCCAGATGGTGTCAAGCCAGGGTGCTGGAGCTCTGATGGAGATTCTGCTCAGAGCTTTAGGGCATGTTGTGCTCTGCACTTACTTTGTATTTGTGTTGCTTATGTCCACAGAGTCTCCCTTGTGTCCTCTCCTGCTCCCATGTCATTATTCCCTGAGAGAATGAAGCATTAAAGAGGAAATACTATATCAGCCCTGAGGCTGCCCAGAGTGACGCTCCTAAAATGACCCTGTAATTTCTTCAAGGTTGGCAAAGCCTGTGAGAAACAAGTGATATACACCTTGATCGTGACGGAGAATCTTTTATATAAATGCACACAAAGCAGTGGTTCTCAAACCTTAGCACTTATCATAAACTCCTAGGGGCCTTGTTAAAATGCAGATTTGGGGGCCCCATCCCTGGAATTTCTGATTCAGCTGCTGTAGAGATGGTCCAAGAATCTCTGATAATCTGGAGATCATGCTTTGAGAATTATTGATCTAGGGTAATAATTTTAAAAGTAAATTAATATGTTTATTGCTTACATTCTGGGGTACATGTTGGAGAGGCCAAAGAGGGGATTAAAGTAGAATTGTAGCCTTCATGGGTACAAAGAGAAACAAAGGGTTAATAATCAGCTCTTACCAAAACAGAATTTTCAAGCATGCGATTTGACAGGCTTGAAAATGAAACTATGTTGATAAAGTATTTTGTGAACTCCTTTATCTCCTTCTTTAACATATAAAGAGGCAAGCCAGTGAACCTGATTGCATAATTTTTGTTTTTGTTTTGTTATGCTTTGTTGGCCATAGAGTTTTAAATGTGGGAAGTGTTGGCGAGCTGGAAGAAGGTAAGAAAAGGTGGGGGGAAAGGTGTTCTTTTTCACCCTCCTGGACTGAGGGCAGGAAAACCAGTAGTGAGATGTGTGTCTTTCTCTAGGCTGAAGGCTTAGATGGGGGTTGAACAGTAGGTCATGATAGAGGGACTCTTGCCCTAGTTTCCACTGCAGTCTGGAAGCAATAATTCAGCAGCCTGCACAACTATGTCCAAGTTACTTTTGCTCAACATAGTTAGATGGGGAGAGAATCTGAGTTTAGGTGTCCTGAGTATCCCTTAGATTCCAGGTAGTGGGGGGGAAATCCAGAAGTTCAATTATGCTCTCTGGAGGGGTGGGGAAGGTAGCTGAAGGTGCTGCTGAGTTTATGTAAAGGGTTTTTCCTTGTGATGGGGACGAAGTCCACAGCTAAAAGCTGTAGTGTGGATACCTGAGTCAGAAGTGAACTGGGAACCCCAATTTACCTTAGGGAAGACTGCAGCCCCCGGGAGAGCTGGAGTGGGGCTCAGTTCAGTACAAAGGTGACCATTGCTCAGGGACAGCATTGCCTCAGCCAAGAGAATACCTGTAACCTTTAGCAACAACAGATGCCCACAGAATGATCAGTAATGGGACTGGTTGTACCAAGTAGTCAGCTATCGATGGAATAACCAGACCAGCCACTCTGCTATAGAGATCACTGTGGGCCCAGAGAACAACTTGTGGGAGAAGCTAGTTCTATCCCCCAAGCCCCTCAGGCCATATTCCTCTTTCTCACACCTATGTGCTTTTTTAAACATGAGTGGGAGGGCCCAGAACTTTGAAACACTGAGATTTACTTGAGTCTTTCAAGCAGAGACTGAGTTAAATTATTGGTGTCAACTGAGATTACCAGGTAGAACCAGTGTTTTTTTCCACTTGCCCCACCCCCCACCTGCTACAACTACACAATTACAGAGAAATAAAGACATTTTCTTTGTACAACTGAGGATGGAATTGTTAGCCTGTGCACTGGGAAAATCCAATAGTACCAGGGTTTTGTTTTTTTGTTTTTTATGTTTTTTTTGGCATACAGGGGTTCAAAGAACATCTGCAGCATTCTCTTTCTATCTCTCAGGTCTGTTTTTATCTTTTATTGACATTATTTTTAGGCAGGATTTAAAAAAATGATTTTTTAGAAAGGGAGAGAAAGAAAAAAAACATTGATTTGTTGTTTCACTTATTTATGCATTCATTGGTTCCTTCTTGTATGTGCTTTGGCCAGGGATAGAACCCACAACCTTGGCATATTGGGATGACATTCTAACCAACTTAGCTAAGGGCCTATGCAGGATCTAAAACTGGCGGTAAGGAAGATCACCAGCAGCTCATTATGCTCGGTGATATTCTAGCATGCTGATCAAGCCTCCCAAAAGGACTCTGGCCTGCTGAGTCACATGCAATCTCATATGGTGGGAGGGGTTGGACTTTGTAACTGATGTCCTCACTTGGTGGGGGAGGAGCCTTTTCTGAAAGGAAAAGTGCTGGACTAATACTTGTAAGAGATGTTGTCTAGAACTGAATTGTGGCTGTAGGCCCTACTGTTAACCGTGATTCTACCTAATGCCTGGGAGAAAATAGTCTTTGCGAAATTATGAAGTGCCCCGTGTCACTTGCATATGTGTTTCTGGAATTTGGAAATGGTGAGGGACTTGTTAAAAAAGGGTTTTGAGGAACCAGGATTCTCCACAAATGTGACATTACATAATTTAAGTGTCCATGGGGTCTTCATCCCCCTTCTTCACTTGGTTGTCTAATTTATCCTTTATGACTAACTCAGACAGCACTTCCTCCAGGAAGCCCTTCGAGTGCTGGAGTGAGGGCCTTTCCATAGTTTCCATAGTATTCCTACAAATATGATCACATAATTTGTTGTCTCCACTGGTACACACAAGATTAAAATTATGAATGCTAATTTTTTTTAAGATTTTATTTATTTATTTTTAGAGAGAGGGAAAGGGAGGAAGAGACGGAGAGAAACATCGATGTGTGGTTGTCTCTCTCATGCCCCCAACCAGGGACTCAGCACGTAGCCAGGCATGTACCCCAATCAGGGATTGAACCAGCAACTCTTTGGTTCACAGGCTGGCACTCAATCCACTGAGCCATGTTGGCCAGGGCATGAATGCTAATTTTAAAAAATTGTGCTAAAATAATAGATACAAACTGAAATTGTCTCAGGCAATGGGGCATGTGGTCCTCCTCTCTATGGATGCCCAGCTATGGTAATTATTTAACTTGTCTTTCTTCCCCACTAGCTAGTGAACCATTTGATGATGGAGATATTTTTTCCTCAAATGCTCAACACAGTGCTTGATAAATGCTTTTTCACGTTGAACGAAGAAGCTCTTCATCTTGGGGGCTGGCAGATTGACTTGGTCTGTTTAGAGGTAGAAGGTTAATACATTCTTTAGATGCATTGGATCAATTCCCTTCCCCTGTTTATTCTTGAATATTAGTGTATATATATATTTTTCTTTGTTGGTGTATATATATATTCTTTGAATGTTGATATATATATTTTTTTCTTTGAATGATGGTATATATATATATATATATATATATATATATATATATATATATATCTTTCTTATGTATCTCTTCAATGTGGGGGAGGCTAATTACATGATTCTACCTTGTATAATCTGAACCACCAACAAAAGGGAATCAGGTTGCTTCTACTAGTGTTTAGATCTAGTAACTAACTCCTTCCTTTTGCTTTATTTGAAAATTCTTATTTCATATATCACATTATAAACCGACAGCCTAAATATAGTAATAGCTTAATTCATTTTGCTTTTTTTATGGAAGGTTTGTGTAAAATTCATTTCAAAATATAATCTTCTAAACTCACAGATATTCATAATCATTTAGAAATGATAAAAAAGTTTTCAAATACTTGTAATTATAGAAATTGTTACTTAAATTACAGGAAGCTTAGAACAGCTTTATTGCTGCTTAGTTTTGTTTGAGTGTTCCTGAGTGTGCTATTGTGCTATTGAGAGCTTTGATCAATCAAGAGGGCTGGAAGATGGAAATGGCCTTAGTGTTTAAGTTACATTTCACTTAAATCCATTTAATTAACTATTTTCACAAACATGATGTTGTTTTGTAAGAAATATTTTAAAAATAATTTTCTTCTGTTTTCCTCTACAGAACCAAAAAAAAAAAAAAAAATCCCTGCATGCCTTTGTATTTCTCATTCTTTGGTTTTCTTCCAATGCATGTATATAATTATATGTTCATGTTGTCATGGTGATTCAGGGATAGTATTGTGAGACTGTTGTAATCACTTGCTTAAGCCTGAAACACGCTGTCCAGCCCAGCTAAATCAGCAATGTAATGCTAGACGGTCAATGTATTCTTTGCTGTGGATTAATCTGTTGTTAGGGTATTTTAAAAAATATTTTTAACTACTAAAATGTATTCAATATATAGCCTTAATTTGTGTTACAGAATTTAAAAATTAGTTCTTCAGCTTCTTACATTTAAATTTCATTGTGATTATTTTTTTTTAAATCATAGTCAGATGGCCCAGCTTCTTCCCAGCTTCCCCCTCCACCCCAAACATAGTTTCTTCCAAAAAGGAATGTATATTTTTTTAATTCACAAAAGCAAGACATTGGCATTTAAAATATTCATAAAATACTTACCTCCATAAAATATTTCTCCATTTTAGCCCCCCTCCCAGATTTCTAAATGCCACAAGATAAACACCATTAATAGTTGTGAATATCCTTCCAACTTTTTCTTTTTACCGTAACCTGGAGCACACTTTGCACACTGTATGTCACTTGACTTTCTGCACTCAATATTTTGCTGACACCTTTTAATGTCAGTTTATGTTGATTTACTTTGTTTTTTAATGTCTGCCTAATATTCTGTTGTATAGATGTAATGTAATATCTTTGATAAGTCCTTAAGTATGTGACTTTTATATTGTTTCCTGCCTTCCCAATTACAAATTACGATAGCGTTGGTGGACATTGGGTACATATATCTTTTTGGACTTCTATGTGTGTTTTCATGATATATATACATATGACTTCACAGGTAGTGCTAAATATTCCTAATTTTTTCCTCCTGGTTCTTGTATCATTACTGTCATTTATTTCAGTTATATACTTATAAATACTTATATATAAGTGGAATGAATGACAGCAATGGTACAAGGGAGATATATATACATACACATACTTACGAGTATAGTATAAATTATAATATATTATATACAAAACAATCTTATGCCAACAAATTAGAAAATATAGATTAAATAGACAAATTCCTTGAAAGAAACAAATTAGTAAAACTGACAAGAAAAGGAAATGTAAATAGACCTGTAATCACAAACAAAGAAATTGAATTCGTAATTTAAAATATATCTACAGAGGAAAACCCATGCCCAGATATATTCATTGATATATTCTATCAAATCTTTAAAAAATAAATTATATCAATCTTTCAGAAACTCTTCCAGAAAGTAGAGGAAGAGGGAACATTTCTCAGTTCATACTGTGAAGCCAGTGTTATTACTATGACACCAAAGACAAAGAAAGATATCACAAGAAAAGAAAACTACATAGACTGATATTCTTCATGAATACAGATACAAAAATCCATAACAAAATATTGTAAAACCATATCTATAAAAAGGTTATACTGCATCATCAAGTAAAATTTACCCCCAAAATGCAAGGTTTGTTTACCATGTGAAAATTAATTAGCATAATATACTGTCTTAATAGAATAAAGGGAAAAAATCACATGGTCATCTCCATAGATGCAAAACAAAACAAAAAAATGGGGTGGGGGCATTTGACAAAATCCAGTGCCCATTCATAATAAAAACTCAACAAATTAGGAATAGAAGAGAGCCTCCTCAACCTGATAAACTGCATCTATATTAAAAAAATTTACAGCTAAAATCATACTTCATAGTGAAAGACTGAATGCTTTCCTCAATAAGTTTGGAAATAGGCAAGGATATTTTACCCTCATAACTTTTATTCAACACTGTACTAGAAGTTATAGCCTGATTAATAAGGAAAGTAAATTAAAAAAAGAGGAAAAGAAGGAAAGAGAAAGATGAAAAAGAAAGAGAAAGAGAGAAAGAGAGGAAGAGAGGAAGAGAGAAAGAGAAAGAAAAGAAAGAAAGAAAGAAAGAAAGAAAGAAAGAAAGAAAGAAAGAAAGAAAGAAAGAAAGAAAGAGAAAGAGAGAAAAGAAAAAAGGCAGAGAGGCAGGTAGGCAGGGAAGGAGGTAGGAAAGAAATGAAAGGAAGGAAGGAAAGAAGAAAGGAAAAGAAAGAGAGGGGAGGAAAAAAGAAAAGAGGTGGGGTGAGCAATAGAGAGAAGGAAGGAAGGGAGAATAAAAACCAACCAAATATGAAAGGAAAAAGTAAAATAAATCATATCTGCTGCAGATATGAAACCTCAAGGAATTCGTACTAAAAGAACACTACAACTAATAAACATGCAATGTTGCAGAATGCAAGACCAATATACAAAAATCTATTTTATGTCTCCCTGAATTAACCTATAGATTCAATATGACCCCTATCAAAATTTTAAGACTTTTTTTTGTCAGAAATTTGACATGCAGACTTTAAATTTATATGGAAATGCAAAGGACAACAAATAGCCACAACAATTTTGAACAAAGTAAATGTAGGACTTAAACTTCAAAATTTTAAAGCTTTCAAAATTTATAATAAAGCAACAATAATCAAGACAGTGTGGCACTGGCATAAGTATAGATATATAGTTTGATGGAACAGAATTGAGAGTCAAACAATAAACCCTTACATTTCAGGTCAGTTGATTTTGGACAAAGGTACAGACCCCATTCAGTGGTGGAAAGGACTGTCTTTTTAACAAATGTTGCTGGGACAACTGGATCCATAAACACACAAAATAATTTTAAAAGGATTATATCCTAAATGTAAAAACCAAAATTATATAACTTCTAGGAGAAAATATTGGGCCAAGCAAACAGTTTAGAGACAATACCAAAATCATGCTCAAAAACAACAAATTGTTCAATTACACTGTATTAACTTTAAAAACATTTTCACTTCAAAAGACATTAAAGAAATGAAAAGACAAGCTATAAAAAGTAGAAATATTTTCAAATCACATATCTGATAAAGGATTTGTACACAGAATATATAAAGAACTCTCAAATCTCAATAATAAGATAAAGTAATCCAGTTAAAACAAAAGATTTCAATACATATTGCACCCAAGAATATGTACAAATGTCTGGTAAACATGAAGAAGATACTCGACATCATGAGCCAGTAGAGAAATGAAACCACAGTGAGATATTTCTGTATACTAGCTGGAAGGGCTGAAATAATGAAAAAAACCACACACACAATAAGAAGTATTGACAAGATGTGGAGAAACTGATAGGAATGTGAACTTGAATAGCCACTTGGGAACATAGTTTGGTACTTCCTTAAAAAATTAAACAGAAACTTACCATATAATCCAAACAATTTTATTCCATGGACATGAGACATGAAAACATATGTCCACATAAAGATGTGCATGCAAATGTTCATAGCAGCATTACTTACAACAGCCAAACACTGGTACTATCCAAATATCTATCCATTGATGGGTGATGGATAAACATGATGTGGTGTAGCCACACAATGGAATATTATTTAACCATAAAAGGAAATGAAATACTAATGTTTACTGCAGTGTGGGTGAACCTGAAAAACTTAATGTGACATGAAAGAAGCCAGACACAAAAGACCTGTAGTGTATGATTCCATCGATATGAATGGTTCAGGAAAAGCTAATGTAAAGAGACAGAAAGCAAACCAGTGGTTGTCTGGGGCTGAGGGTGGGAGTGTAAAAGGACATAAAGGAGCTCTTGGAGGTGATGGAAATGTTCTTAGTGATGGCTGTATAATTCTATAAATTTACTAAAATCATAGAATTGACACTTAAAATTTTATAGTTGGTTAAGTGTGCCTCAATAAACTGCTAAAAGCACTGTCAAGGACTTGAAGCCTATAGGAACAACTTCTGCAAGTTATTAGAACCTCTTAGACTTAAAATAACACCTAAAAATAACACTGAAATTCCAAACGTTTATGGTTTGAGGGCAGGTGGCAACATTAAGCAATGCATAGTGTGTGATCTGCATTCTGGGATTGTGGGTATGTTACAAAAACTAGAAAGGAGTTGTAATTTTGTTCTTTGAAAATATAATCAAGTAAATGGGTAAAAACTGGAAAAGTATACACTGATCATTATTATTGAATTGGCTGTTTTGTTTCAGTATGTTCCTGGACAAGGAACATATTAATAGTCTTTTCCAGTTGTCTTGGAAAAACCCAGACTTTTCTTGATATGGCTTGCTTGTGCTAAGTGTGTGTAAATGAAGGGGAGTGTGGACTTGGGAAAGGTGGGACACAAATACAGCTTCACCCAACCCCTGAAAACCATTGTCCTTTTACTGTCTTCATAGTTTTGCCCCTTTCAGAATGTCGTATTGTTGGAATCGGATAGTACGTAGTCTTTTAAGATGGGATTCTTTCACTTAGAAAATGCATTTAAGGTTTCTCCATGTCTTTTCTTGGCTTGGTAGCTCATTTCCTTTTAGTGATGAATAGCATTCCATTGTCTGGATGGAGCACAGTTTATTTATCTCCTCACCTGCTGAAGGACATCATGGTTGCTGATGAAGCTGCTGTGAACATCTGTGCACAGGTTTTTGGTTTGGACCTCAGCTTTCCACTCATCCGAGTAATATCAAGGAGCACATTTGTTGGCTTGTATGTGCACAAGTGTCTTTTTAATGAAGGAAATATGTTACATTATTGCAGAAAAGATATATGGGTTTAGTAGGGGAGGGTGCTCAATAAACTGGTAAGATTTAGTTTTAACATACATGCAGACAAGACACAAAATTCAGAGAACAGCCTATAAAAGTATGTATTATTACATGGATTTTGATTTTTTAATCAACTCTAGCCATCAGAATTTTTAAAATTAAAATTGTATAAACTTTAAAAAATAAAAGTAGTATTACATGTCCACTTAGAAAAGTAAAGGCCTTACCTATTCCTTTTCCCTAGAAGTAATTATTAAGGATTTGTTTATCTTCTCTGACATTTTAATGCAGAAACAAAGGTATGTATGATGTATATATATTTAATATAATCAGGGCTTACACTATATATATTGTTATGCCTTTTTCTCTCTTTTTTAAAAAATTTATTTACTAATTTTTAGAGAGAGGGGAAGGGAGGGAGAAAGAGAGGGAGAGAAACATCAATGTGTAGTTGCCTCTCACCCTCCCCCTACTGGGGACCTGGCCCACAACCCAGGCATGTGCCCTGACTGGAAATCAAGCCAGTGACCCTTTGGTTCGCAGGCTGGCACTCAATCCACTGAGCCACACCAGCCAGGGCACCTCTTTCTCTTTCTACTTACTCTATTTTGCACAACCTTTCATGTCAGTCCATAAGTTTTACCTCATTTAAAAATGTTCAGCAATAGACTCGTGAGTGCAAAAAGACATAAAGGTTTCATTCTAAACTTGAATAGCTGAAGTCAGAAATTGTTGAGTGGACTGACTTATTATTTTTGAAAAGTATTTATTTCCCCTGCTAGAACTGCAACACCATGAGGGTAGGAGCTGTGTTTATTTTGCTTACTGCCTTTTCTCCAGTATCTAAAACAGTCATAACCATAACACCTAATACTTACTGAATGCTTACTTTGTGCATTTTGTACACTTCCTCTCTTTAAATGCTTAAAACAAACTTGTGAAGTCGATACTATCAGTATCCCCATTTTATATTTTATATAAATTTTATATAACAGAGACACAGAGAGGTTGAGAAATTTGCCCCAAACTACACACTGGTAAAGGTGGAGCCATAATTTAAGCTCAAGCAGTCTGATTGGGCCCACGCTTTAAACCACTAAGCTAGACTGTTAACTAAAGGGCGCAAGATCAAGAAGAGCCATGCCTGGATCCAATGAAGAAAAGTCCATGCCACCTTCAGATTCTGAACTTCTAGCTAGGTGCAGAAACAGGACACAGCGTTGGGTTGTTTTCCTTGTAGGAGGAGTGAGTGTTTTTCGTTACTGTGTGTACATAAGAATGTATGTGATAGCTGTACGTATTATAATAGGTGTTTGTGTGAGGATTAGCCTAGAGTGCAGTAGGACTTCTCAGGTTTTTATCTGTCCAGCACTCCTTCCTCTCTTCTTTGGTAGTAGCTTCTCCTTTGCTTTGAAGATTCTTTCTGCCCCGTCCAAGTAGCACAAGATATCCCTCCTGCTAATGTCGGCCTGTCAATCAGAGCATTTCTCTGGGATTCTTACAACTAGAGCAAAACAGAGAAGCCCTCTCTTCTGCATAAATGTACTTGGATTGGCACTTGAACTTAGAATTCCATAAACACAGCCAAGCATTTTTCATGATTGACTAAACCCATTATGTAATAAAATTAAATACAATTTATAATAGAATTAAATTAAACAAAACTTTTATGCATTATACTACAATAATTATTCTGGCTTTAATATCCAATTATCTCCTCATTAAAGCATTAGGAAAAACAGTTAAGTATGATTTGTCTTCTGGTCCAGGATGAGTTCCTTTTCTTGCACTGAAGTCTGCTGGTCTTCTGTGAGGTCTACAGTATTCTTGTGTCTCACTAGTCTATGCTAGGGATAGCCACTTCCTGTCATCAGAGCACTTTGTACTTGTAATAGGCTGAAATATTTCCCGCCTCCCCTCCCAGAGATAGAAGGTTCTAATCTCTGGAACCTGTAAATATTCCATTATTTGGAAAAAGGGTCTTTGCACATGTGATTAAGTTAAGACCTGACATGAGATTACCCAGGTTTATCCAGGTAGACTTGAATGACATCAGATGTATCTTTATAAGAGGGAAGCAGAGGGAGACTTTACACACAGAAGACAAGGTACTGTGAGAACAGAGCAGAGAGGGGTTTCAAGCTGCGGGCCTTGAAGACGGGAGTCATGTGTCCCTGTGTCAAGAAATGCTGGTAGCTATAAGAAGCTGGAGGAGACAAGGAGTGGACTCTCCAGTAGAATCTCTCTTTGGAGGGAATGCAGCTACCCCAACACCTTGTTTTCAGTGCAGTGATATCAATTGCAGACCTCTGAGCTCTGTAACTGAATGGAATTAATTTCTATTGTTTCAAGCCATCAAGTTTGTTGTAATTTGTTATAGCAGCCACAGGAAACTAGTACAGTACTATATTCTGATATTTCAGTTTACCTCAAATTCATTCGATTTCAAAATCTTTATCGGTAGTAATTACCAAGATGGCTTTCATTTTCCCCAAAAATGTTTTTGCAATACATTAACTTCCTGCTCTCTACATGGACTCACATGGTAACGCAAGTCTTTTTCTCACTCACCTTCTCTCTCTTATCCAAGTATTCTTTATTCTGGCATTATGTTTCATTTTGGTCTATTTCTCTGTTGTCTGCTCCTCTGGGACGTATCAGGAGAGTCTTATTCTCATTCTTCTGATAAAAAGAATTCTTTTGGACCCCCAAAATTGTTGGGGCCAAACTTATATGTATTTCTCCAGTGAGAGGAAATGTGAACATCCCCCATGTTTACAAAGGCCTGGCATTTATTATTTTGTCATTTCATGCCCAATCTCATATAAGGTAGACTTTCTTCTTGGGATATCCTAAAACATTTTTGTATACTTCAAAATATCAGAAGAAAATTCAGAAAGCCTTACTTGATATGAATATTTTATTTAGTAACATAAGAAATGAAGTTAGAACAGAGAAACTTCAGATGGAAGTTGGTTAGAACTTGCTTTCAGTAGGTACAGCTTGGCTTATAAAGAATGAACGAGTGAGCAAATCGTCTTCTCTTGTGATTGGTGACTAGAAATGTATAATCCTTTCCATTGCACGAACTTGTTTGTAGCTGATTAGCTAGGAGACTGTAAGGGTATGCTATAAGGACATGAAGAAAGCTTAAGTTTTGTTTAAGGTCAGAGTCAGCATTTCAGGTAAATTAGGATGGTTTATTTTTTGGTTATGTGACTGTGAATTTTGGTCTAGTGGTATATTCAAACAGTGACCTTCATTTTGTTTTTTCTTCAACAGAAATACATGTGGAGATCTAGGATCAAAGCACCTAGCATTAAATCTCAGCTCTTACACTTCTCAATTGTGTGAGTTTTTGTAACTGTTTACTCTAACCTTTTTAGGCCTTGGAATTTCTCATCTGTAAAGTGGAGATAGCAGCAAGGTTGCTATAAGGATTAAAGAGTTAATATAGGCAAAGCACTTGGAACAGTGTCTGGCACAACAGAAGTGCTTGACAATTGGTGCTCTTGCCATCATTAACATCATCATCGTCCTCATCATCAAGATCATCATCATCGAGCTTGAGGACAGTGCTGTCTCATCTGTGTTTCCATCAGAGCAGGGACAGTTTCTATCTGTTGACCTTACCATTTCTTCAACCTGGCTCTCCTGCTGTAAGTGGCAGATCCTAGTTCAGGACATATCTTTCAATTCACACTTGACCATGAGGAATTAATAAAAAGCTTTCAGTTTGTTTTGGGTCTCATTTTTATGTGTTATTATTGTCTGTCAGAAGCCATAATTTGATTGAATTACTTAAAATAATATTTGAATTTCCAAGTTTCATTTTGTAGTGTACAAATTCTGACAAAATTTTCATATATATATATACATATATGCAAAAGTTTCAACTACCTTTGAAATCAAGGAATGGCTGTGGTTTTGTTATCTTCCTTCCTTCCTTCCTTCCTTCCTTCCTTCCTTCCTTCCTTCCTTCTTTCCTTCCTTCCCTCCCTCTCTCCTTTCCTTTCTCTCTCTCTCTCTCTCTCTCAGCTTATATATACCGAACACCTATTGAGTGCCCAGCCTCTGTGTTAACTCCTGGGAGTATTGTCGTGAAGGGCACAGACATGGTTCCTTTCTCATGTAGTTTACAATCTAGTGAAAACAGACTAAAAAATAAATTAATACAATTATAGTGAATTGAGACAGGTTCTATGAAGGCCAAAAACAAGATTCTGAAATGGAGAGAGAGAACAATAAAGTTGAATGGGGCAGGATGGGTGCTGCCGTAGCCAGGGAAGGCCTTATGAGGAGTGGACATTGAGGAGAAATTGGTAGGATAAGAATGAGTGTGGCCCTGGCTGGGTGGCTCAGTTGGTTTGAATATCATCCCATATACCAAAGGATTGCAGGTTTGATCCCCAGTCAGGGCACATACCTACACTACAGGTTCAATCCCTGGTCAGGGCATGTTCAAGAGGCAGCTGATTGATGTTTCTTTCTCACATCAATATCTCTCTCTTTCCCCTCACCTTCTATAAATGAATTAATGAATGAATAATCAATAAATATATCCTTGGGTGAGGATTTAAAAAAAAGGAATGAGTACAACATAGGAAGAAAAGAACACTTTAGGTAGAGGGAATAGCATATGTTTATGTGTTATAAGAAGACAAAAAATACTAAGGTATCAAGAGGGAAGGGGGCAAGGGAAGGAGCTGTAGGAGATAGTTTTGTAGGGATAGGCAGATGCTAGCTCATGATCATGCAGGAAATGGCAAGTCTTGGGAAGGAGTTTAGGTTTCATCCTAAATACAGTGGGAAGTCTTTGAAGGGTTTTGAATAGTAGAGTTTTAGAATTATTGCTCTTATGGCTCTGAGAAGACTAAGGAGGCATATGGGCTTTGATGGAAGGAGGAGGGGAAGGAGAGAGGTCCATGGATGAACACTGTACCAGTTCAGGCTGAGATAATGGTGTATGGACTAGGTCCCAGCAGCCCACAAGAGAGATTAGTCATGTATTTGAAAGATAAAATGAAAAAAGCATGTTGAGTGCTTGAATCTGGGGTCTGAGGGAAAAGGAGGGATCAGGAAATGTGTCAATGTGTTAAAATAATAATAAAAAATGTAACTCATGACTTTAGTCGTGATTCTTCCTGTTGGCAAATAATTTTTATCTCGGATGTGTGCAGGTAGGGTTAGTATCTGCAACTATAGTACCCCACAGCTATCTGTTTCCATATCAATTTGACTTTGCTCTAACACCAAAACTGACTCATTGCTTAAATAACTCTGCCTTGATTAGTGCCATTAATAGCCATTAATGTAAATAGAAGTATTTTAACTTTTGACTAAGACAGTTAAACTTTGCTAAATCAGACTGATTGCAAATTTGACTTAAATGGTTTGAGTTATGTAACATTTTGAAGGAACTCAGTTTTATTACTTTGAAATTCACAGAACATTTCCAACTAGCCCAAGAAAATACTGCCAAGTAGAGATCCCATAGGACCTACTTTAATGGTTGATAAGATGGTTTTAATTAGCGTAGCAACTATTTGTAATTTAATGTTTCTATAATTGTTGAAATTTTTATTCTCTGGTACACTAAGCACATCCATTTGAGTTTTATTTACACTATTTCCTTGACAAGATCCTTTTTAAAATAGATAATAAAATATTATTTTATGTTCAAAGTACTCTAATTTGTTTTAATGGAGTTACCAGTAACAGACCTTTACAGTTTTATAACATCTCAGTCAATTTTTAAATGTGTTCAAAGTATCCAACATAAATAAGTCCATTTAAGAATTGAAATTGAGCAGAACTGCAAAGCATCTGTGAGCTTGCTGTTTGTTCTGTGTTATTATCCTTAGCAGACACTTCTTATTTAACATCCGTCCATGAAGCTGTGGCAGCCTAAATTATCTTGCATGCAGGCCATTCACAATTCTTGACAGACATCTCTATAAACTATGAAGCAACACTTGTGTTTCCTGTGTAACCTTCAACCCAAATGATAGTTCATTCTCTGTCCGAACATTAAAGTGTTAGGGATCACCTCCTAAATGAGGTCATTTCCATTTCCTGACCATGTTAAATTAGAAACATTTTTATGCTGATATGAAATTTTTCTCTGTAGCTTTTACTTGATAATTTCAAAAATACATAGGAAAGTCTATTGCCCTTTTCCACAGGAGAATGTGTGCATTTGCATCTATACCCACAACTAGATCAACATCTACCTGCACCTCCACATGTGCAACACAATTATGTCTATGTCTATATGTCTGTATTTGCGTTTTTAGAGTCCTCTGGGCACTCCTCTAGTCCAAGTTAAATACCTCTATTTCCTTCAATGGTTCCTCAGCATAAGTAGTCTCGGACCCCTTTTCTGAAGACATTTAATTTGCCTATCTTCTCTGTGTGGGATTAACTCAAATGTGAAGCAGACTTTCTCTTTTCTGAAAGGTGTTTTGGATGATTTTCTCTGGTTTATAAAGCCCTTTTCCTCATGTGGATGCACCTCAGGGGAAACAGTTCTGCATCTTTCGTTGGCCTCTGTGGGACAGACAACATTGCCTTTAGTACACGTGGGGGCTACTCTGCCATTCTGAGAATTCGAAATTCTGTCTCTGTGCTCAGTTTGGGGAATCTCATCTTATGGGAATGAGGCCACCTCTCCTCCTCAACTGTGGAACACCGCAGCATTTGTGCTTTCCCTCCTGAAACACTCTAGCATGATAGCTGTAGTTCTTTTTAGGGTTGGCTTACGGGTGGCCAACCCTATCTGGCTTTTTGCTTTTTCACCAGAAAAGACTTTGAACTCCCCTCAGACCGGGAAAAGTCCAGAACTGAAGGGCATAAAGGGCTAGTCAATAATTCATTTATTCAACAAATAACTATTTAGTGCCTACTCTCTCTACTCTCTGTTGGATACTGTTTTAGGCACTCAGGATATGCAGTCACAAAATAGAAAGCATTTCTGCCTTCATGAGGCTTATATTCAGGTGGAGGAGTTAGATGATACATAAACATAATATGTAAGTAAGGATTATGTAATATTTAATAAGTGATATGTGCTGTAGAGAAAAAGAATAAAATAAGATGTCCTCCTGTGGGGAGCAGGAAGTCCTATTTTGACTCCCAAGTTAAAATAAGAAGTTAGGTTTTTCAGTAGATTATTGTCATACTAAAAATCACAATAAATTGCTCAGCTACAATAACTACTGTTCCGGAGTACCTACTGTGTGGCCGATGTGTAGATGAACTGTCATATTGAATTCTTATACCAATAAAAATATTACAGAGCAGTTACTATGCTCTAGATAATGTTAAGCACTTTATGCAACATTATCTCACCTATCTTACCACTCAGAAAATGAAATACAATAACCCTATTTTTCAGAGGAGAAAGTTGAGACTCCACATGGTTAGGTAAGTTGTTCAAGGTGATACAATCATAAGAGATGAAGCAGGGATTCAAAACTGAAGTCAGTCTTGCTGATGCCCACAGCCTTGCCTTGGACCCTTGACCACCTCCCAAAGATGTGAGTCTGTCCCTCTGTTACAGAACAGACCTGGGGGGCACCTGAATGATATAAAAGGACCCCCTTTTTTCTCCAGGGGTTTCCCCCAACCTACTAGGCTTGCTTTGCCTGCCACCACAAAAAAGACGTCTCTCAATGCCAGAGATTGGTGAAAAGGAAAGGAATTATTTATTCAAAAGCTATACAGACTTAGAGTAATGACTTAATGTCTTCATTAAAATACGAAAGTCCTTTAGAATACCCACAGATGCACACAGTCCTTCCTTCTCCCTCTGCCCTAGTCTGGGGTACTGTATCTCAGGAAAAGAAGTAGAAGTCTGTGGTTCAGGCTCCCAGCACCATCAGCTGTGTCGCCACCATGATCTCCGGTTAATTCAAAACCATGTAGCACCTTCTCATGGGCCACCAGCAAGAGTCCTTTCACCCCTTTTCTTCCAGGCAAAGTCTCTCCTGCTTCCTAAGCCATGTGGCAAAATGGAGCACCCCAAAGCTGCGTGGTTCTCCCCCAGGTATGGCTGCCACACCTGGGTTTAAATCCCAGCGCCAGTCTTCCTAGGCAGCCCCATTTCCAATTTCTCCTACAATCAGGTACACCTGCTAGCATCCCCATGTTCTTCCAGCTTTACTGGGCTGCCATAGTAAGTCTGGGCAGGTGTGGTCCTATGGCATGGAGCCAGTCTTCTCCAAGCTCTCACGCAGGCCCTGTAACCAGGGGGAGTTGCCTCCTAGTTACGTCTTGGGTGGAAGTCACTTCCATCATCCTAGCTCAAAGCATGGCCACAGCTATTTAACATATCTGTGAAACCAGTTAAAGGTTATAAATATGTTAAATGACCATGCCAGGGGTTAGTTGCACAGCTGTTGCTGTACAAAACAGCTCTCAATGGCCCTGCTCCATGTGTCCCTTCCCCAGCTCAGACTTGTGGGGGTGAGGAGATCCTATATATATTTTTCTAATATTTCCTGGACACCTTGAGTTCTGGACCCCGTTACAAATCCTTGCTTGGGGTCCCCCCTCTTGGCTGCACCCTGTTACACCTCTGTTGCTCCTGCCTCAACACCAGAAACTGTTTATCTTTTCCTGAGTAATATTAATGCTCATTCATTCCATAGACATTGGTTGTGGTAGTATTTGGATTTTCAGAGATGGAGAAGTTATAGGCCCCACCTTGAAGGAACTCGTGGTCTTATGGGGAAACAGACATGAAAAAATTTACTTTCATAAAATCCAATGTTTTATAATAACAGTATGCACACCATGGAACAAATCTGAGGCTCTTTTAACCACTTCTGAATTAGAGAAGGCATTTTAATTTTAAGACTTCAAGCTTTATTGATTGTTATTTATAGTAAGAAATGCATTTTAGGTTATTATCAATATGCAATTATACACACACAATTGGAACAAAATGTTTAATTAAAACAAAATTTTCGTGAAAAAATACTTATGTCTAGTACAGACACTGTATTCTAAAACAGGCTATATTTTATTCTTCTCTTGAAATAAAACTTCTGATCTTGACGCATTGTAAGAAGATGTGACATTTAGGTGAAGCCTTGAGAGATGAGTTAGACATTGCCAAATGAAGTAGGAAATGTTATTCAAGGGCAAAAATGGCTTGTACAAAGGTCCTGAGGCAGGAAGGGCAGTGTGGAGTGGAAGGGGCTGGAGTTAAAACTGGGACGATAGAAGGTGGACAGTTTGTGAAGGTTGTATAGGGTGAATGGATCAGGCTACAATTGTGCTCTATTCTTTAGACTGGTGCTTCTCAGACCTTAATATACATATGAATCACCTGGAGATCTTGTTAAAATGCAGATCTAATTCAGAACGCCTGGAGGGGGAGGGGGGATTTCCAGTTTCTGCATTTCTAACAAACTCCCAGATGATGCATTTTGAGTAGCAAGGCTTTACTGTGGGGTACTATTGAAGGATTTTAATCACAGTGGTGGCATGGGTAGATTTCTCCTTTAAAATATTGTAGCTAATCATATATTTTACCAAGTGTTCTCCTGATATTTCCAGTACCCATACATAATCGTTACAATATTATTGACTAAATTTCTATGCTGCACTTCACATCCCCATGACTATTTTGTAACTACCAATCTGTACTCAATCCCTTCACCTTTTTCACCCAGTTCCCAACCCTCCAATCCTCTAGCAACTATCAATTTGTTCTCTGTATCTATGAGTCTCTTTCTGTTTTGTTTGTTAATTTATAAGTGAAATCATGTGCCATTTGTCTTTCTCTGACTGACTTATTGAATGTAAACTCGAATTAAAAAAAAAAATTTAATAAAAAATAAATTTAAAAAGAAACATTCTAATATCCAAGTAAGGGATGAATTTCGAGGATTAGAGAGTTTGGAGATTGTTTTAGTTGTTTAAGTTAGAGCTGCTTCAGATCCAAATTAGAGCAATAGGAGTTTGATAAAAGGGAAGAAACTATAGAGAAATTTATGTAATTTAAAGGTCTCCATGGCTAATTAGAGGCTGAGACATAAGGAATAGCAAAGATGGGCCTGGGATTTGTTGCTTGAGAACCTGTGTTGTTTTTTAGCAAGATAGAAAGGGAAGAATGCAGGTTTGTCTTCTCCCCCTCTGCCCCTTTCTCTCTTTCTCTCCCATTCCCTGCAGGGTTGTAGAAGATGATGAGATTGGTTTTTAACACACTGAAGTCGAATTTGAGCTGGCTTTAGGACTGGTGCTGGAGAGTGAATTTGGGAGTCATTAGCACACAGATCATAGATGATCTTGAAGAGGGAGAGATATCCAGAGAATCTGTAGAGAGAATAGGATTAAAGCAAAAGGGCTTTTGGAGATGAGGGAGAATCTCTCATTAAAGTTAGGGTAGGCAGGAACTCGAAATCGGAGGGACTGGAGAATCAGGGAGGTAATCATTGTTCCAGAAGTCACAGAGGGAAGAGTTAGGATGTTTGTAGACAGTGAATAAATCAAAGGAGAAAATTACTGCTCTTCCTGAGTGAGGTCATAGAGAAAGAACAGCAGAGGGAAAACTAAAGAACGTAGAGAAATGGTTATATTTTCAGAGTGATAAGGGACTACATGTGACTGTAGGAAAGGGATGAAAGGTCTGGATATAATACACCAACAAGTAAATGAACCCTATCAGTTGACTGGGAGGCACAAAGGAAAGGAAGGATTCAAATATGTTTTTGATATTTTGGGTCTGGGCATTCAGAGAAGCTAAGAGAGGAAGCTATTTTGTGTGTGTTTGTGGGGCGGGGGGATAGGGAAATAGAAATAGAGTGATTTGAGGATTTAGTCATAACCTAGTAGAAATGTCCTTTAGTTTATCTAAAATATGGCATTAGTTTGGGTGGGAGGTCAGGGTTGGAAATGAACATTTTAAATACTATCCACAAATAAGTGGTTTTAAGAATGGAGTTCCCTGTAGTTATGAAGAGTGATCAGCACATGTTTTAGATCTTGGGTCAATTTATCTTGTCTCATTTAGAAAAGCCTGATTGTATCTCACATACCATTACTCCAATTATGTGTCACTAGAATTGTGCTCTTCTTTCATACGCTTTAGTAATGGGTATATCGATATAATGCTAGCTGTGTTGATGGCAGCAAAGAGCCAGTGAAGAAGACAATAATGAACTTGAAACTCCCAGGCAAGAGTTCTTTTACCACAGGGGATTGGCCACTAATTCATTTACAAAGAGCACATAACCAACTCTACCATTCGTTCTAAATGATTGTTCTTAGTCTGTCCACATACCAGCCTGGCTCCCTTCCAAGGCCCGTTGACACATATAGTACCATTTTGCAAATTAACAAAGGATGTTCCCTCTGGGCAGATGAATTACAAAATGGTATTCCTCCCTGACCTCCCCCCATTGAAATTCCGCCCCAGGGCATATTATTTAGTCATCATAATTCCTGGAGGGAATTTGACCTCATTTGTCCCCTCTGGAATTTGGGTGAAGTGTACAAATTGCACAACTGACTGCCCTTCCTTTCCCTAATCCCTTCCTCTTTCTATCTCCCTTCCCCTTCTCCTTCCCCAGCGCTCCCTCCCCTTCCCTTTTCTTTTTACGCCATTCCATTCCATTGGATGATAAGATAAAAGAATTGAGGAGTTTAGAAAGCAACATTTTTGTATTCTTTAAAAAATAAACATGGTGAAGCATACATAACATAAAATTTACCATTTTAAAGTACAAATTTCAGTGACATTAAGTATGTTCATATTTTGTGCAACCATCACCACCATCCCTCTCCAGAGCTTGTCATGTTGCAAAACTGAAACTCTGTACCCATTAAACAGTAACTCCAAATTCCCCCTCCCACCAGCCCCTAGCAACCACTATTCTCTCTGTATGAATTTATCTACTCTTGGTATCTAATATAAGTGGAGTCATATGGTATTTGTTCTTTTGTGTCTGGCTCATTTCACTTAGCATAATATCATCAATATTCATCCGTGTCGTAGTATGTGTCAGAATTTCTTTTTAAGGCTGGATAATATTCTATTGAATGTATAAACCACGTTTTGTTTATCCATTCATCCGTTGATGGGCACTTGGGTTGCTTCCATTTTCAGCTATTGTGAATAATGCTGCTATGAACACGAGTGTAAAAATATCTGTTCAAGACCCTGCTTTCAATTCTTTTGGGTAAATGTTCAGAAGTGGAGTTGCTGGATCAGATGGCACTTTCCTATTCTTCAACTTTGCTTTTTATTAACTGAAGTTTCTTGAAAAGTCTAGCACTTAGCTTTTACATCTTTTCTTTCTAAAAAAGGAATAATAGTGTTGTAACTCATGTACCAAGTAATCAGAATTCAGGTTTCTTTTCTTCACCTTCAGCAATGCTCTGTCATTTCCTGGCTGTTTATAGTGTCTTGGGATATTTCATGACTTTCCAGTCACATTTAGTTAGTAAAGACTAGCGCATCTCAATTAAACATTCTAGGCTTCCTCCTTTCCCCACCCTTCTCCTTGAGTTCAGGCTTGACTGAAGGCCCAGCAGGGGGAGGGGTTGGTCAGGTCTGCTCTTCTAGGCACCTCCTTCCAGTCCTCAGGTTCAAGCTCTGAGTGGGTAGGAGGAGGGACAGGGACAGGTGCCTACTTCTGGGCTTTATTCCCTCTTTCTAGACATACCCTTTTCTGTAACCTACGGTTTCTATATTTAGCTGCACCTGCAATTGATTAGATCACTACTCTATCTTGTTGTTGAAATGTCTTGTTGTTCCTTGGCTTTTTCCTTCACCCCTAATTGATTGGATGGAAGCTGTTTGTGTTACACATATCCTGTATATGTTGGTATGTGAGCATCTTTGCAAGTTCATCCCTGAGTCACTTTGCTGGATTCCCCTGTTGTCAGATGCCTTTGGTAAACTATGTACTGAGAGTTTCTTGGGGTGGGAACTTTGTGGATCCATTATGCTCCCATTTAAAAAATATATGTTTATTGATTATGCTATTACAGTTGTCCCATTTCCCCCCCTTCACTCCATCCTGCCCACCCCCTCCCTCCCACATTCCCCCCCTATAGTTCATGTTCATGGGTCATACATGTAAGTTCTTTGGCTTCTACATTTCCTATACTATTCTTACCCTCCCCCTGTCTATTTTCTACCTACCATTTATGCTACTTATTCTCTGTACCTTTCCCCCCTCTCTCCCCCTCCCACTCCCCTGTTGATAACCCTCCATGTGATCTCCATTTCTGTGGTTCTGTTCCTGTTCTAGTTGTTTGCTTCCTTTGTTTTGTTTTTGCTTTTGTTTTTTTAGGTTCACTGTTGATAGTTGTGAGTTTGTTGTCTTTTTACTGTTTGTATTTTTGATCTTCTTTTTCTTAGATAAGTCCCTTTAACATTTCATATAATAAGGGCTTGGTGATGATGAACTCCTTTAACTTGACCTTATCTGGCAAGGACTTTATCTGCCCTTCCATTCTAAATGAGAGTTTTGCTGGATAGAGTAATCTTGGATGTAGGTCCTTGCCTTTCATGACTTGGAATACTTCTTGCCAGCCCCTTCTTGCCTGTAAGGTTTCTTTTGAGAAATCAGCTGACAGTCTTATGGGAACTCCTTTGTAGGTAACTGTGTCCTTTTCTCTTGCTGCTTCTAAGATTCTCTCCTTCTGTTTCATCTTGGCTAATGTAATTATGATGTGCGTTGGTGTGTTCCTCCTTGGGTCCAGCTTCTTTGGGACTCTCTGAGCTTCCTGGACTTCCTGGAAGTCTATTTCCTTTGCCAGATGAGGGAAGTTCCCCTTCATTATTTGTTCAAATAAATTTTCAATTTTTTGTTCTTCCTCTTCTCCTTCTGGCACCCCTATAATTTGGATGTTGGAACGTTTCAAGATGTCCTGGAGGTTCCTAAGCCTCTCCTCATTTTTTTGAATTCCTGTTTCTTCATTCTTTTCTGGTTGGATGTTTCTTTCTTCCTTCTGGTCCACACCATTGATTTGAGTCCCAGTTTCCTTCCCATCACTATTGGTTCCCTGTACATTTTCCTTTGTTTCTCTTAGCATAGCCTTCATTTTTTCATCTAATTTGTGACCAAATTCAACCAATTCTGCGAGCTTCCTGATTACCAGTGTTTTGAACTGTGCATCTGATAGGTTGGCTATCTCTTCATTGCTTAGTTGTATTATTTCTGGAGCTTTGATCTATTCTTCCATTTGGGCCTTATTTATTTATTTTTTTTTGTCTTGGCGCACCTGGGGCGGAGCCTTAGGTGTTCACCAGGGCAGGGTAACGCTGGTCGCTGCCCTATGACGCTATACGTGGGGGAGGGGCCGAGAGGGAGTAATGACGCTTGCTCCACTCTCTGCCAGTTTTCAGTCACTCCCTCCGCTACCCACAATCAAATTGGGCCCCTCTGGTGCTGATTCCCGAGTGGGTGGGCTTGTGCATGCTCTAGGCCCCTGTGGGTCTCTCCAACGACCTCTCCTGTGAGGCTGGGAGTTTCTCCTGCTGCCGCCTCAACCCCCACGGGTGTTTTCAATCAGAGGTTTGAGGCTTTATTTCCCCGTGCTGGAGCCCTGGGTTGTGCGGTTTGTCTTACTCCCCTGCCGTTCCTCCTGGTTTATCCGTGTACAAATGTGGGGCTGCAGGGTCTGCTAGCTGCAGCCTGGCCTGCTCCCCTCCACAATCCACCACCTCGCTGGATCCGCCAGCCACTGCCTTGCTGCAAGTCCTCTCTGCCCCAGCTGCCTGTCTCCGTCCCTCCTACTGGTCTAGGTGAATGTTTCTTCTTTATCTCCTTGGTTGTTGGACTTCCATACACTTCGATTTTCTGTCAGTTCTGGTTGTTTTTTGTTTTTAAATTGTTGTTGTCCTTCTTTTGGTTGTGGGAGGAGGCACAGTGTGTCTACCTACACCTCCATCTTGGCCGAAAGCCTATGCTTCCATTTATGTGTTTACATTTTAGAGCTTAATCATACTTCCCAATTGTGGAAGCTCATCTCATTTCCAGATTTTAGTGCTAAGCATGGAGGTGAGCTGTGGCATAGACTCTGACTTTCCCCTTAGCCTGTCCCATCTCTGATAAATGCTGCATTCTGCTTGGTGTGCTTCCAGTTCTCATCCTTCATAAACTAAGTCTTATGAATATAGGAGTTAAAAATATATTTCAAATTTTCATTAAAAATTTAATATTTAAAAAGTATAAAAAATAAATATCACTTGAAATTACATTATCTAGGAATAACTACTATTGCCAGTTCTTCATGCACATATATATTATTATACATATACCTAAAATCACATAATTAGTTTTGTATCCTAAATTTTTTCACTTAGTATGAATATTTTTTCATGTCATTAAAAACATAATCTCTAATGCTCATATTGCATTCTGTTGTATTTATTTATCACAATTCAGTTAATAATTTTCCAGATTTGGAGCATTTATATGTAATAATAATATCTAATATTTATTCAGTGTGCTAGTCGCACCTTTAATGCTTTATATATATTGACTCACATAATTCTTGTAACACTTTTGAGATCCCCATTTTATAGGTTAGAAAACTGAAGCATAGGGAGGCTAATAACCAAAATCAATAAAGTTGTAATTGGAAGTTGGTCAAGTTGTAATTGGTACTCAGCTAGTTTGGCTTCTAAACTGTCTGACTCACTGTATAATAAGTATATTATAGTTTCTACTGGGAAGATTTCTAGAACTAGGAAGATTTAGGAGAGCTTTCAAATTCTTGAA
This sequence comes from Desmodus rotundus, assembly GCF_022682495.2. NCBI lineage: Eukaryota > Metazoa > Chordata > Mammalia > Chiroptera > Phyllostomidae > Desmodus > Desmodus rotundus. The sequence continues at coordinate 40,602,013 of NC_071388.1, forward strand.
GCATGCTGTCCAGTACCCTCTGGAAAGATCATATTAATCCACATTTATAACAATAGTGGGAATAGCTCACCTACACACTGGCTTCCCCAGTGTTGTTTAATTCCTCTTTCAATAATCTTGACTTTGGGATCTCTCTGAATGGTTAAAATAGTCAAAGGATCCAGGGCTTCCCTAAAAACAAAGCAAGTACAATTTTATACACATGTGGAGTCATTTGTATATGTGCCTCAGATAATACTATACCCTTGTCTTACTGATCTATACATATATAACCTACTATATTGTGAGTACTAAGACTACTTGTGCCCAAGACTTGGGAGGGGCTCATTACACCTATCAAGGGTGCTTTCAAAATGTAGTGTTAGTATGACAGCTGCCGTAGTGGGTGACACTCTTGGTATTTTCTCAAACTCTTAGGCAGTTAGAAATCCTTTTACATTGATAATCTTAAAAGAAACCTAGGCTTTAAAAAAAAAGCACAGTCAAAATAAATCCTGATCACATATATTTTTACTTTGCATTAGTTTTCTGTAATGTTCATGAAGTGTTACACTGTCTCTACATTTCCAGGTTACAGTAACCTTTGGTAGCTTGTGTTTTATCCCTGGAACATAAATTCCCTACTACCATCCTGCAATTCAAGGAACAGTAACACTAACAGGCAGAAATCCCAATTATTATTATCATTTTGAGAAAAGTTGAAGAAAATTCCATGAAAATATACCAGGCAAGAAAGTTTTAGCAATTTCTACAGTGATTTGGACAACTGCAATTGGGAATCTACCTTATTCCTTGTGATTGGATGAAAATTAATCACCTATCCTTTACTAGTTATTTGGATTAGCATCTTATCATCACTCTTTCTGAAAGCACCTTCATTGAATCACATGTTTCATTATGCTTCATTAAGATTCTCTGTCTTTTAGTTGCAGGTACAGCTTAGTCTTTGAAATGCTTTAGATTCTAACAAGTAAGTGCATGAGAAGCAGGGGAGAGGCTGGTAATCTGGAGCAAATAAAGGCAAATTCTACTGTGTTATATTTTGAAGCATGTGTTGCTTGTGATTCTTTTTGGTTTTTATTATTAAGTGTGACCCTTTGTAGAAGCTTTGTCTTAAACACAATGCCATTGTTAATAAAGAATGAAATGATTGGAGTTGTGCTGAGGAAAAAAAAGTCAGCTGAAGGATTTAAAGCAGACCACTGCAAACCAAACGTTGCAATTATCTGCAGCTGAAAACAAGTAGCTTTTAATGTGTCCATTTGGCCAAGAAGAGAGAGAATTATAGACCGTTGCTCTTTTCCTCTCTCACTCTCATACTGTCTTCTTCTCCTTTATATAGTTTATCATCCATAATTTCAGGATGTGTTTTGCTTCTTTAAGCTGTTTTATCTGTAAGCTTATGAGGTCACTAGTGTGTGAATTCTTTTGTTAGTCATCTCACCTTTTGCCTTGATGATAGAAAATTGATCAGGCCTAAAGTACAAGTTCAATAGACAACCCCCTTGGTCCTTTGTCTAGGAGAATAGCTACCATTGAAGGCCATGAGCAGGTTACTATTAATATGACAGCCTGCTCTATCTCCCACTGTAATTTATAATGAAATACCTAATCTCCATTATTTTGATCCAAGCAGGCGATCCCATGAAAAAGTCTTTTCATCCAGTTCCCAATGGCTGTTACATGAGAAATGGCAAACCAATAATTTTTGTCAAGTTTTTTAAGCCAACAGAAATGCTTTTCCACTGCTACAGTTTCAAAAGGCACAGATAAAGCTCATTCACTGAGATGAATGAAAAAGCCATCTGGGGTTTTTCTTTTTGACTTCCTTTCCTTTTCTCCATCCTTGTAATCAAATTTGAGCAAAATCAAATGGGGCTTTCTATGAAAGTACCTTTTGTTGATCTGAACGAGCTGGTAATTTACAAAATACCCTTCCTTTGTGAGGAAGGCTAAAGAAAAAAAGAATCAGTAGCTTTTAAAGCTGGGCCTTAGTGGGACTCTAAATGCAATGAAAGCAGTCTGTGTTGAGAGATTGAAATGCATTTCAAAGCCAGGCCTGACTCGGGATACAAGGAAGAACAGACCTATGTGCATTTTGAAGGAAGAAAAATGTGAATGGAAAAGGGAGAAAGGGAGAGAAACAAGGGGAAAATCTGGATAATACATTAAAGTAGCCATAATTTTGGAGATGCGTTCATCTTATTGAAATTGTGTACGTAACCAGTGAGACTGAAGTCGGATATTTGCTCAATCAGGATGCTCAACAATTTGAGCCTTTAAAGTTTGGAGCTGCATGGGTTTGTGGAGAAAGTCGGCTCGTGAAGTGTGTGATGTTTTTCTCCAACTTTTTCTTTTTATTCTTTGCTTTGGGATCTTGTGGGAAGCACCTCAAGAAAACCTGAAGATGCTAATTTTCAGACAACTAATACTTGCTATTTTTCCTCTTTTGCCTGCTAGATTTCCCCATGACAGTGGTTCTTCTTCATCCCTTTGAATTCAAGAGGATGGCATAGACATCTTAAAAATAGTAAGTAATGCGTATTTTCTTTAATTATTGGAAGAGTTTGGATTCATCATGCATGGCTAAAAGGAGAATAGGTTTTGAGCATCATTTGCATTGTTTGATGTGAATTACTTTTGATTTAACTGTTTATGACAGTATTACTATCATGATAATGTGTGGTTTTCACCACCACTGTATATTCTGTGATAGTTAAATATTATGTAGCATATAATGTATATACTCTTAGTACAATGGTTTAAGAAACCATGCAAAAATTGCAGAGAACTATCTTTGGGGATGTTAAGTTTTCTTTTTTCATACACCACACGGTCTTCCTAAACACATTTATAATTTTGGTCCCTAGCTGTCATGTTTTCTGAGGACCTTTCTATTTGTGCTTGAAATGAAATGCTCGTATAAATTACCTGAGCTTATTTCTTGAAAATAAATATCCACAAGGAGGCAAAAGTTGTTTTGATATTATGAAGCAATCAAACAACTTTAAGGTGGATTAAGCTTCATTTCTTATTTAATCAAGCATTGTAACTAATATGACAAAGCTTTGTTTAGAGATATTTTCCCCCTTTAGTAAAGTGAAAGTACATTTTCAGCTTCCTAAAAATAACGCAGACCTGTGTTATCTGAAGACATACTTTAAAGCACATGTCACATGTACTTTTTTAAAATGCAGATGCATCACTGGCGTTTTTTTAAGTAACTATGGTGCAAGTTTTAAATATGTAAATACCTTAGTCAGAAAGAAACAATACAGAGCAGAACCAGCTCTAGTGTCTCCGGGAAGGCGGAAACAGTGTTTGCATTAGTGCAGGCACTGCCAGGCAAGTGCAACCTGCGATTTCCACGGAGGCAACAATGAGACCTTCGTTTCTGGAGCCAAGAAACAATACAAGATTAAGTGAAACCAAGACCTATGCTGTTTAACCCTTAAAGTAGCTGTCAAGAGGTTTTTTTTAGAGATGCTGAAATGGTGAACAGGTCCAGATAATTTCACAAAGGTCTATGCAAGGGCCAAAGCCTTTCCCTTCTAGTTGTTCCTTATAGAAAATCCAAATCCCTGGAAGTTTATGTTTAAGAAGAAATCTATTTTCTCTGTTTTGTAGCTTTAGGTTCCTTTCCCAACTTCTTCCAAGTTATCTTTGCCTGTGGTTTTGAGCCATTTGCTGCCTCCTACTGCCTAACTTGAATATTGCATGCATGGCAAACTGCCAAGAAGGTGGCAGTGGGGTATTGGCTTGTATTGGTATTGAAGTTCCAAGGTTGTTGTTACCAGTAATTTACAATAATTGCTACAAAACAGATGATTAAAGCCTGAGGGGTGGGAGGGAGGTAGAAGAGTAAAATTAATTGGTGCACATCTTGATGGATCTAAGTGGGATTTCTTCCTCTGAGAACAAGTTGGATCGTTGTGTTGTCCATGCAAACATGATGCTCTGGATGGTCTGGGCCGTGCTGCTGTGGACGTTGCCTACAGTTTTAGACGGAGAGAGCAGCACAGTGTGAAAGAACTTCTGTTTGAGAGACATAATAATTATACCAGTTATGCAGAATTTTTTTCCTAATAATAATTTATTCCACTTTATATACTTTAAGATTGTTGTTAAATTAGGATTGTTGCTATTTTTTTAAGTTCTTAAAGAAAATGTTTATTATTTAGGAGTGTCATTGTTTTATTGCTATTCCAAATTAGTACCTGGATAGTAATGCTTTCTGTCTTTTGCTTCCTAGTTTCTTGTCTAGTCAATCTTCTAAGCATTTTGCAAAATTTCTCTTCTGTGTTACTTTTAAGTACTTTTGGTGAGAGCCAGAGGTACTTTGTCTTGGTGTAGTTGTAAAGAATCTCTGTAACGGCATGATAAGGAATAGATAATCAGTCCTGAAAATCAGCTCAGGTTCCTGTTTTCTCAGTTTATTAAGGATTAACTGTTCAAAGCTCTTGTTAGTGGAGCAATGCATGTTTCTTCTCCTCAACATAAGTGTAAACATTATTCTGTAAGCACCTGGATTTTGGAAAACTGGAGAGTTGGATATTTCCCACATAACCATTGGGGCAAGTAGAGCCTTCTCAAATATTTTGCTTGCAGGTCTCATATTCCTGGATATAATAACTAATATACTGCACACTGTACTCTTTGCAAAGCCAAAACAAAAACAAACAAACAAACACCACTACTGGAAAGTTTAGAAATCCAGACCTCTCTGGGGTCTTCAGAAGTTATTACACGAAAGGAGAAGGGGAACATGTTTGTAAAGACTCCAGAGCAACTGAAATTGACTGTAAAGTTGTTTTCCTTTTTGTGAAATTAAAACTTCCTTGGGCTTTGTGTCAGGAACTGGGTGCTACCTTTCCATTACATGACAGTATTGAGGTTTCAGGGCTTTCATGGACTAGAAATAGAACCCAACGATGGAGATGAGGCTCATGCAGCCCCAATTCTTCTGCCAATAGAAGCTATTATCTGGAAATTATTCTTTTATAATCTTCAGTAGGATCAAGTAATTGTGCCCATGCTTTGATGTGTCGACAAGCGATAGACTGCCTGACTAATCAGTGTGTGTTAAGAGGTCACATTCTTTAGTGTCCAGGATACAGGAAAGTGGGTGACCAGGTTCCATTCCAGTTTTATATTAATGTGTCTCTGGGCTGATCACTGACATTCGGGGGCCTCACCTCCCTCAAGTGTCTGATGAGAATGTTATCTGTCCCTTGTTTTTTTCTTTTCTTGCTTCCTGTGGGCTGGGCAGAAATTTTGATATGAACATGATGGTTGAGTGTGGTCAGCTTAGTTGGCAATGACATAATGACAAAAAAGACAAGACCAAGTTTCCACAGTCACTGCTTCACTACCAATCCCAGATAGGAGCCAACTTTTTAAAAAAAATTTTTATTGTTATTCAATTACAGTTGTGTGCCTTTTCTCCCCATCCCTCCACCCCACCCCAGCTGAACCCCTCTCCCTCTCCCACCTCCATCCTCCCCCTTGATTTGGTCCATGTGTCCTTTATAGTAGTTCCTGTAATCCCCTCTCCTCACTGTCCCCTCCCTACTCCCCCCTGCCCATTGTTAGATTGTTCTTAACTTCAATGTCTCTGGTTATATTTTGTTTCCTTTTTTCTTCTATTGATTATGTTCCAGTTAAAGAGATCATATGGTATTTGTCCCTCACCGTCTACCTTATTTCACTTAACATAATGCTCTCCAGTTCCATCCATGCTGTTGCAAAGGGTATAAGCTCCTTCTTTCTCTCTGCTGCGTAGAATTCCATTGTGTAAATATACCATAGTTTTTGGATCCACTCGTTTGCTGATGGGCACTTAGGTTGCTTCCAGTACTTGGCTATTGTAAATTGTGCTGCTATGAACATTGGGGTGCACAGGTTCTTTTGGATTGGTGTTTCAGGGTTCTTAGGGTATAATCCCAGCAGCAGAATTGCTGGGTCAAAGGGGAGTTCCATTTTGAGTTTTCTGAGGAAATTCCATACTGTTTTCCACAGTGGCCGCACCAGTCTGCATTCCCACCAACAGTGCACTAGGGTTCCCTTTTCTCCGCATCCTCTCCAGCACTTGTTTGTGGATTTGTTTATGCTGGCCACTCTGACTGGTGTGAGATGGTACCTCATTGTGGTTTTAGGAGCCAACTTTTGATGGCAAGGGGGACAAGGCAAAAGAGTGCAGGGCAGGTGTCATTCTAAAAACTGGTCAGACAGCTCCATGAAGCAGTAAGCATGGAACAGCATCTGAAGTGGAAGGAGTGCACCAATTCCCATCATGTTCTGAAATTCAGTATGGGGAAACTGGGAGCATGGGTGACAGAAACACTACTTACGTAAGACCACTGTTAGTAAGGGCTCTGATGCAGGTTGTAATGAACACACTGGATACAAATAATGACTAAACAATTAGGAATAGAGAGAATATAAACCCAGGAAAAAACAATAGCTTTCATATGAAGGCCATACATTTCAAAGCTTTTTTCAGTACAGACTTGGCTGAGGGTTTTAGTCACTAAAATAAAAATGGAAGAGTACCATCATTAAAAGAGTAACTTCCATATACAGAGCATTTTATACATGTCAGCCCTAATCCTTGCAGCAACCCCCACAACACCTATCATTACTGTCATTGACAGTGGAAAACCTATAGGATCAAAGAACTGCAGTGACCTGCCTCTGGTTACACAAACAGCACGAGGCGATGTGGGTTAAATCTGAGTCTCTCTGACCCTTATAGCCTGGGCCTTCCTTGGGTAACCCAGATGTCAGTGGACCCTCACAGTCCCCTACACATGCATAACCTCTTTCTGTTGTTGTCAAAGGCCAACTCACAGTTGCAGACCTCAGCTCTTCACTGAGGTTATCTAATAGAACCCACTTTCCCAGAAGGGTGAATGAGCAATGTAGATTTCCCCGAGAGGGGAAGGGGTTGTGGGGGAGGGAAAAGAATTCGCTTTGCATATCCTACATCAAAACACTTGAGCATCCCTATTGATCATTCTGGTCTGTGAAGTGACTTCTCAGTTTGTCAGTACTGGAAGTTTCTCTCTCTGACCCTTCCCTCATGCTCCACCCAGCTTCCCTAGCTGTGCTCTTTAATCCTGGATCCCCCTTTCTCTCTCATTCTCTAAATTCCTCATACCTTTATTATGCAGGAGCTATATGTTTTTGCCCCAGCTTCTAAAAGGGAACTTGCAATAAGCCTCCTGGTAATAGTTCTTGTCATGCTTAATTGTAGTGAGGATCATGTAGCAATTGAAAAAAAAAATCCCACTACATGTTTTCCATTAGGGAAAATATACCAGCTTTTCAGGCCCTTAGTTCTGAAAGAATATTCTTCAGTGGAGTTTCATGGAGGATACAGAAGACGGCATTTCTACCAATAGATATAACAGGGTATTTCATTATGCTTTTGCCTATAGCCACCCCTGCTCATGAATCCAGGGTGCCATAACAAAATTTAGAACATGCTACTTGGTGTGGGACTTTGAACAGAAAGTTAAGGATGAAGGAAAAGGTGAAGTTAAGAATAAGAAAAGAAATGAAGGTGGGAGAAACAATTTATGTAGTAACTTACTACTAGAAATCAATTTGAGTCTCCTTTTTCAATTGTGTCCCATAAATTCCATTGTGCACTGCAATAGGGAACTATATTCTTAATTTACATATTAAATGAGCAATGTCAAGTGCACTTAAATGATAATAGAATGCTAATGCCTAGAAAGAGGCCACAGGCACTGATAAAGAAAACCAAGTCTTTAGCTTTACTATCACAAAGGTTTAGACTTGTGATTAGGTATCAGACTTTTATAGCTTCTATGCTATGTAGTTTTAGAAAATATGAAGAGAGAAGTGCAGGAATCAACTACAGTGGCTCAACACATATAATTTGTTTGGAGTTTGAGGCATGGAGTGAAGATTGGGAAACATTTTATAAAACTTTGAAACCCCAGGTTTCTAAAGCTTTCAGTGAGTCATTTGCCTGCGCACCAGTATATTTTCTGCATAGGTTTTCTTTTAGTTACTGAGGTCTTTGCTTCTCCTTTTTGGCTTAAACAGTTGATGTTATGAGGTTCTTAGAGGCTTGAACTTGATTGTCAGCCAGTGTAGCTCTTTTATCCAATCTGCCAGCCATTTAAAATTGCCAGTGTTGTCATAGCCCTAATGAGTATGTCCCCCAAGAGCGAATCGTAAGGCAAAAATAAATGCCTTTTGATGTTCACAGACTCCTTATAAGGTGCTCAGAAACCAATACGAAAATTTATATGTGTTTTTTCTCCTACTAAGAGAGTTACAGAACAGATTTAATAATGTACAATTCCTTTCATTAGAAAGGGAAGCTTTCTTAGCAAATGTATGCTAGATCAGTGGGGGTGAAAAGACATGGGTATAGTGACAAAAAATATGTTGACAAAAAATACCCCATAGCTATTTTCAGCTTCTTTTATAAACTGAAGGAAAGGCAAAGTGCTTCATCCAATGGAGTAGTTTAGCATCCTAACAATTCAAAGGTAGGAGCCAGCAGGACACAGTGAAATGAAAATGTGAGCACAAGGAAAATTAAGACTTCCGTCCCCTTACCCTCCACCCCCAGCTTCTGCTGTTCAGAAAGTTTGAATTTGGCTAAGCCTCATTCATGAATTCAGGATTTCTGTTGTCTGTTGGGGAAGCCATATTTGGAAATAAGGCAAATAAGGCCTTTTAAGACTTCTCGTCTCATAAGTAGAATAGATGATAGGTGGAAAAGAGACAGGGGGAGGGTAAGAATAGTGTAGGAAATGTAGAAGCCGAAGAACTTAGAAGTATGACCCATGGACATGAACTATAGGCGGGGAATGTGGGAGGGCGGGGATGGGCAGGATGGAGTGGAGTGGGGGGGGAATGGGACAACGTAATAACATAATCAATAAATATATTTTTTAAAAAATCAAAAAAAAAAAGACTTTTCTTCTCAACTTGGCTCGGATGACTTCCCTAAAGCAACTTGGGAATATTTTTCTCTTTTGGGCTGCTAAGCATGACCAAGGAGATAGTAACTTTGTTTCCTCGTAGAAAATTCCAAAATGGACAAGTTACTTCTCTGGTCTCTAAAAAAAAAAAAAAAAAAAAAAAAAAAAAAAAAAATCAGCTGCCCACAGGGACAGCACAATCATGATCAATAGGGCGAAAATAAGAAAATAAAATGAAAGGGGGTAGGGTTAGAAGTTTGAAGGGTGGGAAGAGGGCAGAGGATGAGAGAGAGGAAAGGAAAATTCCAGGGGGTCAAAAACATTTTAAGATTTTAGGGCTACAGTTTTAGAGCTGCACTCTGCCTTAGAGAACGTCTAGCACTAGGATTAGCTGCTGGGAGGAAAAGTAGCAGAAGGGGAAGGAGGACCATATCCCCAGCCCCCAAGGGTCAGCAGGATCTCCAGGTTGCTGTAATATATTATTTCAATAGGCCTCTGAACATACTTAATATTATAGCATAATTTTATATTTGGAATGTTCAAAAATACTCTTTTGTTTTAATAATTTAAACTTCAGAAACTAATGCTCCACAGAATCATCTTTGTCTGACTTCTGATGGGAACAAGCAGAGGGTCAGTCATTCTCAGCCTGCAAAAACCTCTGGGTGAAGGGTGAGCAGCTATGTCGGAATGCATTTGGTACTGGGGAGATGGGAAGAACATAAGACTTTACATATTTATTAAAAAGTGGGCCTAGGATAAAATAGGTTAATAAACCCTCATCTAGACTAAGAAGAGCAGGCTTGGGAGATAGTCTTTATTCAACAAATATTTATTGAGCACTCTCCTGGGTTTGACACTCAGGTGAGGATGTCTAGAACAGAACGGAACTGAACATGTCAATGTGGAGCTCATGTAAGCCCTGGGCTCAGGACAGGGACTTGAGACCATCTTTCAGTAGAAATGTCCAGTAAATTAAGAAACAAAAAGGACACAGTATATTTAGCAACAAAGAGTTTGGGACTGGTTTTGTGAGAGCATCTTGGGGAGAGGAATGAGGTGGAAGCCAGATTGCAGTAGGCTAAGGAGAGTGGGCAGATGAGAGAGGAAACAGCATGTGTCCTTTTAGGCAGCTTCACTGGGAGAAGCAGCTTCACTAGGGTCAGAGCTGGAGTAGAACTTGGGAATTAAGGGAGAGTTTTTTTAGGTAAGAGCTAACTGAATTGTGCAGTATTTTAATACATATGAAACACATAAGTAACTATTAATTCACTGGATGTTCATTGAAAATGCATTATGAGGTAGAATATGAGATGGAGAATGCATCGTTCTTGCTCCCAGGGAGTTTGTAGACTGGACTAATCAATAATGCCAATCATTAATAACAGTAATAGGCTGGAAATATTATGGTTCATAAAAGTAGTAAAACAAATGCTATGTGGATTAAAATGTTGAAGATCAAAAGTTATTCATCCATGTAGGATCAGGAAAGGTATTATGGAGAAAGCAGACCTTGAAAGGATGAAAGATCACAACAGAAGGAGTTTTGGAACCGAAGCATAAAGAATGTGGAAGGTCAGGTTGGGTTTTTGGTAATTATACAATAGTCTTAAATGATCACTCAGGACATATTGGAGGGCTTTGAACTCCAACTTTATAGGCTTGGTTCATTTCTTTGAGCAATTAGAAGGTTTTTTGGTTAAGATAAGGACGTGATCCAGAGGTCTACATTAGGAAAATGAACTTGGCAACCATACCGAGAAATGTTTGAAGCAGACTGAAAGTGAGGATGCTGGTTAGGAAACTTGTGAAATAGACCAGGTGACAAGGAATCAGAGCCTCAAGCAGGGAAGTGACAGTAGAAATGGAATAAAAGAGAATTAATTCACTTATTAATTCAATAGATATCAGTACGTACCCCATGATAAAAGATCACACAGGAGGGATATGTGTGTGAAGGAAACCACAGCTACCCAGCTTAGCTTTTGTATCAGGAAAGCAGCCATAGATAATATATAAACAAATGAATGTGGCTATATTCCAATAAAACTTGATTAATGTTGGACAGTGAAAATATTCTGTATGATATTATAGTGATTGATATATGACATTACACATTTATCTAAACACACAGAAGGAGCAAACACCAAGAGTGAACCCTGATGTGAACTATGAATGTTGAGTAATAATAACATGTCAATGTAAGTTTATCAGTTATAATAAATGTCCCACTCCGGGAAGTGATGTTGATAATGGGGAAGGCTGTGCATGTATGGGGGCCAGGAGTATATTGGAACTCTTTGTACCTTCCTCTGAATTTGGCTATAAACCTAAAACTGCTCTAGAACAATAAACTCCTTTATCAAAACCCTTTTTTAATGGGTACTGAAATTTGAATATTTACATGTCATGAAATACTTTTCTCCTTTTGATATTTTTTCTATCAGTGAAAGGTGTAAAACCATTCTTAGCTTAAGGATGGAACTACTGCTTAAGAACAGAACTAGTAAGTGGACAATAGTTGTACATGTTGCCTGAAAAATGTAGTCTCCAGGTCTGAAATCACTGAGTTTGCATTTCTCAGCAGCACAGGATTGGGAGCCAAGGAGGCCCCGTAGTGGTCTGGTGCTTGGCATGGAGGGAATGGCCAAAGATGCATGGCTCAGGACTTCCAGCTTGTGGTTAGTGCTGCACTGAATGGCCATGGATGGGAGTGGGGAGGGGTGCAGACTTGGCAGAAAGTCAAAAAAAGAGAGGAGGAGGCTGATGGACTCAAAAGATCAGGAGAATTAGAAGGATTCAGGCTCATGAGAGTGGGAAAGAAACACATAAGGTCAAGGGTCAGAGGCAAAAGACCAGATGTTTGTGGTTGGAGCAGACTTTCAGAACAGATGTGAACCGTATTGGAGTATGAAGCAGAGCTGCATCAGGAAGTGACCCATGCGGGGAGTGTGGGTGTCAATGGAGACGAGAAGTCAAACACTTGTGAGACCAGAGGCCTAAGGAGAGTTACGTTGACACAACTGGACAACACAACTACACTGAGTGTCCCAGATGAAAACACAGATAGCCAGAGAGGTAAGAGAAGAGACTTGTCAGCATGGGGTAGCCTGGCCAAGGAGGCCTGGAGAAGGGTGCATAATAATTATACAGGTAGAGAGCAATGTGAGGAGGAAGAAAGAGATGTTCACTAGTCATCTACTCTGCACCTCTTTAGTGGGCCTATATGTAGGGAAACTCATTTGACCTTGAACAAACTGCTGAGGGGGGCATTATTCCCATTCCAGCAGTGAACAACTTGAAGTTTATAGAGGTTAAAGTCCAAAGTCATACAGAGAATAAAACGAGAAACTGGTCGCTATGACTGGGAAGCCCATTATCTTTCTTTTTCTGTTTTATCTTGCTTATCAGCTTCAATAAGTTTGTCAGTACCAACTTCTTAAAGCAGTGTATTGAGAAATATTCTGAGGCAGCTACTAAGGTCAGAAAGAGTTGTGATTAATTAGTAGATTTGCCATGGATACGGGAGGGGAGAGCTGTAGCTCTCATTCTTTGTATTTGCCATCTCTTGTGCATGTTACCTGCCTGCCCAAAGTGGAAATACTTTTCACTTCAGGTCGGGTGAGAGAGCCATGAAAAGGAGGTGAGAGGAGCATGTTTAATAGACTATGACAGGGCCAACCTGGTTGGCTGGAGGGGTCAGACGGGGTCATGGAAGGAACAAACCTGGTGCAGAGGATGACAAATTCCAAGTTTGGAGTTTGACTCGATCCTGGGAATAATAGAAGACGTTTTGTTTGTTTTGTTTTCCTTAAAACAGGAGAACCACATAAGGAAAATGATGTTTAGGAAGCTTAGTCTGATGGTTGAGATAAGAGAAGGAAAATTGAAGAAAGGCTGTTATCCAGGTGGGAAATGTTGGTAGCCTAGATCAGGGGAATTAAATAGTGTATGAGTAGCAGTAATGGAAAAATAAAGAGATATTTGAAAGAATCATTAGGATTTGGTAACTACTTAGATACAGGAAGTAATATAAAAGAGGAGGGAGGTCAAGATGACTGGGATAACATTTTATGTGTATTTCACTGAAGCTGGTTCTCCCAGAGAGGAGCTTCCAGAAAGAGTCCCATCATCAAGTATATTTGCAAACATAAATACTCAATCCTCATTCTGAAGACTCACAAAACACCTTAGCATGTAAAAGGCTCTAAGAAGTCCTGCAGACAACGAACCTTTTTAATTGTGTGTAACCCATCTTTCCTTCCATTTAACTGAACATGTATCTCCTCTTACATAGCAGTGTGGATACACACCACATACCTTGGAAAATGCTGGAAAAAATTGTGATGCCATGGTCAAAATGGAGACAACTGTACTTGAACAACAATAAAAAACATAAGGAAACTCATTTGAAGAGAACAAAATGAGTTCTGTTTGGGGCTACGTTGACTTTGAGAGCAGTATCTTAGAGTGCAGACATTCTAGAGCTTGGTGAGGAGGTTAGGGCTGAAGGGATAGTAATAAGCTTAGAGGGGATTGTTGAAGTTGAGTCTGTCTAACAGAAGCTGTTTTCTGGGGCAGGGGGGCACACATGCTTGTCAGTCTTCCAAGTCAGAGAGTGGGAGATGGTGGAGGAGGCAGCTAAAGAAGACATGGGATCAATGGCCAGACAAGTATGAGGAGAATCTGTACAGGGCAGTGCCACAAAAAGTAGGGAGGAAATGATTTCGGGAGTCTGGTGTCAAATGCTTCAGCCTATGAGCAAAGTCCACTCACTGCATTTTGACAAGAAGGAGGTTACCGGTTATCAAGCAGTCAGTTCATGCTGGTGCTAAGCATTCATTCCACAAAAGGGTGTGAAGAAAACAATGTGGCTCCTGCCCTTCAGCAGCTCAAACTATCTCCTGAGGAGACAGTTGTCACACTTAAATGACCTGGGTTTCCAATGCTACTGAGCAAGGTGGAGGGAGAGGCTATTCCTACTTGTCAAAAGCCATAAATGCCTTATTAACAGAAGTGGTTGTTGGTGAGATCGTGAAGTTGGGGATGGGCGTCTGTGGTGGTTCCTGAGTCCAAAGCCTCTGGCTCCTGTGTTGGTGCTTCTTCCTCACTTGCTGGAGCTTCCTTAGGGATCCCTTACTCTTAGGCAGGGATCTATCAGGGGTGTCCAACCTTTTGGAGTCTCTGGGCCACACTGGAAGAAGGATACTTGTCTTGGACCACACATTAAAAATATTGTGACATGTAATCACAAAAAAATTTCATAACGTTTTAAGTAAATTTACGATTTTGTGTTGGGTTGCATTCACAGCCATCCTGGGTTGCATGCAGGCTGCGGGCCACAGGTTAGACACCCCTGAATCATTCATCCCCTTGAAGCCACCAGTGAGGGGAAGTTTGACATGCTGCCTCTTTCCAGGTGTTACTACATTCTATAAAGTGAACAAAGCCGGAAATAAATGTCTAAACTTCTGAAAATGTGTGGGGTTTTTCCTAACCACAAATTTGTTTGAAACCTAAAGTAAAAGTATTAAATGACATTTTAGCATACTAATAGTATATGAGAAAGTAGTTAAAATATTATGTATATATTATGTACATAAAATGTATGTGTATATTTGTATAGTAATGCTTGTATATTGAATATATATTTAGTGATTTTTACAAACGTGAATTAAATTATACTCACCAGATGATTGAAAGCCTGTCATCAAAATGGGTAATTCAGTATGTTCAATATTTAATCATTTTTAATATTTTCAAGGCATTACATATGGAAATAAAATAATTCATAGGATATTATAGTTAATTATTAGAAAACTGAGGAGAGAACAGATAAAAATAAAATAAACAGCTTAAATTTAATATAAAGATCTCATTTTAGCCTATAAATAATATTAATATTAAGCTTTGGAAGTTGAAATGTGTTCTGAAAAATAAGCTGTATTTGTTTTTACACATGACTTTCTTATGTTGGCTTCAGGGAAGGTTACAGTTTCATGGGATGACCCAGAACAAGAAGATGCAGCTAGGTGAGATTCTCATGCCTCCGAAAAGTGAATAAAAGTAATAATTGTCATTTATGAGACCTACTATGTGCCAGGCAATTTGTAAATGATAATTTATACACAATTTCATTTATAAAAAATTAGGAGGTAAATATCATTATCCCAAAGTTATACGTGATGTAACTGAAGAGAGGACAGGAAACCTGCCCAGCATCATAGAGTTGGGATTTGAATTCATTCTGTGGAAAGCTGTGTTCTTTCCACCTTCCACCTGTGAAGGCCTAGTGCTATGATGAAATGCCTTCTCAGTTGGTGTCAGCATCTTCACAGAATGACAAAGGAAGTAGTAGATTGTCAAAAGGTATGACAAAACTAGACACTGGCTATCTGGGTATTAGTGAAGCTCTCCACACATTCCTTCGTCACTTTACACCCAGGTGTTGAATTGTGCAACGTTTCGAAAATCCTTGAAGGTAGTCTTAAAATTGAATGAGAATGAAGGCAGAAACGTGAGTATATGCTGAAGGCAGTGGGGAAGGAAATTGCCTGTCAACTTTGTTCATAATGGAGGTAGACGGTGAGTTTGTTATAAACACCAGATGAAATTACACACCATCATGGGAAGCAGTGTACAGGAATATCGGCCAACCGTGTCCTATGTTTCAAGCTATTTTAACCTATAGAAAAGAAAAGTCTTACAAGGTCACGGTTAAATTCCCTCTTGTTTTGAAATGATTTTAACCAGGATAAGTTGAACTCAACAACTTCGTGTTTCAGGGAAATTTAATCCTTACTTCTCTCTGCCCAGAGTGTGCCCTCCCATTACCTTGATCTCTTACCTGTGCTCACCACATAAAGAGTTTTGTTTTTCCTGCCTGAACTCTCTTGTTTTTTTTGTCTTCATATTTGCTTTACCCACTCCTACCTTTGGATTGTCATTATTGCATCCTCCTGTTTTCATTTTGTTTTGCCCTTCATGTTGGGGGTGGTGAGGGGTGCATCTTCTGGGCAAACACTTTCAGTAAAACAATAAAAGCTTGCTCTTTGCGTTTGCAACTTCTGTTGTGATCTTGTAAAACAGTACACCTCTATCCTGTATGTTCGTTTTTCAACTTTAGCCCAACACCTTTAACAACTTCCTTCAAATCTCTCTCAAAACTATAGTTTTTATCTTTATTTTTGTTTCAGGGGCTCATTCAAGACATTAATGTCCAAGTTTTCCAGGTTGGTCTCAGCTCATTGTTCTCTGTTTTTCTTTATTCTCTCATGTTGCCTTTTTTTTTTCTATCTTATTTCTTTTCTATCTTTCCCCTTGTTTGTCCTTCATATCTGTGTTTTTCTCTCCTCTATAACTCTGGGCAGAATAAACCGCTCTCTATTGTGTTCTTTTTCCATAACTTTCCTCTGAAACTCTCCTTTATCTTTTAACCTTAATTCTCTTTTATTAAATCTCTCCCCCCAAAATCCATTAACTTTTCTTCATTCTTCGTCTATAAACCTTCCCTTCAATCTATTTCAAACCCATCAGGTGTTTGAATCACTTCCTCACCTCTGACTTTCTTCTTGACCTTCTTCCAACTACTTTGTCACTATCCACTACCCTGAAATTGTACTGACCAAAGAAGTTCTGATGACTTCTTTCTGGACAAATTGAATGCTCTTTCATCTGTGATCCTCATCTTTCCTGGCAATAACTCTAAAAGATGCTAGATCATCTTTGAAATAGTTTAAGGTGGGTTTCTTTTTTTTTTTAACAAAATATCTTCTAGAGTATGCATCATTTTATTTATTTTGCTTATGAAAGTCAGAGATAGCTTGCTGTTTGCATTTCTGATAGCTGTCTTAAGAAGCATCTTGACATGTCAGTGGGTTTTGAGTGGTCAGTCAAAGGCTTTCTGAATTTGGATGGGTCCTCTTCCCTGAAAGATGGACTTCTGAGCCACTGTTGTACCCACCCCTACACACTGAATTTCCCTTAATTTAATTTGCAAGTTATTAACCACAGTCAGGGAATCTAAATAAATGACTTTTTTTAAAATAAAGAATTTCCCTTGGTCACTTTTTTGTGTGTGTGAACAAACTTCAAACCTCCTCATGCTCAAATTCAGTTGAAAATTAGAATTTTAAATATTTCTGAGTTAAACTTGAAAGAATAAAAACTCTCTTCCACAATTCAAATTAATAATGAAAATTACCTTATCCCTTATTCAGCTCTATAAATATATTTTTGTAACTATTTTTGTTCTTGAAAAATTTTAATCATCATTATGTACAACAAGAGTTAAAAGTTCCAGTGATAAGGAAAAGCTAATTTAGAGATGATTAAGGTTGTGGCTCTGTAACAAAAGCTTAGAACCCCAAGTTCAGACTGCTGCTATTTTTCCCTGATAAGTGCAAGGGGGTGTAGCCTTAGACTTCTCTGATTCCTTCCTGCTGCTTTATGTCACTCCTATTAACATTATTTAAATATAGCTTTCTTAATTCCTGAGAATGGTTCTGAAAATAGTGTTTTGACTAGTAACATGGAGAAGACAAAGAATCCAAAGACAAAGGCAAGATGTGCGCTGACTGATTTATGTCACTTTAATAACATAATTACTTGATGAGCACTTACATGATTTAGTTACTGATCTTCAACCTTTCAGAGCTGGGGAAAGAATTGCTGATGTATTTCACCCAGGTACTGTCAAAAATTTTGAGCAATGGTATATTCTGTGGTATTTTAGGAGGCATATTCCTGAGTTATATCATTAAGTAGTTCATCATATAAAATAGGGCAGTTTAGTGAAAATATTTCATAGCAGAACCAGACTGTTTTCCAAATTGGTGCTTTTCTTAATTTTTCCAGTTTGGATACATTTTAAAGTAGGGAAAAGAATAATGTACAATCTTTTTTCTGATTTATGAATAATGGAAAAATTCCTAAGTATTATCTATTCAGCATTCCATTAGGATTATGTATCTGATAATATTCTTCAGAACACCAAGTCTAGGCATCATTTCTGCCTTGAACTTAGACTTACACCAAAGAGCTATGTCTTCCATACACTTGAAGAGGAAATACTGATGATGCTCTGTAGGAGTAAACATACTAGTTAGTCTTTCTGCAGTGAAATGCTGTGTTTAGAGCAAACCATCCTATGTGACCCTGTCCAACCTCTTTTATATAGGTCATCAGATTAAAATGATAATGATGGACAGTCTCTAGGAGGTAAATGTGAACATTAATTTACTTACCAACTTGTTTGTATTGAGAACTTATTGATGCAGCTACTCTACCATGTGTTGGGGATGAAGCAATGAGAAAAAAAATTGTCTTTAACTCATTGGGGGGAGTTAATTAAAATTAGGTAATTCCTGGTTTTATGGACATTTACAATATAGTAGGATAAGTGCTACAATGGTTTTAAGCCCAAGGTGCAATAGGAATACACAGGAAGCCAGGTCTGGAGGTACATGGCATGATTGAGGGGAGAAGTAGGGGTCGAGCTGATACTAGAAAAATGAACAGTATTGGGTAGGTAAAGAGATGGCAGGGCAGGCAGAATATTCCAGGAAGTGACAACAGCATGTGCAAAGTCCCAAACGTGAGAAAGTATAACTCACTCAGGGAATGTCGGACAGTGGGAGGAGAGGAGTGGGGAGACATGAAGATGGAGAGAAAGAAAAGCTCACATCATGACCAGTTTGTGTGTCTTGCTAAGGAGTGAGTATGGTATTTATTCTAAGCATGTTAGGGAATTATGGAAATATTTTGAACAGAAGAATGACATAGATATATTTGTGTTTACAAAAAGCACCTTAGTTATATGATAGGGGAAATGGGAGCAGGGATGGAAATGGAAAGCAGAATCTGGTAAGGAGGGTTTATAGTCATCTGGGAAAGAGATGATGATACCTGAGATGAGTAAAGTGGATAGATTTGGGGGACATACAGGAGATAGAATTGATAGAATATGGTCATTGGATATTGGGAATGAGAGAGAGGGAAGATAGTAGAAGGACTTGAGTGTCTGTTCTAGGCAATTTGAAAAAAGGTGATATTGTTTAGTAAGAGGGAACAGGAGGGAGTGGTATGTTTTGGGGTAGAGAGTAGAGTTCAACTTTGGATATGTTGCTTTTGAATGAGTATGTAAAAGAGGTTGGGGGAATCCTACTTTTGTTTTAGAAGTTGTTAGAGGAAGTTTCTCATGGGCCAAATATAGAAATAGTATCAAGAAATCTTCTCAGCATTAATTTTATATTTTAGAACTATTTCCCAAAGAAAAGTTGATTACTCTCAAAAATAGGGTTGAAGCTTGGGCAGAGACTTGGTCTTAGCACCCCTCCCAAAGTTGGAAAGGAGGGACTGCCTGGGTGAGCAGATTCAGTCAGCAATGGAGTTCCATTGCTGTGAGTTGCCAATGAGTCCCCTGATCCATCTCCTTGAAGGAACAGGCAGGTTGGGTTCTGCACACTGCAGCCAGGCTAAGGGGATGCCTATTTTTTGGAGCAGTAGTCAGAAATGTAATCAAGATAAAAATTGAAGTAGAAGTATAATCAAAGTGAAAACTGAAGTTGGGGGGGGGGGTGTTGTGGAGGTAAGGAGAGGTAATCTAGAGAGGAGAGTCTGATGTGTCACAAAATGAACGGAGCAAAGCAAGTAATATGAGCTGGGTTACCAAAAAAGAGATGTGGAGATTCAGAGGCCTAACACACAGAGTAAAGGGTTGGGTTAGTAAGCAAATGAGCTGCTGCGGGCCTGTCCCAGAGGCCCAGGCTGATGCTGGAGGCTGCCTTTGGACCTTCTCAGGAACATGGTCCTGGTTGTATTCATGAGGTCTGCAATAGGGCAGATGTCCAGGTTGCCATTCTTGGGTCTTCTTTTCCTGCAGGCTGGGAATATTTTAGTTTTGCAGATAGTTTCAGTGTTAGAACTTCAGGTCTGAATGCTGCTCCTGTGGGTGAATTACTTGCTTGGGATTTTGAGATAGTGAAGGATGGGTGGAATGGAGGACCTATGGGTTGTGTAGGAAAAGCTGTGGCCAAACTCCAAGGAAGAATGGAGGTGTGGCTCTTCTAGGAAGTGTTAGGGTTGTGGGAATCCTTTTAAGAGAGGTTAAAAATAAAGGTCTTATCTGGGCAATGGGTGGTAGGTAACCGCAACTTCTTGGTACATCCCCTGTGTGCAGTTTTAAGGAGGAGATCTCTTGGGTCATTGGCCCTAGTGGGGAGCTTATTAGCATCTCCCCCTGGGTAAGAAGGAAACTGAGATTCTGGGATGGGGCTTTGTAATAGTAACTTTTATGTGTCAACTTCACTGGGACAGAGGGTGTGCCAATTAAACATTATTTCTGAGTGTATCTATAAGCATGTTTCTGGATGAGATTGGCTTTTGAATTCATGGACTAGGTAAAGGAGATTGCCCTCCTGAATGTGTATGGGTAAAGTTCAATCCATTGAGGGCCTGAATAAAATGAGCAGATGGAGGAAGGGCATATTCACTCTCTCTGCCTGACTGCTTAAACTCAGGCATTGGACTTCTTCTGCCCTTGACTGGGACTTACATGATTGACGCTCCAGCTCTCAGAACGACACCCCTGGATTTCCTGGGTCTCCAGCTAGCAGATTGCAGATTATGGGACTTCTTAGTCTCCATAAACATCTGAACTAATTCCTCATAAAAATTACACATACACTCACATCTGTATAGGTTCTGTTTATACAGAAAACCCTAATGCAGGCTTAGGATGAAAATCTCACCTTTGCCTCTCATTATACTCTGAGTTGGACATGGAAGAAAGTGCCTGATACCAGCAAAGGGACACAGGATACCTCTGATGATGTCAGAGGGCTCAGTTGCTGTGGATACAAAGGGCAAGTCCCAATAGTGATGAATGTGGAGCTTTGTGAACTGGGACCATGTTGAATGGTCAGACCATCAGAACACAAGAAAATCTGACTTTCTGCCCATACATCAGTTATATAGACACCAGTGAAGGGCAGGTTTGGATGAGCACGCACATGAATTTTTTGGTTCTCCTTGCTATGCTGGCCCAGGGTACTCACAGTCGAGAATAGGTATGGGGAAGGCTCAGGTATGCTTCCAACATTACACACAGGTTGTTGCATTCATAGGGGTCAGAGGGGCACACCACTCTGCTAAATCATTGTGCAGAATCTCCCTTGTTGGAATTGATCCATGGCTCCAAGTCAGTTAACTTTGTTGGATGTGAAATCCAATGATGTACTTTCCCTATTAAGGTCTGTAAGTCATGGCTTTGTATACAATTTGGTTTATGGGCCTGTCAAATACCTGTCTCGGGGCAGTTACAAAACCAAGGGATTTCCTGTGCAGAGGAAAAAGGACTCATACATTCTATCATTGAGTATTACTAGATAAATGTGATATAAGGAATGCCTCTTGATTGAATTTCCACATACCTTTTAGCTCTATGTTTCTCTAAAAGGTGGCACTGGCAGCAGGAAGCAACAGACACTGGTAGGATCCCCTCCATGAAACTTAGGAGGAATGGCTGGGGATAACATACATGAGGGTCCAGCCAGAAACGTTTGTGAGCATGAATTCTACTCCTGTGGAGCTGACATCAGTTAGTATAGCTCATTCCTTTTCCCTTGAGGGCCACTTCCCTGAACCAGTGCCTAGCCACCGGATTAACCTCAGCAGACCGGTTCGGAGCATTCCCTCTAGAGGGTCCTTAAGGGACACTCATTCTGCGTAACATGCTCTTGATTCAATTTAGGCAGAAATCCTAAAAGACACTTAATGGACTTTTCTATCCTTTCTAGGAACTTGTTATTTTGGCTTTAGTGGGAATCTACTTGGGAGGCAATTCTGAATTTGCTGTTAGCAGATGATTGTGGTCTCTTGTCCTAGCAATTCAGTAGCCTTGACAAAGGCTGAAGTGATGAATGACTGCATGGATGGCCTGGATATAGTGGGGTTGTGTCACTGCACATTTAACAGGCCAAATAGGTTTTTGGCTCATATTAAAAACAAAACCAAAAATCCTCATGTGCAAGGCTGACGTTCTTACTGTGAAAACATTCCAAAAGGATAAAATCGCATCCAACCATCATTCACTCATTTCAGTGTCTACCAGCTGTTAAATATCCTCAGATGTTTATTGTTACATAGACAGGGAGCCATGCTTAGAACATAGAATTAACTAGGATTATAAGGAAGGGATGATAAAAATTAAAGTTTATTGGTTTCAAATTGTTTGGGGGGATAGAAATGGAGGTCTGAGCAGGGGGAAGCTTGCAGGCCTTTACCCTCATCCTCATCACCTAGATGGAGTAGCTCTACTTTCATCTGGACCCTCAGGTAAGACTCCTTTTACAGTGCATTTCTGGGCTAAAAACCCAAGAGCCTAAAAACCATTGGTGTAACTTCTTATTTTTAGGTGCGGAAACTGGTCCCCAGAGCAATAATGTGACCCATAGGCATTGAGTCAAGGCATAATTTTGGCCTCCTGACATCAACCTGGTTCCCCTGGTTGTCTCCTCAGTTCTCAGTCAGCTCCAGGGACAAGCAACGTCATGAGTGATCTAGTCTCAAAGGGTACATTAGAGATACACTAGTTCCATGGGAATTTATCAGGGACTATGAAGAGAAAAATTTACTAATGTTAAATGAACTTGGGAAATAGAAAAGTAGCTGAAGTTATACAATTTTATCTAGTTTAGTTCTCCCCACAATTACAAATATACTAATGTTAATATCAAACCTTTAACTGGGAGAAGCAATATGTGCAGCTCCTCAAATTTATTTCACTATGAAATCCTCTCTTTATGAAGCAAATTAAGGGGCTAATTTTCCATGAAACACACTTTGGGAAGCACTCTATTTAAATATGGAGTTACCAATGAAGACCTTGAATTACTGGCAGTCAAACAATATTTTAGATGTGAACTATCTCAAGCAAAATGTGCTCAGGTTGAATTGCACATGTGATATCACTGACTGATCAATTGGAAGTTGAGAGGGAAGTTACCTAAATAACCAACTACAATTGTTGAAAATATCCTTTAGGGCAGGGGTGTCAAATTCATTTTAACCGGGGGCCGCATCACCATTGTGGTTCCCTTCAAAGGGCCAATGTAATTGTAGGACTTTATAAATGTAACTACTCCTTAACTTTAAGGAGTTGAAATTACATTCTCCCCTTTGAAGGCAACCATGAGGCTGACGTGGCCCCCAGTGAAAATGAGTTTGACACCCCCGCTTTAGGGTAGTTGTATTGGATGGTGTAAACCTCCCCATGATACTGATTGAATAGATGTTATAGGTGATATTTTGGGTGAGGGGAGGCACTGCAAATCCCTTTTCTTCCTTCCTTCGTTCCTTGAGGAAACCTTTATTCTTTTTTTTGTTGTATTTTTTCCATTGTCATTTAGCTCCCTTATACCCCCTCACCCTCAATCACCACACTGTTGTTCATGTCCATGAGTCCCCTGACTTTTTTACTTGATCCTGCTACCCCTTAAGACATTTTTTAAAATTTATTTTTAGAGAGAGGTCAAGGGAGAGAGAAGAAAGGGAGAGAAACATTGATGTGTGAGAGAAACATCTATCAGTTGCGTCTTGCATGCCCCCAACCGGGGACCTGGCCTGCAACTTAGGCATATGCCCTGACCAGGAGTTGAACCAGCAACCTTTCAGTTCACAGGACACCAACACTCAACCCACTGAACCACACCAGTCAGGGCACAGATCCCTTTTCTAATTCCAAATGGCTTCAGCACATCTTAAGCTTTCACTATTATAATCATTGTTCTGGGTTTTTATCATTCTTGGTAAAAACCCTTTATAGTTATCAGTACCAAAGCACTAATTAACATGCCACTCACTATTCTATCATTTTACTGGCTTGATTAATTAGTAGTCAGAAGAGACAGTACTGCACATAAGTTAACAGCACAGGCTCCCACAGCAGATTTTCCAGATTTGTGTCCCCACTCTGCCATTTGCAAGCTCTGTGGTCTTGGGTAAGTTACCTAAACCCTCTATGCCTCAGCTTCCTCTTCTATAAAATGGGGATGCTGTTTTTTGGAATGCAGTTCTGAATTTTATCACAAAGATTTTTTGATTCTTTGAAAAGAGGTAGTACCAAAGGGAAGAAACATCAAAAGTGAAAACTATGATATTTTTCAGTTTTTCCTGTGTTCCTCAGTCCCCACTGCTAGACCTGCTTGAAACCTTTCTTAGCCTTTATCTTGCATGTACTGGGTAAAATAAAATCTCTTTTGTGGTTCTTATTTCTCAAAACACTTTATTAGTATTCTTGATGTTCATTTACACAGCGTTCTCTGCATCTTTGAGATCATTTTTCTTTTTGAGCAGTTGAAAGGGCGTGATGTGAGAACCAAAGTGTCCCGTTCCACAATAGGGGATGACCATTTGGGAAAGACCTAAAACACTTAACACTGGTCAGTTGGGATAATTCAATGTGCAGGACTAGGATTAAGTACCAAGACAAATAGTTCTTCTCTTGACCTCCTGTGAGCTCTTTAAGCTCTAGCTTCAGGAAAGGAAGGGTAAGGTTAAGAAATAGTAAAACATATTGAAGATATGCTGTGAGGTTGGACCAGACTTTTCCACAGCTGAGGCTGTTGTCGATACCTAAAGATGACAGAAGTTATGGTGGCTGCCTGAGGTATTTTCAACAGAGAGGGGAGACTTGACAAAGCAGGGACGAAAGGACACATGGGGGGGACAATTAATTTGGTCTCTGCACTCTCTTTTTGGAATCCAGCTCATCTAATGAACTGGTTACATCTATTTACTGGTCTGTATCCTGCATCAGTTCATTATTCATCAATAGCAAATGAAGTGTCCAAACTATTTTCCTTATAATTCACATTATATTTGTGTATTTATTGCTGTTGAGTGAAGCAGTAGTAAAATTTTCCAGTTCTTTTATTTAATAGTTTACATTGGAATGGGGCCTCAAATGTAGAGGCATCTGATTATCCTCCTGCACCAGATTTGCATGCTGCTTTGACTATCAGTGGCCGAGATGAAGCATGGCCAACCACATATGAGTGAGTGGCAGTTCCAACACCTCCTGATATTGTCTGCAGATTAATTAACAGTAAGCACATGGCTGAATAATTCAGTAATACTGTTGGTTAATTAAGAGTCCCAGAAGAAAATTTTCCTATCCTCTAACTGCTGAATAGTTATAGTAATTGTTAGAATATTTTAATTGTATTTTGTTCTATAAAACTTTAAATTAACTTTTCATTACAAGAAACATTTCTGGATGTTTATTATTGTTCTTCACATTTTTCAGATGAGGAAATCTGTAAGGAATTGGTTTATGACTTTTGTGAATTTAAGGAGTCATTTCTATATTTTATTAGCCATTCCATAACTTAAGATATTTGTGGAATTTGAAAAACAGCATTCTACCTCAATACTACTATATTTGGTAGTAATTAACTCTTACTAATTTTAGAAAAATGTTCATTTCAAGCACTTGGGGATATTTGGTTTTAGGCCCTTAATATTTAGGCATATTCAATTGTCTGGCAGGACATATAATTGGTGGAGTGGTCATATATTTATCTGTTCATCGTTTCTTTTGGGGTTTGTTATTCATTAAACAGAGTCTAGAATACATAGTACATGTACATCAACTTTTTAAAATCTTAAAACCACAATTCTATGAGTCTTTCCATTGACTGTAATTTAAACAAATATGAAGAAAAAGTAAAGTTCTGAGTCTGACATCAAACATTCAAAATAAAGAAATAGTAGAGATTTAGGTTTCATGTAAACACACTAGAGCTTTTGTTTAAATATCTTACTCTGTTGTTCAATATTGCTGTCTTTCACTGCCTTTTATATTTATTCAATAGAAAATCAGAGAAAAAGAAATAGAATCAGTCAGTTACCAATGTTTATGGAGTGACTTGGGGCCAGAACATGGTCCCCAGTGTTTGGGGGGAATTGTGAAGAAGCCAAGTCCTACGGCCTTAGAAAAAAGTCTGCTATGCAGTGGGGGAGTGGGGATAGATAAACAAAGAGCAATCCGAGACCCCACTTCTATTTCTCTAGCAGGCCTGAGATGAGATTATTTCATAAGGCAAGGACAGAGAAGGCTCAGGAAGGGAGGAATTGCAGATTTAAACCATGGAAGCAGAAGCAGATAAACTGTGACTCTAGGATGTGTGTTAGTCTGACAATAAACTCTTTTCTAATTCAAGAAATGAAACTAGCATCAGAGTCTTGGCTCTTTAAATAAGTGGGTATTTATGAAGAGACACAGGGTCGTGGAGTATGTATAAGCATTGTTGCTAACTCCCGTATTTCCAGGATAAAGGAAGGTTCTCTAACTAAAGAAGTTCAATGGGTTACAGCTTCTCACCACTCCAAACAGGGTTTTGTGCCCACCAGAGAGGTGAAGAGGGTGGGTGGAATTGTTCCACCAGTTGTAAGAATCTTGGGAAAAATGGGTCTTTTCTTGTGCAGTCAGAGGGGGTACAGCACTTCTGTCAGCTGATGAGAGGGTAGATAAGTAGTGGTATTGACTAGATGTTTGTTCTTTTGAAGGCTGGTTTATAGAGGAGAACTTTGGGTATCTTCTAAGGCCAGTAGATATACTTCTGATCTTAAGTGACCAGCTAGTCAGTGGCTGGACTATGAAAATGAAAACGAACTTTCGTGTAGCTAGATACAAACATATTTCAAATACTGCATTTGGGCTCCAGTGCAGACTCATGTAATATAATAATGTTGCATTCACCTGCAAGGTGTATACCTTCAGCTATTTTACGGGGCACTCTATTGACGAAAGAAAGAAAGTTTCATTACAAAGCATCAGTTTCTTCAGAGTGGGATCTCCAAGCCTGCCAGTGTGGTGTGGTGAGTAGATTTTTGGGGGAAGCAGAGAGTACTACCCAGTAATATGTTAAGAATTAAGAAGAATTAGAGAGAAAGACAGACTAATTGTCAAAAAACAATGCTGTCCTTGGTTTTGAATTTTGAAATATTAGGAGAAATTCAGAGTTTTATTCTGGAAAGAGTTCAGACAAGAGTTCAAGAGTGGCCCTTGATTTAGGTACTTTTTGTTGATGTTTAAAGAGGATGGCAAAAGGCATGTGACGTGGTGGCTGCTCATTGGGATACTAGGGTTTTTTGATGGAAGGGAGAAACATAATTCAATAATACTCTGCTCATTTCACAGATGAGAAAACTAAAGCTCAGAGAGGTTAATTGTGTTTTCTGAGGCTATATAATTAATTAGAAAGGGCGTAAGGCTTCAACCAAAGTACTTCTGACTCTAAAACCCATGCATTTATATTTAATATGATATGATAAATATAATAGATGAAACAATTGTAGAACCTAATCGAGGACAGAAAAATTAAAATTTGCTAAAGAAAATTGGAAGAGAGTGATGTCACACACAGCCCTGGGGAAGCATTTCTCCGTGGGTCCCCACTATTACTGTTAGATGTTGACTCAGTTTATATCAAGATGCTTTAATGCATCAAGAGTGTTTCTCAAAGTTGAATAATGTACAGATTCCTTATTTTAGTTAAATACTAATAACTTATTATCATTATACTTTTTATTATGAGAAACTCAAACACAAAAAGTTATATTATAAACTCCCATATACTGATTATCCAACTTCCACAATTTTTAACATTTTACTAATTTTATTTGACCTATTTGTGCAACTTTATTGTTTCTTGTATGAGTATATTAAAGAATTAGATATTCTATTGTATCACCTGTAAATATTTCAGAATGTATCTCTAACAATAATTGCTTTAAAAATATAATGATAATATTATTACCCTTAATAAAATTACCAGTAAGTTCTTAGTATCATCTAGTAACCAATCCATATTCAGATTTGTCTGATTTCTTAAAAAATGTCTTATATTTAGTTTAACTCAAGATCCAAATAATGTCCACATATTGCATTTGGTTGTTTTATCTCTTGACACAATTATAACATTTCCTCCTGCTCTCTACCCCGCTTCCACTCCCATCTTATATGCCATGAAATTGTTGGAGAGACAGGGCCATTGGCCCTATAGAATTTCCAATGTTCTGCATTTGGCTGATTGTATCACGATGGCACTCTTTATGGTCTGGATATTTTTCCTAAATCTACTGCATTAACTATAAACTGGTGGTTAAACTTAGAAGCTTAATTAAATTCAGCTTAGCCAAATGCAAAAAAAGTCAGCTTCACAAATTAAAAAGACCGTTTTTTGAAGAAAAAAATATTTTACTTCTGATTGTCTCACATAATGAATCACATTATACTCGGTTGTTCTACTTTTAGTTTTCACAGTGGTTGTGGTATGTTGGCCTGGTCCTTCACGACACTATAAACGCTCCCGTCAACATTCTGCTAATGGTGTGGCCGGTGTTAATCTTCATTGCCTAGGTTGGTTATTCCATTAAGAGTTAGAAAATGGTGATTTAGTAATATTATCATTTCTTTTGCATTAGCTTGAATTCTTCTGTAAATAATGCTTTCACTGGTTCTTTGTTACTAAAAAACAGTCTGTACTGGTGGGATAAGATACATGTTTGATTCCTTTCTCTAACTTATTCATTTTCATAGTAATAGATTGGTGCTCCAGCAACGTCCAATGGTGACCTATGAAACATTCTTAGTATCATTCTGAATGTGTGTGTGTAAAATTGATATATTTAACCCAGGCATAATCACTATTCTTTTTAATGTTTGAATTGAACCATTTAAGTCCAGTGAGAGCCCTTTAAGTTGTTTCCTATGTTCTTTCAACTTGACCACATTAGTCTTTGATAAATTTCTAGTTTTTTGTTACAGCAGATGCTGGCTCCTCATCTTATGCACTTTCTGCTTCACTTGAAATCAATGATTTTTTTCAAGTATCCCTGGTTCCTTTTATTGGGAAACAGTATTTAGAGATAACAATCTGATAATTAGAGAAAAAACATGTTGATGTTAATAATTACAGTTCAAATGGAAAACTATGGATTTTTTTACTGAACTTTTAAATATTTAATATTGTACTTTTTTCTTTCCCACTAAAAAATCTTGGCATCTACCAATATTAGAATAATTACCTATTTGCTTTATCTTACAGTGTGCCTATAATAGCTATACTACTAATAATAACACCCCTAACATTAATACTAAGAGTAAGACTAATGAATGCAATTTAATATTCCTTTGAGGTTCTTTTTGTCCTTGTAATGTATCCCATGAGAGATACATAGTCAATATTCTGTTTGTTTTTTTTTCAAATATGATGATATATTTGAAGGGAGCCCTCATTTGTATTCTGAGATTTCTTTTTTTTTTTTATAGTGGATTTTTCTTTTTTATTAACAAAGGTTACCATTTTCCATATATTACTTACTGATTATATTTCTTCTTATGTATATTGTCTGTGCCCGCTAGGGTCTATCAGGATATTGATTTTTTTTTTTAATTTTTATTGTTATTCAATTACAGTTGTATGCCTTTTCTCCCCATCCCTCCACCCCACCCCAGGTGAACCCACCTCCCTCCCCTACCTCCACCCTCCCCCTTGGTTTTGTCCATGTGTCCTTTATAGTAGTTCCTGTAATCCCCTCTTCCCACTGTCCCTGCCCTGGCTATTGTTAGATTGTTCTTAACTTCAATGTCTCTGGTTATATTTTGTTTCCTTTTTTCTTCTATTGATTATGTTCCAGTTAAAGGTGAGATCATATGGTATTTGTCCCTCACCGCCTGGCTTATTTCACTTAGCATAATGCTCTCCAGTTTCATCCATGCTGTTGCAAAGGGTATAAGCTCCTTCTTTCTCTCTGCTGCGTAGAATTCCATTGTGTAAATATACCATAGTTTTTGGATCCACTCATTTGCTGATGGGCACTTTGGTTGCTTCCAGTACTTGGCTATTGTAAATTGTGCTGCTATGAACATTGGGGTGCACAGGTTCTTTTGGATTGGTGTTTCAGTGTTCTTAGGGTATAATCCCAGCAGCGGAATTGCTGGGTCAAAGGGCAGTTCCATTTTTAGTTTTCTGAGGAAATTCCATATTGTTTTCCACAGTGGCCTCACCAGTCTGCATTCCCACCAACAGTGCACTAGGGTTCCCTTTTCTCCGCATCCTCTCCAACATTTGTTTGTGGATTTGTTCATGTTGGCCACTCTGACTGGTGTGAGATGATACCTCATTGTGGTTTTAATTTGCATCTCTCTGATGGCTAGTGATGCTGAGCATCTTTTCATATGTCTCTGGGCCCTCTGTATATCTTCCTTGGAGAAGTGTCTGTTCAAGTCCTTTGCCCATTTTTTAATTGGGTTGTTTGTCTTCCTGGAGTGGAGTTGTGTGAGTTCTTTATATATTTTGGATATCAGGCCCTTGTCTGAGGTATCATTGGCAAATATGTTTTCCCATACTGTTGGTTCTCTTTGTAATTTGGTGCTGTTTTCTTTAGCCATGCAGAAGCTTTTTATTTTGATGAGGTCCCATTTGTTTATTCTTTCCTTTATGTCCCTTGCTTTAGGGGATGTGTCTGTGAGGATGTTGCTGCGTGGAATGTCTGAGATTTTCCTGCCAATGTTTTCCTCAAGGACTTTTATGGTGTTACGACTTATATTTAAGTCTTTTATCCATCTTGAGTTTATTTTCGTGTATGGCGTAAGTTGGTGATCGAGTTTCATTTTTTTGCACGTAGCTGTCCAGATCTCCCAACACCATCTGTTGAAGAGGCTGTTTTTGCTCCATTTTATGCTCCTGCCTCCTTTGTCAAATATTAATTGACCGTATAGACTTGAGTTTATTTCTGGGCTCTCTATTCTCTTCCATTGGTCTATGTGCCTGTTTTTATGCCAGTACCAGGCTGTTTTGATTACCGTGGCCTTGTAATACAGTTTGATATCAGGTATTGTGATCGCTCCTACTTTGTTCTTCTTTCTCAAAATTGCTGCAGCTATTCGGGGACGTTTATGGTTCCATATGAATTTCTGCAATGTTTGTTCTATATCTGTGAAATATGTCATGGGTACTCTAATAGGGATTGCATTGAATCTATAAATTGCTTTGGGTAGTATGGCCATTTTGATGATGTTAATTCTTCCAATCCATGAACATGGTACATGCTTCCATTTGTTTGTATCTTCCTTAATTTCTTTCTTCAGTGTTGTGTAGTTTTCTGAGTACAGGTCTTTTACCTCCTTGGTTAGGTTTATTCCTAGGTACTTTATTCAATATTCTGTTTTGAAGGTATTTTAAGAATTTCTGTTCTCTGTGGGGTTATGCCACCATCTTGATGTATAGTTTGGTTTATTCATTTCCATTTATTTTAAAAAGAAAGGGTTTTCCCCTTTTTGATTGAATTTTAATTATGTAAAACATTTACATGATTCCAAATTCAAAACTATATAAAAAATTCACTACAGCAAATATTTTCATTCCTTCCCCATCCACATTCCCCCATTTCTTCCCCATAGAAATAATTTTTATTAGTATTGGTTTATCCTTCCATTATTTCTTCTCAAAAATATAAACAAAACTACATACATTGAAATTCCCTTTCACCTTTCTTACAAAAAGGAAAGAGCATACCACAAACATTGCTGTATACGTTGCTTTTAAAACTTAACTATGTGTCCTAGAGATCAGTCCTTAGCAGTAAGTAGTGATATTGCTCATTCCCCTTTACAGTTACATAGCACTCCACAGTGTGGTAATACCATAGTACATTCGGCTAGTCCCCACGTACAGACGTTTGGTTTCTTTCCAGTCTTTTGCTCTCATACACAGTGCCACAATAAACACCTTTGTGCACAGAAACTTTATATTTTGCTTGTTTATCTTTGGGAGAGATACTAAAAAGTAGATCTGGGATGGATCTCAAAGGTTAAAGGCGCAGGAATATTACCTTACATATGTGATTGTATTATTTTGCGTTCCTATCAGAAACAAGAAGGAGTACTTGTTTCTCCTAGACCATACTCACCAATAGAATATGTTCTTGAGTTTGTCAGGACAAACTCTTTAGAAGGGAGAACATTATTGCAGAGTACCAATGAGAACATAAATGACTTTTATTGTTATACTACTTAAATATGAGAAACATAAAACTATTTATAAATTCTTTATGTTTATATTTTATAAAACTATAAAATAAAACCAAGTGTAGATATTAAATATAAACTACAAACCCAATACAATCTGTATTAAAAATTAATTTAATATGACAAATATATCAATATTAATTGGGGGTGGAATTTAAAGACTAGAGAAATCTTCTGTACTGCCTGGAAAACTCAATCCCAGAAATTGAGAGAATATTTTGAGAAATTCTTACATATTTTGAATATTTATATATAAAACTTATGTGGGCAACTGGAAAAAAAAAACTATTTTTTTTTCCCAAAGACTGCTTTACAACCCAATGATTCCACTTCTGGAAATTTAGCTGAAGAAACTAATTTAGCCAAAATTTAGCCAAAATACTAATTCAAAAGAACATAACCACCCCTGTGTTCATTGCAGCATTATTTACAATTGCCAAAATTTGGAAGCAGTTCAAGTGTCTGTCAGCAGAGGAGTGGATAAAACAGCTATGGTACATTTACACAATAGAATACTATTTGGGCATAAAAAAGAACAAAACATTACCCTTTGTGACAGCATGGGTGGTCCTGGAAAACAGTAAGCCAGTCAGAGAAAGACATGTACCATGTAGTTTCATTCATATGTGGAATCTAATGAACAAACTAACTAACAAGCAAAATAGACTCATAGATACAGAGCAGGCTCACCTCTGGGTGGGGGTGGGTTGAGGGGGTGAAGGGATTGAGCAGAAAGGAAAAAGGCCTTATGGACATGGATAACAGTGTGGTGATTGTGGGGGGAGGGAATGGGTGGAGGTGGAAGAGAATATGGGGGGATAAATGGTAATGGAAAAATTACAATAAAAAAAGAACTATTAAAAAATATCTCTTTTTTAAAGATTTTATTTATTTATTTATTGAAAAGGGTAAGGGAGGGAGACAGAGAGTGAGAGAAACCTCAATGTGTGGTTGCCTCTCTCATGCCCCCTACTGGGGACCTGGCCCGCAACCCAGGCTTGTGCCTTGACTAGAAACCAAAGTGATCCTTTGGTTCACAGTTCCTGCGCTCAATCCACTGAGCCACAGCAGTGAGGACAAAAAGCTATCTCTTTTTTAAAGGTAGTTGTAACCACTTTAGGATGAAATGGACAGACATAAAAGAAGGTTACTGGCTTTGCTTAGCTACAGAAGTTATAGTGCTGGACTGAGATTATCTAGCTAATTCAGTGAGTGCTTCTCGCGCCCCTGACCTTAGTCTGGACTATATCATCGCCTCAAATCATTGGCATCTTTACTAGTTTATAGAGACATGGTCTTCAGTGCTGAAGGAATGAGAACATGGATTGTGAAGGTTAAGGTGAGGTATCAGATAACATTTGTTTCTCTAATGAATTTTGACTTTTAAGCAAAGACACCTTTTCCTCCCCCAAGAAGAGAGATGGTGAAATAGTGAAATGTGGAGAGCCAGCTCTGTGGCATTCTAAGACATTAGAACCTTTGTTTTGAAGTACCCAGTCTTCTCTATCTGACTTTAGAGGAAGTTCTTACAGGAATGAAGGCGTGGTTAAAAATGTTCTGGGGACAGTCTCTACAAAGTTTACTTAAACAAAAAACCCACAGAGTTGTATTTAAGAAGGAGCTCTAACTTTGATGACAGCCTTTATGTTTTGAAAAAAAATTTAATGGCAGAAATTGCCACCAACAGCATACAGACCAGACGGTGAAAAGACTGAAAGTGATTAGACTCAAGAATACAGATACTGCTTTGCAAACATATCCCATGTTGGTGAAAAGTGTAAAATGCCAAATCCTGAGGTAAAGTCGACTTCTTGAAGGAGCTGTTTCCAAGTAAATGCTTGCACTTTCTTAATATACCAGAATTTTTTGTGGGTGAAGATTATTTATGGTAAGGGCACTTAGGTGTACAAACTCTTTTCTGTGTCGTTTGGAGATGGGCAGTTTAGTATGCAAAGTCTCTATTGAAATCAAAAGTAAATTGCATGAGATCCCCATTAGTCGCTTAATGGACAGTTTAACTGGCATGTAGTGCGTGCTAAAAAGCAACCTGAAAACCCAGACACAAAATGGCTTTGTGAGTTATGCTGCTCAGTAAAGTGCTAGCTATTAAATATTTTCATGGTATTAAACATCTTGATATTTAATCTTAAGCAAGATTTAAAAAATCACCTATCACTTTCCCATTGGTGTGCACATTTTTAAACCAATATTTCAAAAGGAAGCAAAATATGTAACTGAACTGTATATAACTGCTTCCATTTTAAAAGTTTGCATTATATAATTCCAACTCTCTCAGACTAGTAAAATAATCAAGTGGAAATGAATCTTAGTTCTTCAGCTTGCACGAAAATTTCTAGCAGAACCAGAAATTTAATTAAAGTATAAGCCAAGTGCTTTAGTCAAAAATAATAATAATGTATGGCTGGTGCTTTCAAAATGTTTTTTTTGTTGTTGTTGTTAAATTTATTTTCATTTTAAAGCGGCAACAGTGTTTTCCAGCAGGTGTCACTGTAGGCAAATATAAAGTGATACATACACAGCTCATACAGCTCGCTGCCAATGGTTCCTTGAGAAAAGAGGTTTATATTCAGAGTTCTCAATTATAATTTTTTTTGCTATTAGTATCAGTTTCCTAGCATTATTTTCTGTTCCTGCTGATGCTATTCCTAGTGACACTACTCAGTTGAGTGAATGGGAGCAGCATCATGTACTATGAAATGATGAAATGACTTAAAAACACCTATTTTGGGGGATAGAACCTTTATCATTTTATGGGAGAGAATCCTGAGATCTTGAAAAGTCAAGTTCAAACATAAGTTTTGTTACAAAAACTAAAGTTTCATCAGAAAAGAAAAGCTTTAAAAGTATTCAACAAAACAACCCCAGTTTATGTGGCTCAGTGGATTGAGCGCTGGCCTGCAATCCAAAGGGTCACTGGTTCAGTTCCCAGTCAGGGCACGTGCCTGGGTTGTGGGCCAGGTTCCCTGGTTCCTGGTGTGGGGTGTGCCAGAGGCAACCAAGCATTGATGTTTCTCTCCTTCTCTTTCTCCCTCCCTTCCCCTATGTCTAAAAATAAATAAATAAAATATTTTTTAAAAAGTATTCAACAAAACACTTACTATTGTGGGATAAATATGAGAAAGGGAAGAATGGTGATGATATTATTGGTTCCTTGAGATTATGCTTCAATAGTTGGGTTAGAATTGAATTGGTATTATTTATCCTGCAAAGAATGTCTCATTAGACCCCAGAGAAACCATTTCTGAGCATATTATTAGAAGAAATCCAGAGAATCCATTATTTCTTTTTCCCTTTTCTTTTTAGTATGCACAGCACAGGGAAAGGAAAGCAGAATGATAAGGTACTGGCAGGAGAATTTTTCAGGAGTTATTTTTCTGATTTCAAAGTTTTCCTGTTTCCTGGTAGCTGCGAGTATCTCCGCGTAGCTTTCATAGCTTCTATAGCTTCTGAAGCAGTGTTTGGTCTGTATATGTAGCCTAGATTTGACAGTTGACAATTTGACACATGCAGATAGAGTTTAAAGAGAAATGCACACAATAGAAAATGGTCTGAAGTACTCTCCTCATCCCACACCCAATGGAAAAGGCTTGCATGATTTAAAAACATTATGTTTCATACAGTTCATTCTTAGGAGGACAAAGTTGTGTTCCATGCATCCAAGCAGGTAACCAAAAAATAATACTTCCGTCACATTGTAATCAACTCACAAACTCTCAGGGAAATTGCTGGTTCCTGTGACTACAGTTCTCAGCCCAAAATAGGATCCACATTTCCTGACTCACTTCTTTCCTCTAGAGCATGTCGCCTAAAATAGAGTTGTTTTTGGAATCTGAAAATGTTTTCCTCTTGATAATACTGCAAAAGTTGATTGAGGCCTGACTCTATACCTGGACTGTTCCAAGTACTTTGCACGTATTCACCTAATTAGTTCTCTCCTCAGTCCCCTGTCCTGGGAGATGGGTGCTATCCTCACAACAGTGGTTCCCTATTATCCATGGTTTCACTCTCCACGGTTTCAGTTACTTGAGGTCAACCACAGTTTGAACATATTAAATGAAATATTCCAGAAATAAACAATTCATAATTTAAAATTTCATGCTTCTCTGCAATATGATGAGATCTCATGATGTTCAGACCCATCCTGCCCAGAACTCGAATGCTTCCTTGGTTTTGTCCAGTGTATTCATGCTGTACACAGTGCCTTCCTGCTAGTCACTTGGTGGCCCTCTCAGAGATCTGATACACTGCCGTGGTATTGCAGTGTTTGTGTTCAAGTAACACTTACTTTATTTAATAACGGCCCCAAAGCACACAAATAGTGATGCTGGCAATTTGGATATGCAAAGGAGGAGCCATAAAGTAGTTCCTTTAAGTGAAAAGGTGAGTATAGTACAAAATAAGATATTTTGAGACAGAGACCACATTCACCTAACTGTTCTTACAGTATATTGTTATGAATGTAGTATTTTATCATTAGTTATTGTTTTTAATCTCTTACTCTGCCTAATGTATAAATTAAACTTTATTGTTGAAATGCATGTATAGAGAAAAACATAGTATATGTAGGGTTTGCTATCCACCAGGGGTCTCAGAATGTATCTCCCACAGATAAGGGGGGCTACTATAGGCGGACACAGGGACCTATTCAAAGAGCTCACCGTGCACAGGGTCCTGCATACAGAAAGGACAGAGGAGGGGCCTGGATTTGGGTCTTTCCCAGTCCCCAAATCTTTGTTCCTTGTCACTATATTCCCATAGCCAAAGCACCATGTTATTTAGAAAAATAACAAAACCACCCTTGGGAAATCACACAGAAAGAAAAACGTACTTTTTCTGTATTTTGTGTGCTTTAGGGTAGAGCCAGCTTCATCCTGTCCAAGGTTCAGTTAGAGTCCTGTAGAGGGACCAGCTGTGTCTGGAATAGTGAGCCCGTACTTCCTAATGATGTTTCCCTGGTTTTGCTTATGAAACAGAAGCATGCATCTCTGCGTTTAAGGCAAGATTCCTAACCAAATCCAGAAAAAGAGAAAATTCAA
Organism: Desmodus rotundus; assembly: GCF_022682495.2. Taxonomy (NCBI): domain Eukaryota; kingdom Metazoa; phylum Chordata; class Mammalia; order Chiroptera; family Phyllostomidae; genus Desmodus; species Desmodus rotundus. Next base: position 40,639,131 of record NC_071388.1, read on the forward strand.
TACTTATAAACTCTGAGCTTTAAAATTTCATAGCATATCACATTTTAAGAAAATATAGTAAAAATAATAAAAAATACCTCAAACAACTAAGAACCACAGATAGTTCAATATGTAAAATGCTAGAACATGTCCATTTGAGGTCTTCAAGGCATTTACACTGTAACTAGTGTAAGTGTATTGTGATTATGAGTTTACAGTGGATTTGAAGTCAGAGAATCCTGGATAGGAATTCTGACTCACTTTTCAGAACCTCTATTTTCTCAACTCTAAAATGATAATAATAGTAAATAACAGCAAAAATATACCCAGTGGGTTCTCTTTATCTTTCAACAACACAGTGGGATAGATACTATTATTTTATCCCCATTTTATAGAGGAAATAACTGAGGCTGAGGGGCTAAGTCCTTTGCCCGAGGCCATGTAGCTAGTAAGTAGTGGAAATGGGATTTCAATAATGCTTTTGAAATAAATATTTTCATACATTGTTATCATGGTAACATGATAAGGAGGTAACATGGTACCTCCTTACATGGTAATTATGAACATTAAAAGAAAATTTTAAATAAGGTAATATGAGGCACTTTACTCAATGCTTGGCATATAACAGAAACCCAGTTTTTTTGTTTGTCTCTTTTTGATACTAGAAAGGGAATCTGACAAAATCATCCCTAAGATAAAAAGGGAAACTAGGAATCTGTTTTAAGGAAACTAGGAATCTGTTTTAAAGAATCAGTGCATATTTGGATTTTGTTTTCTCATATTCCTATTAGTTCATTAATTCTCACTTGGCAAGCTTCTGTGTCTGCAATGCTCACCACTGTTTCTGTAATCTGTTTTCCTGTCCACCTTCTTCTTTTTCCATGAATCTACTGTCCTTCAGAAGTTATGTATGGCCTCTGTTCTCCTCGCTCAGGCCCCTGGTGGGTGAGGCTTGCTGTCTTTAGTTGCTACTGGACCCACTACTTACACATGAAGGTTGGGAGTTAATGCTCTTGGTAGAAATAGCGTTATACTCAAATATGTATTCATGTGTGCACACACACAGAGTTTTCAGTGTGAAATAGAATATACAAGTTATATTAGAAATCATAAAGGTGAATTTAAAAATTTATATAAAATATCAAGTTTACTTTTTAAAAGATAACTATGGTTTCAAAAGCAATATGCTGATTGTAGAAAAGTTGGAAAATAAAGAATGTAGAGAGAAGTCATAATCCCAGCAAAGAGAAATAATTGCAGTTCACTTCGTTTTCCTTCTTTCTAAATATGTTCTTTTACTTAATGAACCCATATGATTTTATATTCTTTTAAAATATGCTTTTTCTCTACATTAAGAATTTTGTTATAGATTTACTTTTTTTGTTGTTGTTGGTACCAAACTTTATTCATGCGCCCTCCCCTCTCCACCCCCCGCCCCCCACCGTCCCAGACCCAACTCTGACATTGACCAGTTAGGTGTGACTGCAAGGGCTCGCAGCAGTACCCAGCTTGCAGCAGTAGCAGAAGGCATTGAAGAACCGGCAGTAGCACATGGCACATGGGTCACTGCGTGGTAGTTGTTGTCCCAGATAGGACTCATGCAGCCTCATGCAGCGACATGGGGAGTGTGGCTTGCATCCTTCCGGATCTAGCACCTCTGCCAAGTCCTTGGCCTCCTGCAGCAGAGCCTTTTCTGCCTGTTCTGCAGTCGTCCTCTTCAGCCTAGGCCTCAGGCCCAGGCCTGACAGCTCTGGGAACAGGGCCTGGTCAGGCCTTCTGATGCCCTCTGGGGGTGCCAAGCTCATCTGGGCACCCTGCATGGCAGGTAGTGCAAGCAGCGGGGCACAGCTCAGCACTGCAGTCAGCATGGCCTGGCTCAACAGGGAGACCCACCACTTAGTCCCTCCTAACCCTTGGAGAACACTCTAAGTGCCCAGTCCCTGAGAGAGGTCCCCCAGAGAGTAGGAGTCTCTGCCCAACCTGGGGGCTTACTTCTGCTTGCTGGATCCTTGCCTGTAGAGTTTGTAGATTTACATTTTTAAAAAACATTTGCAGTCTTGTAATTTATAATGCTGAGACATGGCACACTTGGCAATAGAGAACTTGCTGCTGAAAGTAGTTTCTTTTCTGTCCAATAAGGTGTTTCCTCCAGTATTTGAATACAATTACCCAGCTATCTCTCCCAAAGCGTATTAGACATGTCAGGCAGCACTTGCAGCATCACTGAAGAGAGATGCTCAGGAATGGAGCAAACTGGAGGCTGTGTGGACTGAGGGGAGGTGGTGTGCTAGACACAGTGTGGGACTCCCACTATTAGGGTATTGCAGGGTTGGGGTTAGGTATCTGATTGTACAGTTACAGCCTGCCTGTTAGAGAAAAGAACACGAAGCAACAACACTCTGTAAGACTAATGTCTTAGTTTGCTGGGGCTGATGTGACAGAATGCCATAGGCTGAGGGGCTTATAAACAACAGGATTCTATTTTTCACAGTCTGGAACCTGGGAAGTCCTACATTAAGGACTGGCAGATTCAGTGTCTGGTGAGGGCCCACTTCCTGGTTCATAGGCAGCCACCTTCTGGCTGTGTCTTTACGTGGCAGGGTATGGCAGGGAGCTCTCTGGGGTCTCTTTTTAAGGCGCTGATCCAATGCATGTGGGCTCTAGCCTTGTGATATAATCACCTCTCAAAGGCCCCACTTTTTAATATCATCACACTGGGGGTTAGGATTGCAACATATGAATTTTGGGGGGAGGCACACAAACATTCAGTCTATAGCAAGTGTTACCTTGGAAACAGGAATATGAGGATATAGTAAACTCCAACTCAATAGAACAAACTGATGTGTTCTCCTTGATAAGTATTAGGAAGGGTTTTTTTTTTTTTATTAGGAAGTTTTTAAAGGCTATTGATGTCAAGACTCTCTGAGGCCTTGAAACACTTAGATACAGTAGCAAGATATGCCTGGGTCTGTGGTTAGTTGATGTTGGAATCCAAGATGTGAGAAGTTTAAAACTTTTGCCTTGAAGTAAAATGGAAAACTTGAATTAAATTCAAGTTCAAACAGATTAATAATGGTTGAAGTCTAATGGTAAGAAATACTGAATTTAAATGTTTTCAATTTTATGATAATTTATGTATGCACATACATAGGTATACACACATACAAAATCATTTCCAGGAGCACAAAGACATGTGATCTTTAGGATGACTCAAAACAAAAATTAAATGAGAGTATCTGTGGGGTTGAAGTAGTTTTTGTGATTTGGTGTGGATGACTAATTGAAATTAAATCAGCACCAAATTTACAGTTTTAATGTGAGTGGAGGAGATGCTAGTAAGGAAGAAAAAGCAGTCACAGATTTTGGGGGGACATTTTCTACAAGATTTTCATGTCAATCTAGGTAAGCATGACTCCTCATTTATCCATTCATTCACTTCATTCATCTATGTATCTTTCTTCATATTCCAAAAAGATTTATACATTTCCCAGAAGAACTTGCTTTAAAAATTAAGTTTTTTTATCTGAGAAAAATTGGGGAAGATTGAAACTGAGACCTTCTTGTTATTCATTCTGAGAGCCCTATGATTTGAAATGGATTCATCCATTCATTATCCATCCATCCATCCATCCATCCATCCATCCATCCATCCATCCATCTGTCCATCCATCCATCAATAATACAACATTTATTAAACATCAACTACATTCCAGATGCTATGCTAAGAAATGGACTTTCAAGGACAAATTTCTTTCCCCATTGCTGGGGGGAGAGCTTAAACTATGAAGCAGTCTCAGGTTATAGAATGATCATTGGATTGAGACTCAGAACTAGGGTTGTCTTGCACCCTTATTTGCTTTACTGTTCTATTTTCTTCCCTAAGCCCTGGTACTGATTTTCTAACCTTGCCTATGAAAGAAAAGTAGACCTCTGACACCTGAGAGGTATCTTCTTTGCTCTAAGTATAGTGCCCAATATATAGTCAGCTTTTAATAGCATTCTATTAAGTGAATGAATAAACAAATCATTATATCCTATGGCCTTCAGGAATACAAATTTGGTGATATGATAATAGCATACTTCTCCTATAAAATCAACCAAAACACAGCCAGTTGAACTAACCTCTTCATATGGGAGCAGATGGTGAATGTCAAGTTGAGAAACCCTATTATGATGACCTTTCTCCTCAACTCAGACCATTTAATGTTTTCTTGCTAAGAGTCACGCAAGGTTATCTCTGGGTGTTTTCTTCTCTACTCATTCCATCCCCTGTCACTTGTCATACTTCATCTCAACCCTCGGTCCTCAGCCAGTTCTATCTCCATTCTGTGCTCTAGAACATTCTGTCTTCATGGGCCTTTTCCTGCCTTCCTCCTCTCTCCCTGTTCATTCACTCACTAAAAAATTCACACTCATATGGTACCTTTCTACAGAGCAAACTTCAAATAGAGGCTTCTACAAAATGAAGAATGACAACATGACATAGGCCAGTCAGGGGCTCCCACACTGCACCGTGTAGGCTGACTCCTTGTTCTGGACATTCTTTTTCTTTCTGTCTGGATTTTTGCCCTCCTTTCCAGCAATTTGTATCTATGGGAAACAATCTATGAAACTAATGCCTTCTGAGGTGTGACTGGTTGATAACGACCTAACCTTCCCCTGGGAAATTAACCTTTTCAAATGGACTCCCAGATAAAAAAATTCCCCAATTCATTCTGTGGTAGAATTTTAGGTTCTGTAGCAGGCTAATGGGAGAGATCTATTTGAATTGTGGCTTTTCCTGGTATCTCCATCCAATCAAGAAAAAGCAAAAGAGATGGCTTATATCTGGACCTATAGAATATTGGCTCCATTTATACATTCATTCATTTATAATACTTCTATAGAGGTCCTACTATGCACCAAAACTGCATTAAGTTTATAAAGAGAGGGAGTGACAGCCCTACCCCAAAGAGTTCAGAGTATATCATTTATCAATAGATGCACAAACAGATCATTAGGACACAGCATGTTTGGAAGAGCATCTGAGCTATGGGTAGGAAGCATAGGGTTAGGTAGAATGGATGATGGGCAAAAAGGCAGGTAAAATTCTGAACCTGCCCACACTTAATCTGTGTAGGACCAGAATGCTCAGGATCTGTCAGTGATTGTAACCAGATTCAGTCAGACAATGGAGCCCTTGGCAGGAAATTTGACAGAGGAAATTTGATATGGGGAAATAGTTCCAAAGGTGTTGGAAGAGCTGAAAGACCAAACTGGGAGAGGAAAGCAATCCAGAAATTAGCAACAAAAGGAAGCTGCCAATACTCCTAGGGCTGGAAGAATGAAGGATCGAGGTATTACAAAACCCTGAAGTCAACACTGCTGGAGACCTGTGGGAGCTAAGACCACAGAGGCTACATAGCTGCTCCCAAAGACACTCTGAAAGCAGAGAGATGGGGAGAAATTCCCTAGTCTGCTTTGTGTCTGCTCTTGAATCAGGAGCTTGAATCCCATCAACCAAACTAGGTGTAAGCCAGTTAGCAAGAGTGCCTGGGAATGGAGTTTGCAGGGATCAGCCCTTAGTGATACAGAGCAGAGCAGGCGATATGTGGGAATGGGTCTGAGAGAAACTAGAAAAATGACCAGCATTGTCATCTTAGTTGTTTTTATTTCACCTGCTAATTTACAGAGGGCACCAGGACTGAGAGCCATCATTTGCCAAGATCGTCCTTCCCATTTGTTTTTTAGTACATCCAAGTCTGGAACTTGGGTGGGAAGAAAAGTAATGATTTAAGTAGGATTTATGGGGACATTATTATGTTCTAGGCCACATGCAAAGCTTCTCACATATGTTCTGTCATTTAATTCTTCCAACATCCCTGTATAGTGGCTCTCTGACTCCCACTTTGTTCTTAATGCCAAATGACCTAACATTTTTTTTAAAAAAGTTAATGCCATCTTTGAGCCATAAAAGATTTATAGGAAAATCTTTAGATGAAGACTAAAGAATTTTGTGGTGTTGTTTAGTATCTATTTCATACATTAGCTTTCTACTAGGACAAGCCTCAGGAATGCTCTCTGATGGATCCCCGTGTGTGGGCCAGGAGCTCACAGTCTGTACATGCAAATTTCTGTCTTCTCACCTGTAGATTGGGGGCTCTGCTTTGTCTTGTACTGCTATAGTCTGCAACTTTTCAAATGGAATTGCTAGTGTGAAAATACACACTTGTTTAAAATTATGACTAAATTCAGAGTGACTTTTTGTGATTTTTATACATTCTCAAGTAATGGATACAAAACATACAATCACTGTCAAGGGATGGTCAGAAATTTTGAGGGCAGGAAAGAGTTCTTCATGCTTGGAAGGGTAGGGAAATTATGCTGTAAAGTGTTATCATGGGGAAGTAGGGTATTATAGGGACAGCTAGACCAAATTAATGACAGCTAGCATTTGCTGAGTGTTCTGGTGCTTTACATGTATTAAATCATTAATTCTCTCAGAAACCCCATAGGTGAGCCTTATTATTATTATTAAGATCCCCATTTTATAGATGGGAAAAGAGAGGGACAGAGAGACTAAGTAAGGCCTAAGAGGTCTTTGAACTAGTAAATGGTAAAACCAGGATTTGAACCCAGCCAATCTAATTGAAAGGTTCGCGTTTTAGGCCACTGCTTGTTCTGCTTTGAAAACAAGGTTTTTTCCCCTCCCTTGTCCTATTTTTGTTAAATCACATCAAGCTAAAAGTTAAACAAAAGTGTATAAGGAAAATGGTTACACACCTGTAAAAGCCAGTGGCAGCAAACTATTAACATGCATTCTGAGGAATTTTACTTATATTTAAAAATACCATTTTAATTTTGATGTTCTTTATAGGTAATGAAACAATATACATATGTATTTCTTCTCATTTTTCAGTCCCACAATAATTATGTAATTTTCTTCACTTAAGGTAGAGCAAACTGTTAATAAATTGAGTGGTTAGTACTTAAAGACTGTTAAAAACTACTTCAAATTACATGATAATCTCATCTTTACAGCCACACCAGACTGTTAATTAGCTGAACTACCCACATATGGATATTACAGTTAAAATGGTTTTGAGTGGAAGGTGATAATGGTGCACTGCCTGTTTTACAGCATGCTCTGTGCCACGCACTTCAACTCCCATTTTTGAAAATAAAAATTTCCAATGCTGTTTATAAGTGAGATTCCTTAACAGTGAGATTCCTCTGAAAAATAAAGGTCTTGCTAATTAAATATTTCTATAAACGTAGTGTCTTTTATCCATGAAGAAGTGTGTGAGAACAAAAAATCCTCAAGGAAGGGAATCTTCTTGGCTCTAGGTACAGAAGAGGAAAATGTCATTCCTGTCGAACCTTTTGGAAATGTAAGTTTTAGAAAACTTAAAAATATCTTGATGGTTGAATTAAAAAATATTTTTACTTAAAAAAGTCACTTTTACTTTTCAGGAGTGGCTATCCTTGTACAACTGTAAGCACAGCAAAGATGTCTCCAGTGAATGGTACTACCCATTTCCAGGGAGGGGCCCATGATTGTTTCGCTGGGGAAGATGGACCTGATGCCTTTCATTGTTTCCACATTCTCAATGGCAGTGTGTTGAGCACGGGCATCACATCTGTTTCATGCCATAGCCAAACAACATTTGTTCAACAAACATTTCTTGAGCATTTCAGTGTTCTAGGCCTTGGGCAAGACTTGGGGGATGCATTCAGAAGTAAGAAATTGGCCCTGACCTGAAGGAGCTACTAGTGTAGTACAGGAGAAATTTTCCATTTCTGATATGTACGTAAATGGAAAATTACAGTGTATGTATTTATCATTGAAAGAGAGATCCCATATAGAATGCTGGGGGAACGGAGGCAGAAACAATGAACTGTGACTTGGCTGGGGAGAGGAAAAGAAATAATGGAGTACTGCTGGCCACGAAAAGTTTTGCAAAGGAAATGGTGGTTGAGCACTGGGGATGATGAGGAAGAGTCTGTTGGAGAGTGTCAGAAGAGCATTTCAGCTAGAAAGAAAAGCATGAACTGTAAGAGAGGGGCTGAATAATTGGACAGGCTTGAATTTGAGTTGTGCTGTGCATTCTGAACAAGGTACTAATCCTCTCAGAATAAAATGAGACCAATAATTCCCACCTTTCAGAATTGCTGGGAGGATTAATAAGAATCAGTATAATATACCCAGCCTAGTGCCAAACACAGATCTTCTCAGGAAGGGTTCCTTTTCCTCAGTAAGGCCGTTTGTGTACAGCTCTAATGTCAGAACAATCAGTTTAGAAAATCCATCCTTCATGAGGAATGATGATGGCACAAGAGGAAAGCATCAGGGATGTCTTCTATATTAAACTCCTGCCAAGAAGCAGATCTCCCTTTCTGTGGGTCTAGGCTAGAATGTGAGATGAGGGAGAAAAACAGGGTGTTCTTGGCAGAGTGAGCCCTAGCAAGGGTCTAGAGGTGAAAGAGAACAGGTCAAGTTTATTGTCTGTCTGGAAATTTGAAGTTCAAGGGCTGAACAAAGAGAGCATAAAGCAGCTAGAAATAAAGCTGGAGTGACAAGCACAGGATGGGTTGTAAAGAATTCTGTTAACTCCACACCCCTAATTTAGCCTTTTATCCTGGAGGCTGTGACTTGTCCTTGAAAGTATGGAAATAATGAAATGACAGGATAAAACTCGAATGTTATCAAAAGCATTTTGGTGGGAATGGAGAACAGATTAGAAGGGATCTGTTATGGGTTGAACTGTGTCCTCTTTCAAAAAAGATGGTTGAAATCTAGTACTAGTACTTCAGAATGTGACCTTATTTGAAAATAGGGTCATTTGTACATGTAATTAGTTAAGTTATGATGAAGTCATAATGAAGTTGAGGGAGAAGTTCCCTAATCCAATATGACTAGTGTTCTTGTAAAAGAGGGGACGTTTGGACACAGAGCAGACACGCACAGAGGGAAGGTGATGTGAAGAGGCACAGGGAGAAGATGGCCATCTACAAGTCTAGGAGAGGAGTCGAACAGGTTGTTCTCTCCTGGCCCTCATGAGGAACCAACCTTGCTGACACATCGATTTTGGACTTTTCCCTCCAGAACTGTGAGACAATGAATTTCTGTTGTTTAAAACACTCAGTCTGTGGTACTTTATTATGGCAGCCCTCTCAACCTAAAATTGTAGAACAGTTAAGAAGACTAATGAAGGCCTGAGTTAAGCTGTTGAGATGAGATCAGGGTGAAGAGAAAGGATCTGAAAGATATTCAAGGAGTTGAATTGACAGAACTTGGTGACCAATTGGATATGTGGAGTTAACATAGTGATTAAGATATAATTTAACTGAGCAAAAAGGAGAACAGTAGGAAAAAGGACTCATGGACAACAGTGTGGTGATTGCTGGGGGGTAGGGGGATATAAGGGGACTAAATGATAATGGGAGAAACACAATAAAAATTAAATTTAAAAAAAGGAGATGTATCTAGATTTTAGTTCTGGCTTTCCTACTGCTTAGCTGTGTGACCTTGAACAAGCCATTCATCTTTATGCTTTAGCTTTGTCATCTGTAGAGTACGAGTCATGACGGTTCTGTCTTGCTGGATTGTTGTACCAGACAGGAGAACACATGTCCAATTTCTACTGTAGTGGTATGGTAAATCCAGTGTGGTAACATTTGTGACATACAGTAAATACTCAGTAACTGTAAAACATATGTGGGTGTGTAAAAAAGTGGGAATGACCCATTTCTGATGTGGCCATCAGTTAGGCTATGATATTATTCAGGGAAAGGAAAAATGTGGGAGAGAGATGGGTTTGGGAGACTGAATGATAAATTCAGATTTAATTAAATTTAAGACATAAAAGCAAATGATATATTATTAAAAATATACTGCCTTGCCTTTTATTTTGGCTTTTATGAAGTTCAAGTTTTATATTTTTAATTTAGCTAAAAGTTTATGTTGTCCATTAAAGATAATCTCACATAGAAATGAAATGAGCACTATGTTTATAGGTTATTAGAGAAAAAGAATTACAAAAATCATATTTGTTTAAAACCCTTTAAAAATCTATATTGATTGAATTGACTGTTATAATGGAGATAGAAGTATTGACTTTTGACAACTTGTATAAGAATTAGTTCTTAATTAACCTCAGGTTGTCAACTTATGATCACCCTTTCTCTTGGATGAATGCTCTCAGATGTGGCAATCTATAGCAGAGAAATTGAGTCATCTGGCAGAAATTACCCTTGGCAAGGTTCTCTTAGGGCTGCTAGATAAAACAGAGGACACTCACTTAAATTCGCATTTCAGATAAACAACAAATACTTTTTAAAACATAAATATGTCCCAAATATTTATTTATACTAAAAAAGTATTTGTTGTTTATTTTAAATTCAGACTTAGCATTTTTTATGTGCTAAATCTGGCAACCCTATCAGTTCTCTTTGATGGAATGTACTTCTGTGGAAATCTTTAAAAATAGGTTAGGTTCATAATCATTCTGACTTGAGGTATAGTTTGTCTAAAACTTGGTCTACTTTATTTCTCAAGAACCTTTCCTGAGCTCAGGATTTGAAATTAATGATCTAATTAAGAACATATAAACAAGTACATTGGGAGTAGACACTGCCAAAGGCAATGCAGTATTTAACGGTGAACAGGTGTTGACGGGATCAACCACATACACGGTTTCTCAGAGTGATATTTTTATAAGACTTCATTTACGATTAAGACATCATGAATATCTGCTTGTTTCATGAAGATGACAAACCTCTGCTTCCTTACCTTTGTATAATGATGTTTTCATATGCAGTTTATATGACTATACTCTAAGACATAAAAGCTCAAGCTGTTTTTTAAAATAATTGGAATCATGGTGACATTTTAAATGACTAGAGGATGAGGTAAGATGGGATTAAATACCACATCATTTTAATCTGGGCTTTAAGTCTATCTGTGGGGCCCTCTTTGCTTTTTTGCAGCTCATCTATTCCTATGCCTTTTGGTTTGACAAGAAGCGATTGTAGGACCATTCTGCCTCAGCCTGGAACACTCACAACCAAACGGTGGTGCATATGAGAAACTGAAAAGTTTTGCTCATGAATAATCATTCAGTTTTGCTGGGTTGTGATTTGATTTGCTGCAGAAATTGCGGTGGTTAGTTTGTGTTTGTTCACGTAAAATTAATCAGGTCTTTTGCTGTAAGTCATGCTATTTTGATTTTTCAGAATGATTTATCTTCTTACTTTCTGCAGCATAGTGTAATGCTTGTGAAGTCATCATGCCAAGATGAAAGATATACTTCTCACTTTCCCCAAATATTCATTTCCTTAATTGTTTTAACATGGATATCAGTTATTAAAAGAGCCTGATGTAAATTAGAAACACAAATACATTGAGGTTCACTCCTAAGGAGAGTAAAGAAGTACCAGTAGTTCCCAGACCACAAATTCTCTGAGAAATGTATTTATGAAATTCTAACTTGTATTTTAAAAAAGAAGTCAATAGAAGAGGTTGTCCTCACCATTACCTCATTGGCCCATGACACACAGCTGCTCAGACCAATCCTGCCATCTCTGGAGGACACCTGTGAGAAATACTCTTCTTTTTCTTCAGCAAATAGGCACTTCCTTATACCTCCCCTCTGTTGTTAGTGATAAGAGGCTAGGAGGAAAGATGGAGGGATACATTTACTACAATAGCCATAAGACTTATCCTATATTTATTTGTTACTTCTGGTTTTAAACTAAAACAATACTACAAGGAAGGATATAGAACCCCAACGTGCACAGGGACTTTGGAAGCATTTAAGAGGAGTACCTGAACAATGCTATAAATCAGGGAAGTCTTCTCAGAGGAAGTGACTTCTAAGTTGAGAAAAAAAAGATGATTAGGAGTTGATGGTGAAGAGAGTATTCCAGGTGGAGGGAAAAAAATTATAGGCAAACACCCAAGAGCTGAGAGAGAGCCATTAATTAGGGAATTGAAATTAATTTGCCAACTAGTGTTCTAGGTTGGATTAAGAAAAGTGTCATAATTTTTTTTTTTAAAGCGAATTTTATCCTGAGGGCTTTGATGAAGAATCAAGGAGGATTTAATGTTGTGGAGGACATAATAAAATTTATAGTTTTTGAAAGTGTAGAATAGAGAATGGACTTGGGGATAAAATTAGAGCCAGGAGAACTGTCACAGTGCTTTTCCACTACCCCAGCTGAGGTGATGGTGACCTGAGCCAGGAAATTGGCTGCAGCAATGGAAAACAGTTAACAGGTCCGAGAAATATTTAAATGGCAGAGTCGATTGAACTTGATGATTGATGGGTCATGGAGAGTGCAATGAGGGAGGCTGTATGACGATTTTCTAAGTTTCTGGATTGGGAAATTGGTTGGATAAACTATGATAAGATAAAATGTAGAGGAACTTGTATGTATGTAGAGGGGTTAAGGAAGAGATAATGAGTTCAATTTCAGGCATATTTTATGTACTTGTGGAATTAATTTATTTATTCAGTCAATAGATATTTATAAATTACCAATTATACGACAGGCCGGATGAGTGAGGGCCCCAGGAGTAGATCGGTGTGTATCATATTTTAAGATTATAGTCTAGTTGGGGAGATGTAAAATACATAAATAAGAAATATAAGAAGTGTATACAATAAATCTGAGCACTGACTGTAGTGGAGGAAAGCGCCTTTATGTATTGATTAGTTTCTACTTAAAAGTATGATCATAGACATCAAGTAGACACAGGAATTGTCCGTTTTTTTCCATTTCAGCTTTATTACAGTATAATTGATGTAAAAATTGTAAGATATTCAAAATGTGCATTGCGATGATTTGATATACAGATATATAGTGAAAGGATTTCCTCCATCTAATTAATTCGCACTAACTTTTACTACCCGGCCTCCACCATGGATTAGTTCTGTGCAGCCCACTGTTTTATCTGTGGTCCCACTTCTGACCCCTCATAATTCTTTCTCACACAACAGCCAAGGTAATCTAACAGCTTCCCATCATGTTTGGAATAAAATCCAAACTACTTGCCATGATCTCTAAGGCCTTCTGTGACCAACCCCACCTACCTCTACATTTTGAACCACTTTCCTCCTTGCCTTTTGCAGTTCAGTGAAGATAAATGAAATTATTTATGTTTTAGCAGATGAATTAACAATAGTTATTGATGAATTAGATGTAAGTGTTGAGGAAAAACAAAGGGTGACGGCAACTCAAAGGTTTTTGTTTGGAGCAACCAGGTGGATGGTAGTTTGCAAAGGTCTGACCATCAAATGAATGGAGTGAAACTGTGAAAGAGAAACGTATGAGATAAAAGAAAAAAAGTGCTTGTTTTTGGTTTCTATTTTTTTATGGAAGAGGGTAAAAGAAGCAAATTCAGTACCGAAATAACACTGTGTTTGATTCCCTGTGATTGGAATATGTAGTTAGCAGATTAATTGAAAAAGTCAGTCAAAGAACAGATTCATTAAGAATAGTACTTAAAGAACTAAATGTTTTATTTTAACCAAGAACATGTACATGTATATTCATTCACCAGTTTTTTTTGATGTAGGGCCAAGATTATTCTTTGGGTATGGATCCATTGATTGAAGTATTCTTTTATTTATCTTACATAAAGCACACCCACAATATATTGTGTAGTGTTTCTAGTTTTAATTTCTGTAAACTTGCATCAAAATTTAAATTCTCATCTGAAGAAATCTCAAGCTAAAAAACTTCTAGACTTTTATAATTTTCTCTAATCTGTTACACTTGTGTTCTTCACATCAACTTAATAGGAATTACTTTTCAGTTACTTGCTCTTACTATTGTACAAAATATTTAGTATATTTTTCAGATCATATCTTTTTGTTTTTTCACTCATATTTTGTCAGATATACATTAATACTAATTAAAGTTGCAGACTGTCAATAGCAAGTATAACTGAAATGAAGAGGTTTGGAAACAAATTCAGCTGATTCTTGGTAAACCTACAATACAGTACAACTGGAAGGTACAATTGTGTTTAGATTTTCTAGGGAGCGATGCCTTAGGCATCACCCATAGTATATTTCACAGTGGGACTGAAGAGTATAGGTTAATCTGGTAAACTGAAGAGGGGGAAGTTATTTAAGAGAATTTCTACTGTGTACATGCACCAGATCTCACATGCAAAGAAATATTTCATATGTACACACAGTGTAAATATATATTTTTTCCTCACATGAGGACATGCTTAGAGGGGAAGGGAGGGAGAGAGAAGGAGAGAAACATCAATCAGTTGCCTCTCACACGTGACTTAACCAGGGGCAAAACCTACAACCCAGGCATGTGCTCTGACCAGGAATTGAACCTGTGACCTTTCGGTTCACAGGACAGTGTTCCAACCAACTGAGCCACTTAGCCACACTGGCCAGGGCCACAGTGTAAATATTGAAAGCCTTAGTTTTCAGGAAAAAAAGCTCTCACGACAGTTTCCCACCCCCTTACAGGGTAGAATGTGATAGGGATGTACATGATTGGAGACCAAGATAGCAGTAATCAATCTGAGCAGAATTTTCCTAACTGCAAAGTGGTATCTTTAAAGAGAAAATAGAAATAAAGGAACTAAAATGGCTTTTGTTGAAGTTCAAAGTCAACATTTTAGCAGCCCCAAAATAGGCACTTGGACATAATGACTATGTTTGGAAAGAAGGAGTATTTTCTGGGATTGAGAGCATCAGATGGTAAAGACAGCCCTGTCAAGCTTGAGAGCAGGGCTGTGTTCCTGTTTGGGAGGGCCCTGGTGTATGTACCAACAGAACATCCTTAAATGTCAGTGTTCACCAACACAAATGAAGTAGATAATAATTGTTAGTCAATGACTTGTGTTAGATAAATTAAAGCCTTAACTATTGTCTTTCAAGTCAACAAACATTTATTGATTGCTTGCTGTAAGCAGGGCCCTGTGCTTTCCCCTAGAGATGAACAAATGAAAAGCATGCCTCCACCACAAGTTCACACACACTCTGGTGACAAGCAGGCATTTCACAACTAATTATGATATAAGTCAAACTAGAAGGTGCTAGTATGGCCATATCCTATTCTGGTAATTTCCTTTCTAGAGAATTTCAGAAGTAAAATTCTTCCAAAAGATTCAGGTGAATCTTTCAACTAGTTTCATACTTTATACTATGAAGTAACTTATATAACCATTCTAACTTGGTATAGCTTTCTCATCTTTTAAATGTGTTAGCCATATTTTGGGAAGCAGTGTACATTATCCAAAATGCTGTTTTTACTAGGTAGCTCCATTTAGGTGATACTAATTAATTCTATATTATTAATGGCTAACAAATTTTTCTTGGGGTCAAACATCTGTATTTATTTATCGGCCCCTCCATTTCACTCAACTAATTCCACTTGACTTTAAACTTAGTGCAGAAACCACTAAGAAAGAGCAGAAACCATATATTTTGCTCTTTATTATTGTCTCAACTTTTAGCCCATTGCTTAATAGTTACTCGATGAGTTAACTCCTACCTGAGGTCTTTAGTTCCTTCCTATGTTGACTCTTGTGGGAAGTAGGGAGTGGGGGAGATGACGCTGGTGGAGGTGAGTTCTATAAATTTGCTACCTACCTCCTTGTAGCATTCTAAGCTTGTTTCACTGAAGTTTTGGAGGATGCCCCTCCACCATTATATTGGGAAACAAGCCTGTGACTATATTACCCCTATAATTAATAATTGCATAAGTTTAATCAAGTTCCCCATTAAACAGTTGCCTCTCCAGGCTGAAGAGGCCAGTGTTTTAAAATGCCTCAAAGAGCAACACCCTAACCTCTCAACATGTTAGTAGCTATTTCCTCTGTTGCTTGTGCCTTTTCTGGCTTCATTATTAACATTTGATATATGATGACTGTAATCTCACATGGCCTTCAGAGTGTAAGCACTGAAGTTTTATAGGATGCTAATTTTAGTTTGGCATGTAGTAATTTTTGTCCTTTATTGATTTGAGAGAGAAAAGGAGGGGGGAGAGAGAGAGAAGAGAAGAAAGGAAGGAAGGAAGGAAGGAAAGAAGGAAGGAAGGAAGGAAGGAAGGAAGGAAGGAAGGAAGAAAGGGAGGGAGGGAGGGAGGGAGGGAGGGATTTGCTGTTCATCTTACATTGATTGATTCTTGTATGTGCTGTGACCAAGGATCAAACCTGCAATCTTGCTGTAGCTAACCAAGCCAGAGCTCTAGTATTCTTAATGCACTTATATTTTCTTCACTTTTTAGCCCATTTGTGTGATTTCAATCAGCATCCTCGGGGAACTAATAATGACTTCCAGGAATGTATTTTCTCTACCTGAAGCTGATAGTTCAGAGTTGTTAATTTTATACCTATCCCATTTATCATAAAATATGTTTCCTTATACTTATTAAGTTGAAATCTAGTTCCTACTTTTTTAGCCACTTGAACAAATTGGTAAAATTTCATACCTATATATTGCCTCTTTTCCTAGTTACAAATTTGGAGCTTTTACAATGAATAAATTTGAGCTTTCTGAACATACATTAATGTATTCAATGTTGGCATCAATTTTGATTCACAAAGAACTTCACTCTGGAGGAAATTACACATATATCCCTATTGGAGTAAAAGTTTTTCCTGATTTAGGCCTACCCATGATAAAACTGCCTTATAACACCACACTTTCTGTCCCATGGGGGTATCTGTCTTCCTCTAGTTCAAGGTCAAGCTGATATACAGACAGCATGCTCCAGTATGGTTGGCTTATGATAGAGTCCATTCTGATTGGTTGAGTCTTCTTTTATGGTTTCTTGAAGCCCAAACATTCCCTGTTGTTAATATTTTGAATACCTAAGCTGATCACAAAAGAATTGAATGACATCAGGACCACATTTTAGATCTTGGTTTTAATGCATTGTTTGAAACTAATGTTTTACCTCTCTTTCATGGGTAGAGGACAAAGAGAGCCATAAAACACGTTGAAGTGAAACTGCCAGTGTAAAATAGAGGAACTGAGTTATCAGCAAACTGCAATCAAGAATTAATGGTACATTTATATGTCTGGCTTTAAGTCATGCATCTGAGGCTTCTACGAGCTGAAAGTTCTTTGAGTCTTTCGGGTGATGGGAGGACACATTTCTTGTCTTAACGAAAAGGAGTGGATCCATTAACTTTATATCATTCCCCTTCTTATTTCATAAAATCACTGACTTATGGTATGTTCCTTTCAGCCTGGTCTACATATACCAGAGCTGTCTGAAAAATCTAATAGGTTTAGTTTCTTTAAGGGATGGGGCTGTAGCTTCAGAGTCTTTGCTAGAGATTCTCTATTTCTCAGTGTTCAATTGGGGTCATATAGACCTAGTGGTGAGAAGAAGGAAACATGTCCCTAGATTATCAGAGAAACCCTAGTGTGTAGGAAGATCCAACTATTTATTTTGAATTCCATAAAGTATTAGTAAGAAGGAATCCAGTTTGCATTGATTTCAATAGGTTGAGGTCTAGATAATTATTTTTTAGTAGTTTTGCTTGTTTGCTTCAATTTTTTTCTTACGCTGATTGCTAAAGTTTCCTGTGGTCTGGGCGCTGGTTCCAGAAAGAACCTGAAAACTAAGATTTCAATGGGTATGCAAATGTGTTATTATTTTTTGGAGTTAGGATTTTTCTCTGTGATTGGTCCCCTAGAAAGGTTCAAGGTCAGGCTTGATGATCAGTTGCTGAGGATGTTGTAAAGAAATCCTTGCTCTTCAAAGTGTGGTCTGAGGACTAGCAGCATTGGTATCACCTGGGAGCTTGTTATAAAAGAAGCTGGCTACCTAACGCCCTTAGACCTACTCAGTCACAATCTACAGTTTGACAAGATGCTCACGTGATACACATGTATAGTAAAGTTTGAGAAGCTTGTTGTAGAGGATATCTAATTAGAATGGAGTCAGGGAATAACCCTGGTAAGGCTGAATGACCTTTCAAGTCCTGTACCATAAGGTTCTATGTCACAGTGAGAAGGAACAACCTTCAATTTGGACCTTTCAGCATATGACTAAATGAAAGATGTTGGATGTTAATGTCTTACTGAAAGAGACTTGGGGATGGCAATTTAATTTTCTTTTACTTTTGCTGTTCTTGAGGTACTCTAATGGTATTCAGTTTTGATTTCGGTCTTAAAAAAAGACAACTGTGGATTTGAAAGCCCTATGAGAAAAATCTTGAACTGGATTTGGCTTTTTGTGATTTATTATTAGTCATTAGGTTTTATATGTTCATATCCTTTTTTAACTTCACTTTTTATTATTTATACTACTACAAATGTCCCCATTTTTCCCACCCCTTTTGCCCACCTCCACTCAGCCCTTGCCCCCCCCCTTTCCTCAGGGCATCATCATACTGTTGTCTGTGTCTGAATTACACATATATGCTATTTGGCTAATTCCTTCACCTTTTATACAGTCCCTGCCCCACTCCCCTTTGACAGCTGTCAGTCTGAACCATGAGTCCATGTGTCTGTTTCTATTTTGTTCATCAGTTTATTTTGTTAATTAGATTTCACATACTCACGAGATCATATGGTTCTTGTCTTTCACTGCCTGGCTTATTTCATTTAGCATAACATCTCCAGGTCCATTTGTGCTGTCACAAAAAGTAAGAGTTCCTTCTTTTTTATGGCCACATAGTATACCGTTGTGTAAATGTACCACAGCTTTTTAATCCACTCATCTACTGATGAACACTTGGGCAATTCCAGATCTTGGCTATTGTAAAGAGCACTGCTGTGAACATAGGGGTGCTTATATTCTTTTGAATTGGTGTTTCAGGATTCTTGGGATATGTTCCCAGGAGTGGGATCACTGGGTCAAAAGGCAATTCCATTTTTAAATTTTTGAGGAAACTCCTTACTGATTTCCATAGTGGCTGTACTAGTCTGCATTCTCACCAGCAGTTCACTAGGGTCCCCTTTTCTCCACATCCTCACCAGCACTGGTTGGTTTTTGATTTACTGATGGTAGCCATTTTGGCAGGTATGAAGTAATAGCTAATTGTGGTTTTAATTTGCATTTCTCTGATGATTAGTGATGCTGAGCTTCTTTTTTTGAATATGCATATTGGCTATCTATATGTCCTCTTTGGAGAAGTATTTATTCAGGTCCCTTGCCTATTTTTAAATTGGATTGTTTGTCTTCCTGGTGTTGAGTTGTTTAAATTCTTTATATATTTTGGAGATAACCCCTTATCAAATATATCATTGGCAAATATGTTCTCCCACTCAGTGGGTTCCCTTTTCATTTTGTTGATGGTTTATTTGGTTTTTTTTTTAGCAGTGCAGAAGCTTTTTAATTTGGTGTAGTGATTTGTAATTTAAAGCTGGCAATGATGTATAATATAATTTAAAAAACTGAAACATGCCTAGCTGTAGCCAGTGTGGCTCAGTTGGTGGGAGCGTCATCCCCTGAACTGAAAGATTGAAGGTTTGATCCCCAGTCAGGGCATGTGCCTGAGTTGCTGTTTCATCCCTCATCAGGGAGCATACAGGAGGAAACCAGTTGATGTTTCTCTCCCATATTGATGTTTCTCTCTCACATTGATGTTTCTCTCTCTCTCTCTCTCTCTTCCAAAGCAATGAAAAATGTCTTTTGGTGAGGATAAAAAAATGAAATATTCCTAAAATTATATAGTGGTGGCTCTACTGTCCTAAAAATATAATGACATTTATATATCAAAAATTCTTTCTTTCTATGGTGCGAATAGTTATTCAAATATTTATTTTACTTAGCTATAAGCAGGTTTTGTTTCATTTGTGTGTGTGTGTGTGTGTGTGTGTATTTCCTTTTGCCTTTGGCTCTGAAAGCAGTTTCAAAATAGGGTAGTAGTTAAATAATTGCATTTGAAGAATTCAGTTCCTTCACAAATTCATTTTACAATTTCTTGTCCAGCAAACAAATATAGACTAGTGCACACACCAACACATTTTTCTAAGAGCACTTGGAAAAGTCTTTAGTGAATGAATGGAAAATATACTTTTTTCTTAAAATGATTTCTGAAGCCCCTTTCTCGTTAATTTCTTCAAATCTGTTGAATTCAATCATCTTGGGTGATTTATAGCACCACAGACATTTTTGGTTGTCACACTTGTATGTGTGTGTGGGACGCATCTAGTGGGTAGAAGCCAGGGACCTTGCAAACATCCTGCAATGCTTAGGACATTCCCCTCCCCACCTCCAATAAAGAAATAGCCAGCCCAAAATGTCAGCAGTGCTGAGGTTGAGAAGACCTGTATTAAACTGAACTGGGTAATGTGTAAACTTGCAGTTAACTCCTATGCATGAGGATATGCTATTTAGACACATAAAACAATTTACTGACTTCAAACATAAAGGAGTTTAAATACAATATCATTATTTTTACATAAGCAGTCGAAATGTCAAAGTTCAGCCTATAAGGTAACATGAGACCAACAGAGTGTAAAATGTTATAAATGTCAGAAATAACTTTGGGGGCATCCTTCCTCCCTTTTCTCCTTTACCTCAGCTGCTGAATGGGTTTCCTATTAAGAGAAGCTAAGCAAAATACTGTCATGAAAATATTGGATATTTCAATTAATAAATTCCAAATAAAAGTGGAATTAAGCTAAAAATTATAAAGAGTCCTTGAATGGCTTGTTGATTAGAAACTAATGTAACTCCTTGTCTAGGATAAAATACCAAACAGGCAGCAGCTGCTGGTAATTTGGTGCAAGTAATTGTAGAGCCAATAAGTTGAAGAAGTGCTTATTAAAAGAAACTGCTTTCCTATCTGCTTGTAAGTTCAATTGAGTAATGCACTCTACATGTGGTCTGACACTGGGTAAATTATACACCTGATTTAAAAACACTCCATTCATAAGAGCTCCTATTTTGCTCATCCATAAAATTTTTACTTTCTTCATTACTACTTGCAGCAGTGTATGGCATAATATCTATCAAATTAGGCTTTGAGGACATCTCAGGCTGGCACCCTGCTGACTTGAAACATGTGCTTAATATTACTGCAGTGCTTTTAACCCCATGAGTGCCCTGGTTAGCCCACACAGGCACGCAGAATCTCTTCCTCTGTCTCTTTGCTGTCACATCCTCCACCTACTGAGAATGAGAAACATCAAAGATGAAGGGGTAGGGGTTGGAATGGGGTTTAGCCCCTGGGCAGGAGAAATAACTAGTTGAAATTTATAGAAACAAGGCAATTCCAACATACAAAATAAACACTGTGTAACCTACTGTTTCACAGCTTTCAAAAATATGAGCCAAATGTAAACATTTGAAATTAAGGCATTCTATGTACTTGACCTGATAAACTGAAAAGCAAAACAAAACATACAATAGAACTTTCTGGGTAACTCACATACAAGCCAAACTTGGAGTGCATTTTATTTATATTTATAAATATCTGGGTGACTTTCATTAATTTTAACAAACATTTATTGCCTTCTGTCTCCTAAGTGCCAGGCATTATGCTGGATGGTAAGATACAGTGATGAGCTCATATGCCCTTGCCATCTTACAGCTCAAATCTTGCAAAAGAGTCAGGATTTCAACAAATAATTACAATGAAATGGTAAAATATGAATGATCTCAAGACCATTGTTGAACATTCATTCATTCATTCATGCATTCATGGAAGATGGTATTTGACCCAATTACTCTACCTGCTGGGTTCCCAAAGCAGGTATCACCCTATTGTGGATCTATATACACTTTACATCTCAGTCTGATACCATTAAATATGTCACATGTTCTTTCTTCCTTTTCTTATTCCTTGCTGACCTAGCAGTCCAACAATTATAATTTAATTTCCCACATGGAATGCCCACTGGGGGGAAAATGTGCTCACTAGAGAACTCCAATGTAAATCCTTTTTTGTAATAATACCATTTGTTATAAATTAATAAACTGGTATATTGATCTTAATTTAGTTCTTTTTAAATTGTATTTTAGTGATTATGCTATTACAGTTGTCCCAATTTTTCCCCCTTTACCCCTGTCCACTCAGCAACCCCCCCTCCCTCAGACAATCCCCACACATTTGTTCATGTCCATGGGTGATGAGTATAAGTTCTTTGGCTACTTCATTTCCTAGACTGTACTTTACATTCCCACGACTATTCTGTAACTACCAATTTGTACTTCTTCATCTCCTCACCTCTTTACCAATTCCCTGACACCTCCCTCCCATCTGGCAACCATTAAAATGCTCTCCATATCCATGATTCTGTCTCTGTTCTTCTTGTTTGCTTAGTTTGTTTTTTAGATTCAGTTGTTGACAGGTATGTGTTTATTGCCATTTTATTGTTCATAGTTTTGATCTTTTTCTTAAATAAGTCTCTTTAACATCGCATATAATAAGGGCTTGATGATAATGACCTCCTTCAACTTTACCTTCTCTGGGAAAGCTCTTCATCTGCCCTTCAATTCTAAATGCTATCTTTGCTGGGTAGAGCAATCTTGGCTGTAGGTCCCTGCTTTTCATGACTTTATTTAATGCTCTGGATAAAGTTCCTTTTGACAATATACTTTTCATTTTAAATGAATACTTTGTTATTAGTCTTGTGAGATTGGTTAGTGTGACTTTATCTCCAAAGAGATGGACCCAACTCTCACATAAAGAGACAGTCCCTGTAGAAAAAGACAGTCCCCAGGCAGACATGGGGGTGACAGATCATCTGCTGTCTATTTTCTCTCAAGGTCGTCATCAGGATTCTTGTTGAATATGCAATTTAAAAATTAAATAATATGTACCACAACATTCTCTGTCCTTGTACAACAGAGATAAAATTAAATCAAGGTTAGGAAAAAAGGAGATAGGTTTGCTGTTCTGAACAAACCCTCACTGGCTTTTCCAAAAGGTGAAAGCTTAGATAATTTACCATGTACGTATTTTCCTGTACTGAGTTTTAAAAATAGAGGGCCACTAGCCACAGTAAATAATGTTGATAATACTCTGCAATTAAAGAATATGTCTAAGACAAAGGGAAGGAAAAGAGGGACTTTAGTTAACCACATTTTTCTATTGATAATAGAATGTTCTAACCAACTAATACACAATTTCATACCCATCAATTGAGATGGCCAAGGGAAGAGCCATCCAATGCATTTATTATGTTAACCCTATACTCTCTGAGCTATCAGTTGAGAAATAGAAGGAATAAAATAAGAAGAAAACTTGGAAAGATTTTACAGACCCACTTCCCTGAGCTCCAAATGCTATTTAGAGTAGCGAAGAGAAGGTAAGAAGGACAGGTTCAATTCAAGGAATGATATGAAGCCAAAGGTTGCCATGGGTATTCTGAAATGAAAGTAGCTGGGAGCAAGATCTGCCAGATTTCACCAAAAAATGTGACAGAAATTAGTTTGCAATTTCTTCAGGAAATTCCTTTAACTCAACATAGTTTTGCAATTTTACCTAGTTGTACCTAGGAATAACATTGTCAGAACGTTTTGTGCTGATTTATATAGCAATTTTAGTCACTGCAGGCTCTGAGTAATTTCAGATCTCAAACACATCTGTGAGAAGTTCATGAAGTACAGAAAAAAGATTTTTGTCATAAATTCCTATGGATCAGTTATCCCTTGTCCAGACTCCTTTGTTTACTTATCAAACATGTTTAAGTGCTTACCATGTATCAGATACCATTCCAGGGGCATATAAATATTAATTCATTTATTCCTTACAACAGCCCTCTGAAGCAGGTACAGAGAGGCACTGAGGTTGATTTGTCCAGGATATAATAGTGAAACTGGGATCTAAACTCAGGCCAGTTGGCTCCAGTATCCAGGTGCTTAACCCTTTCTCTGTGCTCTCTTTCTACTACAAAGAAGGAATGAATGAAAAATATGGCTAATCCCTTCACCTTCTTTTGTCAATTCTCTCCAACCCCTCCCCTCTGACATTTATCAGTCTGTTCCACGTATCCATGCCTCTGGTTCTGTTTTGTTCATTCATTTATTTTGTTTATTAGATTCCACATATTCATGAGATCATATGGTATTTGTCTGTCTCTGACTGACTTATTTGCCTTAGCACAATAATTTCCAGGTCCATTTGTGCTGTCACAAAGGTAAGAGTTTATTCTTTTTTTGCAGCCACATAGTATTCCATTGTATAAATATACCACAGCTTTTTTATCCACTCATCTACTGGTGGGTACATGGGCTGTTTCCAGATCTTGGATATTGTCAAAAATGCTGGTATGGCCACAGGTGCATATATTCTTTTGAGTTGGTGTTTCAGGATTCTTGGGATATGTTCCCAGGAGTGGGATCACTGGGTCAAAAGGCAGTTCCATTTTTAATTTTTTTAGGAACTCCATACTGTTTTCCACAGTGGCTGCACCAGTCTGCATTCCCACCAACAGTGCACTACATTTGTTTTTTTGTTGAGTTATTCACAGTAGCCATCCTGGCAGGTGTGAGGTGATACCTTATTATAGTTTTAATTTGCATTTCTCTGATGATTAGTGACATTGAGCATTTTTCATGTCCTATAGACCATCTGTATGTCCTCTTTGGAGAGGAGTCTATTCAGGTTCTTTGCCCATTTTTTAACTGGAAAACCATGGGGGGTAACAATTTGTCTTCCTGGTGTTGAGTTGTTTTAAGTTCTTTATATATTTTGGAGATAACCCTTGTCAAATGTATCATTGGTGAATATGTTCTCCTATGCAACACCCATCCTTTTAAATTAACTGAACAGGACGGAGAAATCGACCAGGGAAAAGACAGGACTTCGGGGTGCCAGAACCCATCACAACACCTCACACATGCAGACCCTTAGAATGTGCAGCTTGAATGAATGTGCTGTAGAAGTTTCTGAATTGTTTTAACTTTCTCATTTATACTTTTTGGGGTTTTTTTTGCAAGTTTAATACAAGCATGTCATATTAGTTTTAACATCATAAACACCATTATTTAAAAGAAAATACAACAAGAACAAAACATGGAAAATCAGGGTACACAGAGAGCTGAGAATGGTGGCAGTGATCGTTAGAGGGGGAGACTTGGGGAGTGATTAAAAGAGCTCTTTTTTTTTTTTTTTACATTTGTGTTCTAGACACTGGGGAAGTGCTTTTTATGCTTTATTGTATTCAATCCTCTTAACAAGCCCAAATGGTAGAGGCAAGTGTTACCCCATTTTGCAGATCAGGAAGCACAAGAAAGGCCAACAGTTTTCCCAAGTCTTGTAGCTATTTGGTGGCTGCTCAGGATTCTGACCCAGTTGCTGTGGCTCTAAAAGTCTCTGCTCTTAACACTGAGCTGTGTTTACTTCTGAGATGATGTGGACAACTTCCTGTGTTGGGAGTATCATTAACTATCAGGAGCTGCTCTCTAAGTTCAAGCAAGTACAGAAACAGTTCAAAACAGCCCACCATGTTTAGTCCACTCATTATTCAACAAACTGTGCCTTGAACACCAATATCTCTTCCTTCCTTCTAAGATACATCCTGTATGCCAGGTTACTCTCGTTACTTGCTAAATTATCCAATCTGATCCTTCTAGCTTTTTCCCAGCTAGACATGTGCCTCTGGTCACTCTCCCTAGAATTCCAAAAGGGCTAGCTTTTGTTTGCCTCTCTCCACGCCTATATCCTTCTCCAAGCACAGGGGTACACCAAAATCTTACATAATTAGGGGGTACCCACTTAAGAAAAAGAATGCACAATTATAAATTTAAGATGAAATAAGCAGTATTTATTTAAAATAAAGAGAAATACAATAAATTATAATTTTTATAAAAAGCTCACAAAAACTTCAGGACCTTGCATTGCTAAGGTTGCTCTCAAGACTTTGCAAATGGCTCATGCAGGTGAGAATGCCTGAACGCGGAGAGTCACTACCTTTGCCCCAGCTTGCTGCTCAGCAACTGGGCCTTGTCGCGACAACCCCTGTCAGCCCTTCCAGTATTAAATGAAAGAGCAGTTACAAAAGGTTTTTCTTTTGATTTTACAGTCAAATAAAATAGAAATTAATAGTTAAAAAGTAAGCAAAACCAAACATAAATGAATACTGGTCACAGTAAAATACGAAAAGATGTGTTTAACATCAGATAAACTGAAAAGCAAGGGAAAGTAAGTAGCAGGTGTAATGCTACAAGCTTACTCCCATGTAGTGTACATGAGCAGAGGGTCTTCTAAGGAGTGAACCTGAAATGCTTCGGGGCCCATGAGAACTTCAGGTTGAATTCCTGTGTGTTACTGGAGCCAGAAGAATTACTAAGTAGAGGAAAATGTCTGTAGGCTTCTCTCCATTTTGCCTTAATTCCTGCTGAATTTGCAGGGCAGCTCTTGATCTTCCTGCTGCCCTATGCTTCAAGTGGTCATACCTAAATCGTCATCCTAGTGGCTTCTCGGGAGGTTGTACTTGCCCAGGCAGAGAGGTCAAGTAATTCAGATCTCAGTGCTATAGAGGGGAATCAAGATTGTCCTCCATATTCTAGCCTTTCTTTTGTAAACAAACAAGCAAACAAAACACTCAGTTACTTGGAGAATTGAAATATTTGAACCACGGTAAGGCCACAGATTGAAGGCTCAACAAGGATCAGACCACATAAACTTAGGCTGCTGCTGCTAACTAAAAGATAATACAATGATTTTTAAACTTGGCATGGTAGTTTACTGACACAAAGTCCTTTAATGTGCTATCTCATTAATACACAGACAACCTTGAGAGGGAGGTGTTTTAGCTCAATTTTATTAATAATAAAGGAGTATTAGCATAATACACTTTTAGAAAGAGTGTTTCGTTCATATTGTAATATCCCCATCATGTCAGAGTTTTCTCCATTGTACACACCAGAAAGAAGAGGCACAGAAAGCAAACTTACAATCTACAACCATGCATCTGTGGGGGTGGTGGGGAGCTGGAATTTGCATCAAGGCAGTCTGGCTCCATGATTGGCACTCCTACCCCCATCTATATATTGTCAGTGAATTGTCCCAGGCTGCACTGCTAGTGAGAAAGCATGGAACTGTCTCCAAAACTCAGGTTTTTCACACCGAGGGAAAATCTTTGTATGTCAAAGAACAAAACATCGTGTCTAGTAGGAGTAGCGGGGAATAAAAATAGAGAAAATAGCCTGAATACTATCCTACCTCAACTGTGTAATTCCTTCTCCATCTATTCCCCCACCACCCTGGGGTTTTCAAAACTCAAGTATAGTAAAAATGTTTTTCAAAATGAACTTTTTGTCGCAGTTTAAAATATTTGTTTTAAGTAAAGTTTTCTACTGACTTAGTAGTATTTTAGAAAGCATGAAGAATGCTTGAAATCGTAACTTGCTTATATTGGCAGCCATACTGTATGCTGTCTTACTCAAAGATCAATGAATCAGCATTAGATGTAAAATGAATAAAAATAATCCATCCTATTTGTGTCCTTTATCTTACAAGAAGAATAATTCTCCATAATCTGTCTGTACTCAGAGTTATAAAAGTATCACTAGATGTAGGAAATAAATCCTCGAAAGTAGAACTAAAATGATCCAGCATCTAAGAATATCAGATAAAAAGCAGAGATGAGATTTAGAATGCTTTTCATAAAAATCCTATTTTACATTTAGCTAAGTAGTATATGGAAAAATTGGCACCTTTTAGCACCAGAGCAATTACCACCACTGTTATAGTGAAGGCTGATGCTTGGCCAACACCTGCAGTGGAATTGAATTAATGGGATTGATTTGTAGGCTCATTTTTACAAAAAAAATGAAGTTGTTTTTGAGAAAAAATTATAGATTTACACAATATTTTTAAAAATTTCCCATGAAAGCAATAGACTTTCTGCTTTTAAAGACATATTTCTAGAATAGATCAAAACACAATTAGATATTTCACACTTGCACAGAACAACATATGAAAGCAAAGCTGATAAAACATTTTTACAGATAAAACATTTAATGGGTGCTTACTATATGCTAGTTCTGGACTAATCACTTTACATATGTTGATTCATCTATTTGCTCTAAACAGTGGGGGGATGACTATGACTATATTTTTGCATATAAGAAGACTGAGGCTCAGAGAGTTTATGTAACTTGTTCTAAGACCCACAGCTAGTAAGTGTGGACCGGGCCTAGAACCCGAGTGTCCAAAGCCTCTCCTTTCTAGACTCTTCACTCTGTCATTAAATAGTGCTTCACCTTCCTCAAGAAATGAGTGGGTACCTTTGGCTGCCTGCACTTTCATCACTATCATTTGACTTGATTTTGCTGTTAGCAACCTGTATGCTAGAGACCTCTGATTCTAGTTGAAAGCCATTCGTCCCGTCCTACTCACTTCAACCCCATTTTTATGGACAGAAGCTTGTGAAAAACCAGAAAAATGAAGATAATGAGAAGTTAAAGGGTATATAATCTATGTTTGGGAATAGAGAAGACAGGATTTTGTCATATTGCCAGCCCCATTGTGATTCAGGGGACTATTGGTACTGAATGTTAAAAAAGTGAAATCATGTCCTTTGTAATATTTTTATATTTTCTCTATGTTCTACAAATTTAGCTTTTTCACAGTGGAACTGAACCAATGCCAATGAAGTACAACAGTAATAATTATATATGTGTGTGCATACATATATACATATACTGTACATTCTTTCTATACATATACTGTACATATATACGTATATGCACATTCTTTAGATACACTGTTTGACAGATGAGGTTTATAGACCTTTTCTAGGATTAATGTGACAATTCTCTATGGCTAAGCTCAGGGGAGGAATTACTCACTGAACCCAATTCTTAAGTCCAAATTTCTACTTGCAAAAGAATTCACTCTGGAATCTCATATATGAATAGCAGCAATAACAGTAGCAGCTGCTGACATTTGCTTTGTGCCCTGCACAGTGCTCATTGCTTTGTGTGCATTATCTCATTCTCACCCCCAGGTGTAGATGAGGGACCTTTTGAGGTGAAGACTCTGGCAGTGTCTCACCAAACCTGAGCCTGTTCAAGCCCAGGTCTGGCTGAGTTGGGATCCTCACCCTTACTTAGTTGTTGCATCATGTGGCCCTTGGCTATCAGCCACCAAATATTGACACTGCATGACTTTCTTTTGGCGCTCCTTTCTCCCTTCTATGTCCTGCATAGCCTCAGATGGGGTGTTGAGGAAAAATTTCCTCCTGCCACTTTTATTTTTTTTTGTTAAGAAACAGTCAAGCACTCAGGTTTGTTGGGGCTCATCATGGCCATCAGCTATGTAGTGGGGGTTGGTGTCGAGGTATATCACAGCTAGCGGGGGAGGGGGTGGTGCTGAGGTGTACCACCTGCATGTGTTTGTGTGAATAGGGTTGACCCAGATGGAGCCTGTGATGAACACTCACTAACAGCCTGTAGTGCTGATGGCTTTGTCATTAGCTTTCAAAGGCAGTAACTGGCTGTTGGCTGGGTAATTTCTCATTCTTAACCAGCAGAAAAGGGCAGGATATAGGTAGAAAATATACCAACTTCTTTGATCAATTCAAAGTACTTGCCAAATCTTACTAAAATGGAATGAGAAACCTATCTGTGCATTAATGTATTTCTGTAAATCACCAGCAAAGGATGTTGGGTGCTGCCTTCTTCCTGATTCTAAAAATACTGTGAATTATTTGATGCTGCCAAATTGGTGAAATAGTTTGGTATGATTTTGCAGTCACTTGTGCAACATAGTTTTTTAAAAAACAAAAAACCAACAAATGACAACTAAATAAGATCTATACAAGGTACCAGATTACTCTATTAGGAAATTTAAAAAATGAAAATATCAACAACTTGAGTTAACTTTCATACCCACCGATGGAATAAAAGTGTTATTTGTATGAGTGTCTGACTGAATAGTTCTTTTCTGACTCCAGATCCAGTTATTAAAATAGGGAAGTAAGTGTCTAGAACATTCAGGGCAACTTTTGTTTCCTTCAATCAAAGAGTGGAGTGCTCTGTAGGAGGACTGGGCACAGAACACCCAAAGTGGGTTTTGGCTTAGCACAGCCAAAGAGCTGGCTTCTGCCAGGCACAGGCAGAGAAGCTGCGTCCTTGGGTGGGTTTCACAGGAAAGACCTTGGTAACCAAGCCATACTCTTGGGTTTCAATCACAACGTGCTAACATTAGCTCTTGCTATGGTGAAAATCACTTAGTTCTCTGACTCCCACCCTTACCATCCCTCAAATGAGAGAACTGTAAGAAATGATACTCAAAGCCTTTCTAACTTGAAAAGTCTCAGAACCATTTGGCTACTGAAGCCTCTTGTGGAGTTGTGAGGTCAAGTTTGAGAAGGTCCATTACAAAGGCTTCTCTGTAAAAGTTTCAACTTAGAAAATAACCAGTCTTACGTGTTGATTGGATGAAGCCCCTTCTACATTTTTTAGGAGGGAAATCTGACCCCCATGGGGGTGACATATTTTTTTTTAATTAAAAGAATGCATTAGTTTATTTGCCCTTGGGAGAAACATGTAACTTTGTACAGACCTTACTTTGCAAAAGCAGCTTTATCAATATTTCCACCTGGACATCTATGATATTATCAAATATATAAAATGGAAGTCATTGGATAAAATGCTTTTTAAAAAAGATTTTATTTATGTATTTTAGAGAGAGGAGAAGGGAGGGAGAAAGAGGGGTAGAGAAATATCAATGTGTGGTTGCTTCTCAAGCACCCCCCACTGGGGACCCAGCCCACAACCCAGGCATGTGCCCTGACTGGGAATCCAACTGGTGACCCTTTGGTTTGCAGGCCAGTGCTCAATCCATTGAGCCATACCAGCCAGGGTGGATGAACTACTTTTTGATATGAATGAGGAACTTAACTTGTTTGTTATGGAAAAATTAACAAAAGACCAGAATAAGAAAGGTCTGGCTATTTTTTTCCTATAAATAATTTGACTAGCATTTCATGCTTGAACTTCTATGGGCGCTTTTATAACCTTTTGATTTTGACTGTAAATTCACATCTTTATACCATTTCCTATATTATACTGAAGTCTTGTCTTCCAAATAGCCTCTGAATTATTGCCTGCCATTCCTATTTGATACATGAATGTGTGGTATTTCTTGCAGAAGGGAATTAGATAGTACATTTACCTCTGTATGTTTGTATTTTCAGAAAGAGAGAATTCCTTAATATATAAGTGGTTTTTAAATATACACACATGGCCTCTTATATAGGTGGGCTTTCTGACTGATGAAAAACTTAATTCTGTTGTGCCCATAACACTTCCCTGTGAATAAAACCTCACAGAGTTTGGAAGAAAAATTCTGCTCCCTGTCAAATACTTTTGAGGAACAATAGCTCCTTTTCTGATTGTGAAAGGCAAGCTGAAACCATACTACAAGAGAGAACAGGGGACCTAGTAGAGTGACATTTCATACTCAGAAAAGATATGCAAATTTAAACAGAGAACTTTTAAAAAATAAAATCAAAAAGTTAAAAAAAAATAAAATAAAATGCCCCTCTTCAACAGTAAAAGCTTTCCTCCCTCCCGTAAGATGTTTAGAAATGTATAGAGATAGTTACATACACGGGCACCTCAAATGAGAGGGCACCACACATACATGTAATTGGCTGCTTTTTCTCTTTTCCTCGGCAGTCTGTACAAAATGTGAAAATGCTCCTGCTTCTGCCTGGCCATTAAAAGGCAGTGGCTGCACCATACTGTGATTTGGGAGCTGAAGAAAATAGCCAGAACTGACTGATATCTGATAAACAGTAACAGGAGTCAGTTTATTGCACCAATCGTTAAATAATGGTGCTGATTATAAGGCTGCTAACTGCAGATGCTGTAATTGTCTGTCATAAATCTTAGTCATTTGTGACAGGAGCACAATGAAAGGGAGCATCTGCTTGAGGGCAAATGACTTCTGATAAATATCAGCTCTACGAAAATGTACTTGGATGTGTCTCAATATTTTGGAGAGCCATTCATGTTGCTTCCACAAATGTGAAGTTATTATTGGTTTGTATTGATTTTGCCACCCCCCCTTTTTTTTTTTTAAAGAGACAGAGAGTGACTCAAGGTTGTGTTGAATAGCATCTCAGCTCTTTATCTGATCTACTCATTTTTCTCAAATGCATGTTTGAGTGGAAAAAAATAATTGCACTGTTTTTCAGTAGATTGCTGTTCAGAAACACAGCCTGGGAAATTCAATATGCAGCTTATAAAAAATAACAAAAGCCAACATTTGTTGAAGGGGGAGGAAAAGCCTTTGGATTTTTATGAAGGTTATTTTTTCAGAAAAGATTTTAAGTGCTAAAATGCCAATCTCTAATGAATTTTAGCTGCATGAAAATGAATTACATATTCTCCTATTATGCCTGTAAAAACAGTTAATGTTATTATATTCATTATAAAATCTACCCAAATAATAAAAACTATGTAACAAGGACTTCTTTAAGTTAAACTAATTGGGAAAAGTTAACATTACATAAAACTAATATCCATGTTTTAAAAATAGCTTTTTCTAAAATATTTATTTCATATTAAACGTTTAGTGGCTGCATCAAGTAGAGCTTAGAAGAAGTACAAAGCAAAGAAAATGAGGAAATCCACATTTCCTACTGTGGAACTTCAACCTTGTGTTGAGTTCAAACTTACAAATGTGGTTTGAAGATGGTGATAGTTATTAATGGGTGAAGGCTGTCAGTTGTTCTCAGAGATGTGGGTCTCCCAATAGGTCTTTCTGTGTGAAGAAGGTAAGTTTTTCCATGTAACTTCTCAGTCTGTTCCATGTAATTTCTCAATTTGGGAGAGTCCAGCTGAGTGGTCCGAGAGTGGCTCAGGGTATGGGACAGAGTGGATGTGACATATCAGGAAGGTGAGATGCACTCAGGAAATCAGAGAACCACTTGCATGTGGGCTGCCTGGAGTCTTTTTTTTCTGAACTATTCTGCTTCTCTTTATAGTTCAGTGCCTCAGGCTGAAATACCTAGATAAAGTCAGCCATATATCAGCAGAACAAAGACTCTAGGGACTGTTGCAGTGACACATATTGGTGGTTTCACAATCTTATTCAAAACGAGATACAGATATACTTTTTTAAAAAAAATCTTCACTCAGACCTTCCTCTTGTCCTTGACCATGAAACAACTTGTGCTCTTTGGAATCCCTGATGACTCTAGTAACTGTAAATACCCAGAGCCTCAGATAATAGGGCCCAGGGTGTGACACTGCCTTTAATTAATGATTTCTCTTAAAATAAAGAGTCTCTGGTATGTTTGTAACTAAATTTGCTGGGACAATATCTGAAACAGAGTGCTCTATAGTGACCCTACTTTTTAAATGCAAATTTTCGCAAATGAGGAAGACAGCTCCTAAACTCTACCTTGTATAAAGAAGTGGGAGGAAGATATACAGAAAAAAAGCATACTCTGGTGTCAGACCAAATTGGATTTGATTCTTAGCTCTATCAGGCAAGTTCCTAACCTTTCTCATCTGTCATTTTACAGGGACACTTTCTATTGTACTAGGGTTGTAAGATATAGTACCTATAAATCACTTGGTACAGTGCTTGACACAAAGGAGACCTCCAATAAATATCTATGGTTACTGTTAAGCATAATGTTAATAACATTGTAAGTTTACTAATTAATACTACATATTAATGAAAGTTATAAATTGTACATACTTGTCTGGGTTTACATTTACACATCAGGTTTTCCCTGATTTAATATTGTGATTTATCTTGTTTGGAAAGAAACTGCTTGGAAATTTAGATAAATTGTGGATTTCTATTTTTATGTGTATATTTCCCTGAATACAGAAAGTACAGAAATGAAGCAATATATATTACATACCTAAGTCTTGCCTACTGGGGTTGAAGATGACAAAAGGACAGAAAGTACAGAAATGAAGCAATATATATTACATACCTAAGTCTTGTCTACTGGGGTTGGAGATGACAAAAGGAGTTCAGGGGGTAAAAAACACTCTAACATGTATCTAACATGTTTTCAGAGAGCTTGCTATACTGCTGGATAGAAAGAACCAGCAGTTAAACAGACATTAATTGTTTCATGTGTACTAAACAGTGTAGCATGATAGAAGGTTAGAAGGGACTGGAGTAATTGGAGAAGGGACCCGAGCTAGGCTTTTAAGGCCCAATTTGGACAGGTCTAGTCACCTGATTTAGTGAGGCAGAGACAGCCTGAGCAGAGACATGAGTATGACCTACGATATATGGAATAAGTATGTTGTATTTGGGGAACAGTTGAAATAATAGTAGAGAATATGGTTGGGACAGAGTGGGAAACAAATGAATTGGAATTGGTGGTGGCAGTTAAGGTCTTAATAGTAGTGTTATCATTTTTATTATCATTAATAGCTAGCACTTATTAACTCTAATCATGTACCAGCCATTAAAGTAAGTTCTTTCATGCATGATTTTGGTGAAACCCAACAGCAATCCCATGAGATAGGAAATATTAGTCCCACTCTTGAGGGGAAGAAATTAAAGCTTAGTGAGTTCACACAAGGGTCAGTATGGTACGATGGGTGAGAGTATCAACGTGATAGCCAAACTGTCTGGGTCTGAATGTCACTTTTACTAATTACCAGCTGTGTGACCTTGGGTAATTGCTCATCTTCTGTATTCCTATTCCCTCATCAGTAACAAGGAATAGTAACAATACTCAGCTCATAGGGTTATTGTAAGGATCCAATGAGTTTAACTTACATTCATATGTGCTTTAGAATACTACTCAGTATGTATGTAGTCATGTGTTATATGTGTTTGCTCTTATTGAATAAATATGGATATCAATTATGTGGAAGACACAGAATCTTTATATGACTACTCCTTATGCTGACTATCAGTTGAAGCTGAGAGGATAATATATACAGTGATTTATATTCATTATCGAAAAAACAGAACATGCAGGTAAGAAAATAAAAAAAATTTTACTTTCTTTTTCATACATAATTTTTATTTTATTGTATCTTCTTTCAGAATGTATATTTATGAATATATATGTCTTATGACCGGATTTCTTCACTTAAACATTTTTTTCTTAGGAACATTTTCCAACACACACCGCTACACTATAGTTGTTAATGGTCATGTAGTAATCTGATATGTGGGTGTGGTGTACAAAATGAACCCAGTCACCTACCTTTATAGACTCTTTTCAGTCTCCTTTTGCTATTACAAACAATGCTGCAGTGAATAACCTCATGAATTTATGGAATTTTCTCAGGATAACTCCCAGAAGTCTAAATAAATCCTAGGACAAAGTTATGCCACTTGTCAAATATATTATGTCCATATATATTGCCAAAGCACCCTCCAGAAATTTTTTAATAATTTCTATTTTTATCCACAGTGTGTATTTTTCATCTCTCTATACCTTTGCCAACACTAGTTATTACCATCCTTTTAAATATTTTCCAATCTGAAATGTGAAATACCATATCATCATTTGGGATTGCTTTACTATTACTAGTGACCACAAAACTTTTAATATGCTTATTAAGCATTTATATTTTTACAAATTTTCTATTTATGTTCTTTCTCCTAATTTCAAAATAAATTGAAGTGTTTTATTAGAAAGACATTTTCATGATTATGGTAATGACCTTTTATTTGCCATATTTTAAAAATAAGTGTTTGAATATGTTTTGGTGAATTTGAAAAGGGGAAGGAGTAAATTAGTTTGGATCCATTGGAGATTAACAAGGACACTCTAAAATTCAAGTCTGAACATGTTCTACCCTTACTTTAAAACCTTTGATAGTTTCCCTTTGCCATAAAGTCTGTATTTGAAAACTTGGCATGTTAGGTTCAGTTGATGTTCCTCACCTCTTTTCCAGTCACTTTCTCCCACAACAGTGCTGCATTAGAGCACAGCGGCTTGTGAGAGGTGACTGCACACCTCTCTCCCCAGCTTTACAGTCAGTGGTGTCGTACTGGCAGTTTGAATCAGCCTTGGGGGACTATTTATACCATAGAAACTGGTAACCGTAGAAATTAGGGCTCTTTTCTTAGAGACTCAATTGTTTAATATTTACCAGCAGCCCACTACACACTTGTATACTGTAAACTTCTAAGCATTCCTGATCCAGGTCAGGACTGAGACATGTAGACACCCCAGACAGGGTAATTGACCAGTTGCCCCTTCAAATCAATATTTTGTCGACACAGATTAGCAATGTGTGGGAGAGGCAGGGAAGCAGACCCACTATGGCATATCTGAACAACCAGTTATGGCCTAAAGTTACCCACCTTGTGAAGTTACATGAAGTCTGCAGTGCCCTATCCTTCTTAAGAAGACTTTGGTCTGAACTTCGAGCGTCACTTCCCTTCCTCATGCCCATTTCAAGTGGCTTATCAAAGCAGTTCCTCCAACCACATATAGTCTTTTCTTTGACAGGAGTTTTGCTCAATACAATTTTTTCCATCTTGTTTTAGTGTCCCTTATAGAATGGGATGCAAGGCAACAGACTGGCCACCCCAACTCTTACCTGAATCTGCCCTCAAGATACTATCCTTCTTTACTCTGTCTAGGTACATGTGCTCTTGCTTTCTATCACTTCCCCCTCCATCTGGTTGATAGGTTACTTCTTCATGGACCTTACTGGCAGTGCACACTCTTCCCTGTACACACCCTATAGAGCTTGATAGCAATAGTACTTATAGTCGTGAGCCACTCCAAGCAGTGACACTCTATCCTCATCAAAGGACCTTACATAGTAAGGTTGCAATCATGCTTGGCTGGATGGATGTCCTTGAAGAGATATTGCCACTAAGAAAAACTTATATTGAAGTAAACATCTTGGCAGCAATGTGTTGGATGACTGGAAGACAAGAAATACAATGACCATTGTTAGGAAGACTGGCGAGGGTGTTGAAATTGTGTAGAGGGCATCATCTAGTCATGAGAAGGTGGTGAACACTGGAGGTGTGTAGTAGTAATAGGACAGAAGGAAAGAGCAGACATGAGACATTTTAGGCAAGGAACTGTGGAAGTTGGTGAAAGATGGCCTAGGAGGAAAAAGAGTAGGAAATTTTATTTTTTATTTAATTTATTTAATTATTTTAATTGAATTTATTGGGGTGACACTGGGTAATAAAATTATTTAGGTTTCAGGTGTACAATCCTATAATACACCATCTGTATATTGTATTGTATATTCACCACCCCAAATTGTCTTATTCCATCACCATTAGACCCTCTTTTACCTCCACCCACCCCCATTCCCCTATGATAATCACCATACTGTTGTCTATGAGTTTTTGTTCTTGTTTTTTCCTTAATTCCTTCACCTTTTTCACCTAGTCCCCCTACCCCTTCCCCTCTGACAGCAGTCAGTCAGTTCTCAGTATCTAAGAGTCTGTTTCTATTTTGTTAGTTTATTTTGTTCATTAGATTCTACAGCATTTATTTATAGAAAATTGTATATTAGAATTTATTTATAGAAAATTGTGTATTTATTCTTATGTGTTTAAACTTCAATCACCTTCAAAATACTCCCCATTTGATGCAATACACCTAGCAAGACATTTTTTCTACTGCTCAAAACAGTTTATTAACTTGTCAATTTTGATGCTTTTTAGTGTTTCTGTCATTTGTGTTTCACCTCTTCTACACCAGCAAAATGTTTCCCTTAGAGGTTTTCTTTCATCTGGGGAAACAAAAAAAAGTCACTCCAAGTGAGATCAGGTGAGTAGGGAGGGTGGAGCCCGGGTGTCATCCCATTTTTGGTTAAAAATTGCTGAACACTCAGTGAGGTGTGGGCAGGTGCACTAGTAAATCCACCATGAAATGGACAAATGTGTTGACTCTTAAAAAAAAACAATCACTGAAGCCGAGCACAGCCCCTCACAACAATGCCAGCTGATACACTGATACAGATGGGTTCCTCGAACACTCACCTAGTGGGGGAAGATTGTACCACTCCAGAAGATAATTCCATTTTCGGGGGGTCCCCTTTCTATAGGTGAATTCATATGGTATTTCTTTTTCTCTGGCAGACTTATTCACTTAGCATAATACTCTTCATGTCCATCCATGCTGTTGTAGGATGTAATGTTTCCTTCTTTTTTACAGCTGGTTAGTATTCCATTGTGTAAATGTACCATAACTTTTTTATCCACTCATCTGCTGATAGGCACTTAGGCTGCTTCCAAATCTTGGCTATTATAAATA
Source organism: Desmodus rotundus (assembly GCF_022682495.2). Lineage (NCBI taxonomy): Eukaryota > Metazoa > Chordata > Mammalia > Chiroptera > Phyllostomidae > Desmodus > Desmodus rotundus. Next base: position 40,677,218 of record NC_071388.1, read on the forward strand.
ATGCTGCAATGAACATGGGGGTGCATATATACTTCTGGATTAGTGTTTTGGGTTTCTTAGGCTATATTCACGGAAGTGGAATGGCTGAGTCCAAGGCAGTTCCATTTTTAATTTTTTGAGGTAACTCTTACTGCTTTTCACAGTGGCTGCACCAGTCTATTCCCACCCATGGTGTACAAGAGGTCCATTTTCCCCACACCTGCACCAACACTTGTTTGTTGATTATTGATGATAGCCATTCTGACAGTTGTGAGGTGATATCTCATTGTGGTTTTAATTTGCATTTCTCTGATGATTAGTGATATTGCATATCCTTTCATATTTCTATTGGCCATCTGTATGTCCTCTTTGGAGAACTGTGTATTTGGTCTTTTGCCCATTTTTAAAATTGCATTTTGGGGATGAGGGTGAGTTGTACAAGTTCTTTATGAATTTTGGATATTACTCCTTATCAGATGTATCATTGGTGAATATGTTCTTCCATTCATTAGGTTGTCTTTTAATTTTGTTGATGGTTTCCTTCACCATGCAAAAACTTTTTAATTTGGTGTAGTCCCATTTTTTTTCATTTGTTTTCCTTACCCAAGGCAATATATAAAAAAACATATTGCTATTAAAAAATGTCCAAGTTTTTGTCATAAATGGGTGCTGGATTTTATCCAATGCTTTTTCTGCATCTATTGATATTATAATGTGGTTTTTATCTTTCATTTTGTTTATGTGAACACATTTATTGATTTGTATATATTCTACCAAGCTTGCATCCCCAGAATAAATCCCACTTGATCATGGTATGATCCTTTTAATGTATTGCTGGATCTGATTTGTTAATATTTTGTTGAGGATTTTAGCATATCTGTCTATCAGGGATTTTGATGTATAATTTTCTTTCTTTGTAACATCTTTATCTGGTTTTGGCATGAGGATTAGGCTGGCTTTGTAAAGTGGGCTTGGGAGTCTTCCCTCCTCCTGAATTTTTTGGAATAGTTTTCTACTGATAGATGTTGAATATTTGGTAAAAGAAACCATCAGGTACAGGACTTTTGTTTAAGACATTTTTGATTACTGCTTCAGTTTCATTAGTTGTAATCTGTCTATTCAGGTTTTCTGATTCTTCCTGATTCAGTTGGAAGATTGTTTGTTTCTAGGAATTTATCCATTTTGCCCAGATTGTCCAATTTGTTGGCATATATTTGTTTGCAATATTTTTCTTACAATCCTTTGTATTTCTTTGGTGTTAGTCATTATGTTTCACTTTCATTCTGATTTTATTAATTTGGGGGCTTTTTTTTTTTGATTAGTCTGGTTTAAGGTTTGTCAATCTTGTTTATCTTTTCAAAGAAACAGTTCTTGGATTCATTGATCTTTTGTATTGTTTTTTAGACTCTATTTCATTTATTTCTGCTCTGGTATTTATTATTTCCTTTCTTCTACTCATGCTAGGCTTTGTTTGTTGTTCTTTTTTAGTTCTTTTAAGTGTAAAGTTAGATTGTTTATTTGAGATTTTTCTTGTTTCTTGAGGTAGACCTGTAATGCTGTGAATTTTACTCTTAGGACTGCTTTTGCTGTGTTCCATAGATTTTGGGCTGTTGTTTACTTAATTTAATTTGTTTCAAAGTATCTTTTGACTTCTTGCTTGATCTTTTTTGGTGATCCATTCATTGTTTAGTAACGGGATATTTAGCCTCCATGTCTCTGTGGATTTTTCAGTTTTTTTTCTGTGATTAATTTGTAGTTTCATACCATTATGTTCACAGAAGATGCCTGATATGACTTCAGTGTTCTTAAATTTATTGAGACTTGTTTTTTGTTCTCAGATGAGTTCTATTTTAGAAAACATTTCATGAACTTGAAAAGAATATATATTCTGCTTCTTTGGGATAAAATGCTCTGAAGATATCAATTTAAGCCTTGCTCATTTTCTGTCTGGAAGATCTAATCATTGATGTCCCTACTATGACTGTATTATTGTCACTCTCTTTCATTTTGTCCATCAAGATTTGCTTTACATATTTAGATGCTCTTATATTTGGTGCATATATGTTTACAAGGGTTATATCCTATTGTTGTATCTCTCCCTTTATTATTACGTAGTGTTCTTCTTTGTCTCTTACTATAGCCTTTGTTTTAAAGTCTATTTTGTCACATGTAAGTATTGTTAATCCAGCTTTTTTTATTTTCAATTGCATGAAATATTTTTTCCATTCCTTTACTTTCAGTCTGTGTGTATCTTTTGTTCTGAGGTGGGTCTTTTGCAGACAGCATATATATGGGTCTTCTTTTCTTATCCATTCAGCAAATCTATATCTTTTGATTAGAAGAGCATGTAAGCCATTTACATTAAAGTGACTATTGATAGTTATATATTTATTGCCATTTTATTCTGTTAATTATGATTCTCTGTTTTTAATTTTTCTTCTTCTTCTTAAGGAAGACCTTTTAACATTTCTTGTAATATTGAGTTGGTGTAACAAATTCCTTTAGCATTTTCTTGTCTGGGAAGCTCTTTATTTCTCCTTCAATTTTAAATGACAGCCTTGCTAGGTAAAGTAGCCTTGGTTTTAGTTCCTTGCTTTTCATCACTTTGAATATTTTATCCCAATCCCTTCTGGTCTGAAATGTTTCTGCTGAAAAATCAACTGTCAGTCTAATGGAAGCTCCCTTGAAGGTAACTAACTGTCTTTCTGTTTTTGCTTTAAGATTCTCTCTTTGTCTTAACCTTTGACCTTTTAATTATGATGTGTCTTAGTGTGGGCCTCTTTGGGTTCATCTTGTTTGGGACTCTGCACTTCCTGGACTTGTGTGTGTATGTGTTTTTTTTTTTCACCAGATTAAAGAGGTTTTCAGGCATTATTTCTTCGAAAAGTTCTTAATCCCTTGCTTTCTCTCTTTTTGTGCGGGTGCCTCTAAGATGTGGATATTGTATTATTTTATGTTGTCCCAAAGGTCTCTTAAACTATTCTCATTAAAAAAAATTTTTTTTTTGCTCTGACTAGGTGTTTTTTCTACCTTGTCTCCCAAATCACTGATTCAAACTCCTACTTCATCCAGCCTACTGTTTATTTTCTGCAATGCATTCTTCATTTCAGATATTGCATTCTTCATTTCTGAATTTTTAAGGGCTTTTATGTCCTTTCTCATGTTGTTGTAGTTCTCATTAAGTTCTTTGAGTATCCTTATAACCATTTTTCTGAACTCTATATCTGATAAGCTGCTCGTCTCTATTTCATGTAGCCCCCCCCCCCTTTTTTTTTGAGATTTTTCCTGTTCTTTCGTTTGGGGCGTATTTCTCTGTCTCCACATTTTGACTGCTTATTTGTGTTTGTTTCTATGTATTAAGTATGTCTGCTATGACTCACAGTCTTGGTACTGTAGCCTTATGTAGTAGGTATCCTGTGACACCCAGTGGCACAGTCTCCTTGATCACCTGAGCTGGGTGCTCCAAGAGTGTCCCTTGTGTGGGTTATGTGGGCCATCCTATTGAGTCCTGATTCCTATTGACCCATTGGTGTGTGGGGTTGACCGTCAGAGTGGTTGACTATGTGGATCAAGTTTGACCACGGTGTCCAAGCTGCTATGCAGGTGCTGACCACAGAAAGCCAAATTTGCCTCAGCATGGTCTGATGCCTGCCAAGATCTCCCTTTGGATAAGCAGCATTAATTGGGTTCTGCTCTTATGTTTCTGAAGCTGGCCACTTTATGTGTCAGTTCTGTGGCCACTTAGGAGAAATTTTGGTGCAGACTAATATCAGAAGCTGCCTCTGACTGGCCTTGGGCATTCTGTTTGGAGCTACAAAGCAACGCATGGTTTGTGGCTGCCTCTGCTGGGACTGGATACGTGTAGGATGGGCCAAGTTGTGCACCAAGGCCAAGTTTTATCAGCATCAGGCCCAGGGGCAGGTCAGCAAAAGTCCCAAGGAACCCTGAGATCTGCCTGCCCCTGCCTCTACATGCCAGCTACCTGTTAGGCCCAATTACTGAAAGAGCCTCTGGTGGTACTTGAGTTGCCTGAGGTAGCTCCTCAGTGAGCCTACTCAGGTATGGGTAAGTAGTGTTCGCCTGACTGATAGAAGTTCAAACTCAGTGCCAGTGCTGGGTCTGAGGCCACGCAGCAAATGTTCCAGGATATACCAAGTCCAGCTGCTGCCCATTGGGCACTCACATACCTTTGTGGTGTGGTGGGGTCTCAGGGAGTCATCAGGTTGAGGTCAGCTGTGTTTATCAGGCCCCCAGCTGACCAAAATTTGGCTATTTGAAATTAGGATCTGCACTGCTTGGGTGTGCAAGGGAAAAACATTCTTGTCCTAGAGCCACACTACTCAGTCTGTCCCAGTTCCTGCTCAGAGCCCAATCTTAGCAAGACAGGGTTGCCCAGGTTTGGGAGAATGAGACCAGTGGATCTCCCTTGAGGAGGAGGTGCCAGTCAGGCTTAGGGGAAGGAGGGGAGAGTAGCTCTTGCACCAGAGTCACACAACTCAGTTTGACTGAATTCTGCCCAGACCTCAGCAGGATGGAGCCATCAGGAGCTGGGAGGGTGGGGCTGCTGGGAGCCCAGAGAGTAGTGCTAGTGGATCTCCCATAATGGGGAGGCATCAGTCAGGTCAAAAGGAAAGTTTGCAGAATGGTCACCACCCCAAAAGCACACAACTCAGTCACTGACAACCCATGAGTCTACTCAGAACTCTACACCCCATCCCAGGCATCTGACTCCTTAGCAGGGTACAAGCTCCACAGGGTGGGGCTACAGGAAGCCCTGAGGGTGGGGCTCTTGCAGTCTCCAAGCTGATGCTATATAGAGGGTCATTCTCCATCCAAGAAAGATGGTATTTATAGGTGGTGTCTGAGAGTGACTCAGCACAGGCATCCTGGTGTCTGTCTCTTCAGCTTTGTCCCCAGAGTGGCAAACCGCAGTCTCTTCTTATACTACTATAGTCTGCTCTGCCTTCCCTCTACCAGATCCTAGGGTGAGTAGCTGAAAATGAGATTGGCCCTTTAAGAGGGCATTTGTGTCTCTAACAGACTATTGTCTCTCCCCGGTGGACACAATCCCTACTGATTTTTCACAGCCAGATGTTATGTGGGCTCTTCTTCACAGCTCTGGTGCTCTGGACTGAGGAGCCCAGCTTGGGGTTGAGATTCCATTCTTCTCAGGGGGGTCTTTTGCAGCTGAGATATCCCTCTGGAATCTCAGCCACTGCCCATGGGAGTGGGGCCAGCCCTTTTCGAGTCTCTGTCCTTCCTACCAGTCTTGATGTGGCTTCTGTATATCCTTGGATATAAGACTTTTCTTCAGATAGGCTTTAGTTGGTTATTCAGGTTGATTGCCCTGTGTTTTAGCTGTACTTCCAGTTTGGTACTGGGAGGAGGTGAGTGTACAGTCTACCTATTCTGCTGCCATCTTGGATCACTGTGATGTTTCTTAAGCAGGAGAGAAATATCATATTAAGTTAGCACAATGGGAACATCCATGGGATTATGTCACATGGAAATATCACTTGTAATGTGTGATATTTTTTCTTGGGTTGTATCCCATGTCTAGTTTTTCTTCTTTACTCTTATTGTGGGGGTTATTTATCCTTGTAGTTTCCTGAGACAGTGAGTGAAAGAGGTAAATATTTTTGAAATGTTATAGGTCTGAAAATATCTATAGTCTATCTTTATACATGGCTAGGTATAGAATTCTGTTGTAGAAGAAAGTTCCCTCAGTATTTTGATGATATTGTTCCATTGTATTCTACCTTTTAAAGTTCTTGAGAATTTTCAATTTGATTGCTAATCCTTCATATATGACCACTTTTTTTTCTACTCTAGAAGTTTTTAGGATCTTTTCTTTATTCCTAAAGTTCTAAAATGTCACAGTGATAGGTTCTGGCATATAACTTTTGTCTATTTTGAAATCTGTAAATTCAGATTTTTTAGACATTAGACAAATATTGTGGGTTAATTCCTGATAATTTCTTTTCCCTGTGTTTTCTCTTTCTGGAACTTCTATTTGTCAGTTTGATTGATATCTACTTCCTGGATTGATTCTTTACTCTGCTTATCTTTTCTCTCCTGTTTATTCATTACTTTGTCTTTTTGTTAAACATTTAAGATGTCCTCAAATCTATCTTTTAATCGCCCTACTGAATTTTGTAAAGTTTTGCTCTTATATATTTTAAGGTTTCAAGAACTGTTTATTGATCTGTTTTTGTTCTAAAATGATTGCAATAATAATTATAAATAAAATAAAATTAAAAACAAATTCATTCAATTATTATTTTATTATAAAAATAATAAAATTATTAACAATCATTGTAATAATTAAATATTTGTTATTACTAAATATTTTTAAGATCCTAATTATATATTTATTTAAGTGTTGCTCTCTTCATTTCCTCTGTGTTCAGTGTGTGTGTTTAAATCTGTTTGATATTTTTCTTAGAGGCTTATTCAAAATATTTGGTATCTTTGCCTTCATTTCATATGTAAAATACAAAGCACCAAGAAAATATTGGTAGTAGTGTGCCTGTCTGTGTATGTGTGTGTGTGTGTTTGTGTTGGACAGGAGAGGATTTTGTATTGCTAGGACTCTTTCACTGTTTCATTTGTAAACTCTTAAATGTCATTACCCATAGGCCCTTAATCTTGACCCGGCCAGTTTCTCCAGAGAGAAATCATCTAGTATGCTGCCTGGAAGTGAAAACCTGACTGCCACGTTTTGAAGAACTCATTACAAAGTATTTAGGCTAGCAGTTTTCAAAATGTGATCTATGGATCAATTCCAGGGGTTCCCAAGACTTTTAAGGATTCCAGAGTCAAAAGTCTTTTCAAGATAACAAGATTATATTTGCACTGATGATGCAAAAGCAACCATAAGTAAAATTGCTAGATCCTTGCACTAATCAGTGGCACCAAAACCTACTGGCAAGTCACTATATATTTCACCATCATGCATTTGCAATTAAAAAAAATAAAGCCAGTTGCACTTAATAATGTCTTTTATGAAAAGTAAAAGTTATTGTTTATTATTTAATCTTGACCCTTGAACACGCATCCTTTTATTCTCTGTAACAAATAAGAAGTACACATAAAACACTTCTGCAGCACACCAAGGCATACCTAATATCTCAAGAAAAATCATTTGTGCAAATTAGTTACAAGGTGAGCTATCTGTTGTGTTTTTTTCCTCAGCGAACTATTTTTACTTGAAAGAATGACTTACAAAGGATAGTCACTCTAATGTGGCTATATGGCAGACATTCTCACAAAAATAAACAAAGTAATCTTGTCACTTAAAGACAAATGATTGGTGATATTTGTTGCCTACAATGGAATTTGAGTTTTCAAAAGAAAGTTAGAATTTTGAGAGACTTGAATTTTTCACCACCATGAACTCAAAATCTTCCTGAAGATGTGCTCAGCAATGACAGTTACCAATGTGATCTTTCAATATTGTATTTAAAAAATGTATCATTATTTGGAAGATCAGCCTACAGCAGTAAACTGGTACTTTCCAAATGACTGACACAGAGCATTACAAGGTGATACCTTAGGTGGAAACGAAAGCTAGACCAGTGGATTGTAATGTAATTGAGTCAAAGACTTCATTCATATGGATTCAAATTCCATATTGCAACTCTCCTTTCAGAAACTACCACTTGTTGAGTTCTGGTGTAGCATCAGAGAAAATTATTCACAATGACCTAAAAAGGTTATTAAAATATTTCTCCCTTTCTAACAACCTGAATTTTCTTGATATTTTTATACTAAAACAACATACTATGAAAAATTGAGCACAGAAGCAGTTATGAGAATCTGTCATTAATGTCTAAGCTATACATTAAAGAGGTTTGTAAAAATGTAAATCAGTGTCATTCCTCACTATTCTTTTTTATTAGTTTAAAAAAATTTATTGTATTTTTTCCATTACCATTTAGTCCCCTTATACCCACCTCCCCTGCAATCACAACACTGTTGTCCATGTCCATGAGTCCTTCTTCCTTTTTGCTCAATCACTATACCCCCTAACCTCTCCCTACTGCCCCTTTGCTGTCATCTGCTCTCTATCTGTGAGTCTGTCCCCATTTTCCTTATTAGTTCAGATAGTTCATTAGATTCCACACATGATTGAAATTATATGGTATTTGTCTTTCTCTGACTGGCTTATTTCACTTAGCATAATGTTCTCCAGGCCCATCCATACTGTTGCAAAGGGTAAAATTTTCTTCTTTTTAATGGCTGAGTAGTATTCCATTGTGTAAATATCCCATAGTTGTTTTATCTACTCATCTACTGATGGACACTTGGGCTGCTTTCATATGTTGATGATCGTAAGTACTGCTGCAGTGAGTGTAGGGGTGCTTATGGTCTTTTGAATTAGTGTTTTGGATTTCTTTGGATATATTCCCCAGAGTGGAATCACTGGATCAAAAGGCAGATCCATTTTTAATTTTTTGAGGTATCTTCATACTGCTTTCCACAGTGGCTGAACCAATCTGCATTCCCACCAACAGTGCAAAAGGGTTTCCCTTTCTCCACATCCTTGCCAGCACTTGCTGTTTCTTGACTATTCTTTTTTTTGTTTTTGAAAAATAGTTATTGTTAATATAAATGTTATTTGTATCACTATATAATAGACTTGCTATTGTTAATTAAATGAGTTGTTAAATAAATATTTTTTCATTTTTTTAGTTGTAATTTGTTATAAATATTGATATGCGTAACCAATGTAAACAAAAACTCTTGAGTTTCTTAAAAATCCAAAGAGTTAAAATGGTCCCAAAACCAACATGTTTTAGCTAACTTGATACAGTTGCTAACCCACAAGTTTTCTGTGTGGTTCCATACCCCCACTCTCTATTATGCCCAATATCCCCAAATAGAGAGTTTATCTGATAAGCCTCCTGGTTGGTACAGGGAGAGAAGGATCTGAGAATCTAATTTTTCTCTAAACAGATTTTCAACTCTCACTTCCTCCTTGATGCATGAATTAGCAGACTTCTTGTTGCTTCTCCTCAGGCAGACACCTAGGTTTCAGCTTTCTCCATTCTGCTAAATCAGTTACCACTTATTCAATTCCAGTTTTTAATTACTTCTCTTGGCAGTCTGTCATCTCCTCTACCATTCCTTTATTCACTTATGGGTTTATTGATTATTTCTTTTCTGTCATATAAGTAGAGTTTGAGAAGCAGTGGGGTTATAGACATAGTTCAGAGTATGTCTATACTTTGAGTAGACAAAGTATAACTATACTCATAGTTATAGTCAGAGTATAACTATACTCATAGTTCAGAGTAAGCATACTTTGTGCTGATTTGTATATGTACCAACTTGTAGAAGCTAATGATTGCTTCCTATTTATAATAAGTTACTTAATTGAAAAATATTAAATGAAACATTCTACAAATTAGAAATATTTAATCAATAGAAAAAGGATATTTAGAATATCTGTTACATATTTTCAGCTAGAGTATCTGCATTAGCTTTGTTATTTAATTATTTAGAAACAATTGATGAAGGTCTTTTAGAAAGTGGTCCTATTTTAAAAAGTGAAAATCTATAAAATGCAGATGTTGAGGTCAAAATTAATTCCATTGTCTACCTAACTAATTTAAAGACCAAAATGCATATGTCTACTTTGGGTTTACCACATATGTGGCTTCCATTGGTAATATGTAGTGCAACTCTTTATCCCTGCCCTGCCCCCCACCTGCTACAGTGTCTCTTTTACATCTCAAAAAGAGTAGTGTTATGCACTGGATTATGTCCCCTCCCCAGATTCGTATGCTGAAGCTCTAATACCCAGTACTTCAGCATGTGACTGTATTCAGAGACAGAGCCTTTAAAAAGGGTGATTAAGTTAAAATGAGCCCACTAGTGTAGGCCTTAAGCAATCTGACTGGCATCCCTGTAGAAGCGGGGGAGATCTGGACACACAAAGTGACACCAGGGATGTGTGTACACAGAGGACAGACCATGTGAGAACACGGTGAACAGACAGCCACCTTGCAAACCAGGAAGAGACGCCTCAGAAGAAACCAATCCTGCTGACACCTTGATCTTGAACTTTTAGCTTCCCGAACAGTGAGAAAATCCATTTCTTTTGTGTAAGCCACCATCTATGGTATTTTGTTATGGTAGCCCTAGCAAACTAAGGCAGGTAGTTATCTGGCCTTTATTTAAATTTCTCCGATGACAGAAAACTTATGACCTCCCCAAACCACCCAATTTTAAAATTGGCCTGAATTAATTATTTTGTAGATCTAATATTGAACCAAAATATTCTTCTTATAGTTTCTTCTCAGTGGGCCTATTTCTGGCCTCTAGAGTCATATCAAATAAGTCTAGTTTTCCTTCCAAATGATGTTTCTCAAATAGCTGTAATTATTTTCCTAGTACAACTTGTTTTTTTCCCCCAGAAATATCCCTCACCTACAATTCCTTTCACTGTCTTCACGTACTGTGTTTTCAAGCCCTCTTCTTATTTCTGTTATCTTTTCAGTCTTATAAATATCCCTTTTAAGGACACATAGAAAAAAATTTCCAGGTTAGCTATTTTAATCGCTGATGTGCCAAATAGTCCTATTTCTTTTAGAGAGGATGAAATTTATAGTGAGAGAGAGAACCACAATTTTTATCATCTTTTTCCCCCTGAAATGTCTAAAACAGAGGAGGAATCACATGTTTAAAGTGGAAACACGGAGAATTAGCATCATGACTCCTATCGGGCCAAATTGTCACTCTGTGTGCTTGTAAACACAAGCATACTTTTCTCTCCCATATGTAATGTGAATTTAAATTGTACTTAAGGACAATTAATATATTTGATGATATATTTAACTTTTAAACTAATATGTCTGTGCGTGTATTTATATGTATATATGCATATACATATATTTTTTTAATTTACAAGAAATTCAGATAACCGTAATATTAATTCAACTTTTTTGCCATTTTGAGGATTCATTCATTCAACAAGTATTTATTGAATATCATAGTAATGTGGAAGAGTTGGTTCAGGAAAAAGTTTAGAAACCACTTGTATCCATGTGAACAGTCAACAGTTTAGTCAAATTGTTGAGCACAGTACATTTATATTGTTTGCATCTCCTTTAACAAATGTTAACACAACAGTATGTTTTAAAATTATACCCCAGTGAGCTGGGATTCAGGGTTGTTGCAGAAGGTACCAGGAGTACAAGGAGCAAGGAGGGAGAGATGTGCCACACTGAGATTTAGGAGACAGTGCTTTAGTGGGGTAAGCACTGTAGACTGACTTCATGCTAAAAACAGGATCAATTCCAAAAAGCAGGATTCTAATATAGTGTCAGCTTTGACTGGGTTAGCCCAGTAGTTGGGAGTTGATCTGACCCTGTATCAGGGTGTCCAACCTGCGGCTGGGCCACATGCAGCCCAGGATGGCTGTGAATGTGGCCAACACAATGTTGTAAATTTACTTAAAACATTACGAGATTTTTTTGTAATTGCATGTCATGATGTATTTAATGTGTGGCCCAAGACAACTCTTCTTCCTCCAGTGTGGCCCAGAGATGCCAAAAGTTTGGACACCCCTGATAGAGTAAAGGCCCTTTGTAACTACAGCTTCAGAAGCTAGCATGGATATTTCAGGTAATAATAACAATGGCAACATAGGTAATAACAGTAATAACAATTATAGCAATAATAATAATAGTAATTATATGAAAGTTTATTGTGTTTTAGCTATTATTTTAGGTGCTATGTATGTATGAACTTATTTATCATCCTCAAATTTTGTTTACTCACTTGATAAGCATTTATTGAATGCCTACTATATGCAACAAAGGATTTTGTTATGAACAAAATCCTTAGGAAATTTGTTTTAGTGAAGAAAGGTAATAATTGATAAACATAAATTAATTACGTAATAAGTTGGAAAGTGAGAAATGGCATTTAAAAAGAGAAAAAGTAGCTAGTATAAGGGGAATCATCAGGAGAGCTGGGTGGGTAAGGTGGATGGCTATGAATTTGCCTTTGTTAAATCAAGGAGCCGGAAGAGATCTCTGTGAGAAAATGAGATTTAAGCAAAGACTTGAAGGAGAAGACACCTTAGCAGGCAGGTGTTCAAGGGAGGTGCGTTCCAGGCTGTGGGAACAACTAGAGCAAAGGCCAAAATGCAGGAGTGTGCCTTCTGTGTCCAGTGGCAGGACAGATACCAGTGTGGTGGAAGTTGCCTGAGGGACTGAGGGGAGAGTGGGAGGGGACAAAAGCAGAGTGTGACAAGATAGAGCAGTGTGGAGGATGCTCTAAGCCATTGTGGGAACTTGAACTTTTAGTCTGAATTAAATGCAAAGCCATTGAACAATTATGATCAGAAGAGTGACTTGGTTTGATCATTCTTGGCAGCCATGTTGAGCATAGATTTGTGGGGCAGGAAGGTCAATTAGGAGACTTGAGACAGTGGTGATGGAGACAAGGATGATAACCATAAGTAATGAAAAGTGGTCTGATTCTAAATTTGTGTTGAAAGGAAAAAGAAATTTATCGAATGTTACAGAGGTGATAAATGGCTGAACTGAGACTTGAACTCAGACTCAGGAAGAACTCTGATACACAAGCATAGCCTGGCCAATAAAAAGAGATGCTGAGAAAACAGGCATCAACTCCATAAAAGGCAGGGCTTCCTAATAATTATGCCTCTAAGGCAGTGATTTTCTATGGTTAGAGGGGTGTAAGTTGAAACTGGAAAGACATTATTTGTCTTGTGATGAGTAAGGGAAACTCATACATGTGGGGGGGCTGGGTGATAACGTGACTTGTAGGCCCCTTCTAACTATAAGATTCTATGATCCAAACACAGAACAACACAGTTTATACTGTTTGTCAGTAGAAGTTGACAACTCCGATAATTACTATACTGTTTTGAAAACCACTTTTTTGCCTCCATCTCATATACCAAGGTATAAACAATGCTAAATTTGGCCTGTGTCCTCACAGAAAGGGTGAACACTTGGGTGTATCTGACAAATCTCTGTTGTAACTCAAAATGAACCCATAAAATTGCCTTTTTAAATGCAAATTTAAAACATTCCCACCTTTGCAGTGCAAATGCTGCTTACTGGGCAGAGCTTAGAGAATGTAAATTTATCAAATAATAAATAAATTCATAACTTAATAGGTAATGATTTAGATTAGGATTCTCTAAAGTCATTGCATAAAACCCTTTAGTACTCTTAATGATGGCATACCAGTGGAGTATTATATTTGCATTTCTGTTTATAAAAAGTACATGGCTCCGTTCCTGCTGTAGCTGTGGATTGGTGCACTGGGAGGTAGTCCAAAGACGTGGCTTTATCTAAATATTTTTAAATGTTCTTTACCATAGCATCAAACATTCTGAGCAACTCCACCTGGGTGTGATATTTCCCATAGCAAGCAATATACTATTGCAAGTCTACGGAATCTGCCGAGTACTCCCAGGGCATTTGGTGAGACAGGAGATGTGGCAATCTGGGAATAACTTTCTGGAAGGAATCTTTCCAGTGTACTGAGAAAAGATAGGAGAGATTAGATGAATGCATGAGTTTGGTGGCCTGTGAAGAAGAGGAAGCAAAATGAGGTGGAGATAAATCCAGGCAAAGAAATGCTAGGGCCCTGTTTTGGAAGAAATGTTCTTGAAATTCAACCTATCTCTGAAAGTAAAAAATTATAGGTTAGTATGTTTTACCTGAATTTGGAGTCCTGTTAGTTAGTCTTTTCAAAGAAGGAAAACTAAACCCAAAAAGAGGAAAGAAAAAATAAAGCCCCTCCAACTACATATAGAATGCAATCTTGGATAATGTCCCTGTTCTTTTTTACACAGCTGTGGTGCATGTGTGTGCATGCGTGTGTACTTTCATCATGCAAATATTCCACGACATAAGCAGAGAGAGCCATTAGTTACTTGAGGCAATTTACCAACTGACTGTAGAGCGTAAGTTCAGATCTTAATGGTGACTTCTTGTCATTTGGGACTGTTAGAATGGCATATCAAAGGAAGAGAATCTCAAATAAGTTGTTTAAATTTAGTAAAGAAAGCTCTTTTCTATGGTGGTTTTGCTTTGTATTTCTTTTGGAGCACCAGAGACTTAATAGATAGCACTAAGAAATTCAGGCCCAATATTGTACTTTTTGAAAAACTGTGACTTTCTTTTCAGGTTTTGTTCAATGTTAGTAACTGATACCTGAAGCAGAAAATAACATCATATCAATCCTACCTGTTGCAATGCAAAACTGCATTCCCGCTCGGACTTTTACTGTTTAATTCATAGTGCATTTTAATGAGTTCTCTTTTTTTTTCTTATTTGTTTTCTCTATATGTAGCATGCAACCTAACATACTCTACTAGAATTTCAGGTCAACTTTTTATGATTGCCAAAAATTAATTGTGGAAAAAGTTTTGCTTTGTGAATTTGCACATGTAGAGAACTAGCACCCCCTAGTGTATTAAAAACCCCCAAAGATTTGATCTGGCATTTAATAAGCTAATAACAACAAACAGAAATGTGGACAGGTTGTTAACTTTTATCACTGGCAATATGACATAACTTGTTTAAGCATAGGGTGAGCATATTTTTAAGTTAATATAAAGCATAAATAAACTAAACATATGAAAGCCACATTTAAAATATTGAAACTAAAGTTAGAAAACTGTCATTGGCCATTTGAACTGTTGGTGATGTTTTCAGGCTGAGAAATAAAACAGGACAATCTCTGGTCATGTTGCTAATTTTCTAAATTCTGTGTCATGGAAAATTTCAGCAACATAATTGTTTATGAAAGACTATAAAACTCAAAGTGTTTAGGATTTCTCTTTTTTTCTGGTGACTGTAATGCTGTATGTTGCCTAATGAAACTGTAAACTGAAAATTATAGCTTCATTCTAGAGAGTGAGAGGACTTATTCCAACAGATGGCATCAAAACACCGGTCTAAACTGTATGATCACTGATTGTTAATTGCATCTGTAAAACAATCCTTTTAAACAGAGTAATGCATTTTATCATACAGATTATAGTTCTACGCTTTTTGGTTTTTCAATGTGTGTTAACATTTTCTGCTCCAATGTAAGATTTAGTGCTTGCATAATTATCAGATTAAACAACAGAACAACAGTGACTCAGTCATTTTTAAGAACCATGCAAAGGGAGATAGAGAATCATGAATCACATTTTTTTTTAGGATATGCTATTTGAGAAATGTTTGGGCTCTTAATATATAGTTACACAAAACAGGAAGAATGGGCTAGATCTTACCCTCACAAAATCAAGACAATGGAAACCTATTAAAGGGATCTTAAATATATGGTAAACATATACTGTATTTTAAAATATATCTCACTGTAGATGGAAATATGTTTACTCTGCATGGATATTTTGAATAAAAGGAAATATATGAGGCACATAATACAAAAGGACTGTTCTCTGAAAAATTTATAGATTAAGGCACACAGCTTCTTTCCTGAAATGGTTGCAGTGAAATCCTCTGTAGAAGGAGAGGGGTAGGTTTGATGTCATGAATATCCTTTCAGTAAGATATTTTCCATGTTATAGATGGCATTGGGAAGGTGGAATGTGAAGATTTGATTCTTTTGTCAGTTCTTCAGCCCCGGGTGATTTGGAACTTGGAGCCTGAGTTTAAGAGAGTGGAAAGAATAATTAACATTCATGCCCTCATGAAGCAGCTTTTTGGCTTATGGGTGTCACATCTGATTCTACTCTTTACAAAATTAATGCCTCCCCCCTAAACTCCTCCTATTTAGATTTCTTGTATCACCAACTGGAAAGAGACTGTTAGAATGCACTTGCTTGTTGAACAGGAAACAACTTGTGGTGATTCCATTTCACCATAAGTTTTCAGGTATCTTCATCTGACTCTAAGTGCCGTTAAGATAATACCTCACTTAGGAAGGGTGACTCATCAGGCATTATCAACAATGCAGACTCTAGAAAGAAAACATACAAACCAAGAACACGATGTAACCCAAAGGATGTCTATGTAGCAAATAGACATGTCTTTAAAATCCACAGTAAATTCTTGCTCAGAGCCCACTTTTTTTATTTTGAAAAAGAATTCTTATGAATGAGTTTTTCTGAGTTTTAAGCCTACAACAGATTACAAAGCAAGTTACCAGAGGCAAGTACACGATGCCTCTCTCTGAGGTAAGAGTTGGAAAAGTGTATTAACAAATCAGAGAAATATTTATTAATTAGTGAGGGAAAAATGGTAAGTTGGAATATCCCAGCAGATATAAGGTTAACATCACCAGAATGAGACATATCGCATCACGAACCCCCTGATAAGATATATGAAAGAAGATATACGACCGAACTGTACTTCTATGTGTAATCTCACTATCAGTATTGGAAAAGTCAGACAAATTGAAAGACAGCTACAAAGTAACTGACCAGAACTAACCACAAGTGACAGGCTCATGGCAGACTGTGGGTCTGTCACAGACTGGAGGGCACTAAGGAGACAAAAACATATTTAACTCAGTGTGAGATTTTGGGTTGATCCTGGAATAGAGAAAGAACATTAGTGGAAAAACTGGTGAATCTGAATAAGGTCTGTAGTTTAGATAATAGTATTTATTGTACCAATGCTAATTTCTTGGTGTTGGTGATTACACTGTGGTTATTTAAGAGAATAACATTGGGGAAGTTGACTGAAGGGCATATGTAGAGATATTCTATACTATTTTGCAACTTAAAATTAAGTCTAAAATTATTTTAGGATATATTTTTTTAATTCTACAGAACACAAAGTGTATAATAGTCTGGGGCCATATAATGTAAGGGGGGGAAGCCCTGTTATATACCTGAATTGTGTAAAATAATTGTTAATATTCAATATGATGAACTTAAGGAAGAGCTATAGGGTTGGCCAAAAAGTTTGTTTTTTTTCTGTAAGGTGGCTCTAGTAGCACTTATGTCTTTAATTTCATTTGAAACAATTTTGTTAGATTGTATTGTGACAGCTATCATATCAGTGTGCATTTAAAAAAACATCAAAATTGGTGAATTTTTCTGTAGCCATCCTAATATTGAAGATGGAAGAAAGTACACTCAACATTTTTGACATATTATGCTTAATTATTTTAAGAAAGGTAAAAACACAAATGCAAAAAAAAAAGAGATTTGTGCAGTGTATGTAGAAAGTCTTGTGACTGACTGAATGTGTCAAAAGTGGTTTGTGAAGTTTCATGCAGGAGATTTCACAGTGGACAATGCTCCATGATTGGGTAGACCAGTTGAAGTTGATAGGATCAAATTGAGACATTAATTGAGAGCAATCAATGTTATACCACATGGGAGATTGCCAATGTACTCAAAATATCCAAATCAATAAAATCATTGGTGAAAATGAAAAATGTGTCTTTTATTTTATGGAAAAAACCATATGGACTTTATGGCCAACCCAATATTTTCAATATCATCTGTTTAAATCAGAAGGCATGTAATACAGTTTAAAAACATTGGTATACATTTTTAATATAAAAAGTTTTGAAATTGTAAATGAGTACATTTTAATTATTTGGGAAACCTGTTTGGAAAATGTTGTTCATTAAGGATACTGTACAATGAGCCATTATTCTGCCGTAAGGGTTTTCCTGGCTGTCCCAAACACTAGGATTCTCCCCCTGTCTTCTACAAGGATAGGGAAGGTATTATAGGTTTGGTAGCAACTGTGTGGCTATTCAGTGTTATCCAGGTCTTAATTTGAACCTGTGATTTAACTAAATTTCAAAGCTGAGCAATGAGTTGAAGGAGTTCCATCAACCCTTAACCGTCATACCTGTAGGAATGGGGAATTCAGATGATTACCTTCAAGGCTTCTCTCTGATTTATGTTTTACACATAGAAGTAACAGATTTAAGTATTTATGGATCAGTTATTATTAAGCAAGATGTAATTCTGACCCACAAATCCATCTACTAATATTCTCTTATGTTTTAATGAAAAAAAGTAAGAGGGGTAATTAGAGTTTTCACTGAAATCCATGCACGATGGCCAGGAATGGAACAAAGGGTAGAAAGTGCCACTGTGCTGGGCAACTTAATGAGCTGTAGAAATGTGCTTTTTCTCAACCTGTCATTTAGTGAATAAGCCTTTTTTTTTTTAAGTATAACATTATACTCCATTGAGGGAGGAAAACTTTAACAAATATTTGTTGAACACCCACCACGTATTCAGTGCTGGGCGAGGTGCTATAGGATTCAGAAGTATGCTCTAGTGCTGTACCTTGTAAGAAACTCTTTAAAGGCCTCACAGGGGCTGACAAGATTGAAGTACGTGTACAATTGCAAATCAACAAGATTGTATTCACCTGAGTGTTTAGACCAGTGGTTTCCAACCTCAGTGAGGTTAAGGTTCCTTTTTAAGATCAGATATTTCACAAACTCTTAAGAGTTTATCTATGTTTAGTACTTGAATTGGGAAAATACATAATGGCAAAGAACAAACATGAATTATTTCAAATTAATGTATATTTTATTAACCACCATAGTGTCTACTTAGTTTTGGAAAGCAGTAGCAAATACATGTGAGTTGCATATAATTTAGTATGTGCTTTGGATCCACAGCCCATGAATTCTTCCCCTGACCTATACCCCATCCCATGGGTGCTTGTTCTTAGGTATGAGCCACTCTGTTGGAGTGTAAGTACTGGAGGAGTCCAACTGCGGAAGGCTGGCATTGTCAGGGAAATCAAAAGAGACGCTGGTGGAGCTTAGGGTGCACCTCAGAGATTGGGAAAAGCTAGAGTGTGCCCAAGGGAAGCTGTGGAGGAGCAGGAATGAGGAAGGCGTATTGAGAGGCAATGAGGAGCAAAGGCTGGCCACAGGGAAGGCTATGTTGGGGAGTTAGAAAAATACAATTGGTTAAATGAGGCAAAGGGAGATTATGGAGATTCTTGAAAGCAAGCACAGGAACCAAAAACTTCTATGAAAGCAAAGCATTGGACCAAGACTCAAAGGACTGGGTTGTAATCCTGACTCTACAATTACTAGCCTTAAGCAAGTTAGATTTTGGAGCTTCAATTTTCATCATTATTATGACTGGGATAATAATACCTACCCCTCAGAGAAGACATCATCTGTGAAACTTCCTAGTGGGCTTTCACTCTATTTTGGTTGCATTTGAAATAGGGAAGTATCTACGATTATTGAGCAGGGAATCAGCATGATGAAAGTGATATATTAAAGAAGATTAGATTGGCAGCTCTGTGCAGCTTGGATTAGAGTCAGGGAAGCCAATGAGAAAACTGTCCCAGTGATCTAGACTCAAAGCCTTGAAAATAGGGACAAAAGGAGGCTGAAATGAAAATCGATTGGATTTTCAGTTTGATAAGGTATCAGGGATGAGATGAATCTAAAATGATTTTGAGGTTTTAAACAACTAGTGGCTATGGAAGAATGGCTGAAGCATTGAAGGAGAAAAGGAAAATGGAGAGGAAATTGATGTGAAGTGAAGGAATGTTGGGTTTGAACATGGTAAATTGTATGTGCGAGCCAACAGTCAAGTAGAAATTGACTCTACTTGACTGAACTGTTGGGTATATGCCATTGGAGTGAAGGTGAAGTCTGTGCTAGAGATGACAAGGTGTGAGTCATAGCCTAGTGGTGACAGCTGAGCTGTGAAGTGGATATATGTCACTTAATAGAGATCATAAACAGAAAAGCAAGAAGCCTGTGTGGCATGTTCTCTTTAGAAAGTATTCCAAAGGCTGATGGATTCATTATTCTGTAGCTAATATAAGATGGAATTGAGTTTTAATCACCTTATGGGAGTAATTTTAAACATATATATATGTTTTAGAATTTGCATGAGTCAAAAGTATAAATACACATTGTTTTTCCCTTTGAAGGGAATGACTGACTGCTCACTTATAGCATTCCTCCTTAGATGAAATGAGACTTAGACTAAATGAGACTCCTTTTGGGTAATTTCTTCCAGAGCGATGGCAAGGGAGAGGGACAATGTTGCTGGAACTGCTGGCTGGCTGAGCCACTCATGACAGGCATGTAACCAGTGAGGTCTACCTGGCATTCAGTACTCTTCTTCCCAACCTCATTATGTAATATTGCCAGGTTCCTTTCAGCTGCACAGGTGGGGACCCCAAATACGCCTTATGCAAACTCTGAGCTCTCTTGCTTTTCCTCCACTTGGAATGCCCTTTTCTTCAAATCTTTCGAGACCCAGTTCCAATGCCTCCTCTTCTGTGAGCCTGTGTCTAATTCCCCAATGGGGAAGAGTCGAATCTTCATTTGTGCTTCCACCCCTGCAGCACACTCCTCTCAGCCCATCTTGCATCATCCTCACTTGTTTACATCCTTGTCTCCCCACATGGCTGTGAGCTCCAGACAGCAAAGGATGTGTCTGACTCGAGTGCCTATCCCACACAGCACCTGGCCTAGTCTCTCGTTTACTGCTTGCCAAATTGAGAAAAGGATGACAGTTTTGCCTGTAACATTGTACTAAATCCAAAGGGAAGAAAAGCAGCTATTGGGAAACAGGAAAGAGAAGAGTCTTCTGTCTTTCGTTGGGAATTGAACTAAGCGGAGAAAGGAGCTGGTGACAGTGGTAGGGGAATAGCCATTTCTGTGGCTGGCTCAGGAGAATGACATAGGAGGATCCTACCGAATAAACATGAAAGTCTGACTTCCTGTGGAGCTCTGGTTCTCTGAGTGTTGGGAGCACAGGTTAAGAATATGACTGCTCCATGGAGAGTATTAGGTAATGTGGTAAATTTTAGGAGAGTTATTCACTCAGGGTGAGCAAGGTGTACAGCCGGTGGGCAATAGCTTATATGGCCCGGAGAAGGGCAGTTGGGGATTGAGAAGTGATTTAAAAGGAAGAATGTCTATTCCATGTGCAAAAACTATATATTTGATCATTTAAAACTTCAAAATGGGCTGGAGGGAAATTAAAGGGATTATTTTGGAGAGAGAAAACCTATCTCAGGCTTGATTAATCTACTCCCCAAATCATCAAATGAGTTATAGCCTATCTCATCTGATTAAAGCTACAGAGCCTTCAATTAAATAGAGGCTGAACATTTAAATTTGATTAAGTAAGGTGACTTCTAATAATACAGGCAATTAGCCTGTGGAATGTGCAGGTGGAGAATGAGGAGGGAACAATGCTGCATTTTGAAAGCTGGTTTAGTGATTTTTAATAATACCTTAAGCTTTTATAGCACTTTTCAATTTACAATACTCCTTAATCTTAATTATCTCATTTGAGTCATGTATTCACCTGTTGGCAGGTAAAAAAAAAGCTGTGCTCACACCTGGTTCTTCTCACTTCAAGCCTGGACTCCCTCCACAGCACCCTGCTACCTCTTATGGGTGTGAAGATAGATCCAGTGTGTTTTGAGTTTTTAGCTGTGATGTAATTAATGTGACAGTGTGGTTTGATACAAGCTATTTGAATGCAAGGCTTGTTTTATTTACTTCTGCAACTGTTCCACACACCATATGACACAGTGCTGTGCATGGTAAATATCCACTAATGTTTGGGAAACAAATTAACTGTTGAACAGTTTCCCTAGGCATCCTAGTGTTTCTAGAAGGTATCGGAGAGGCAGCTCAAGGGGCAGAGGGGGTGGTGAAGATGGGCAAAGGAGGAAAACGGAAGGACAGGCCTGTGGGACTTCAGCCCTGTTAATCCCAGCACTCTTTTATCTGTCTTCTATATTTTTATGGGTTGAATTTTCTCCACCCCCCAAAAAATTCCTATGTTGACGCCTAGCCTCTGGTATCCCAGAATATAGATGTATTTGGAGAATACAAAGGAGGTAATTAAGCTTTTAAGGAGGTAGTTATGTTAAAATACAGTTATTGGGGTGGGCCCTAATCCAATCTGACTGGTATCCATACGGGAAGAGGACATTTGAACCCAGACACCCACAGGGGGAAGTGTGTGTGAAGACATAATGGGAAGGTAGTTATCTACGAACCAAGGAGAGAGGCCTCAGAAGGTAAAACAACCCTAATAGTGCCTTAACCTCAGACATCCAGCCTCCAGAATTATGAGAAAAGAAGTTTCTGTTATTTAAGCCACTCAGTTTGTGGTGGCAGCCCTAGCAAACAAATTCATTAAGGTTCTGAGGAGAGTTTAAGGGAAAAAGAGGCAGTGGGTGGTCTTCATTCACATGCTTAAGAGAGTTACAAAACCACGATTCTGTGGCATAGGGTTATGTGGTCATGTGGTCATCTACCAGAGTTAGATAAATGCTTCTTTTATCTTTAAATCCCATAAACTATCAATAAACATAGGACTATCTCTTTCAGGTGACCAAGTCTATAGCTTTTTTTGGGTAAAAGATCCAAACAGCTTCTAACTTTTATTCCAGCTCTATAATATTAGCAATCAATTATGGCACACATTGCATCTTGCAGTGTAATTAGCATTGTTGTTGGAAAAAAGTTAGTTTTAAACTTGTATGGGGCACAAACCCATGGCTACTTAGTTCCCGGCCCTTTTGCACTGAACACTTCAAATTTTGAGCATCTTCTAAGGTCCACAAAGAAAACACTTGAATCATTTCACAAAAGCATGAAAAGAAGCAATGTACATAATTTTTAAAGTGTAATTTGAAACCTCAGAAGAATTCCAAATCTTTTAATACCACTGTTTGTTTCAAAGTTAACTTGGCTCCCCTGGACCTGAGCAAATTACCAAAAAAGACAAGCTAGCTCTCCAACAATTTGGGGGATGGTACAGCCTAACCATCAGGAATGAGGAATGCATCTTGCGGCAGTGTCACTGTGGAGAACACTTCTACTGCTGTTCACAAAAGGAAATAGGTGGGGAGGCCTGAAATGAAATAGTTTCTAACACCTTCTGTGGTGTTACAGAAGGCAACAGTTCTGTGGTACGATTCTGAAACTGCTCTGAAGGACCCATATTTTCTCATCTCAAATTTGAACCTAAATTTTAAGGAGGTTTTGAATGGAATAAACCATGAAATGTAGTTATTACTCAGCTTTAAAAAGAGTAAGAAACAAACAAACAAACCAAAACGGGATACGACCATATGCTTACTGCCTTTCATACTGGATTGGCCAAAAAGTCCATTTAGTTTTTTTGCATAAAATAAAAGACATTTTTCACTTTCACCAATAAGTTTATTGATTTGGATATTTTGAGTATGTTGGCTATCTCCTGCATGCTGTAATGCTGACTGTTCTCAATGTTTCAATTTGATCACTGTTAACTTCAACTGCTCTATCTGACCGAGTATCGTCCAGTGAGAAATCTGCAAGAAACTTCGCAAACCACTTTTGACATGTTCGATCACTCACAGCACCTTCTCCATACACTGCACAAATCTTTTTTTTCCCACATTTCAGTTGTGTTTTTACCTTTCTTGAAATAATAAAGCATAATATGCTGAAAATGTTGCATACTTTCTTCCATCTTCAATATTAGGATGGCTACAGAAACATTCCCCAATTTTGATAAGTTTCTTAAAAAATTCATGCTGATGTGACAGCTGTCACAATGTAATTTAACAAAGTTGTTTCAAATTAAGTCAAAGAAAACTAAGAGCTACTGCAGCCATCTTATGAAAGAAACCAAATGAACTTTTTGGACAACCCATAATACATATTGTGTGTCACTCTTAAAGCCTTTAAAAAAACCTATCAGGCAATTGTCTAATTAGGAAGTGGAGAATAACACATTATTTGTTTTATTTACAGTCTAGAAAAACTAATGCTTCACATGAAAGCATAACATTCTGAATGATCTGTTGTGTCGGTATATATGGCAAATTTTTTAAATGAAAATAATTATGTGTAAATGTAAATACGGACAAAAAATATATGTCCATTTTCTGGTGATGGAATCTGCAAACTGCTTCTCTCACAGGATCATCCTTCCAGCACAGGATGTCAGCCTGCTGGTCACAACAACCAAAATGCATATTCGATTACCTCATTGGCGGTCAGAATCCTGGCAGGCTCTTCCCGTAAAAAGGCCTATTGTTTGTAAAAGGTCATTGGTTAGATTGACTTCTAAGCCCAATATTGTTATTTACATAAGTATTGAAGCACATGTGACCTGTCACCTTGAAACCTAGAGTTAGGCAATGAATGACAGAAGTCAACTGCTATGCAAAGGACAAAAAAAGGAGCACATTTCTTGTGTGTGCTGGGAGCTGGCAGCCTTCGCAGGAATAGCTCTAAGTTGTCACAGCCTTTTGCAGAGGCAGGGAGGGGTATTTTACAGTCTTGCACTTATTACCAGAGATCACATTAGGTTTGCATAATTCAAACTGCTTGTGACTAAGACGAACTACAGTATCAGGACAAAATGCTATATAATTTGTCCTACATGAAGAGTTGAAGCACATTCCCAATTCAGCATGAGCATGCAGTTCGGCAGTGTGAGTTCTAAATCAGCATCTCTTTATGTTTTCCAGTATCATGCAATGTTCTTGAAATAAATATTCCTCCACTTTTCAAAGTTCGGTTTCATACATTTGCATGTAAGTTGGTTTAGAATTCAGAGAATGCTTTTTTTCCCTATAAAAACATGATTGTTAAGAAAAAAACATGGTTATTAATATGCCAATAAATGCTAGTGCTTATTTGAGCTAATAATGCCAAAATATTGCAGACTTAAACTATATTATTCACAAATAAAACTAGAATAGAATAAGGTGCATTCAGAGTTAGTTTCATATTTATCTTGATCACTTGTGTCTAAGGAAAAGCAGGTTCAATTAGAGAAAGATGAGGCATATAATAGGGACTTCTGGGCACTTGAAGGACCTTAAATGGATGAAGGCCTTAATGGTGTAAGCCTAATAGTGGGGATGGTTTTCCCTTCCTTGATACAAATGTGTGGTTAATCATACTCTAATGCTTATCAGTGATTATTGGTATTGTTCTTTGGGCTCACAATGGTGCAAAAGGGAAGGCTTGAGAGTGTAAGGGAAAAATATTGTTGAAGAAAGGATTAAATGTGATGGAAAGAGAAATTGGAGCTAAAGCTGCACAAGTATATATGTGAGAAAAAATGTACCAGGGAGAGAAAGGAGGATGGGAGCAGAGGCTGGGGCCTACTGGCCCTCCTTACTATTACTCTGGGTGATAGTACAGTTTGACATCTATCTGGAATGGGCAAGAGAACAGGACACAGTGAGGAGAGGGCCTGGAACCAGCTGGCCACTGTACATAGAAGGCATCTGGAGCTTGAGGATGATTTATGATAGCAAGTATTTTAATATACCGTTAGAAGAAGATACTATTTATGAGAGCAGAGCCAGTACAATTTTGTGTTGTGTACTTACTATCTTCCAACACGGTGTTAGTCCCTTTATAAACATTGTCTCATTTAACCTTATAACCCTGAGAGAAGTAATTATCACCATTTTCTAGATAAAGAAACTGAGGTTTCATAGAAGTTAAATGTCTTGTCTAAGAGAGCAGAGCTAATAACTGGTGGTCCTGAGCCTTGAGCCTTGAGCTGGCTGCGCTGGACCAGTGCTCTGGTCTGGAATGAGACACAAGGTCACCCCTCCGATCTGAATTGAGGCATTCTGTGGAAATATGAGAAAGATATGTACACTTAATACAGTGCTTGGCACAAAGTAAATATGCGTTAAATGTTTTGATTATCACCTACCAAAGTAAAATGTTTCTTGTTAAATGCCAACAGGGCCAATGTTGGGTGTGGGTATTTTGTTTTAGATTTTATTTATTTTTTTGGAGAAAGAGGAAGGGAGGGAGAAAGGAGAGAGAGAAACATCAATGTTTGGTTGCCTCTCCCACACCCCCAACTGGGGACCTGGCCCACAACCCAGGCAAGTGCTCTGACTGGTAATTGAACCAGTGACCCTTTGGTTCACAGGCCTGTACCCAATCCATTGAGCCACACCAGCCAGGGCTGGGTGTTGGTATTTACTCTTGTTTTTCTTTCTGCATTTTGGTAGTTTCTCTCTGCCCTGCAGACATCTCACAGTTACACATTTCTATTTTCTTGGAAATCCACTGATTTTCATTTCATGTGTTTGCCAGCCTATAAACTCTTTGAGAACAAGGGATTATTCCAGGCACACAGTAGGTACTCAGTATATATTTTTCGGAGCAAATCATATAATCCACCAACTAAATCATCCACTTTGGACAGTAGGAACAACAAAAAAATTTAGTTCCCTGGACAATCATTTGTACTTTAATATATTAAAATTTTGAAGTTAAACATTAGAAACACAGGAGACTGTGGGGCGGCGGGGAGGGGGGGTGTCCAGAGGCTGTGATAACGCATCCCACAATATATCATTAGGATTTCTAATATATATAAATATAAATGGTGTGTTTCCATGTTTACACTAAACCAGCAACATGAAGAATTGCAGCATTATTCTTCACTGGTTATATAAGACACCTCATTTGAATTCTGTTGCACACCTAGCACTATGCTTCTCTTTCTACACCTAAAAAAATAACATTTAGAAACAAGAATGAATATTGTAACTAAGCATGTTCATAATCATGTTTCTGAGATTTATAGTCTGTCTTCTTTCCTCTGGCTGCATATCCATTCATGGGTGTAGAAAACAAGAATATTTTATTCTTGTTCTGATATGTCCTACTAATACATGTTTGTGGAATAAAATTGCCACGGTTATTAAAAGAGTCTGTGCCATTTTCTAAAGGGTGTGGGTATTGCCTGCACAGCCTGGCTGAATTCCAATTTGGGTAATTACTTTCCGCTGTTTGGTTACCGTAGCGATCCTCTCTTGCTCTGTGGGTCCTCACGGTTGAGCTCGGCTTAGATATTCCCGTGAGCCATCCTAGTTTCAAATAATAGGAGCTATAGGGATCTAGTCTCTGAAAGTTTACATTCCATCTATTTTGACAGATTTAAAGTTTTGTACACACTCTGTGGTATATAGTAAAGCCTGGCTTTCTAACTTGAATTTTCTTTTTTTTTTAGTGTTTTAAATTTTTTAATTTTTATTTTTTTAAATTATTTTATTGTTCACAGAGTGGGCAATCTAATCAGGGAGCAAATTGTGATCCTTGATTTTTTTTCTTCTGTTCTTGATCATATTTATTATTCCTATGGAAAATGGAGAAATTATCTATATCTGTTTACTCTCTCTGGCCTCTGAACCTTCATAACAATTTGCTGAAACTTCCATAACTGCTCTTATAGCCTGACTTGAGGTAGCTTGTGGGCTTATAATTGGGCCTATGGCAAATGTTAAACTCCTAGTCTAGGAACCTCCGTACTTTTTTTCATCCTGATGGAAACTTTCACATAATTGCATGCTGTAGTTGTTCAGTAAGTAATGGCTGAATGACATTCCCTTTGGGTTAACATTATTTACTGTTAAAGACTGAGCCTGTGTTTTGGACACTAGCAGGGAATTTATTATGCAACTTGATAGGATGTTTCAATTGAAATATTTTAGTTCCTGGGTATTGGCATCACTATATTCTGTCAGGTTGCCATAGAGGCATCACCCTTCCCCACCCAATTTACTCTTAGAAAGACTAAGGGTCCCCAGTCAGGACTGTTATGACTATAAGATTATTTGTACTACAATCACAGTTTGCTCTGCACTGGAGGATTCCATGTGCTCACAAAGGGCAATTTAGAGCAGAGAGTTCCCAAACTTTGATCCACTGTACCAAAAAGACTGGAGGTTTAACTGCAACTTCCCTGTCTCCCTGATACAAGCACACTTTTATTTTTTACTCAAGGAAGCTTATTAGAATATAAATGTCTTAGAATGACTTCACTATAGGGTTAAACTTGAATTGGCTTTAAGTTTTGAAATGTAAGTAATTCATAAATGTCAGTACTTATTATAAGGAATGAAATTCTTACTACACACCTCTCAATAGTTCTCCAGGTGTTGATGTCTTACTATAGATTCAGCTTGTTCTCAGAGACCTCTAAGGACATTCCCCTACCTCTTTAAGCTTTATCTTGGGGAATTAATCATCCTGAGCTTGTACTTTAGTAAAACCAAACTGCTTTCACTCCCTGCACATAACAGGTGTTTCTTCAGCCTGAAATGCCATTACTATCTGTGCCTGACTGAAATGCATCCTTCAAGGGTGGGAAGATGGCGGCAACATAGGTGGGAGCGGAATCCACTTCCCCTCAACGCCAGGGAAATACCTAGCTGATCTGAGGAGCAGAGCGAACAGCCAACAGTATTCCAGCATATACGAAGATCAGAGACCAAAGATAGAGGACATTGAAAGATCTGACGGTGAGACAACAAAACCTGGAGTGCTGAAAAGACTAGAGTTAGACCGTGTTAAACACATAAACGTCAGCTCAAGACAGCAAAGACAAAAATCACATGATCATATCAATAGATGCGGAAAAAGCGTTCGATAAGATACAGCATCCATTTCTGATAAAAACACTCAGCAAAGTGGGAATAAAGGGAGCAGTCCTCAACATAATTAAGGCCATATATGAGAGACCTACAGCCAACATCACACTCAATGGACAAAAACTTAGAGCTTTCCCACTAAGATCAGGAACTAGACAAGGATGCCCTCTCTCACCACTCCTATTCAACATAGTATTGGAAGTCCTAGCCACAGCAATCAGACAAGAAAAAGCAATAAAAGGCATCCAAATTGGAAAGGAGGATGAAACTGTCACTGTTTACAGACGACATGATAGTGTACATGGAAAACCCTATAGACTCCACTCAAAAACTACTCGACCTAATAAATGAATTTGGCAAAATAGCTGGATACAGAGTCAATACCCAGAAATCAAAGGCATTCCTGTACAGCAGCAACGAAACTGCAGAAACAGAAATCAGGAAAAAAATCCCATTCGATATAGCAACAAGAAAAATAAAGTACCTAGGAATAAACCTAACCAAGGAGGTAAAAGACCTGTACTCAGAAAACTACACAACACTGAAGAAAGAAATTAAGGAAGATACAAACAAATGGAAGCATGTACCATGCTCATGGATTGGAAGAATTAACATCATCAAAATGGCCATGCTACCCAAAGCAATTTATAGATTCAATGCAATCCCTATTAGAGTACCCATGACATATTTCACAGATATAGAACAAACATTGCAGAAATTCATATGGAACCATAAACGACCTCGAATAGCAGCAGCAATTTTGAGAAAGAAGAACAAAGCAGGAGGGATCACAATACCTGATATCAAACTGTATTACAAGGCCACTGTAATCAAAACATCCTGGTACTGGCATAAAAACAGGCACATAGACCAATGGAACAGAATAGAGAGCCCAGAAATAAACTCAAATCTATACGATCAATTAATATTTGACAAAGGAGGCAGGAGCATAAAATGGAGCAAAAACAGTCTCTTCAACAGATGGTGTTGGGAGATCTGGACAGCTACGTGCAAAAAAATGAAACTCGATCACCAACTTACGCCATACACGAAAATAAACTCAAGATGGATAAAAGACTTAAATATAAGCCGTAACACCATAAAAGTCCTTGAGGAAAACATTGGCAGGAAAATCTCAGACATTCCACGCAGCAACATCCTCACAGACACATCCCCTAAAGCAAGGGACATAAAGGAAAGAATAAACAAATGGGACCTCATCAAAATAAAAAGCTTCTGCATGGCTAAAGAAAACAGCACCAAATTACAAAGAGAACCAACAGTATGGGAAAACATATTTGCCAATGATACCTCAGACAAGGGCCTGATCTCCAAAATATATAAAGAACTCACACGACTCCACTCCAGGAAGACAAACAACCCAATTAAAAAATGGGCAAAGGACTTAAACAGACACTTCTCCAAGGAAGACATACAGAGGGCCCAGAGACATATGAAAAGATGCTCAGCATCACTAGCCATCAGAGAGATGCAAATTAAAACCACAATGAGGTATCATCTCACACCAGTCAGAATGGCCAACATAAACAAATCCACAAACAAATGTTGGAGAGGATGTGGAGAAAAGGGAACCCTCGTGCACTGTTGGTGGGAATGCAGACTGGTGAGGCCACTGTGGAAAACAATATGGAATTTCCTCAGAAAACTAAAAATGGAACTGCCCTTTGACCCAGTAATTCCGCTGCTGGGATTATACCCTAAGAACACTGAAACACCAATCCAAAAGAATCTGTGCACCCCAATGTTCATAGCAGCACAATTTACAATAGCCAAGTACTGGAAGCAACCGAAGTGCCCATCAGCAAACGAGTGGATCCAAAAACTATGGTCTATTTACACAATGGAATTCTACGCAGCAGAGAGAAAGAAGGAGCTTATACCCTTTGCAACAGCATGGATGAAACTGGAGAGCATTATGCTAAGTGAAATAAGCCAGGAAGTGAGGGACAAATACCATATGATCTCACCTTTAACTGGAACATAAGCAATAGAAGGAAAAAGCAAACAAAATATAACCAGAGACATTGAAGTTAAGAACAATCTAACAATAGCCAGGGCGGGGACAGTGGGTAGAGGGGATTACAGGAACTACTATAAAGGACACATGGACAAAACCAAGGGGGAGGGTGGAGAGGGGGGAGGGAGGTGGGTTCACATGGGGTGGGGTGGAGGGATGGGGAGAAAAGGCATACAACTGTAATTGAATAACAATAAAAAAATGTGCCATATTTTGATTATGTATTTGAGTTATGTATTTGTCAAAGTTTATTGAACTATTCACTTAAGATCTCTGTGTTGTCGCATGTAAATTATGACACAATAAAAAAAGAAAGAAAGAAACTCAAAAAAAAAAAAAAAAAGAAATGCATCCTTCAAGACTCAGCTTAGGTCTCACTATGAGTGAAAAGCCTAGAGACAGGGACAGATCCCCTTCCCCTGTGTTTCTGTAGCATCCCGAACTACCTTCACATTCACCCTCTCTGATAGAGATGGTCTGTTTCCCCGTCTGTCTTTTCCTTTACTTTCAGTAGAACAGAAATGAGATTCCTTAGACATTGTACATACACAGCAGACTGGATGTGCTTGCTAAAGACTGATTGTTGTTGTTGAGGGATAGTTCTCGTCAAGACTCCAGTCTGCAAGGAGAAGTAAGTACCAGGGCGTTGAAAACCAGATGGAGCCAGAGCAGGGAAGATTATGTTTACCTGTGTATCTTTTTTCTCTTTCTGTGCATTAAATGTAGTTCAGGTACTTACTGTTTTTTTAAAAAAATATGAATTTGTTTCATGGTAAATAAGAAAAGAGCTTAATTGCCTTCTAGTTCAGCTCTTAACAACTTCTTTCAAAAAGATTAACTGATAAATTGTGAATTCCTAGCTTCTCTTTTGGAATTACTATTTCCTGATTTTTGGAAATTTTCAAAATTAAATCTTTATGCTCTGCCATTAAGCCCAGCAGGAAATGTATCATGTTGGTAAATACTATTATTTATGAGTCAGAAGTTCACAGGTTTCACTTCAAGACTGAATCACCACAGTGGTGCCATGGTGTCAGCAAATACTGAATTAAAAATTTACATTGTACTTAAAATTTGAAAAATGATTAATAAATTCCCTGTAGAGGTGGTGTGATATTGTCAAAAGGGCAGGGACCTGGGCAGGAGAAGGCTAACAGTCTGGTCTCAGATGTGCCACCATCTGTGGGACTTGGAGAAAGTCACATGGCCTCGGTTTCCACTTTTGCACAATGGTGGTATTTTGGAAGCTGGGCTGGGATAACTGCAACAGCATAGTCATGACCAAAACTAAAAACTAAGAGCCATATTTAACTGCTCCATACAAGGAAGTAATTGGAAGGAAACTAGATCTATTCTGTGAACAACCTACCTTTCAAATGCAACGTTGAGAAAATGTTTGTTTAACTTCCCTAATTTCATAAGACCACCAAATGCATAAGAACATGGATGGCAAGGTAAAGATTTAATTTTAAAAATGTTTTGTGTAAACTTGGTAACCAGATTGAAAGTCAGGAGATATATGGCCTGCTTCTTGTTGTTGGGTGAAGGCTGGCGCTGTGGCGCCCAACACAAACTGGACAGGGATAATCAAGACACGCCAAAGAGCCTTGGGCAAATCCAGGAAGGCAGCATCACCTAGCAGGTGGAAACATGGGCTTTAAATCTCAGGTTTGCTCCTTTGTAACAGCCTGATTTTAGGCAACTTGTCTAACCTCTGTGGAAGTCAATCTTATGATTTGGAAAATGAGGAAATGTCAATCGATAGGGTTTTAAGAAACAATACTTGGGTCATTATATGTTAAAGATATAGTAAATTATAGCAATTTTTGTGAGAGGCCCATGGGGACTGGGCCCCGGCCTTGCTGGAGCCATCATCTCAGACTTAGTGGCAAGAGTCCTGACCTCTAATGATGACAGTAAACAACATTTGTGGACCATCTATAGACTTGCACACTGATCACCTCATTTTCTTACCATAATGACCCTGGAATCGAAGTAAGTATTAATCCATTTTAATGGTGAGGAAACTAAAGCAAAGGATTGAAATGAGACAGCTAAGATGAGCCACCTGGTAAGTAGCAGAATTGGAGCTTAAACCAAAGGTCTGCTGTGTCCTAATCTTTATCTGTCCATGGTGCTCTTAGTTCTACTTAGCACTAATGATGTGTAGCCTTAGGTCAGTTACCTAACTTCTCTGTTTAATTGGTTTAATTAACAAAATGACTAGAAGAGCTTTAAAAACCCTTCTGTGACTTCAGACATTTTAGGGGCAGGTACTATGCAAATTCTGAAGAAGATATTTTGAAAAATAACTTTACTAAAGAAGAAATATATGCTATTATTAACTATGTAAATAACAAATTTAGGATAATTCTGACGTTTGTTTGGGGGAATAGGATAGATAGTAAATTGGGAAGGGACTCACAGGGACCTTCAACTTTAGTGGCTAATGTTTTATTTCCTAAGCTGGAGTAATATTGTTTATTGAAAACAATATTGTTTATTTGCCTCATTGATATAAAAATATTTCATAATATACTTTTTAAAAAAGACTGGAAGAAAACACACACGTAAAGAAATAAAAGCAGTCTAATATTTTCATAACCTTACATCAGAAATTTTTGACACTGAATATTCACATTATGGGGAAAGTTGAAGCGTTATAAGGAACCCATTTATATTCCCTAATAGGGATGAGACTTTGCATAGTAAGTCTCAACTTCAAGTTTGGCACCGTAAATCTATTTTTATTTCTCTTAGGTGGGACTGTGGGTTTGGTGGCAGGACTGTTAAGAAAATGAAGCAAACCAGAATTTTTTGAATACGTTGCTTTGTTTGGGAACAGCCTATTTTGAAGAACAGAGTAGGTTCCTACAGAGGAATAGAGTAAGTTTTGGGTTTCTACTAGTCAAACAAAGGTGCAAATGGACAACACATCTGCCAGCGAATCAGAATCCTCACAGAGCTGCTGCCAGCATCCTGTGAAGCTCACACTGGCGTGGTGCTTTACAGTTTACAAAGCACTTCCATACATAATAGTGTGCTAATAGAAATAGTATGCTAATAGAAAATGCTAAACAGTGGTAAGTGATTTTGCCAGGTGAAGAAACTAAGGGGCTAAGTCTAAGATCACTTGGCTGGTGAAGTCTAGAGTCAGAACTGGAACCCCATCGTTTTACTGCAAAAGCCCAGGGTTGTCTTCCTACACTGTAGCATCTTTCTATTTGCAGCCCTCCCTCCACCTAGTACTTTCTTTTCCTTCTGTCTGAGATAGGTACTTACGCCAGGTTGCTATTACCTTGGTTTTAACTTTCACATTTTTCTTTTCTTTTTTTTTTAAAGATTTTATTTATTTATTTTTAAAGAGAGAGAAAGAAACATGAATGTGTTGTTGCTTCTTGCACCCCCAACTGGAGACCTGGCCCTCAACCCAGGCATGTGCTCCAGCTGGGAATCAAGCCGGTGACCCTTTGGTTCGCAGGCCCGGCACTCAATCCACTGAGCCACACCAGCCAGGGCGTTTTCACATTTTTCAATTTCAAAGGTTTTGGCCTCTTTTCTACTAAAATGATTAAATGTGACTAATCCATTCTAGAGGTTACCAAATGTCCACGGCTTTTGATGATCCTGGGCTGCTTACATACTTTACTACTATTTCTTACATCTTTTCCTTGTAGCAGGAAAGGGAAGTTGACTTTTCCATTGGTGCTTGGAAAAATAAGAATGTCCAGACAAACACTCCTCCACAAACCCTGCCAAAAAAACCAAACAATCATCATGGTGCCTCTACTGGAGCCAGGATTTTGTCACTGATTCAGATGAAGGCAAAGGATTCTCTGAATTTTCGTCTTGGCATCTAACACGCTAGCTTGCACAGACTTGGAATTCAATTGATTTGCTTTATTTTTACCTAAGTTATTACAGTCTCTGTTTCCATACTGTTCCTTTGCTGAGGTAAAAAGCACAGTTATGCTTGAATTAGTCAAGTAATCATGAAATCATAAATTTGGTGAGATTACTTATACAGGAACTCATGCCTTTTCTCTCATATTTAAAAAGCTTTATGCCATATTATTATGAATTTTATTGCAAATATCCATTCTCACTTTTGATCCAATTTTGAGATAATTCATATGTGTTAGTTGTATTCTGAGAAATGTCTTCTGCTCTTCCTAGTAATTTATCCAAAAGAGAAAATAATGTTCTATTCTTACCAAAGACACAGACCCTACTAAGTGAACAATGGTTTTGGTGCTTTTACCTGTATGATTGCATTTAGTTCTCATCACTGACTTTGAGGGGCAGGTCACATTATCTGAATTTTACAGACTAGCAAACAGACACAAGGGGTGAAATAACTTGCCATGTAAATGTTAATACAACAAAGAGAGACAGAGCAGGTATCTCTGAATCTTTCAATAACATCACAGTCTCTAAAAGATAAAAGTTAGAGGGAGAGTAATTATTACACATTTTAGTCCTGCAGGAGCTTCCCAATAGTTAGACTGTTGAATGCCCAGCCACTGCCTTTATGAGATGTCTGGCTTTGTGCCCATTTGAAATGGACTGGATCCTTAACTCAGAGAAAAAGCACTCAGAAATTGTGGGTGAATTTGGAAGGTACATTTTCATATGCAATGATAGAGCAGATATGAAGAGTATTATTAATCAAAGTTCCTAAGAAACATATATTATCCCCAAGTGTTCTAAGATGAAACTTATTTCAACTCAGCCAACATTTTTTGTGTGTATGTAACTTAGTTGGTGACAAATATTTTTAATGAATTGAGAGTACCCCAAGATAAAGATGATGTAATTTCTGCCCTTTAGGATCTCCAGAAGAAGACTGAGTTTTATAAATGACTTTTATAGAAGGCAAAACACTGATATTTCTTCTTCCCATTTCATAAATGATGATCTTTACTAGGATTTTATTTTTGGTCATTTCCTTTTTTTTTTCCCCTCATCCTAAGTACACTCATCTATTTTCTTTATTTCAATGACCATGTAATCAGCTGTGACTCCAAGATGTTTATATCTCCTGGATTCTAGCCTCCCATTTATAACTGTCTTCTGGACACATCCACCTGTGTTTTTCAGGTATTTTGAATTCCACATATACAAAATGGAACTTTTACTCATTTTTGTGTTCTTGGTTTTGTTTGATGGCATCACTGGGTGTCAGTTTTCCAAAGTAAAAATCTTAAATGCATCATTTACTCTTCATCAGTCTCCCATCCTTCATCTTCATTTGTTCATCAAATCCTGTGAATTTTTATCTGCTAAATCTGCCTTGAATTTTATCTTTTATCTCTGTCTTTAGGTTTCCTCTCTTGCCTGGATGACTAAAATCATCCAGCTATCCTCTCAGCCTTTTAATTCTTCCCCTTAGAGCTGTTCTCTATATAGTTACCTTGTTGATCTTTACAAAATGTAACTGATAACATGACTTTAACTTATCTGAAACTTTTGAATGATTTCCTCCTAGTAAATTCAAATCATTATCATAGCCCTACTAGTCTGTCAGTGACCTAGTCTTTTCTGCTACTCTTTTGGTGCCAAGTACACTCATTGACTTTGTTTCTGGGCTGATATTTAGTTGGTATGCACAGGTAAAGACCACTGTCAATTTTGATTGGTCAGTACACATGCCCTACTGGTTGTTAAATATTTAAAATCACTTTTATTTTAGCAATGCCAACCTGTTTCCCATTTTTCAATCATGCAGTTCTGTGTCCTTTGAATAGTCAGTTTTATCTGCCCTTCTTCTCTACCTGGCAAATTAATATTACTTGTTTAAGACAAATATCACTTCCTCTGCAGTATCTTCTCTACTCTCCCTCTAAACAGGAAGAGGTTTTATTCTCTCTGGCATTTCAAAAACACCTTGTGCATATGTTGATTATATTATCACATTATATAACATCGTTTGCCAACTTTTTTTCAAGAAAAAAATCTTTTTGAAATCACCAATGTCTAACAGTATTTGGCATATAGAAAGGACTCTCCTAAAACATTTATTGAATTGATGGATAGATGGATTTAGAGAAGTTTCACAAAATGGATTCGAGTTTGATTTTGAAGACTAGGTTGGGGAAAGGCATTCCAGAATGGAGGACTAGGATGTGCCCAAAGCAGAAAAGATCAGCATATGACGATGTCTGTCCAGAAGTCCAGTCATTGTTAATATAATGAGAATGGTTTATGTGACATTGATATAACCTGGCAGCCAAGAGGAGTAGACTGGAATGCACATGGGTGAACAATGATAACTTCACTGTAGTAGTCAGCGGGGGTGGTAGATGCCATTGAGCTGAGCATGTGTACTATGCGACATCACAGTAATAACTGAGCAAATAGAGCAACCAATCTGCATCAGATTTTGTGTTAAGCTTGAACATTCCTCCACGGAAACTATTTGGATGATTCAGAAGGCTGCAGCTATGGGCAACTGGTGATTGGCAGCTTCATCGACGACATGCCCGTTCATTGCATCCCATCTTGTACAGAGTTTTTTTGCAAAACATCAAATCACACAGATGACTCAGCCCCCCTACAGCCTAGATTTGGTGCCCTGTGACTTCTGGCTTTTCCCCAAAACTAAAATCACCTTTCAAGGAGGAGAAATTTCAGACCATCGATGAGATTTAGGAAAATACAACGGGGCATCTGATGGCGACTGGGAGAACTGTGTGAGGTCCTGAGGTACCTGCTTTGATGGGGACTGAGGTGTCATTGTCCTATGTACAATGTTTCTTGTATCTTCTTCAATAAATGTCTTTGTTTTTCATATTACGTGGCTGGATACTTTCTGGACACACTTCATATTATAGAGCAGTGAACCAAAGTTTAGGATGCAGTAGGTGGTAGGTAATAGTTTGATATTAAATATGTTGGGATCAAATTATGGAGGGCTTATGGAGGGCTCTGACAACCACATTGAGGAGTTGAGACTTATCCTATGTATACTCAAGATCTTCACATCAGAAGACTGTGAACAGGAGGTGACATTTTCCAAACTAGTTTTCAGCAGGACTTTTTAATGGCACTGTGCTATGAAAACTGAAGACTGGGAGCGGGCGGGTGGTCACGGTCCCAGAAGGGTTAGGTGAAGAAGGCTCTGTCTAAGCCTGTAAGAGTGCAAAGGTGGAAATAAACATGAAATTCATTTTGGAGACAGAACTGGCAAGATTTTGTGACAGATCTATTTGTGGGCTAAGGGGATAGTGAGAGATTAACTATAGTTACAATACTTCAAAATTGAGTGATTAAGAGACAAGAGATGATGCTTCACAGCAGACTTTGTAGAGTTTATGTTTGGTGAACAAAACAAGACAGAAGAACGTAGATGCTACCAGCTGTAGACTTCGTACTTCCACTCACTCTCAGAGCCCCGATTACTCGGTTTATCTCTCATGTTTTCTATGTTTATCTTAATGTCCAGTTGAAAACAAAGTGGAAAATGTAAAAGCAATGCTGATAAATACTTCTAATCACTGTTATGTAGGCTTGCTAAAGATAATTCAACTAACATACACAATTATGAATTTTTAAAATAAGGGTGAGGGGAATATAAGCTCTATCTCAAACATACTCAGTGGCAGAATAATTTATTTTATATATTGAAAAATACATTATTTTAGTATCATCAAGTACACCAAGACATAATTAACACAGAAGCCAGTAAATATTCAGTTAACAGGGTGTAGATCATCTGTGCTGTCCGGTATGGAAACCACTAGCCACATATAGCTGTTGAACACTTGAAACATGTTAGTCCAAACTGAGATGTGATGGAAATATAAAGTGCACATTAGATTTCTGAAGATTTAGTACAAAAATGAAATAACATCAAATATCTCAACAATTTGTTATTTTTACTACATGTTGAATGATAATATTTTGGATACATTGGTTAAATGAAATGTACTGTCAGAATCAATTTTGCCTGTCTCTTCTTTGGTGGTTCCCAGAGCATGAGAATCACACACACGGTTCACATCATGTGTCTATTGGACAGTGCTGGAATGTTCGTCTTTTTCAACAACCAGCGACAGGCAACTGTTTAGTCCCATGCGTACAGATGGCTATGCTATGTACTAAAAGCTCTGAAGTTAGCTGGGGAATAGCAGTTGCATACCTTATGGATTTTTAGGGCTTGATAATATTTCTATCAATATAGAGAACGTTGGTTAGAAAAGTGAATCGTCTTGGATTTGCTGTCTCCCCTTTCAAACATTAGTTTTGTTCTCTTACACCCTCTCCCCAATATCTTATTTGGTGATTTGTGAGGATCCAATCTTATATTTGTTACAAAACAGTCAGGAGTTTGACTTAGAAGTTCCTAGAACCGTTGGGTTGGAGGAAAAGAATTAGCACTTCACATGTAGTGCTATGCATGTGGCCAGGATGCAGAAACCTGAAAAATATCACTATACATGTACTCAATCCTCAAACTATATTCAACATACATTATTCTTTTTCTGAAGATTCTGAAGAAACTTCCCCGCATCATAAACGTTGGGGTCATCCAAAATATTGTCTGTTAGCCACAGTACAGAAGAAGGAGATTATTTGCATTTGATACATTCTGGAGGTTTAGATAAAAAAAGAATTTACTTTGTGTTGATGGAATTACTGATATTAAATTTGCACTACCCTTCCAGGTAAACCATGTGAATATCTGTGATTGTACAAAAACAACCGTTTTTAAAATAAAATGACTTGTCAATGGCTAATATCTTAATTTTTATATTTTGGGCAAGGCACTTAGTTTTCCATGCTTTGGTTCCTTCAGCTTGCAAATGGAAGAGATTGTTTTGTTTTATGTTTTGTTCTTATGGGAATGAGAAGTAAATGCTTTGTTTTTGTTTTTTAAAGCTAAGTTTCTAATTATAAAGGAAAGTGCTTCAATGCTTTAACAATATACTGAATAGATTAAAGTGGCAGAAACAATGTAACCCAGAAGATGCAAAACATTCTTTGAAAGTGGCAGCTTCATTTTAGAAGAGTTTTTGACTGGGGTAGAGTAGTGCCTATGGAAATAAATAAGTAGCTGAAAACCATTTATGAGTACCAAGATACGAATGCAGTTCAGCCTTGCAATTCTCAATTAATAACCTGTGTGCGGACATCTCTTATTTAAAAAGGGCTGCCTGAATTGAGGTTATGTTCAGTTTTCCAAGTGCCAGTCTAGATGTGTTTTTATACTTTGATTACTAAAAACGGTTTTATTTTCTTTTTAAAAGGAAAATTTGCATCAGTTACTGAATAGCCCACATCATGGACTAAAATGCTCTCAAAAGTATGCACAAACAAAGCAAAAACAGGAAAATAGCTAAGTTTTCAAATGAGTAATATTCATTTTCAGGTAAAAAGAATTGAATTATTCAAGGCTAGACTGCATATTCAAATCAGAGTTATGCATTTTGACAAAACATTGTTAACATTCCGTTGACTGAATAAGTATTACTAATACACAGATTGTACCTGGGGTGCAATTTGTATCCTGGCTGCGTACCAAATGTACCAGTGTTTCTTTGCATTCAGAATGGGGTATGTTTTTGAGTCAGTATTAAAATGTATGCTATTAACCTCAATGTCTACTCAGTTTTAAAAGAAAACACTTGTGGAAATGGTATTGTTTTTTACAGAACTTGCATGCTTTAAAGTATCAGTAACACTTAACCATTTTGGTTTTTACATACGCCTTTAAAATGAAAGGAATCAAGCCATTAAAAAACAAAAACAAAAACAGAAGTACCTTACTCACTGAAGCAAAGATACGTAAAATTGTCTGCTAGACCAAGCTACGTTGCTGGATTAAATCAGTAGACAGGTCTCCAAATATGGAGAAACAGGGTCAGCTGCTAAAATTCGGAGATATGCAGCTGTGTTCAGCTTCCAAACCATGTTTAGTTATAGATTCAATAATTATTTATTGAGTTCTTATTATGGATCAGGCTTGAGCAAAATAGACATATGTGTTCATTGGTCTCATGGCACTTAGCAACTAGTGTGTGTGCTGGTTGGGAGGAGGGAGGTGACAAATTGTGGCTGGACAATTGTGCAAATAAACATGGCATTAAAAAGTAGTGGCTAAGAGCACACACTTTAGGCCCAGACATGCGTGTGAGTCCTGGCTTCACAGCTCACTAGCTGTGGAATCATGGACGTGTGATATAATGTTTCTGTGTCTCGTTATCTTCTGCAAGGTTGCTGTGAGGTTTTTTTGTTAGACTGTATAATAGCCTAGAACATGAATGCTTTGTATTGGCTATTTTTTTTCTTAAACTGTAATAATGGCTATGAGGTTATGTAATAATACCACATGATCTTGGCTGGAGCTGGGGTGGGGTGGGGTTCAGAAGAAAGCTTTCCTAAGAAAAGGATGCTTGAATGGGGATCTGCAGGATGGGTAGGATTTAAGTAGATTGAGGGGATGGAGGTGGAGAAGGAAGTGGGGTTGAAGTTGCAAAAGAACTTTCCAAGCAGTAGGAAGAATCTGTGCTGATACTTTGAGGCAGGAGGGGGTATGGCACCTTCCAGGCCCCAAAATTAGCCCCAGAGTGGCTGCAGTTTGGAGAGGGAGGAAGGGAGTGACTAGAGAAGAGGAGGTAATGACCTTGGCTCACAACAGGAACTTGAGTTTGCTCAAACATTTTTTTTGTTTTCAGTTTTGCTACTCCCCACACCCCCATTCTCTCTCTGCCTCTCTCTCAAGCAAATGATAGGACTGGGGTGGTGGGGTGGGGGGTGTAGGGGATGGGGGGGAGGTATTTCTTTGTGTCATTTCTGCTCAGCCTTGCAAGTAAAAATAATTCACAAGTGGCTCAACATATAAAACTGAAATTCTACAATTTGTCTAAATGTGAGATGTAAATTAAATTTCCTCTTAGTGTTCAACTTACCTTTTTGTATGCATTGTAATCCCCTATTTGTGTTTATGCTCCACAGCCAAAGTTCTGCCATTAGCTGGGGAAAAATTTTATAATGCTCAATACAAAAGAGGTGGGGTAGATGGGTACTAATTAAACCCAAGCAGTAAGAGACTTAAGGAAAAAGATTTCTATAGATCTTATAATGGGGTGAATGTCATGTTCCAATTCCTACTTTATGTAAAATCCATTATACAGTATGTAAAATAATTCTCCAAATCTTGATTTCCTCAATTGAAAATGACCCTGGGCATACACTGTAAGTAGAGCAAGGTTTGAATTTCTTGATCTTTGCACT
Organism: Desmodus rotundus; assembly: GCF_022682495.2. NCBI lineage: Eukaryota > Metazoa > Chordata > Mammalia > Chiroptera > Phyllostomidae > Desmodus > Desmodus rotundus. The sequence goes on from NC_071388.1 coordinate 40,718,861, forward strand.
CTTTTGTTCTCTCGGTACACGATGTCTTAAATGAGCAGAATAATTTAGGAATGGTAGGTATTGAAACAACTAATTTTTCCTTTCTGTAATCTGCATAGACTTCAAAATGCCTACAAAGCACAAAGTGCCAGTTCATATAATTTGTTGGCAAGGATAAAAAGAAGAAAGAAAATTTGTCCTAAGCGTGTGAATCGGCCCAGCTTTAACAGATATCTTTCTGTCATGTGCAGCCTGAGGGCTTCTGCCCATCTGAGCTTTATTTGACAATTACCACTTGCCAGCATAATTAAATGATAATTTATAAATACTAAGAAAGCATAATGGGGAAGAGCAAATAGGTGCTACCAGGGCATTGAATAAAGTTGATCTGCTTCAGTGGCAATTTTCATCTCTTCTCTTGGCTGTTAACTGGTCTCACTTTTTGTGTGTGTTTTGTTTAGGTTTGATATTTGTTAGGGTGGTATTATCTCCCTACATATACACATTTTATCACAGAAATAATTCTAATATTTCTTTTGCTGTTCTTTTTGCAGCCAATGTATTTATGAAATAGTGCTTATACTTTAATTCATAATGTAAATTTAGCACCTAAAATTGTACGTATTACTAGAGAGAGACCAAACAAATTAGTTATTTTTCTGTTTCTCCCCCACCTTTATTTTTTTGTTTCAGTGAATGAGTGCTTTTTCTGTGTTGTGTCTGTGATTTTCTTTTAATCGGTTTTTTAATCACCTGGGCTTTGCAGTTAATTGCATTCCACAGTCTCTCCATCTACTTCGTAGAATGCTGGCAGCTTTTTATAGGACAGAAAGCAGACATGCTAGCCAGGACTCTGGTGAGAAGGGCTCCCTAATCTTGCAGTGGTAAGAATGATACTTTACATGTAGCATGGAAATTTTGCTGTGTTCCTACTGAATATACACATTACTCAAAAAAGAATTCTGTAGTTTAGATGGCTTTTGTCCTATCAGCGTCTCTTCTCAAGTTTCCTTACTCATTATAAATACTAGGGCAATTTCTGCAGAAGCTGTTGTTAGGCCACAGACAGAGACACAGATTTGTCCTGGGTAACCCAGATAAAGCAGTGCAAGAGCAATCCTCCATTTGAATGGAAACGAATCAGTAAAATGAAAAAAAAAGAAAAAAATTGAATTCCCACACCTTTAGAAAAGCATCTTTAAAGAAGGCAAATGGTGGGGGAAGAAGACACTGTTAGTGGGTTGTGAAGAGACAGAGGTCGTTTTTTCCCCCACCATCATGAATTAAATAATTTTAGCGACTACTGATTAGGGCCTTGGTGGTTTGAGTGAAGAGTATGGAAATGGCTTATCAGGAGAATAACAAAATAAAAGGCTTTGGAGTTTAATGTTGTCAGTTCCTCAAATTATTCAGCATTTTGTCCTTATAAATAACAATTATTTGCCTTTTTGAGAGTTGAAAAATTATGTTTCATGTTTAAATATTTAAACATACAGTGCCATCGTTGGGGGGGAAATCCTAATGTCAGAAAAGATTTTTATACAAGGAATAATTTGAAAGTGGTGGATTAGTTTCCACCTTTTGAAACACAGTGCTTTCTATAATCTTCAAACATTATTTAGGATAATGGAAGCCATCATCCTGGTTCTCAAATGTTAGCACTTCCATTAGAATTTGCAGCTACCTCTTATTTTTTATATTAAAATACAAGGCTTAAAAGGTATTATCTTACTAAAGAGGGGCAATTGTAGAGATGATTTGATTGAATAAAGGAAAAAGCTGTACAGGCCTTTTAAGATCAAGGATGTATTGATGGAAAGCTATCATTAGAGACAATTAATGTTCTCCAAGGGAAGAAATTGATTATGGACAAAGATGGACCCTAAGGAGCAGATATGTCTTAATGCTCTAAGGCCTTAAGGATTATGCATTTCATTCACAGCATCTGTATTTTAACCCTTTGTAGGGACTAGGATGCTAGCTTACTCTTGCAAAAATGACATTAATTAAATTTTTACAAAAAAGGTTGTGTCTCATAAAGGATGTTCATAGTGATTGAAATTGTATTCTTTATAACATTAAAATAGTTAAACTTGTAGCATCATTTCTCTATATTGCTCTTTAGAGTAGATCTAGACATAAAAATATAGAAGAAATAAAATTAGATGGTGGTGGCCGGTCTTCAACCTCATGAAAGTGTGATAATGCCCAATAATTACATTAAAGATGTGCTTTCTTAAGGATCCCCTGAACTTCAGCTGCATTTATGTTTCCAAATAACATATCCCTTTAACTTGCTTGTTCTTTCTATGGATCTCGTGCAAAGCATTCATCATGTTGTTAGCCAACCCCTAGTAGCCGTGGATCACAATTGGGTACTTAATAAGGTGGCAACCCCACTGAGAACATTTCACATAATTATTCTCAGCAGAAAGAAGATTGTTATGGCTTTTTCCCCCCTTTTTGAATTTGGCAGAATTCCAAGTGATTTATTTCGGGCTCCTAAAATCCAGTGATATATCATTGGTGAGTTGTACTTCATGTATATATAGTCTGTATCCTCACTTTTTTGTAGAGTGTACTGCAGGCCAGCAGAATCAGTTTAATTGTAAAGCTGGCCTCCTCGAATCTGGGACCAGCCTCAGAACAAGAGAGTGATGCAAACAGCTCTTTGGCCACAAGTTTCAGAGGCTGTCCATCTGAACTGGTGCTTTTAGAAACCAACCTCTCTCAAGACTTCACTGTATTATTTAACAACGTGTTATGGTTATTGCTAAGTAATTGGGAGAAACTTACACATTGCAGACGTAAATGGCTTACTTATCCAGAGAGCTCTGTGGTTACAAATATCAGCTAAGGGAAGGGAGGTTAGACACTGGGCCGGCCCTAACTTTGGTCTTAGAGTTTAGAAATAACTTATTTAGTTAGCTCAAATCATTAAGATAGTTTTTACTTTATGATTTCTTTTTTTTCTTTTCTTTCCTTTTTTTAGGTAAAATTAACTTTTTTTTTTATTCTTGTTCAGTTATTTGTCCACTTTAAATATTCACAATTTAAAGGTACATCCTGATGCTCTTGGACCTTAAAGATTATGCATTTCATTCACCATTTGATATTTTTCAAAAATTTAAAACAATTTGGAAATAATTATTTTGAAAGAACAGCGGGAGGTTATGCATCGTACATTATATTGTGGTGCTACTGGGTTATGAGCTTAAGTCTCCCAGCTGCTGTTGCCCACTTGTGTCTGTGAGCACTCAACACTTACATCAGTTCGAGTACACACATTCCGATGACTATGTCAGTGGCTGTGAGCGGCTTTTTCTGGTAAGACCAGCATTTTTTTCTGTGAGAAGATAGTTTCCTATGTGATTCCTCTAACAGGAAAAACAGCACATGATGTTATATACCCAAAGGTCTAAAGAAAGATTATAGCTATTTTGTAATGTAATTCTGGGAAAAAGAGGAAGAACATATGGGTTGTCTATAAGTTTCATTGGCCATGTTGCCAATGAGAAGTGATATTATATTAAAGGCTTTTTTTTTTAGAGGGAATGTAGTTTTATGAAAAGAGTGAGAATAACTAAGTGGATGCCCCAAACTAACGGAGTGTCTCTCAAGTTTTGAATCTGAGTGCTAGGGGAGGTAGTGATGCCACTAACAAATAAATGAGGGAGAAAACTGAGCTAGGGTGAGGCATATTACATTGGAGTGCCTGTCAAACCCAGGCATAGATGCCCAACAGGCAACTGGAAGAGGTCTGGAGTTTAGTAGAGAGGCCAAAGTTTAGAAGACTGGTTTAGAGGTTTAAGAAAGTATCAAATTGATAAGAGGAAGAATAGGCTAATGCTGTGACATATAAACCCAGAGAAAATAAGTGAGTAAGTAGTCAGGTGCCACTAAGGACCATAGGGAGATCAAGGGGAATGCGAACCTAAATTAAGGCCATTGGGTTTGACCATTCCTAGCTCATTTCTAGGGTAGGAAGTCAGATCTGCTTAAGTTTAAATCCTATTCCCCAATTATTAAGGGCATTGTGTAGTCTTGGGGAATTTACTTAATCTCTCTGGGTCTCACTTATTTACTCCTCATGACAACCCCAGGGGGTGGTAAAAAGTTATTAGGACACAACTGAGATGCAAAGGAATAACTTTCTCCAAGGTTCCACAGCAAGTAATGGCTGAGTAAGAATTAGAACCACTTAGAATTAGATTTCTAAGTCTCCTTCCTAGTTTTACAGATCAATAGCTGGAGATGCAGGAAGATTAAACAAATTGATTAAATATGGGACAGAGCCATGATCTGAACCCTGTCCACCAGACTTTCAATTAATATCTATTCACTATATCACCTTTCCCATTACTGACTATGAGATTTTAGAGGGGGAACAATTTACAGGGAACAGAAATACTGGACTTATTGGGCTAAAGTAGCTCTATTTAGGGACCTAGGACCTCTATAGCCAGACTGTGTTGGAATAACTCAGAGCGTATTCTCTGGACCAGACATCACCTGGGAACTTGTCAGAACTGCGGATTCTCTGCCCCACCCCGGGTCTGTTGACTCTTCAACTCTGGCAATCTGTGGTTTAACAGTCCCTCCAGGTGAGGTTCTTATGCATGCTAAGGTTTGAGAACCACTGTCCTAATCTAACCTTGCTTCCAAGTATTTCTTTTTCTATTGGTGAGTGTTGCCAAGTGCCAGGTGGATCCAATTGTGGCTAGAACTGTGGTTCCCAGCATTTACAACCATCAGAATCAACTGAGAAGGTTTAAATGCTGCTGAAATCTAGGTGCCATTTCCAGAAACTCTTACTTAATTGGTCTGGAGTGTGGCATGGGCACTGGGATTTCTAAAACTTACCCAGGTGATTTTATTGCTTGTACATCAAGGGCTGGATACTTCTGGTCTAGAACCGTGGTTCTCAAACTTTAATATGAATCAGAATTTCATGTGGAGAGCTGCTCCTAAGGCTGATCCATTGGGCCCACCCTCAGAGTTTCTCACTCAGAGATCTGAGATGGGGACAGCGAATTTGCATTTCTAACAAGTTTCCAGGTGATGCTAAAGCTGCTAGTCTGGGGGCCACACTGTGAGAATTGCTAGTTTAGAAGTTACACATTCATTTTGGGGGATGTGATGAACAGAGCTGGTAATTTCAGACAGACCACTCTCATTCCTGCCAGAGTGCCCTGGTGATGCTTCCATGTTTGTATCTCCTCAGCAGGGATGACTTAGCCTCAAAATACATGTCCTGGCTGTGCTTCTCAAAATTTAACTAGTGCACAGATCCTCAAGGGCCCTTGCTAATGTAGGTTCCGATTGAATGGGCCTGGCTGCGGTGACCCTGAGACTCTTCATTTCTGGCTAGTCCCCTGGTGATGCTGATGCTGCTAGTCCATGGCCCATGCTGGGTAACAAGGCACTAAGAGTGTTTCTCAAATTTGCCTAATCATCCAAATTACCTGAGGTGCTTTTACTACAGGTTTTTGGCTTCCCTTGAGTCCTACTGAATTACAATATCCAGGGGAAAGAGCTGTGTTGATTATCTTCGTTAAACAATTTATTAATTTATTCAAAAAATATTTATTGAACAATTACTCTGTGCCAGGCTGTGTGCTAGATGTAAACAAGTAGATGCCTAGTCCTGATCTCATGAGGCTTACACTTTAGTCAAAGAAACAATAAATAAGTTTTGTAAAAAGGTAGCTTATGACAGTATAGTGACAATTGCCTCAAAGCACACAAAACAAGGACATGAGTCCGAGTTCTGCAGTGATACAACGTTGCATAGCATGCTCAAGAAAGGCCTTCTAGGAGGAGCCACCCTGGCCTCACCCTGTTAATGGGAAGATCCTGGGGGAGCAGAAGCAGAGGCTCTGAGGGTGGACTGAGCTGGGCTCACTGCCTGGAGTTAAGGATGGTTGGGGGCCACAGGCAGGATGATTGAATGCCCTGCTAATTTTTTACTTCCTCACATTTTGGAAACATTTCTGAACCTATACCTTTCTTATACCTATCAGAGAGTAGTGGGGTACTTGTTTTGGAAAAGTCATCAATCACCCCATCATTGTTCCCTAGAGGAGGAATGTGGCAGCTATTATGTAGTAATCCCCTAATGGCCAATAGAAATTCTTTCTGAAATCATAGAGAGAAAATTACAATGATTTCCTGCTAATCAGCTATGAAGAAGTGGTCATGTGCACAGGAAGTAAGTAAAGGTTCAAAGAGTTATTCCACTTAGAAAATGTTTCTACAACTTTGAGGTTCCCATTGCATAGTACTTCTTGGAGTGTTTGTTTGATTTCCCAGCACTATTAAGTGAAAGAAATTAAGAGTCATGAAAAAAATTGAAAAAGAAAGTGGGGTTTTCTTGAGGAGTGAGCTCATATGTTTTTAGGATTAAGTTACAAATTTGTTTTATGGCTACTGTTTATTTACATAGATAATTTTAAGAGCTTCTTTTTCTATATATGTTTCATTCACGAGCTACCTAAAATGGTAGAGGAAAAATAAATGAGAAGAAATCTCTGGGCAGAGGCAGATTTCACCTGTATTATTTTTTTTCAAGCTGTGAGCACTCATTAATTATGAGTTAAAAAAAACGTTTAAGATTGGTAACATGTGCTGCTGTTAGCATGCATTTAACACCTGCAGAAATGAACATGAAAAGTGTGACAGCGCATAGGTGGAACACCCACTGGGTTGACTGTGAATACTGTCAACAAATTTTACTTTGTTAATTTTTTCTTATTAAAAAAATCCAAGAAATTTTAATAGTGCAGCTGTTTAGAGTATCACAACAAAATGATATAATGAAGGGGGAGGTTATAAACCTTTAACATGGAAGCTGGGGTCTGGATTTGTGGCTCTTTTAAGCTTTGCTTCTCACCCACTTTCCTGTACTTTTCTTTTTTAAAAAGATCCTCTTTGCTTGTTGGTCTTGGCAGTCTCAGTTGTCCTGTGAGGCATTTCCTCTCCAACTACGGTTGAGAGGCAGCCAGGGCAGGTCAGCTGACAGGATCAAACACCTTAAGCAGTCTTTCCTAGAGTTGGAGACTGAGGTGTCCTTTTGCACCTAATTTTCTAATAATGAAGTTGTAATAACTGTAGACAAGAGGTTATTATCAGCTCCTTCCATAGCACCTATGAGTGTAGGTTCTGTCTTCTGAACTCTGTGTTCACTGTTCCTTAGAGCACAGGCCATTTCATTCACCTCCTGGCGTTACTCACAGTATGGTGGTAGGCAGAGAGCATGCGCTTGGAAGCACTTCCTGAATGATGCTGCGTTGCTGTGCTCTGATCTTATTGGTTAGTTTCATTGTAGAATGAGAATCTTGCAAGTTGCTTCCCATGATCTGCCATCATTGATGATTTTGTCTCCAAATTCTGTAAACCAATTTACTCAGTAGGAATGGGTAATATTTTTCATTTGAAGAGACATTCCTCTCTCTCAAATAATTTGCCTAGATTGAAAGTAAATACTAGTGGGTATGTTAATTTCTACTTTTAAAACTGTAAAGTGCTGAAGTTTTCAAAGTATCCACAGGGTTTCCTCATTCTCCCACCCATTTCCTTCCACACTCTTGCACTGGCCCAACTACTGTTAACCTGTCATACTGTTGCCTTATAAAAAGAAATTCATAAACCCAAAATACTCCAGGGACACAAAATCAAAAGATCTAGGTTAAGCTCAAGTTCAGCCAGGTCTGTTTCCCCCCAGGCCCAGGAAAAGGCTCTTGATTAAGTCATGGCTCTGGCAGTGAGGTGTGGGAAACGTTTGCACTTCTCACAGCCGAGAGAAGACCCTGGAAATGATACATTTTACACCCTCTTAGATGAGACTTGGGAGCTAGAAAGCACTTCACTCTCATCCCTCTGGGACGAAGAATCTGTTTGCAGTAATCACTGGCAGTGTTGACAGAATGTTCAAAACCATCTGCTCAAGGGCAAGTGTTAACTCTATCAAATCCTAATATTTTAAGCACACTGATCCCCAGGCCCAGGAGACCTCCTGACAGAGCTCTCCTTGGGCTGTGTGTCAGCCTGCCATCAATTATTACCCCACTGCACAAAGGCCTGAGACACCAGCCAAAACTCAATGAGCGGAGGCCGTTAGAATGAGAAATGCAGCAACAGAATCCACTTCATTCAAATCCTGTTAGTTGTTATTGATTGGAGGTTTTCTGATTCTTTAATGCAAGAGTTTCTTTGTAATATATGAATATTTTGCCTTCAAATTTATTTTTTGTAAACAGGCTTTTTAAAAAAACCTCAAGGAATACCATCTTCAGTATGGCTTTTAAAAATTAATGTAGACTTACTGTGCATACATAATTGTATACAAATAAGCATAAAAACAGATTATATCAGCAAATAAAAATCCTTCACCAAAATTACTTAGTAAAATAATAAAATTCAGCTGGTAGATTTTTGATATATTACTCTCACAACACTCACTATTAGCAGCCATCAAGTTGTTTAAACTGGTCAGAATATTTATTTAGTGTTAATATATCTTGCTAGTACAATTACTCCTCAGAGTGTTTCAAAATTAAAAGCATATAGTACATTAAAAAAACACATAGCAATAAAACCATTACATAGCCCAACAAGCTGAAAACATTGCCTTCTCAGAGGAAGCCAGTTTACATTTTCAGGACAGATCTGAGCCTTTTGCACAAGTAAGGCCCCCACCAGAAAGGAAAGGCACTGGCTGAACCATCTGTGAATTATCTCCGTGATTCTCTACTCTTGTCAGAAGCATTCCAGTAAAACTGACATTATTTGCCATCATGAGTGTCTCAGAGGGATTAAGGGAAATACTGAGAAGAAACCCAGCACTAAAAGAAAGTTCTCAGCCACAAAGCCCCAAAAGTTCAAATATGACATTTTTATTTTTCATTTCTTTTGTATGTGAGAATTTCATTCTATGCCACATAATCATGCCAGGCTACTATAGGCAATCAGTAAATAATATGTGTTCAGTAAATGGATATAGGTTCTGCAACACTATGGCACTAATGTTACCTGGATTTATGTTCTAGATATATGGAAGAGTACTTGGGGAATTCTCTGGTTGGGGTCACCACCACCACCAGTGCCATCCCCACAGTCTGTCACTGGCTGTGTGCCTTCATGTGCCAGGTGCTTTAACACATTGTCTCATTACCTGTCTACATCAGTTCTGTTATCAATATTATTATGAGCTCCATTTCAGAGGTAAGAAAACTGAGGCTTAGAGAGCTAAGTGGATCGGCCGAAGTTAGTGGTAGAGTCCAAACTAGAGCCTGGACAGAAAGTTTCAAAGTGTATTCTCTTCTAAAAGATAACTATTTCATGTCTGCAAGATCTTTGGAGGCCAAAAAGCATAAATAGGTCTGCATGTTTTCTTTTAGTGCTCATTGAATGACATCCACTCCTATATTATTCAGACATTTGTTGAGGGCCATAGTGGCCTTTTTAAAAAGTTCTAGGGTAGTACTGTACAAAGGGAGGGTTTGGTAACTGCTTGGAGAGGCGAGGAAAATAATTATTAGAGTTCTGTGCATTAAACAATTAGACTAAAACCTGCCTATAGGGTCCTCTCTCACACAGCACCTAGAGCTCTCCATTTAAATTATTCCATCTACAGATGACCTTCCTGATTTCTCATTTGACCATTTCTGAGCCTAATTTTCATGAGACGATGCAATATCTCTCCAATTTCATGTTATTTCTGCCACCCAGAGAACGTCGCATATTGCTCCCAGTGGTCTTTGCTTTGTTGCAGTTCTCTTTGTAACTGAACGTGTCCTCTTCTCTTTCTGTATGTGTATGTGTGTGTGTGTGTGCATGTGAGAGAGACAGAGACAGAGGCACAGAGAGACAGAGGTAGAGCGACGCAGAGAGAGGGAGACTTGGTGAACACATGGAGATGCAAATATACAGTATTCGTAGTTAGGATCCTGGTTCATAGAAGCTCTTAGATCATCTGGGCCTTCAATCAGTTGCTTAAGGTTTCTGAGTTTCACTTTCCCCATCTAAACAAGAATATTTCTCAGCGCTATTGTAAAAGTTAAGATAATATGAAAAAAGTATGTACTTTATCAGGCACATTTTAAATGCTCAATGAATATTAATTCCCTACTCTATTTTCTTCCTGCCATCTTGGGTTTTTTATGTTATTTGTGTAAGGAAACAGTGTTAGTAACCTTGGTTCACAGACAAAAAATGGGAAAGTACTGGCACATTCATATAAAACTCTGGATAAATGTCCCCTAAGAATCAACTTGTATTTATGTTTGGATATTACGACTTTAGAGTTATTGTTACTATAATTAAAATAATAGACTGGCATAATAGTTACTACTTAAAGATTTTTAAAAGGCTGATTTTTGCCTTTCGCCTATATCTTGAACACTAGCCTTTTGGAGTTCTTCTGAGATACGTTGGGTTCTGCAGTGGAGCTCTCTGCCTCCGGATCTAGTCCTCAAACACCTGTGTGGTGAGGCAGTGCGGCACTGTCCTGGGTGCTGAAGGGGCTGTCAGGAATTAGAAGAGCTATCGACTCAAGATAAGACTAGGTAACATGAGCAATAATTTTTAAATGCATATGTGTGTGCAGATAACAGTTGTTCTAAAGAATGTCCTGTACCTCTGACAATGGAATTTAGAAATGGTATGCAAATTACTCCCTAAAATTCCAGCTTTAAACATTGAAGAAGATAATAAGTATAAAACCTATTCATTGACAGCAGACTGTAAAGTCCTATATTAATTCAAAGGGCTATCATTATCTTAACTTCCAGGATGGCCTCCAGGAATAAAATGAGGATCTTTATAAGGTATGTGTTTTGTTCTTTTCTTATTTACAACATTAACAATAAAGAAATTTCATGTGTTCTATAAACAGTGGCCTTCAAAAAGTATGAAGCATTCAGCTTTTTCCAGATGGCTGGATTTTTTTGAAAGGTCTTCTGTGGAGTGTTAATTTGTTATTCACTCTTACTCACAAAATGTGTTCTAATCTCTCTATTGCCCAGGAATTCTGCCCTTTCAAGGACCTTGACTCTTGGTCATTTGGATTTCCCTGAACTGCAGGATGCAGGAAGTAGCATTCCCCTGTGCCTGTGCCGGGTGGGAAGAGGAGAGTGAGTTGCTGAGGCCACTTAGAAGAATAATAGTACTGGGCAATTCCTCACATTTTTCATGGTCAAGACCTAATATAGATGAATGGATTTACCCTTTGGGAAATGAGAGCACAATAAAAGAATTGCCAGCAGGAATATGAATCTTGGGTGGGCCTTGATCACAGAGCCCATGAATGCCCAAAAGGGACAAATTAAAGATTGAAATGTGTGTGAAATTTTTCTTCAGGCTGTAAGGGAAAAGGAGAAATTACCTAAGTCTCCCTTGGGAACAAGTGTCTTCCTTAATCTGTGTGGATATTTAGGGAGTATTGCAAGCTGTGAGCTTCTCTGAGCACATCTTGTCTCTTGCTTTTGCCTTGCTGAGCCCCTTCCCTCTGTTGCTCCGTTCTTCCAGCTGCTTCTGTAAACTCTCTTCTGTCGCATCTCATCCCCCACGGCTGCTCAAATGTGATTCCCCAGAGCCTCTCTTCCTCTCCAGCTGCATCTGTTCACCTCCCCTGCTGATCGATCCACTTCTTTAGCTCAGGGACAGTGAGAGGAAATGATTCCAGCAGCTAAACCGCTTTTATTCAGAGAGAATATTTAAATATTCTCAGTTTGCATGATTCCTCTTCACCTCATGCTATGATCAGAGATTGATGGAGACAGTTCGGGGCTCTCTCTGTTGGTATAGACCAGAAGCCTTTCAGAAATAAATGCCAAGATCTTGTCAACACCATCCCCCATCCACCTTCTAAAAACATATATTCATTTAAGAGAACAGAAATATTTTCCATTCAAATTCCTTATTTTTAGAGAGTGGTCCCACACTCTATTTTTGCCCTAACTTTGGATAAGACTCCAGCCAAATTAGAAGCTGTTATTAATATTTATCATTTCTAGCAGAAATGGGTACTGAATTCTAAATGTTTGTACCACTAAAATTATCTTTTGATACATATCTTTTGTATTTCATAGTGGTAATTACTGGATATTTTAATTTTTTGCTTTTTTTGAAATAATTTAAATTTACAAAAATAAAGTTATGAGACATTGTATAAAATAACCTGCCAGATAGGCTTCTCTTGAGGATTAAATATAGTGATAGCTTAGCAGGGTGTCTGATATATGTAAGGTGTTAGATATATATGTCATGAATCTGTCCAATATACATTTTTATTTTTTAATTAAATGCATATCTCCCAATATTGTTATGCCCATTTCCTTACCTATTTCCTTATTATTGGAAAATTCTTTAAATCCTCACCCAAGGATATGTTTTTTAATTGATTTTAAAGAGAGAGAAAGGGAGAGAGACAGAGATAAACACCGATGTGAGAGAGAAACATTGATTGGGTTGCTTCCCATATGTGCTCCAACTGGAGATTGAACCTGCAATCTTTTTTTTTTTTTTTTTCCATACAAGATGCTGCTTCAAACAACTGAGCCACCCAGCCAGGGCTCTTGGGCATTTTTTAAATTTCCATTTTTCTTTCTTTAGTTCCCTCTCCTTCCCTTCCTTGCTTTCTTCATCTTTTTCATTTAAATCTTTTCTTCCTATTTTTATTCTTTTTTTTCTGTCCAACTTTTCTTCCTCTATTTTTTCATTTGTTTTGTTACTCTGGGAAACATGTGTATTTTCCTCTATATTTTTAGAGTCTTCTGTTGCGATATAATCTCCCCAAATAAGAATTTCTAGATCAAGGATCTGAACGTTTGTCTGGATTGCTTTTCTCCAAAGTTGAGACATTTTCTCAATGATGTGCACTCTTATACGTGCCAGGTTCTCCACAATCCTGACAACATGTTGATCTCTTATTTTTCATTTATTTTGCATATTTATTAAGTTTTTTGAGGTATTTTAAAAGATCTTTTGTTTATTAGCAAGGTTATAATTTTTCCATTTGATAATTTTATATTTAAATTCTCTTATATGTAAAGTGTCTACCTTATACTCTATGCAGTGAAATCTGGGTAATGATATAATATATTTCTTTCAAAGTATTACATATTTTGAGCTGTAACTCAACCAGTCAATATTAATTGAGTGACTATTTTGTGCAAGTCATTGTTCTAGGAACCATAGGAAACTGGAGATACAATGATAAATGACATGGTCCTTGGTTTCCAGGAGGTTTGAGAAATTCATGTAGTAAAAGATGACAAGTATATAAACAAAGTGCATCATAGTGTAACAGGTGTTATGATGGAAATTTGTACAGGGTTCACTGGAGTCAGATAGGAAATCAATCAGGGATTAAAGAAAGCTTTCATCATGGAGGATCATACTGGTAGAGGGTACTTTTACTTGTTACATTTGTCATTTCTTTTCTTTCTCCTGGATCTGTGTCTCTTTTGATTGTTCACCAAAGCTACTCTGTTACTTTTATTTGCCTGGTGGTACAACTGGCTTCTGTGACTCAGTGATGCATAGTAATGTATGTGTGAGCAACACATCATCAAGGTCCATGTTACTACAACGGGCTTTTCAGGGCTTAAGGTGAAAATCAAATATGATTAATACTGAAAGGACACAGTTACCCATGCTTTATTCGTTTTTGGGTTGGTTTTTTTTTTGAGTGCCCAGTTGGTGATTATGCACAGTGCCAAGTTTTAGGCCGATTATCTCATGCCTTCCCTTATACACTCCTGCCAGGGAGTCCATGGGATGACCTCTTGGGAGGGTATTTTAGGGAGCATAGTAGACTCTGAAATGTTTTCCCTTTCAACCTCCCATTCCTGAGGATTTATCCAACTGCACAAACCCTGATCTTTTTGGTATCAAGATCTTCAGCTGTTTCTGAATGATAGAACCTCTTTAGGTCCTGGGTTATGATTAACAGAGTTTATCTAGTTTTGTCTTCTGATGCTTTGGCTATCATTTTTTGGGCAGACCTACCATAGGTACTCAAGAACTACTTCAATGCTTGCTTGACTGGTTGGGTTTAGCATTATTTTTTTTTAATGAGCTCATGTGAGAATGTTCATTTTTTTCTCCTTTGGAGACCTAGCTTCCCTTCCTATCTTTCAGTTTTTTTTTCTTCCATGCTTACATTTCTCTAACGTGGTTATGTTTTCCCATGAGCATCTTGAGGACAGGGTCTCGGTCCTATGCATCTTTGTGTCCTACACGCAGAGCACCAGTGCTGGCTCATGGTGGGCCCTGGCAATGCTTACTGTATGAATGAAGCATGCCCTGGTTGCCTTTGGAATTGCCCTAGATTCTGCCCTTCTTTTTCTTGACATCCAATAATAGTAAGATGTCTTTTTGTGCCCAGATTACCAACTCCTGACCCCAGTCATTGTGAGTTACTTTGACTCCAGGTGTTTGTATATCCACCAGAGGGCACTGTTTTCTCAGAGGCTGTTCCAGCCTTTTCTTCAATACCTTAACTTCATGGTCCACTCCCAGTTTTTAAGTTCTTTCTGTATTTGCTAATGAATGACTGAGCTTTCCATCACAACTATACTTGCTGAAATAGAATCACAATAGTAAATCATGGTTAAAAAACAATTATACTAGGGTTAGATGCAAGCTAATATTACTAACCAATATGATAAATATTATTTAATAGGAAGGGCATATGTTAAATAAGACTGTCATATACAGTAAGGTCATTCTTCTGTTCTTATTTTATTTTATTTTAATCTTTTAGACTTTCTTCTGACCAACACTAGAAGGGCAAGTAAAGTTTTCATTTAGCCTCCAATTTTATTTTTCCACTTACATAATAAAGGCATGGTATCCTGACTGGAGAAACTTCAAGCTACACATTATATCCAAATTTTAAAAGTAACTTCAGTGGAGATTTGTTTTGAATGTGAATGGCAGTATTGAGTCTGCTGCTACTTTGTAAAAGTTATAAAAGCTACATTTTATTTTATGAAAAGTTTTTTTCTTCCTTTATCACTTCTAATCTCATAAAACTATCTTTTGACAGAATCAAACGAGTTTCCTGGGATTTAATGTCAAACAGTTCAAGTTTGCAAATATTTTCAACTTCCACGTGAATTAGCATAGGGGATGTGTAGAAGACAAAGCTGCTCTTACTGTCAGCAAGCTCCCAAACACATCATTAACCCAGTGGTGACTCCAGAGGCCCCACTGGAGCTGTCTGAGGAAGCTGCAGAAGAGGGAGAAGCCAACAGGGAAGGCATCTCCCCCAAGTTTACAGCCTTCCCTAGGATTCACGCCATAGAACCGAAGGAGGTGGTGGAGCCCAGTACCCTGTCGAATGTTAAGGGACAGACACTCATAAGATCTCTTTGAGTCAGTCCTCACAAGAATCTTTGTGATAATCTGCCAGTAAATTCTCTTTTAAATTATGCTTCAAGCCATTTTTTTTAAAGTGGGAATTTTTTTTTGTGCCAGGCTGTAAAGGCATTTTTGAAATGTTCAATTACGCCTACTCTGATTAAAAATATAGGCTTAAATATCTGTTGATTTTGTGACAAGCTGTCGATGTCAATGGTCCTGACTGATTTTGTTTTCTGTTCCCAGGACAACAGGGTCATGTATATACATAACCGTGGTTGGGGAGAAGGAGCAAAAATGTAACTTTTAAAAAGAAACATGTGTTTCTTAAGTTAGCCAGATGTTACAAAACCACATACATGGGAGGCATCAAGCTTGAGAGGAAAATTTGAAAGACCTAGAAAAGAAATTGAAGTTCCCCTCCCCGAGAACTTATATCCGTCAGAAGCACACGATAGTTTCTTTTCAAATTTTAGTTGAAATCTAGAGCCCATCTAACTTCCTACTCAATAATCCTGGTATTTGGATATCTGTAAATGACACCATTTCTCTTAAATATTGTACTTCTTTTCCAGAGGGCTTTGTAACTTTTCACAAGAGGGGAAGCCATTTCTTCCCATCTATTTGATGTAGCAGATTACTTAGGAGCCAACGTGTTGACACACTGTAAACTGTAAAAAATGAAGCCTAATAAGGTTAATTGTCATCTGGACCTTCCTCTGTCGGCTGCAATCTGGGGGCTTTGATTGTCTCCCTGGGGGAAACTCTGCCCAGATGGCGAAGTCCTCAAGGCCCTGACCCACAAGAGGCCTGCAGAGATGGAGAACAAGGTGCTTCTCCACAGACTAATTAATTTACTAGTATAGCACCTGTTCCAGAATAGATAGGGCTGGAAGGGAAAGCGGTCCCTGGGCACAGTGGCAAGCTTGCGGGTAAATGGATTTCAGCTGATTATATTAAGCTGATGCTTTGATCATCTAAAGGCGTTAAAATGGAAATATGTTTTTTCTGGCTGTTGGCCTTCGTGAGTGTGGTTTGTAGTGTTATTATAATGTTGGGTAATAGAAAAGGCTGTTTTAGATTTCAGCACATCCTCTTTAAAAAGTATGCAGTGTATTTGTCCATTTCTTTTTGCAGTTTAGAAATGCATGTTGTCGTAAAGCTGCACCTTTTAAACAATTCCACTTTCTTGTTTCCATTTTATTCCAGCCAAATTACTAGCTGGAAATCAAACACCAACACAGATTCCTTTTAGCTAGAACATTTTATTATGTACTCACACCTTTAATTCAATGTGTGTAATTAGGCTTTAATCAGCTGAACACTATTTGTGAAAAAATATCAGACACTTGTTTAAATGAAATTCTGGTAAAGTCATGCTATTAAGCTTTGGTGACTAGTTACTGGCACGAATAAATCCTTGAGTAAACAAGGCTTGGTAGTAAATGGATTTACAATGTGAGTCTTTCTGCACTCAATTTCACTTTATTGCCTCTTTGATTCCCAAAAGGATTAGAGGTAATTTTTTCAGTCCTTTAGATGCCATAAAACTGTTTCCCTTTCCAAATTAACACTATGATCTTCCATGTAATGTGTTTGGCAAACATTAGGGATTTGTAAGACCACTAGTCGTATGTTGCATAGTAATGGAGATAAAAATATGGTGTCTCAGACGTCATGGCCTTACAGTGGGCGGTGTTCACCAAGGTTTTGAGAAATGAATGTTTTAAAAATAGAAAAGTAATCTTGGTCATATGGGAGACAGCCTAAAGAATACTAATGGTTTGGTTAAGTTAAATGATTTTAACCATCATGTGCTAAAGACCAACATTGCAACAGTGAAAGTGCTATTAACATTACAATAGGTAAATTTGGGTCCTTTTAAAGGAAGATACCACACAGAATATGAAAACAGAACAAGCGCACAAATTTAGCATATAATCTGAGGGTTTATTTCTAGATTGTCCTGCCTGGCTGTGTCTTCATAAGCCTTGGAACTACCTGTCATTTGGAGGGAACTGAAAATTTTATGGCTGCTTTTCCTTGGTTTTCTTTTCTAAAACTCCAAAAGCATCTTTAAAATTTTTGTCTTAGTAGATTTATTCTTAAATATACATTCTTTTTTAAAATCGAAAGGTGAAAACACGTATATAGTGACAAGGATTAACTTACCACCCCATTCTTGACCCGGGTCCCTCCCCCAGCGCCCACCATTGACCAGCTCTCCCTGGGGCTCTCCAGAGGGGCTTTATGGGGCGCAGTGTGAGCTGAGGGGCATTTGAGTTGTTTCCAGGGGTTTGCTCCTGTAAATAACACTGCTGTAATATCTCTGAGAACGTATTTCTGGGCCAATAGTACAAATGCACCATCAGTATATATTCCTACAAGTAAAATGATTAAGTCATAGATTGCATGCATTTTGAATTTGGATAAATATTAAGTTGTGCTCATGTATGAATGTGACTATTTCCCCAGGCCCAAATTTCTTTCTTTCCCTAACCTGAAGTTAAATATTGTATCTTATTATTTTAATTTGCATTTCTTTAATTATGACTGAGGTTGAGCATCTTTTCAAATGATTAAAAAACACTTCATTTTCTTTTGATGTGAACAGCCTGTTCAGGTCCTTTGCCAATCTCTCTATTGGGCCATCAGTGTTATTCTTGTGGGTTGAAGAGCTCTTTATGGAATAAGGAAATCAGCCGTCTGTCTGCCAATGTGTAGCATTTATCATTTCAGTAGCATTTCCCCTTCCTGTCGTCTCTCATTCACCATGCTTTCTATTCCTCTTCTTTCATCACTGGCAGTCTGGATTTAAGGTTTCTTAATAACTCCTGGAAACTAGAAATGATAATGTCACGGGGAAGGGGTTAATTTGGGTGGTTTTCTAACTTTGACTTTTGATAAAGTAGGAGGAGAAGGACTGAAAGGGCAAAATTAAAAAGAGGGTGAAGTGACTTTAGTGATTTGCAATAGGGGCTTTTATACTGAGAAGACCTTGAAAAAAATAATATTTATATAAAAAAGCAATTTGTTTTACCCATAATTTTCTTCTTTCTTTTGCCATTATTACAGGAATTTGTGTCAGAATAAGAATTCTCTTTCTAGGTAGTTCGGCCATAAAGTCGTATTTCTGTGTTCTGGACGTCACAATCTGTGGTCATGAAATGGAAGTGATTTTAGGGCCACAGATCAGCATGATGACCTTGACCCCGGATGAAGCGGGAGGGGAGAGGGAGAACAGCAAGACTGACAGCTCTTAAGCACAAGTAACTTTTTATGTTCCGCTCCACATAATAGCAAAGTAAATACAAAAACATGTTTTAGGTGTTTATGGCTTTATATCAAAATAAAATATATTTGTGATGTTCTGAAGCTTCCATCATCATTTTCTTCAGAGTAGTGGATGAAAGTGTGGGCTTTGGAATCTACCAACTGGGGTTCAAACCTTGAGCCTTTCACTTGATAGCTGCTTGAGCTTGGTTAAGTTCTCATCTTTGAAACTGGGGTAATGAGAGAAATGACTTCACAGATTGTTGTAAGGATAAAATGAGATAATGCGTGTGCCTGGCATAAATTGCATCAATGTGGGCTCTTATTATTAGCCTTGCCAATTATCAAAGAGTATTTGTAAAATGTTGTATATTTATTTATATTTTATTGAATCTATTGGGGTGACATCGGTTAATAAAATTATATAGGTTTTAGGGGTACAATTCTATAATACATCATGTGTATATTGTATTGTGTGTTCACCCCCCCAGTCGAGTTTCCATCCATCACCATTTATCCCCCCTTTACCCTCTCCTACTGTAAAATATTATCTGAATCGTGCTCTTCCCAACCCAATTTGGAGTAAGTGAATGGACATCTGTGAAACTTACATGTGCAGAGCCTTCATGAAACTACACATTAGAATAGTTTCTGAGTAGAATTACTTCATAGTATTTCTTCTCTCTTTAGAATTCTTACTGAAACCTGCTTTAAAGGTAAAAACCTGATATTGTAGTGCCAGAATGACGCTAGCCCTGGGAAAGGGTCTCATGTACCCCTCACTGGTCTTTAGTGTTGGCTGGTTTCTTCCATCTCAATTCCCACTGCATTCATGTGTTTGCTCATGCTGTGCCTTCTGTTTGAAAAGCTATTCCTGCCTTTATCATTCATATAGAACCCCCCCCACATATATATGTACTATATATGTATGTGAGTCTGTGTGTGTGTACATAATAAAATATCCAGCACAAATAACACCCCTTTTATTATAAAATCTTTTATTACAAAATCATAAGCATGTAATTCTATAACATAATATCACACTGAAGCATACCATATGACATTTTAGGTGAAATGTTCAAATTAAAGCTATAAATTATTATACCCATATTGTTATCCTACCAACCACTCTCAACCAGGTGTTACTTCTGCCAGACCTGTGTGTGTGTGTGTGAGTGTGTGTATTCCTGTATCTGTCAAGGAAATTGGTAACTAAATTTTATTCTAAGTCACTTCTGCTAATGAACAAGAATAATGCAAAGGAATACTGCTAAATTCAGTGTGACTCTCCAATATTATAAGGGAGATGAGTGTGTTTACTTATTAGTTTTAAGTGAATGACTTTCAATCACTCCAGCCAACAGTTATGATAAGAATATTTCACATGAAATAATTGCTTTTGTGTTGGTTAGTTTTGCAAATCAGAACCTATTTGCAGAACACCATTAGGCCAATAGATCTTATCATAATATTTGCCAGTACCGCAGATTTTACAAATTAGTTATTGTGACTCTAGTTTTCTATTAACATGAATTTACTGATTAACTAATTTATTTACTTTATGAGTTTTCATATAGTACAGTGCCAATGTTCCATGACTAAGAGTGAGTGCGTGGATTCTTGGTATTAAAATCTACCACCCACTGTACATTTTTTTCCTGGATCTACATGCCCACAGAGTGCTTTGTGGGAAGATTATAGAATAGTCCCTTAGAAATTAATTGGTAACATTTACAGTCAACACCTTGAATCAAACTTACTCAATTTATGAAGTTTCCTTCATGAGTGATTGAAACTTCATCAGAGGAAGATCACTGGAATTCTAGTTTCTAATAAAGTCTTTCCCCCTCACCAAGACAAACAAATGAAAATAATGACCCAATATCATTTCCATCCACCAAACAGGTAAACATTTCAAAAATCATAGTCCATTCTGCAGAATGTAGCAAGATGGGTACACTCGTGAATGGCTGGTAAGGCTGTATGTCAGTACAACCTTTCCAGAAAGTAATTTGGGACAATACATGTAAGAATCTTAAAATGGACTACTTGGCAAAATGGTTAATGGAGCACATGCATATAGCCGCCTTTCTCTTCAGGTACCCATTAAATATTTTATAGTAAAATATAAAAATTGGGAAATACCAATAGCTGGACTCTACTACTATCACACCTGGTGCACTTGTGATAATAATCCCAGATAACAGAAAGCTTAGAAATGGGTAAGAAAGGAGAGGAAGAAGTAAAATGTGCTTCTTCTCATTTAACTCAGGAGTCATTAAGTACTACTTCATTATGGGAAAATTATGTGTGCGTATGTGTATGTGTTAAACTTAAAGGTAATCACTAGTAAAATAAAAATAGGATAAATGTTTCCAAATTACTAGAGAAACAAATATAGTACCAAACAGTCATGACTCAAGATACAAAAAAATAAAAAAGAGAAAATAAATAGTATATAATTAATAATCATAAAGAAAATAATAAGGCAGACATTTCAAACTAGAATTCAGGGATGTGGGCTACATGAACAATACGCCCAATTAAATTTTATAATTTAATTTAAAAGCTTTAAAGGTGGCTATAAAAGGGGGTGTGGCCTGGCAACGAGGGCAGCAACAGGACCTCTGGGTGTCCACAGACATTTCGTGTCTCTAACTTCTGGCCAAGAGCTCTGGCTGTAAGTCATCTTAGTTACCCGTAACGAGTGCTCTCATACCTGTAAATCTAGAAAGATTTAGAATTAATAGCCTTAGTTAATTGCCATGGAAATTGTTATCTTTTAGTAACTATGCATGTTTCAGTTCTAGGAAAATTTAAAATTAAGTATGAAAAGGCAAAGAGAATCAAGACCATAATGTATAAATATTTTTTGTGTTAAGAAGTTATATGCATGTATTTAGTACCTTATGCACTTGGAATGTTGAAATTAATTTGGTTTATTAGAGTCTATTTCTTCAAAATTGATTAATTATTGTCTATGATAGTCTTGTAACACCAACTAGATGTGCTAAATTGTTAACTTGTTAAAGTGAGTAAAAGATTTATAGTTGCATTTTTAACTTGAAATCTAACTAAAGTTTAAGCATAGAATTTGCAACCGAAATAACTATTAATTATATTTATGAAGGTAAACATTGGATTTTTATTTATGTACCTGGGAAGATTAGATTTGTTAATTCAGAAAACTTAAATATTTGAAAAAGAAACCAAATATATTAAACACATAAATACAGTTTTAAATGTTTGAAAGTTTTAATTATAAAAGTAGTTGAACATTACCAATAGTCCCTTAGGAATTATTGCTGAGCTCTTCTAAACTTATAAATAGAATTAAATTTTAAACTCAATTTAAAAATGAGGTAAAACTAGATTTCAAAAATGTGTACCTTATTCTATTCAACATAAATTTTAAAACCAAAAATAAACCAAATAATAGACATTTCTGTATGTAAAAGCCACTCTCGAACAACAAAAAATGTCACATAAACAGATGTCACAATAGGTAAATATAAAAGTGGGTGACAAAATTAATATTAGAAAATGTAAAATTCAAGGCAAGAAGCATCAAGTGGGACAAAGGGGTTTAGTTTATATTAATTAAAAAACCCCAGATGAGGATAAAACAATCATGAACTATTAGGTACAGATAATAACATTAAAATTTTTTATTAAGCAAAATTTTACAGATTCATAAAAAAAACTAACAGAAATACGAGAGTAGAAGACTACATACTTAAAGCAAAAGACGGCTTGAAACCTTAAAACAAGCCCATGTTTTCCCACTTTGAATTTTCACTTTTCAGAATCCACCCTTATGGTATAATTGGAGATGTAAACAAAGCTTTATATGTAAGAATATTATTTGTGTCAATTATAATAGTGAAAAATTAATTATTCAAATATCTAACAATTGGAAAATGATCAAATTAGGGTTCTTAATTGAAAGGATCTATGAACGCCTGAACTTATATGCTAAATTTGGTGTGCCTGTTCATAACTTTTGTAAAGTGCCTCATGTAATAATAATAAAATTTCATATTAATAAAGGTAACTAAATAAGATTTTGAGCATCTAGAGACTGAATAACACAGCCACTAAAAGTTTCCAAATAATTTAATAACATTACAAGGATAACAAAATGTTTCTTATGTTATATGTAGTGAAAATCAAATGAAGCACACGTGAAAAGCACACATCCAAACTCAGTGTAGAAGGAAATATGCATGTAGAAGTTTAAGGGCAAGAAATCTGGGTTGTTTTCATCACTGCTATATACGCAGCATCTAGAGTGGTGCCTGGATATAGTAGGTGCTCAATAAATATTTATTGAATGATTACATGGAAATTTGCCAAAGTGTTAATAGTGATGGTCTCTAAGTGGTAGGATTATGGGTGTTCTTTGCTTTCCTTATACTACATTTTCCAAATCTCTTCTACAATATGCGTTTATTTTATTTACCATGACATAAAATATATCTTTTAAAAACCAGGTCAGGACTTTCCCTATTATCAATCTTTATACTAAGGAGAAACCATTCTGTTCTTCTCCCAAGGCTCCTTTTCCCTGGGCGGGCAACTGTGGCGTAGCCTGTGCTATCTGAGGTAAATCACATCAACCTGCTGGTTAGAGGTCTTGAATATTTGCAAGCCAAATTTTGCATTCAAAGTCTAAAATCTCCCAACGTGCCTTTTCAATGGAATCTCCAACTCTTCCAAGTTAGAAAATGCCATTACATGCTCATTCTCTGTTCTCAGTCTTTGCTTCCAGGGAGTTTCCAGGACTGTACCAGTCAAGTGGTCATCTGGCTCTGCTTCTGTCCTGATCTTCGAAGTCCTGCTTACCCTCACACTCGCTCTGCTCTGTCTGATCGTTCCACCCCTCAGTGAGTGCTGTCTCTGGTACGCTTGAGCACTACTGCGTCTACTGATTCTTTTGACTCAACCCTATATCCTTCCTGTTCTTTGAAATGTTTTGTAAGTGAATACCTTGATTTCCCCAAGGTGGTAGTAAACCTCATAGATTTGGCAAGAATGGTGCTTTATTTCTTTATATCTCTTATCAAACTTGAACATAGCAGCTGACAAACACATATTAATTGAAAATGCTAGATGCTCTTCAGTTCTGATACTGGTCAGAATATTTTAGAAAGGAGAACTTGGGAGTCAGACAAACAAACTGGATTTCAAATCCCACCTCTATTAATGACTGTTTAACCTTGTGACTTTACAGTAGTAAATTTCTTTGAGCCTTTAACAGCAGTTTTCTGCAGAGATTATAAGATTTTACTCTGTCTTCTTGGTTCTATCATTTACTAACTATTTCATCTTGGGCAAATTATTCTGCCTCTAAGTTTCAGTTTCCTCACTTGTTAAACAGAAACAATAATACCAATTAGCTCATAAGGTTATCAAGAGGGTTAAATGACATCAAGCTTGGGAAAGCCCTTAACGTAGCTCAGAGTATGTGATTAAGGCTCGCTCCAAAGATAGCAATGACTTTGGTATTCGGGAGGACAACAATAGAAAAAAATGACATTTCTGAATCTACTTACTGTAATTCCTATAAATGTTAAATAAACTAATGCATAGAGAAGAGCTTAGCATGATTCTGGCTCAGTCGGTGCTGGCAATCATTATTTTAGTTTCAGATACAATGGATTAATAATACCTACTTTGCAGAGTTGTTGGCTGGATTCTATGTGAAATTGATATAAAACACGTGATTAGTAGATCATAATTTTCCCCCCTTATTTCTCTTCCTTCAGCCCCTATACCCTACTACTAATTCTTGGTCACCTTATGACATGGTATTGAACATCTGAAGAACTGTTGGAGTACTCTGTCGTGTCTGAATGTCGAAATGGTTTGTGGGGAAATGCTGGTCCACATTGGGTTTCTCTGCGTTGGTTGTCCTTAGTGGCATTTACTTTGTTTGCATTATGACTGAAGTGAAGATTATATCCAGACTGTGGCAGCATGAGACCAAACAGACTCATAATTCAATAACTTGCAGATATAGAAAATGAGGCCCAGAGAGGTTCTGTGATTTACCCAAGGTCACACAGCATCTTATCTGTGTAATCCTATGCATTGTGCAGATTGACATTGCCTTTCTTCCCCTGGATTTTGCTGATTTCTTCTTATAACCCTCAGGATCCACATGAGACCTGCACAGCCTTCTGTAGAGAGCTGCAAGACCTGCCTCATCTCCTTCTGCCTGTCCCAGAAAATACATTTAAATAAAAGATTTCAGCTCTTATTTTTCCCCCAAAGCTCATGTTATTCATTAAATGGCTATTTAATATAAAGAAACAAATTAAACAGGGGAGGGGAAGGAAAGCCTTTCTTTTATTTTTTTCTCAGTTGCTTCTGGTGCAGGTGGATTGCTGTAGGAGTCCCCTCTTCCGAAGCCCATCTGGGATGTTAGTTTAGCTCTATTGATGTTTAAGACTCTGTCTTTCATCGTAACCACATGCCAAGACAATAAGTAATTGAACCACATGTTTTGCCTTTTTAAAAAGGTGTAATCTCCTTCTGAAGTGTAGAGATGTTTAGCAGGATTTTTCTAATTTGTCTGCCATCACACCATGCAGGCTAGGCTCCAAGCCCCAACTGCAGTGTCTCTTTATCACTGTCTTTTGATGAACACCTGTTTCCAGCATACAAATATATCTGCTGAGATGCAAAATTAAAATAATTTCAACAGCATAGGAATAATTAGGAACCTTTTTTGAAAGGTCCACCTGTTCCAAATATCAAAATATCATATTTAGTTGCATGCACATCCTTTTATCATCATATATTCTTTATGGTAGGTATTTATATATTTGGTAATAATTCTCCTCTGATATTCCATTAAGAAAAAAATAAATATTTTTATTTTAACATACTCAATTGTAAACAGTTTTTAAAAACAACCAGAGTTCTCTATGTTTATTGAGAGAGCTAAAGATAAAGAAAGAAATTACTCCAAAATTTTTATTCATTTTTATTGTTTTAATTTTTCAATTAAATTTATTGGGGTGACATTGGCTAATAAGAGCCCATAGGTTTCAAGTGTAGGTTTCTGTGGCACATGATCTGTATATTGCACTGTGTGCCCACCACCCAAGTCCAGTCATCTTCCATCACCACATATTTGGCCTCCTTTACCCTTTCTGCCCCCTACCCCT
This sequence comes from Desmodus rotundus, assembly GCF_022682495.2. Taxonomy (NCBI): domain Eukaryota; kingdom Metazoa; phylum Chordata; class Mammalia; order Chiroptera; family Phyllostomidae; genus Desmodus; species Desmodus rotundus. The sequence continues at coordinate 40,744,654 of NC_071388.1, forward strand.
TCCCTCTGGTGACCACCACACTGTGGTCTGTGTCTGTGAGTTTCAGTTTTATATCCCACATATGACTGAAATCATATAGTTCTTAGCTTTTCCTGACTGACTTATTTTGCTTAGCATGATATGGGAATATTCTGTTCTTTTTGATTAATCGTACCCTTTGTTAAGGATTTGACTTCTTCAAAAACACAACAATGATTATGTGAGCCTTAAATTAGTTACAATAGATGTCATTCTTAAGGGAAAAGGTATAAGGGCCCTTATCACAAGAGGTTTTTTGTTAAAGTTGGGTACACTAAAACACTTAAATCAACATACTTAAAATGAAGAACTATTATTTTTATAATTATTATTTATGTTAATTTATATTTAAGGCTTTATCTATCATGCTCCTGTTTGGCTTTCCCATAAACTGTGGGCTTGGTGGTTGAGCCTTTCAGGTGAAATTGCACAGTAGCTGTAATCCCCCACTGCATGGTGCTCCTGTTCTGATACATGAGAGAAAAAACCCCATTTCCAAGAATTCATATAAATAAAAAACAAAACAAAGATAAGCTCACATGGGTTTTTTCTAAATCCAAAGTTGGAAGACCTTGACATACAGCAAGCTATGCAATGCTTTCCACTGACGTTAGCCACAGCAGTCTTCTCTCTGGGTCGGAAGTAACTCCGTATTTATTCAGATACACAATAAAGCAAATTCACAGGTGAAAACCCATTTAATGTAAAAGTGTTTTAGAATTTTTTTTCACTTTTAGAATGTGAAATCTGAAGTGCCAGATTTTTGGTAGTTTTTCTGACAACCTTGCAAAAAAACGTAAATCACCAGTTGCCTGGCCCTTATATATGTAGCAAAGTTTGTACATGAGGCATTATGTGGCTGGTTGCTTTTTAGCTGCCAGGGACATTTTGGGCAGTGGTTATATACACAAGACTAATTACATTAATTAATCCACACCAACGTGTGAGCAGTAAGCATGTTTTTACAATAAGGATGTAATTTAAAAAAATCTTTCACTGGGAACATTTGGAGACACAGCAGTTTCACACTTACCATACAATAGGAATAGGAGTGATCCAAATTGAATGAATGTAAACTGGAGCTTGAGCAAATACACTGATATATGGCAAGTGAAACCCACACTCGTGTCACAAGTACACACTTTCATAAAAATGATTTTTCTAAGCAGGTGTATGGGTTGTAGCTTTTGCTGTCGTTAAATTATAGGGATCTCAAATCACTCTGCTTAATGTGATGTCGCCATGTCTCATTACTTCTATAGCTTTTCCTTGTGGTGGGAGTAGCTGTGTTAGACAAAATAATGGCCTCTAAAAGATGTCTACATTCTAATCTCCAGAACTTGTGAATATGTAACCTTACACAGTAAGCAAACAAACAAAACCACCCAAAACAATGCTAGCAAATGTGATTGATTACAGACTGTGAGATGAAGAGTTTATCCTGGGTTATCTTTGCAAGCCCAAAGTATCACCAGGTCCTTCTAAGTAAGAAGGGAGGCAGGAGAGGCAGTGCCAGTGTGATATGCTATGAGAGACTCAGCCTGATATTTCTAGCTTTGAAGGTCAAGGAAGAGACCGTGAGCCAAAGGATGTGGGTAGTATCTAGTAGCTGGAGAAGGCAAGGAGACAGGTTCTTCCTTGAGCCTCCAGAAAGGAACTATAGTCTTACCACACATTGGTTGTAGCCCACTGAGCCCCCCAGAATTATAATATGATAAATTTGTGTTATTTCAAGTCACTAGGTTTGTTATAACTTGTTATAACAGCAATGGGAAACTAATACAGTTTTTCCTGTCTTCAGATTCCTCACCTGGAAAGTGATAGTATCATTTGCTTGTTATGTTTTATAAGAATTAATGAGATGATACATGTGAAATTGCTTTAAAATGTTTAAAACTGAAGATAAAATCTTTTGTAAAAGTAATAAAACTATTTCTAAATTTTACAGCAACTAAAAGACTCCACCAATATAATACTCAGTCTTTAAAAATCTTCCCCAAATCCCTATCTATTAAAAACTAGTGACTAGAGAACACGTAATATGTCTTGCTTCAATAGAGAGCATCCCTCAGAATGTATCCAGGCGGCCAGAGACAGGGATTGAGTATATGACCTGGACAGTGTAAAAAACTGAGAACAAAACTGATGTCAACAGGGCACCGGAGATTCAATGGACAGGAAGTTATCTTGGCAGGGCTGAAAAAAACAAAAAATACTGGGACTCGTTAAATGACTAAACTAGATTATTTACAGAAAAAAAGAAAAGATACCAGACAACTCTTTTTGCCCAGAGATATTCGGGACTGAATTATTTAAAACAGAAAAAAAAATTGAAAACCATCTTAAAGGTCCAACAATTAAGGAGTGATTAAATAAAATATGGTTTAACAATAGGCTTAGGTACTGTAATTAGAAGTACTTATAAGAATCTTTAAATAACCTTTGGGGGGAAACAGATATATCTATGGAGTATAATAACTGTATAAAAATCCTTTTTAAAAACCTAGGAGGAAATTTACAAAGTGAAATGTTATCAGTGGTTGTCTCTGAATAATGGAGTGATGGTGATGTTTTCCTTCCAATTTTCCTTTTCCAGTTTCATAAAATGCACATGTATTAATTTATATAATTCTCCCCAAACAGCATAAACTTTAGAAAATTGTTACATAGTCTTAAGAGAGTCTTCTAACTGGGTGAATTTATTCACCCTTGTAATTCCCTAATTAACGATGGTCTCACTTCTAACTTAATCCAGTGAGACTGCAGAAGAACAGGGGAAAGTGAGGTTAGGTGACTCCTGGAAGACGTAGGGTCTCAGCAGGGCCTTTATAGATGACAAGACCTGAATGAGCAGATTGGGGAGAATGGGAGTGTGTGCAAGTAGAAATGCCATTGGCACCAGCATAGAAGGAGGAAAGGACAAGGGCATGTTTGGAAAACAGTGAATATTCCCAGTTATGGTATCATAAGGGACTGGAATGGAGAGAGGACAGAATTGGAAAGGAAGCTGAAGGCCTGGCTGTGAAGGGCCCTGAGGGCTCAGCTGGTGAATCTGGATGTCAGCTTTGTCCACTCTAGCTTCTTGACACTAGACTGCCTAGACAAAAAAGCTAAGAAAAAAAAGACAGTCATCTGAATGTTTGACAGCAAAGTGGCTGACTAGCTGTTCACCCTTCCTTCAAATGCTTTAGGCTGTTGAAGAAACACCCATGGGACAGGTAGATTTTCCCATTGATTGTATCTACAGGGGCAGATTTTAAAGAGGTGATTCCAACTGGCCTGCTCACTTGTCCCAGGTAGACCCCTGGGATGAATTTTTAAAAATTTTTATTATTATTCAATTACAGTTGTATGCCTTTTCTCCCCATCCCTCCACCCCACCCCAACCGAATCCCCTCCCTCCCCCACCTTCACCCTTCCCCTTGATTTTGTCCATGTGTGCTTTATAGTAGTTCCTGTAATCCCCTCTCCTCACTATAACTAGAATTCAGATTCAGAACCTTGAGACTGACTTCTATATTCGGCAAATCCTCTCTACCCCAACTTCTAGAACTTTTGTTTTATTGTTTTTATTGAGTTCATTTTTATTATATTTTTCCATTACCATTTATCCCCACTATACCCTCTCCCACCATCACCCCACACCTCTGCAATCACCACACCATTGTCTGTGTCCATGAGTTCTTTTTCTGTTTTGCTCGATCCCACTGGTATTTGTATACGTGCTATCTCCTCCCCAAAACTATAGCTCTTCAATGGGTAAGAACCATCTTTGTATGTTTGTTCTTCTCCTTTCCCTCATATTTGGACATAGAAGGATAGCCACCAATTTTTAACTAAATAGATTGACATTCTATCCATTTGTGCCAATTCATGTGCATCAACACCTACTCAGAAGTTAGATTTAAGGATTTCTGTTGGATTCAGAAGACGTTGCCTGAGATATTTAGAACCACGGCAATATCTGGAGTCCTCCAATATTATTTTACCATTTTCCCCATTTCTGCTACATTTTCTGATTGTACATATTATTAGGCATAATGTGTTTCACATCATTCATAATTTAATTCTCCTTCTTTTAAAACTCCTAATATAAGTGTCTGGACTGAGGAAAAATAATCTCTTTTCCTTTTAGGAGATTTCTTTCCCACATGATATTTTAATATCTTTTCTGCCTCCATCACTGATCTGATATTTTGGCAGTTCATGCTCCAATCTCTTACACTCTTTTTAATGGCATGTTTTCCAAGCTTTTTGTCATTATTACTACCCTTTGGATTCTTTCCAAATTAGCGATCTTTTTATGTATGTATATAGAGAGTCAAAAATTGCATGCAGTTTTCCAGACAGAGATTTAGGAGCAAAGTGAATAATGGGACAATTACTTCCCACGTGAGCTTCGGTGAACCCAAATGGATCTGTAGGTGTTCTCTTTTCCCTTTATACCAAGGGATGATGTTCACTGAGAAATGATCAGATCTTTCACTGAGAAAAATTTAAGGAGAAAAAATTTTGCTAAGTAACAAATTAGGTAATGCTGAAATACTGATAACTATCTAAAAGATGGCCATTTCATTTGGGAAGTATTGGATTTGGTGGAAATTTAAAGTTCCAACTAAGTAGTTCATTAATGAAAAATAATTGAGAAAATATGAATAAATATATAAATGAAATGAGGGTTATAATTGTAAAATAGAAATTTAGAAATTAAAATTATACAACATACACTTCTATATTAATAAAAGTGAAAATTTTACCTAAAACTATCTATAGATTTAATGCAATTTCTATCAAAATTCCAATGACATTTTTCATGGAAATAGAGAAAGAATCCTAAAATTCCTATGGGACCACAAAAGACTGCAGATAGTCAAAGCAAAAAGAAAAAAAAAAAAACAAAGTTAGAGGCAACACACCACCTGATTTCAAAATATACTACAGAACTATGGTAACCAAAGCAGCATAGTTTTGGCATAAAAACAGACACATAGAGCAACAGAACAGAATAGAGTCCAGAAATAGATTCATGCATTTATGGTCAATTGATCTTTGAGAAAGTTGATAAGAACACAATATTTGCAAATCTATACATCTGACAAAGGGTTAATATCCAAAATATATAAAAAACTCAATAGCAAGAAAACAGCCCAATTAAAATGGGAAAAGCATAGTCTCTTCAATAAATGGTGCTGGAAAACTTGTTTTCTACATGTAGAAAAATGAAAGGAGACTCTTATCTCACTCCACATACAAAAATCAACTAAAAATGGGTTAAAGATGTAAAACCTGAAATCATAAAATATTAGGAGAAAACACAGTGAAAAACCTTCTTGTCGTTGATCTGGGCAATGATTTTTTTAAAAATATAACCCCAAAGCATAGGCAACAGAAGCAAGATGTCTGTCTTGCTGCAATGGGATTGCATCAAACTGAAAAGCTTCTGCACATCAAAGGAGACAATCAGCAAAACAAAGAGACAACATATGGAATGGGAAATATGTGCAAATTTATACATCCGATAAGGGTTAATCTCCAAAATAGAGAAGAAGCTCAAAACAACTCAATAGCAAGAAAACAAATAAAGTCTCTTTCCCAATTTAAAAAATGGAAAGAGACTTGAATTGACATTTCTCAAAAGATGACATACCAAAGCCAACACTTACATGAAAAGATGCTCAATACAACCCATCATCAGGGAAATGCAAATCAAAACCACAATGAGGTATCACCTCACACTTGTTAGAAGGGAATTATTACCATCATAAAGACAAAAAAAAACAAGTTTGGGGAAGGATGTAGAGGAAAGGGAACTCTGGTACACTGTTGGTGGGAATGTAAATTTGTACAGCTACTATGGAAAACAATATGGAGGTCCCTCCAAAAGCTAAAAAATAGAACTACCCTATGATGCAGTAATTCCACTTCTGGGTATATATCCAAAGGAAATGAAATTAGTATCTCAGATTGATATCTGCATTCCCATGTTCTTTGCAGCATTATTCACAATAGTCAAGATATTAAAAAAACCCTAAATGTCCATCTATGGATGAAGCATATGTGAGATACACACACATAGGAGTATTACTCAGCCATGAGAAAGAAGGAAATCCTGCCATTTGTGACAATATGGGTGAAACTGAAGGATATTATGCTAAGTGAAATAAGCCAGACAGAGAAAGGCAAACACTGCATGATCTAATTTTTATGTGGAATCTTAAATAAAACAACAAGAAGTCAAACTCATAGTGGCAAAGAACAGAGAGTAGAATGCTAGTTACCAAGACCTTGGTGTATGGGGGAGGAAGAAATGGTAGGATGTTGGACAAATGGTACAAATCTGCAGTTATGTAGGATGACTGAGTCTAGAGACCTGATGTGCAGGGCATGACGACTTTATTTATTAGTATTGTATTGAACAGTATTGCTAAGAAAGTAGATTTCATTCACACATCACACCAACAATAGTAACTTTGTAAGAAGATTGCATTTTAATTAGCTTAACTGTAGTAGTAATTTCACTATGTATATGTACAGTCATGCACTGGGTAACAACCTTTGGGTCAGCAATGGACAGCATATACAATGGTGGTTTCCTCAGATTGTAATGGAACTGAAAATTCCCATCAGCTAGTAACATTGTAGCTATTGTAAAGTCATCAATGCCGGTAGCATTCAATATAGTAACATGCTATCCAATTGTGCAGCCTAGGCGTAATGAGCTATACCACACTGCCTAGGTGTGTGGTGGGCTATACCATCTAGGTTTGAGTAAGTGCACTCTATGATGTTTCCACAAGGATGGAGTCACCTAAGGATGCATTTCTTAGAACATATCCCTGTCATCAAGTGATGCAGTACTGTACATCAAATCATCATGTTTAAGTATACAACATGATGATACAACATTATAGATACAATTTTTATTTTAAATTTTAATGACAAGATAATGCCCAGAGATAAAATAAATTGTTGAAAGAAGAGTGAATATGAAACTTTTATTTACAATTTTTGAATCTACATTGATGAGTAGGCATTTTTAATATTAGGATTAGTTCATTGACAACTTTTTAATTTTTCTCTATGTTTTTCTGTTTCTCTTGATTATTAGTGGGATAGAAGTTTTTAAAATCTGTTTATTGGCTATTTTGTTATTTTGTGATTTGTCTTTTACTTCTTTTTAATTTTTAAATTAACAGTTGACATACAATATCATGTTAGTTTCAGGTGTACAACCCAGTGATTAGACATTTATATAACTTAGAAAGTGATCACCCTGATAAATCTAGTACTCACTTGACACCATATATATAGTAATTAAAATATTATTGACTATATTCCCTGTGCTGTACTTTACATCCCTGTGACTATTCTGTAACAACTCTTTTGTACTTCTTAATGCCTTTACCTTTTCACCCATCCGCCAAACCCCTTCTCCTCTGGCAACCACCAAAATGTTCTCTGTATCTATGGGTCTGTTTCTGTTTGCTTGTTCATTTATTTTGTTTTTAGATTCCACATATAAGTGAAATCATCTATCATTTGTCTTTGACTTATTTTACTTAGCATAATACCCTCTATGTCCATCCATGTTGTTGCAGATGACAAGAGTTCATTTTTTAGGGCTGAATCATATTTCACTGTGTAAATGTACCACTGCTTTTAATCCACGCATCTATTGATTTTAGTTTTCTTCCATATCTTGGCTATTATAAATAATGCTGCAATGAACATATAGATGTATATGTCTTTTTGATGTAGTGTTTGGGGTTTCTTCATATAAATACCCAGAAGTGGAGTTGCTGGCTCCTTACCTGTATCTTGTTATAGCCTTTGTTTTAAAGTCTATTTTGTCTGGTATAAGTATTGTTACCCCAGCTTTTTTGTTGTTGTTGTTTGTTTTCATTTTCATGAAATATCTTTTTCTATCCCTTTACTTCCAGTCTCTGTGTGTCTCTCAAATAAAAGTGAATCTCTCACAGACAGCATATATAACAGTCTTGTTTTGTTATCCATTCAGCCACTCTGTTTTTTTATTGAAGCATTTCATCCATTTGCATTTAAAATAATTGTTGATAAATATGTATTTATGGCCATTTTATTATTCATATTTTTCTTTTTCTTAAAGAAGACCCTTTAAAATTTCTTGTAATAATAGTTTGGTGGTGGTGAACTCCTTTAAGCTTCTTCTTGTCCTCTTTGGGTTCATCTTGTTTGGGACTCTCTGTGCTTCCTGGACTTATATGTCTCCTTCCTTTACCAGATTAGAGATGTTTTCTGTCATTATTTTTTAAATAAGTTTTTAATTTCTTTCTCTTTTGTCCTTCTGGCACCCCCATGGTATGAACAAGTCCTGGAGGCTCTTACACTATCCTCATCTTTTTGAGATTTTTTTTTTTTTTTACTGTTCTGATTGTGTGTTTTCTGTTTTCTTATCTTCCAAATCTCTGAACTGATCCTCTGTCTCATCTGTTCTACTGTTGGTTCTCTGTAATGTATTTTTCATTTCAGTTAGAACATCCTTCATTTCTGAGTGGGTCTTTTTTATGGTTTCCATGTTTTTTTATGCTATTAAAATTCTCAGTAAGTTCCTTGAGCATCCTTATAACCATTGTTTTGAATTCTGTACCTGGTAGTTTGCTTGCCTCCATATCACTTAGTTCTTTTTCTGGAGATTTCCCCTGTTCTTTCATTTTGGACCTGTTTCTTTCTCTCTTCATTTCAGCTGCCTCCCTGTGTTTGTTTCTATGTATTAGGTAGAGTTGCTGTGCTTTCTGGTCTTGGTCAAGTAGTCTTATGTAGTAGGTGTCCTGTAGGGCCCAGTGGCACAGCCTCCCTAGTCACCAGGTGCTCCAGGTGTGCCCCCTGTGTGGGCTGTGTGTAACTTGTTGTAGTTAAGCCTTGATTGCTGTTGGCACATCACTGGGAGGGATATACCCCCAGGCCGATCAACTTCGAGGACTGCCTGTGACTATGGTGGTGAAACTGCTGAGTGGGGGCCAACCCCACAGAATAGGACTCACTTCAGTGGGGCTTTGGTGCCTGCCAAGTCTGCCCCTTGAGTGTGCCACTTGTGTAGGTAGTTGGGTTGTAATCTGGTGTGGTCTGATGGTGTTTACCGGGTACACCTAACGATGGCCTCCCAGGGGGTGTAAGCCAAGGTCAGCCACCACCTGTGTCCTGCCTCATGCCAACTAGCATGAGCTCCAGAGAGATCTGCAGATGGCTGCTACTTGTGCTGGGCTTAGAGGTGCCTAGAAGAGGCCAGGCTTTGAAAGGAGGCTTGCTGCTGCTTGTGCCAATGCTGAGGCCACTTAGCAAGTGGTACAGGGTATGCAGAGGCCAGCTGCTGTTTGTTTGAGAGATTTTAAGAACATCCAAAGCATGAGCCAAAAGGGCCAGTGTCTGAAAAAGCCACTGGAATCAGCTTTGGCGGGCCCACTGTTGGGTGTGGCAGGGTCCGAGGGAATCATCATGGTGGAGGAAAGAGTATGAGCCAGATTGATGGAGACACAAATGGTACCTATCTGTAAGCTCGCTCAGGGGAAGGCCTTGATAAAGGAGTAAGAGCATCTGTTAGCACTTTTGTCTGAGAAAAAGCTGCCCCTCCAGCCCTTGTCCTGAGGCCAATTTACTTCCTCCCAATATGTCCCTGTTACCTTTCGGCAACTGCTGACACAGTGCTGCAGCTAAGAGTGAGTGAGTCTGAGTAAGTCTGTGTGGGGGCCCTTTAAGAGGAACTGCGTGGGACTCCAGAAACCCTCCGTCTCACTCAGCCACAGTCCCTGCTGGGTTTTGCAGCCAGCTGTTATGGAGACTCCTCTTCCCTACCTTGGAACCCTGGGTGGGGGTTTTGTTGTGGTGCTGGGACCCCCTGCCTACTTCCCAATTTTCAGCCTATTTTTAGCCCCCACTCATGGGTGTGGGACCAGCCTGTTCTGCAGTTTTGGCCGTCCTACCAGTATCAGGATGGCTTCTTTTTTATATCTTCAGTTATAGGACTTCTGTTCAGCTAGATTTCAGGCAGTCCTGAATGATGGTGGTTCTGTAGTTTAGTTGTAATTTTGATGTGGTGGTGGGATACTCTGAGTACCACATTTACCTATGCCACAGCCTTGACCAGAAACCTCCTATTATTTATCAGGCATTTTCATATCAGGCAGTTTCTATCTTTTTTCTAAACCATTTTATATATGATTAGTCTTAGTCAATGTGGGCCTTTAGTATTTTTTTCTTAACTTAACATTTGCCTTTTAATTGTTTCATTGTGCTTTTGTTCAGTCAGAAGTGTTTAATGTTAATGCAGTAAAATAGGTCAATATTTTCCTGTATTTTTTTTACACTGGTATTATAGTTAGAACATCTTTGACACCTCAAGGCTATATGTAAGAATTAATCTATATTTTAAAGTACTAGTATATTTTATTTTCATATTTAATATTTAAATCTTTAATCCATCTAGAAGTTATTTTTATCTAAGGTGTGAGGTAGGGATCTAACTTTATTTTTTTTTCTCTTAGAGTTGGTTATTCCAGTGCAGTTTATGGAATGATCCTTTTATCTACCAATTAGAAATTGTAACTTATTGGTATGCTAATTTCTTAAATATACTCGAATCTGTTTCTTGAATTCCATTAAGGTAACTTTGCACTAATATCACACCCTTATTATCATTATATAATATAGTATTTATTTATTTATTTATTTGAATTTAAATCATTTTTTATTTTTCAGATACAGTTGACATACAAAATTATATTAGTTTCAGGTGTATACCCAGTGATTAGACATTACATACTTACTGATCAATAAATCTATTACCCATTTGACAGTATATTTAATTATTAGAATATTATTGACTGTGTTCCCTATGCTGTACTTTACATCCCCATGACTATTCTGTGACAACCAATTTGTACTTCTTAATTCCTTCACCTTTTTCACCCATCTCTCCAACCATCCGCCCATCTGGCAACCATCAAAATGTTCTCTGTATCTATGAGTCTGTTCTGCTTCTCCATTTATTTTGGTTTTTTTTTAATTCACTTGTTGATAGATATATATTTATTGCCTTTTTATTGTTCATATGTTCTTCTCTTCCTTCTCCTCCTTCTCCACCTCCTCCTCTTTTTTCTTTAAGATCCTTTAACACTTCATATAATACTGGTTTGGTAGTGACGAGCCCTTTAGCTTTTATTTATTTTTTGTTTAGGAAGTTCTTTATATGTTCTTGTATTCTAAATGGTAGCTTTGCTGGATAGTGTAATTTTGGTTGTAGGTCCTTGCTTTTCATTACTTTGAATATTTCTTGCCAATCCCTTCTCACCTGCAAAGTTTTGCTGAGAAAACAGCTAAGAGTTTTATGGAAAACCCCTCTGTCATTTAAAATTTTTTTCTAGACATTCTTTATTTTTTTCTTTTATGAACTTTCATAAAATCCCCCAGGAATTTAATTGGATTTCATTAAGTTTTTAAAGTATTGGATATTTTTTATAGTATTGTGTCTTGTCATCAAATAATATAATATTTCTGTTTATTCAAATCCACTTTATGTCTATCACTATAATTTTATAGCAAATTTATAAATCATCTGAGCTAACAATGCTATTGTGAATCAGTTTAGTTACCTCAGAACATTCTAGTAACCATTTTTAAAAGATAGGTATGATTAGTTGTGTAATTATTATTATCAGACAAAAGGAAGTATGTGTATTTGTTGTAGAGACAAATTTTTCTTCTAACTTCTTAAAGCATTTATAGGTTAAATTTTAGCACTGATCAACTTAGTGCTAGTCATGTGACTCTCTTTAACATCAACTCTTGGAGAGAAACAATATGACAGAATAATTGAGTATATACACTGAAGAGTATGAGCAGGAAGGTGAGATAACCAGGCATTATAAGATTTTCTGGAGATAAAAGTTAAGTCAAATATAGAACTTAGAATACTTTGAAGAATGAATGAAAATGACATATCTTCAGCTTTCCCTCTAGTATCACTATTCTCAGGTGTTTAACAGGGTTTGGGTGGATTTTGTAGAATCTGATTGTCAGTTCCTCTGTGAGCAGAGCTTTGGGTATAAATGATAATCTGTCGATGAATCAGAGGATACCCCTATGCAAGGATTTTATTTTGTGAACAATGAAGGTCCTGATTATATTCTCCCTAAATGGAGTTCCTGTGTACATCACAGGTGGACCAGCACTGTAGTTAGGTTAGATCCATGTCTTGAAGTCTGTATATACAGAAGCCCTTCCCTTTGCATCATTCCGTCGATACTACCTAACTCAGCCCTGTCTAGGTGCTTACTGTATGCTAGGCACTATGTAATCATAATCTCAGCTAATTCTCTCAGAGACTGGTTGGTATTGTTATCAGTCCCATATTTTACATGAGGAACTGCCCCTATTGGCATAGCTAATCAATAGTAGAACTAGGATTAAGTTCATATTTGCATGACAAGCAAGCCTGTAATCCCAACCACTGCTCCACCTCTCCTCCTCTCTTAAATTGACCAACATTTTTACAATCCAGCTTTAGTGTCAGCAGTGTTCATCTTTGATGCAAAGCGCACATTAAAGTGAGAAAGAAGCCTTTGTCTACTCAGTTCTCATGTATGGACTTTTTCATTTTACAGTTAAATAAATAGCATTTGGCTTGTTTTTAATTCTTACAGGGGTTCTAGAGTTTTGGCTAGAGTACTGTATGTCACACTTTAAGGTACCTGGACTTGAGGATATTGTTAAATAGAGGATTTTATTTCAGTAGGTCTGGGATGGGGCTGAGAGTCTGCATTTCTAACAACTTCCCAGGTGATGCTGATGCTACGGTTCCACAAACCACACTTTGAGTAACAAGGTCCTAGAGGATTATTACCAATTTATAATTCTCTACATTTGGGACAGCTATTAGGTAATGGATGAGGAGGATAAATGAGAGAAGACTCCAAGATGATGCACTGCTTTCTGGCAGGAGAAACTGAGTATATAGAGAAATTCTAAAAGTCTTTATCATGTATTTGTCCATAGAATCTTGGCCAAAATTAGCTCACAGTTGAAGAAGAACAGGAACAAATATTTACTGAGTGATCAGGGCCAGTTCCTGTGCTGGATACTTATGTTATCTCTTTAATCCTCACCAGGTCCTTGTGGAGGATGCCTGCCCACCCTGCTGTGCCACACGTGATAGACTAGTACAATGTGGAAGACAGGGACGGGCAAGTATAGAGAGGGGAGGAGAAACAGCTTGTGAGCACCACCACGTTCCTTGCACTGCACCAGGCACTTGCATTTATGTCACCTAATTTCACCCTCTTGACTACATGAAATATGTGTTCTCACCTCTAGTTTGTCTAAGTGAGGAAACTGAAGCTCACAGTTGTTCATTGCCTTCACTGAGCTTATTAAGTTCTTAGGTGGCAAGGGTAAGGTTGAAATCTAGAACTTCCTGACTCCCAGTTCCTGTTTTCTATCACAGCCTAATGTATTATCAGACCCCTCGTCCCCTTTTTTGGAGCTGTGGATGATAACACATTTTATTATAATTAGGACCCATGATTCATGGTTTGCTGCACATCTATTGTAACTCATAAACACAGGTATAAAACAAGTCAACATGAGTGCAGTCAGCCTTGTTTACTCATTTTGCAGAAATCTGGGCTTGAAGCCTTTCATCATCCAGAGGTTGGGAAAAAGAAGGCTGCTATCGCAGCAATAAGCTGTGGTTCATTGTCCAAGTTGGGTCACATCCAGTAATGGATTCCATAAGCACTGCTGTCCTTTCCTCCTTAAGTTGGCCCCATTGGTCTTTATGTCTTTTGTCCTGAGGGTGTTTGTAGCATCTTCACTTTGATTTTTGAGCTCTAGGGAGAAGAGGGCTCATCTCAGCACCTCATGTGACAGGTCCAAAAGGAAATTAACAAAAGAATAAACATTCGAGGTGGCATTATCACCCTATTCTCTCCTTTGGAGACATTGCTGCAGTGAATCCCTTTTCACTTTCTGGACCTTTGGCCCTCTCACATACACTGATTTTTCTCCTCTGAGGCATAGTGATGAGATCAGGATGACTTCCCCTGGCAGCCCAGCTCGAAGTGGTTTCACGGGTCGGTGGAATCAGCTGATTTGGGGAGAACACATTGAAGTAAAAATGTGAGTCTAGAATTAGCAAGTAACTTAAAAGTCCTGAACATTGTGTGTGTACACATGTACATTATATTGTAGGATGCCTCTGATACCTAAGTCTTATGTTGATGTATTTGTTTAGAAGTGGACTAGAGAAAAACAAGGTAAGGAAACAAAGTTGAAAGTAGTTTCTACAGATGGCTACTGATGTGTGACAGTGTCTTCTCTATAGATTCAAATGATGAATGGGGTTGGAGAGGAGGCAGGCAGAGCAGAAAGGGGGAGAGGAAATCTTGCACAAGAAGTGGGGGACAGAAGCAACAGCCTTCCACTAGCCCCTCAGAAAGAGAAAAATAGAATGGCTGATTATTTTCAGGGGAATAGTGTAGAAAGACTGGGCAGGAGGTGAATGTATATGGAAATTTGGAAATGAAGAAGGGCAAATTATTTCTCTGGAAAAGCAAATTGATAAAAGAGATAAGAGTGTCAAAGAGTAAAAAATTTTGTCATGAACAGGCTTGAGGTTTCGCCAACATTCTGAACATGAATGAGCTGAGTGAGATACATTTCTGACTGCTGCAGGGTCTCCTCACATATGGTTTGCATTTAATTTTAAATTTTGTAAATCATCTCGTAAAGCATGCCTGTTAAAGCATGGGCAGGGTGTGGAAGATGAGCATGCTCAATAGAAGGATAGCAGGAACACAGGTGAAAAGGGAATCAGAATTGTAAAGAAAACAGGGAGGAGTTCTGTTTCACTGGAGTATAGGATTGTGTGTGTGTGTGTGTGTGTGTGTGAGTCACAGGCTTTATTTAAGATCAAAGTGAAAACAGCATTAAAATAAAAAGAGAACCAACAGTATGGGAAAACATATTTGCCAATGGTACCTCAGACAAGGGCCTAATCTCCAAAATATATAAAGAACTCACACGACTCCACTCCAGGAAGACAAACAACCCAATTAAAAAATGAGCAAAGGACTTGAACAGATAAGTATAGGATTCTTGATGTGAAATAGAATAGGAATTGGTTGGAAATTAGGTTATAATAAGATCACAGAGATCTTAAACTTCAGGATGAGGAGTCAAGTTTGAAGTTGTTCAATACTTAGATTTGTCCTGAGAACTTGCTTCTTCTTCTTCTTTTTTTAATGTATGTATAACATGCTCAATGTTTGGTGGAAGTGTCTCATACTCTAGAGAGAGGTCAAGATTAACGACACCAGTTTTGATGCCTTTATTTAGAGGTCGTATTTGTAGCCTTAAGAGAGATGATGTGGTCCAGAGAGAAAATGGAGGGAAAGAAGAGATCACTTAGAACAGAACCTTCAAGAATGCTTACTCTTTTAGATAATCAGGGTAAGGAAAGAAGCCATTGATAAAGACAGAGAAGTAGGAAAGGAATCTGATTACAAATTGCCATAGGAGCTTAATAACAAACTTTTAAGAAAGAGGATGTGTTTAACCATATTAAAAGCCGGGGTAGAGGGTGGAATTAAGGAGGATTTAAACAGAATTTGTGGGGCTTAACAATATGTGGACCCAAAAGCAGGAGTACAAGAATCACAGAGAGATGTGGGCGTTGATTAAACCCATTTCTTGTCCCATTTCTATAAGGGCTGGGAAGGGGTCAGTGTGTCAGTATTTTAAGCAGGAAAGGCCCTGCTTGGTCTGCAGATGAATACTTTTTAAAAACATACATATCATTTAGATCTTTGCAGGGACAGGACCGCTAATGCTGCTCAAAGTCAGTAAGAGGCAGTAAGGCAAGAAGATGTGGGTCTAGGTGCAACATTTGTGAGGCAGTGGGCTCTTTCTTTTGCAGCCCCAATTCTGCTTTATTTTATTTGTGGAGTTTGGGGTTTGAAAACTTTAAAAAATATATAAGGGTGTAGAATAGGAGGAAGATAAGGAGATGGAATGTTCTGATTTCGATATTTTTGCCACTTGTGATCATAGCCAGGACTAAGTATGAGCCTCAGACTTGATCTCCTTGACTTTCCTGCCCTAAGAATAAAGAACGACATATTTAAAAGTGCTAAACAGTGGAAGAATCAGAAGAGGAAAACCTTTCAGTCCCTTTCAATGTGGTCACTAAGTTTGTGTTCAACCGCCAAACCTGCCTAGGTTCCCTCCCAGCTAAGCACTGCAAGCCGAGTCTCCCTCATTCCCTTCTCTTCAAGGAACATATCTGTTCCTTTCCAACATGTTGACTTACAGCTGACAAATTTTAGCATGACGTTTTACGTTGGACCTGGAACTTTCTGAATACAGAGTAAACTTGTAAAGTATATACTCTGAGAAGCAAGGGGCCCGTGATAAAAGATACTGAGAAATGTATTTCATTGTGTTAATATTTAAAGCTGCATTTTGTTTGGAACACATTCAGAACCTGTCTCAATATTATGTTTTTGTTGATTGAAATTTGCATTAGTTGTATATGTACGTGTATTTATTTCTCTGTTCCTTTTCCAAGAATGCAGCTTTTGTGGTAGTCCCCCATATTTCCATGAACGTCTTGTAAAGAGCGGCTATTTTCCCAGTCTGTTTGAAGTTAAGCTTGGCCACATTCACTTTGGCCAATTGAATATGGGCAAAAGTAATGCAAGTCCCTTCCAGGCTGAAGGCCTAATATATAACCTATCCCACTGCTCTCCAGCCCTCATCTGCTCCCCACCCACCCCCATTTCTCCAGATGGCAGCTGCTTATCAGCCTGATCCTGGAGGGAGGACCACAGGCAGTAGAGATCCTGGCTGACCTGTCATGGACTTACAGCTTGAGAGAGAAATACCCTGAGATTTTTGTCCTTGTGGTACAGTTTCCAACACCCTGAAATATTCTTATGGCTTTAAAAGTGTTCTTGATCCCTGTGCCTGAGTCATACTCTTGGTAACCTGCCCAGCCTCCAGACCTGCTACCCGGTAACACCCAACTACTGCCAGCCTGCCTTTCTCAGCATGTTATTGTGCATAATTTGTTGCTCAGCTTCTGACTCCTTAGGTTGTTTTGTATTGTACTTATCTGGCTCGTCCATCATCTATTACTTGCTACTGTTGTCTCCAGAGGTCCTCTTCCCTTTGGAGGCCTGGACTCCCCAGGCTACCTTTGCTAGCTGGATCTGTCCTCTAAGCATCTGGCCCACTCCAGTGTTCTGCCTTCACTAGTTTTCATGGAGCCAGTAATGCCCAACAGTGTCTCATGATATGATGAATCCAAATGCCTCCACACTAATTGAGGGCAGGATGATGTCAGTATTCAGCATTGTAATACCCTGTGTCTTAGGCCAGGTGTTCTATAAACATTAAATGAATAAATGCACGCTTGTAGCAAATTTCATTAAAATTTATTCAGGTTTATTCAAATTTGAGACAGTACCACCTATTAGAGATTGGCATCCATTTTGTTTCAGATTAAACCACAAATTATATTTAAGGTAGAGTGTCTTATAGTAAGTTTCATCAAATTGGTAAAATTTTTTGACAAAGTAAAACATGTCAGTGCTCTTTGGTTGGATGTTAAGAGGTAAAACCATTGTTTTTGCATACTCTTGCAAGATATTTTTAAATACTTAGTAATTCAATATGGGTAACTGTGGTACATAACCTCTGCTATATAGTAATCCATCTCATTGGCCCACCTCCGATTTCAGCTGCAGTTGCAATAGACAGCTCAGTTCAAGCACTTGCCTTTTGCTTTCTGCCTCAGGCTAATCTCCACCTGGGAGCCGATTAGCTGGGCAACAAACCAGGAACTGCAGGCCTTTGCTGCCTCTGGGGGAACCCTTCGCCACTGGATGAATACAGCCTATGAAAGCATGAGCCTCCCATCGTTGAGGCATTCTGAACAATTTTCAGGTGGTCTGCCAAATCAAGTCCCTATTTTCCATGCTGTCAATTTGATACTGAACTTTTATATTTGTCTTTCTTCCTTCCCATGTGTCACTCCCCTGTTCCCTCACTCTTGCTTCCTGGGCTTACCTGCCAAACAAATCTTCTTTACCCATATCTTCTTCACCAAACCTTCTTACCCAGGCTCTGCTTATGAGGGGACCCAAACTAAGACAGTAAATACTCTCTATATCCAGGCAATTATACAAATCAGCCTGCCTTATATAGATTTTATTTGTTCTTATTTTAAATATTTTTGAATTTTATTGTTGTTCAAGTACAGTTTTCTGCCTTTACCCCCTCCCCTCCCCACCTCCCCAGCCATCCCCACCTCCCACCCGTGATTCCACCACCCCTTGTTTTTGTCCATGTGTCCTTTATAGTTGTTCCTGTAAACCTTTCACCCTTTCCCCCTCATTATCCCCTTCCCTCTCCCCTCTGGTCACTGTCAGTTTGTTCTTAATTTCAATGTATTTGGTTATATTTTGCTTACTTGTTTGTTTTGTTGATTAGGTTCCAGTTAAAGGTGACATCATATGGTATTTGTCTTTCACTGCCTGGCATATTTCACTTAGCATAACGCTCTCCAGTTCCACCCATGCTGTCACAAAGGGTAGGAGCTCCTTCTTTCTTTCTTATTTTAAAGTGAATGTTTTACATGTTTGTAAATCTTCAACCTACTGTGTACCTACTATATGTTCAACACTGTGCAAAGTTGTGTGAAAGACCACACTGGAAGAAAATGCACTCAGAAAATCTGGTTTCAGTCTTGGCTTTGCCATTCACTATCTAGTGCAGGGGTGTCAAACTCATTCTCACCAGGGCCACATCAGCCTCGAGGTGGCCTTCAAAGGGCTGAATGTAACTTTAGGACTGTATACATGTAACTACTCCTTAACAGTTCAGCGAGAGCTCAGCACTGCCGCCGGGTAGAAACAAGGTGCTGGGCCGGATAAAACAAGGTGGAGGGCTGGCATGGGCCTTGTGTTTGCCACCTGTGATCTAGTGTTTGGCAAATTACTTAAATTTCCTAACCTTGCCTATAAAATAGAGAAAATAATAATGACTATTTTTGAGAAATGGGCAAATATTGCCAATGTTTTAATTAGCCATTATAGTATAACACATGTAGTCTATACTATAAAATATATTGTGCATTATAGAGCATATCTTGGTATTAGTGTTTCCCTCCTGTGAAGGTTGGAAACACATAGAAGCCATGGAGCATATTTATATTTTTCTAACCCTCAAAAAAAATACCGGAAGTGCTGGATATGTTAGTCAATGAAGAAATTATTGGTTGGCATAAAAATATAGGATTATTCTCTAGACAAGTGACACAATCAGTGTGCTCACCTTTCACTCTGAGTTACTTATAGGTATGTTTTCTAGGTACTGGATCCATATGCTAAAGAAAATAGTATATTGTTAGTTTTGTAGTTGTAAATGGTTATCTGTTTATGTGAGAGAGAGAGAGAGAGAGAGAGAAGAGATGAATCAATGCAAAAATGACTATTTACTTCTCCCCCCAAAAAACTTTTTAGGTTATTGGAAGAAACTCCTATTGAGGCAGGAGATGAACCATAGCTTGCAGAATAAATCTACTGTCAATGTTAATTCATGTAAAACAACTAAGTCAAGGCTCCAATCTTGAAATTTGAGCAAATTGGTTCAGATGGCTATTCTAAGAAACAAAGCAAGCAAAGCCAATGAGATAGAAGATGAGTATAAGCATTTGTGCTGTTACAATAGCTTGATCTCAGTTGATTTTTCAAGGTATTTTCTAAATAACTTGGAATTTCCAGAGGGTCCTTATGCAGTTCTGTCTAGAACTACACAAAAATCAGAAATGTAGTTCTTTGGTTATGGAAAACAAACTGATATTAATACTGACCGTCTTCTGAAGACAATGTCTTAAGCCATTTCCTCCTGTCTGATGGGTTATCTTTGTAATCTCCCCTCTCCCGTGGGTGGGAATAGGTTATAGATCTGGCTGAAGACTTCGGGCCAAAGTTAAAGCCAGGCTTTCAAGGTAGCGAAGCTGGTTCTTTCCTGTGGGCCTTAAATCAAGGGTTCCAGAGGCCTGGACCAGCAGGAACAGGCTCATTTTTGGTTGTAGCTCTTTGCCATCTGGTCCTGGATAAAAATAAAATCGGAAGCACACGCTAATTAAAACAGAGGTAATCAAGCCCTGGTGCAGCGCTTTCCAAATTTACCACTAGTGATATGTGACATAATTTTAAATAATTCATAAATGAACAGTTTTTAATTTTAAAAGTTATATGTTTCTTTCAGTGTTTATTAGGTACATTCTCTATATGATAAGCAACCCCAGTTATGAGAAACAAATAAATAAAAAGGAATGAGTTCACCTAAAAAATATTGGCTACTTTTCAAAGGCTGGGAGTCATCTAACTTATGAGATGATTTCAGGTGCTGTAGGGATGAATATTTCTTAGCCTTTATTTAAATTGGGAAATAAAACCTATAAACAGAAACATGCATAAAACAAGACTTAAGAGTTTAATGATGTATCAGAAAACAAACACCCATGTAACTACCGCCCAAGACAAGGGTAAAAAAACCATTGTCAATACCATCAAAATTTAGTGTTTCCCTTCTAATCAATGCCCTTTGTTGCCCCCTGGAAGAACTGCTTTCTTAGCTGTGTTTGTACTCAATTCTGTGTCCATTCATCATCTGCCTATATTAAGATGCACTACTAAATGCCATCAAGTTAGTTTTGATGATTGTCTTAATTTCCTGTAAATAGAACTATGCACTGCTTAGTTTTCTGTACTGTTTCCAGTTTTTAACTATTAACAATAATACTGCTTTGAACATTCTTCTATATGTCTCTTGGGATATATAGGCACACGTTTCTGTTGGATATTTAGTAAAATAGTATAATTGTTGAGTCATAAGGTATGTATAAATTCAACTTTACTAGATGATGAAAACTGTTTTCAAAGTGTTTGTACCAATTTCTATACTAGCAGAATATGATTATTCCACACTGAATCAATACTTCTCAGTCTTTTTAAATTTTAGTCATTCTGGTGTGTTTGTGTGCTGATATCTTACTATAGTTTTAATTTGAATATTCCTGATTCTTAATGAAAACACTTTTTCATATGTTTACTGGCCATCTGGATATTCTCTTTTATAAAGTATTTGTTTAAATCTCTTGCCTCTTTTTCTATTTGGTCATTTTTTTTCCATATCAGTTTCTTTATATATTCTGGACACTACTCTTTTCTTGGTAAGATACAAGTGTCTTTTAATAAGAAGTTATTAATTTTAATATAATCAATTTTTCAATTGCTTAAGAAAAGTGCTTTTTGTCTTCTAAGAAGTATATCCTATCTTAAGATCATGAAAATACACTTGTACATTATTTTCCAGTAACTGTACTATTTTGCTTGACATATTTCAATCTGTAATAAAAATAAATCTATAATTTACCTGGCACTTAACTCTGAAGAAGCTGTTAGATAGGGCACAAGTTTCTCCTATTTTCCATCACCATATATGGAAAACAATATTCTTTGTCAACTGGTCTGTAGTGCTGTCCTCATAAATCATTCCCTAATATGGGGAGTCTGTACCTGAGGTGTCCATTCTATCTCATTGCTTTATTTGTCTATTCCTTATCTAATACTATACAGTTTTAATTCTTGTTGCTTTTTAAGTAAGTCATGACACTTGATAAAACATTCCTTCCCATTTTGTTTTTATTTTTCAGGTGTGTCTTAATTTCTTTGGTTGGTTCTTCTTTGCCCTTTGCATATCAATTTTAAAATAAGCTCAGTGGTGTGCTGGCCAATTGGCTCTGTAGTGGGGGGGGAATCTCTGATTTGTCATGTTTGCTAATTTCTATAGAGTAAATACTCCCATAATGACTGATTTCAAGCCACCATAAACACCACTATAACTATTGTCATCTGGATTGTATTGAAATCTTTAGATCTGTCTGAGAAAAATGGATACATTTATAATAAGGAATTATCCAGCCTGTGAATATAATATGGTCCTCCATTTATTTAGGTCTTCTTTAATTTCTTTTAACAATACTTTATGATTTCTATCTTTTTCCTTTTTTGAAATAGAGATTCTACTCATCATCTTTGGTTAGATGCATTACTAGAAATGATATTTTATTATATAAATATAATATATTTATATATAAAATGTAAAATTTGTACTTGAGTAAAAAGTTTGTTTCATCTTTTAAATGTTTATTGCTGATTATAAAGAAATGCACTTTTAAAAAAGGTTATATTAATCTTACACTCAGCAACATTACCTAACCTACATATACATTTTAAATTTATCTGTACATTTTTTTCAGTTTATATGTATGCAATCATTTCTGTGTGTGAATGACAGTTGTATTTCATCATTTTTAATCCTTATACCTTATATTTCTCCTTCTTGCCTTGATGCACTGTATTCCAGTACCACATTGAATAAATTAGTGACTGCTAGCATTCTTGTTTTATTTCAGATTTCAGAGTAAAAGTTTTCAGTATTTTTAAATGTGATGTTCTGATATAGACCTTTGTTGTAGTTGTTCTTCAAATTGTTTTTGTACATGCCCCTATTAAATTATGAAAGTTCCCTTCTGGTCTTAGTTTGCTAAGGGTTTTTAATTATGAATAGTTGATGAATTTTATCAAGTGCCTTTCTTCATCTATTTAGGCCATATTATTTTTCTTTTTTTATGCAAATACAATTAATTACATTAATCAGTGTTTTAATATTATACCAATCTCAAGTTCTAGATAAATTAGTCAATATATATTACTGGTTTCAGTTTGTGAAATTTATTTAAAACTATTACATCTATGGGCATGAGTATGATTACCTATAATTTTCCTTTTTCTTAATATTCTTATCAGGTTTTAATGTTCAAGTTATCTGGCACAAAAAGAAAGGAAGAAAAAAAGGAAAGAAAGAAAGACCCCCCAAAATAAGATAAATAAATAAACGGACAATTGATTTTTTGTGCAAAAAAAATAAAAGTAACAATAAAGAAAATAAATGTATTAAATACAAAAAGAGACAAGGTGTATTTTCCCTTTTTCTGTTCTCTGGAAGAATTTGGATTTACTTCTTCCTTAATACTATTTTAAAAAATAGGACTATTCAAGTTTTATATTTTTTCTTGTACTGGTTTTGGAAAGGTATATTGGTAGAAATTTCCATTAGTTCAGTATTTTCAGGTTGCTTGGCAAAAAGTTGTTTAAAACATACTCTTGTTAGTTTTTCAATGTCTATGGCATCTATAGTGATGTTTCCTTTTTGTTGCTGGTAGTGATTTTTTCATGCCTTTTTTCTTTTTCCTTCATTAATATCAATATGGGTCTTTAAAGTTTACTAATGTTCTAAAAGAAGCAATATCCGAATTGCATTGGTCTTCTCAGTTGTTTATTTTCTACATCATTATTTTCTGCTGTTAAATTATTTCTTCTTTTCTTCTACTTTCTTTGGGATTTACTGTTTTTTAACTATTTTATATAAATGCATAGCTCACTGATTATTAATTTTCTTCTTTTTGAATATATGCTTTTAAAGCTTAGATTTTCCTCTAGCTATATCCCAGATATATTGATATTTAGCAATTTTTTATCTTCTGTTAAAAATTTATTCATAATCTCCAACATATTCTCCTCATTGAGTCATGATTCACTTAAACATATATTTCTTAATTTCTAAATCAACAGGGATATTCTAGTAAAATATGTTATTGATTTCTAAATTAATGGCATGTGACCTTACAATATGCTTTGTATGATTTTAATTCTTTAAAGTATGTAGAACCACAATATGGTAAATTTTTGAAATGCTCCAAGTGTTCTTAAAAAGATTGTGTATTATTCAATTTTTAGATGTATTATTTCATGCATGTGAATTAGGTCGTTTGCTATTTGTGTTATTTTACTGTATCCTAACTGCTTTTCCATCTGCTTGCTTTTATTGTAAAGAGAAGTGTTTTATAATCTTACTCTACAATTTTGGGTTTGTCAATCCCTTTTTATTACTAATTGCTACTTTACTTTAAAGCTACGTTATTAGATATATTCAAATGTAGAATTGTTACAAAATATCCTTCTTAAGTTTTACCTTAAATTCTACTTTATTTGATATTATGGTTATATAAACTTTTCATTTATTACATATTTTTCAACTTTTTATATTTCCTATCTTATGTCTATAAGAGGAATATAGTTTTTAATATAGTCTGATAATGTTTGTTTTTCCCTTTTAACTGGAATATTTAGTCTACTTATATTTAATGTAATTACTGATGCACTTGAATTTAAATCTACTGTTCTGTTAGGAGCTTTCTGTTCGCAGTGCTTTGATTTTTACCTCTTCTTTCTTGCCTTCATTTATATTGCTAATTTTTTATAATTCCATTTTTCTTCTATTTCCTCAGAAGTAATGCACTCACTATTCTTAGTTGTCTAAGGATTATAGCATGTTTTCTTGATTTATTGCAATCTATATTAATTGGCTCTTCCTGACTCTACCCAGACAATGTAAGTAGAACAAAGACATTAGAACAATTTAATATAACTTACTTTCATTTTCATTAGAGTGATTTAATCCCATTTATGTATAAATACCACTATTTAGTATGTGCTTATATATATAAAACAAGTGTATATATTTACATATACAAACATATAAATATATAACAAATATACATACACTTAATATATATGTGTACATATAATATATAATACATACATATATAATATAACATGCATATATGCTACATAACAAACATATTGTGTTGTATATATATTTAAATATATATTTATATTACATATATATTTAATATATTTATACTACATATATAAATATGTTAGTTATATTTGTTATGTATAATAAATTGTTGTATATATAACATATATCCCAACAAAACACTATTATGACTCTCTTGCAGAGCCAATAGTCCTTTTTATTTACTCACTTATTTAGCTATTATAACCATTCTTTTTTTCTTTTTTCTTTTTTTCCTTTTTAAAAAATTGTTCAATTACAGTCATCCCCATTCCCACCCCCCATTACTCTCCTCCACCCTACCCACCCCCACCTCCCACATTCAATTCTACCCACCCTTGTTCTGTTTGCCCATGGGCCCTTTATACATATTCCTTGATGACCCTTCCCCTTCTTTGCCCCATTTTACCCCTCCCTCTTCCCCTCTGGTTACTGCCAGTTTGTTCTTTATTTCCATGTCTCTGGTTCTATTTTTCTTGCTTGTTTGTTTTGTTTTTTAGGTCACACTTATAGGTGAGATCATATGGTATTTGTCTTTTACTGCCTGGCTTATTTCACTTAGCATAATGCTTTCCAGTTCCACCCATGCTGTCACAAAGGATAAGAGTTCCTTCTTTCTTTCTGCTGCATAGTATTTCATTGTGTAAATGTACCACAGTTTTTTTATCCACTCATTTACTTATGGGTACTTAGGCTGTTTCTAGCACTTGGCTATTGTAAACTGTGCTGCTATGAACAGTGGGGTGCATAAGTTCTTTTGAATTGGTGTTTCAGGATTCTTAGGACATAATCCCAGCAGTGGAATTGCCAGGTCAAAAGGCAGTTCCATTTTTAGTTTTCTGAGGAAATTCCACACTGTTTTCCACAGTGACTGTGCCAGTCTGCATTCCCACCAACAATGTACTAGGGTTCCCTTTTCTCCACAGCCTCATCTGCACTTGTTGTGTGTTGATTTGTTAATGATGGCCATTCTCACCAGTGTGAAGTGGTATCTTACTGTGCTTTTAATTTGCATCTCTCTGATGGCTAGTGATGCTGAGCATCTTTTCATATGTCTCTGGGCCCCCCATATGTCCTCCTTGAAGAAGGTCTGTTCAGGTCCTTTGTCCATTTTATTATAGCCTTTCTTCAGAAATAGGGTAACTATTTCTCACCTAAAATTTGGTTCAGTTGTCAAAACTGATGATGTTACATACATATAAGGAGGGTATGAAAAGTTTTATTACATACCTCCTAAAGCCCTCTGGGGAGAGCAGATCGGATCTCCCAAGCTGGTCTCAAAACTTAGAAGAGTAGAAAAGGACCCTGGCTTGGGGTTTTTGTGGTGGTTAGAGGGTTGGTCTGAGATCCGGGTTCTGGTGCTTGAGTAGAGGGTTGGATGGTTTAATTCTCTCACTGGTACTAAAGTAGGAGGCACTCAGGCTTTTTTAGCTTGCTCAGATGTGGAGCAGAAAGGGGAGGTGGAGGGGATGGGTTTCAAAAGCTTTTGGCAGATGTCAAAGCATAGAGCCAATCGTTACATCAGCCTTTGGATTGCTCTTTATCACTTCCTGTATTTCTAAGCTTTTATCTGAGATCTTTTTCATTCTGAAAAACATCCTGTAATAAGTATTTATTTTATTGTTTCTGCTCCTGGGAAATTGTCTTATTTTGTTATCAGTTTCAGAAGATATAAGGTGTTAAACACTTTGAAAATATCATTTCCCTGTTAGGTGAGGTTCATAGTTTCAGCTAAGCAGTCTGCTGTAAGTCTGGTTATTGTATACTTAAAGTAAATCTTTCTGTGACTGACTTTTAAGATTTTTTTTGCCCATTTTGGGGTTTTAGCAGTTTAATCATTTAGTGCCTCAGTGTGGATTTCCTTTTTAGTTATTCTTCCTGGAATCTATGGTCTTCTTAAATCAATAGCTTAATGTCATTCTTGAGTTTTGGGAAGTTCTCAGCTATTATCACTGTGAATTTTAAATTTGAATTGAATCTCACTTCTTATTGTGCTGCAGGCCTATTATTTTTCCCCTCTATTTTTAGACTCCATTTAAATGTTGTCCTCTTAAACTGTATCCTCTATATCTCCTACTGTCTTTTCTGTATTTTCTGTCATTTCATTCTTAGAGGTTTCACTGAGCATATTTGAGGTAACTAAACCTCTCTTTGGTTGTATATGATCTACTATTAGACACATCCATTGAGTTCTTGTTTTCAGCTTTAGAATTTCCATTAACTTTTTTGTTCTGCTAAAATTGTTAATCTGTCTTTTGTCTTCTTGAATATGGTAAGTAGGTTTATTTTAAAGTTCTTGTCTAGTTATGCTTATTTCTGAAACCTATATAGGCTAATTTTATTGTTTTAGTTCTGCTTGGTTCTTCTCATATTGTTTTGCTCCTCTTGGGGCTATTTTTTATTATGTGCTAGAAATCATAGCCTTAAATTGCTTATAGAAATACTGTGATACTATGAAAGGATATGTTACTTCCTCTAGAAAGTCTTTTGAGGGCTTCTGCACATTATCTGACAGCACAAACATTCTTGGATGCCTGAGAGCTCTAACAATCTGATTTTACTTTAATTCTATTTCAAGGGCTAAAATAAATTAAGTCTGTGCCACAAGAACTTGTCTATTTCTAGTTTACCCTGTTCTTTAGGATATATTCCCATGTGGTTTTATCTCAAAACAGGAATATTTAGCCCTGGTTAGGGTGGCTCAGTTGGTTGGGTGAAGCCCCACAAACTGAAAAATGGCGAGTTTCATTCCTGGTCAGAGAACATGCCTGGTTGCAGGTTTGGCCCTGGTTGGGGTTCAAATAAAGGATAACCAGTCAATCAGTCAATGTTTCTCTCTCACACTGGTGTTTCTCTCCTCTCCTTTCCTTCTCTCAAAGAACAAAAAACAAAAAACACAAGGCTTTACTATGTCTACCCATCTCTTTAGTGGGTTCTAAACTAAAATCTCCTTCATATAAATAACCTCATGAAGATATCACAAGTTCATACAGCCTCTCAGCTACTTATTGCAGAATCAGAAATATCTACCAGTGCAAAAGTGGCCCTAACTTCCAGGCTCACTTCTGGCCATCTTCCTCCCCTAGATCCTGGACCAGTAGTTCTTCATTATCTTGTTAGGTGCTGTAATACCTTCAAGATAATTTTAAAAAATATTCTGCCCAGTTTTCTAGTTGTTTTGAGAGAATATTGGTACAAATAACATAGTCTTCTATCACCAGAAGTAGAAGCTAGTAGAATAAGGAATTTCACAATTTTAGTAGTTAATAGTTTATGTTGATTTATACCAGAAAGATCACCAGCTTATCCATAGTTTATGGGTAGTATTGCTTAAAATGAATAAAAAATATCTTAATCAGACAATTTGAAGGAGAATATTTAGGAACCAATACATCAATGATGTAAAAATTATGATCAGAATGAAATTAATTATGGGAGTTTAGTAGAATCATGAGGCATAGCCTGGAGATATGTCCTAAGGCACTGATGCATGGGGAATGATAACTTTCTAAACTGTGGCAGCAAAGAGGAACTAGTGTTCTCTAGTGATTGATTAAGGGCAGATTACTAATCTAGGGAGTAATTAAGGGCAGATTACTAACTACAAGTGGTCCTTGAATAATAACCATATTTCAGCTTAAAGTTAATTAACATGTTGCAATTTTGCTGATGGCAAGATCTTTGCCACCTTTGATTTTTCTCAAGTTCAGCAATAGATATTCAAAAACTAACACCAAAACATGTACAGTGGCATGATGAATTAAGTGATTTCTATGTGAATTTCATTTGTTCTTGATATTTTCTCATGTTTTACTAAGACCCTGTTTCTAGGATTCCAGGATAGATCCATATTTTAGTGATTTATTACTTTTAAGTTCAACAAAGACAAAATTGATGAAAAGTTTTCAGAAAGTTCTATGTCATTTTGACCCCAAGTATAATAAGAGAAATTTCAGCTTCTTAAATTACTTTAATGCTATTGGCAATGACCTCAGTTAATTCAAGAGTTGTGCAAACTAAAATGTGCTTGGTTTTAAATCAAAGAAAGAGTTGCAAACTTTCCTAGAATGATTAAACTTCTACTAATTTTTTTTATGAAAGCCTCTGTAGCCTTAATTCATTTCTTACTGAGGGGGGAAAAAGGCTTTCTGTTACATTGAGTTAACAATTTTGTGGACATTGTGATGAAAATGAAGTACCTGTTCATTTGAATCTATGCTAAAACTATGTAACAGAAAATTAATATTGTTTCCATTCATTGGCTCTTCACCTTAAATTACTGGTGCTGTGATTGGCCACAAAATGCCACTGAGGCCCCTATTTTTATCATGGGTGTATGAAAGTTACGTATCTGTAGTCTAACTTTACTTCCAGTGACTTTTCTCCAGGTATCTACCTACTGCTTTATTATATTACACATATAGTTCCAAAATCTTTTGCATTTTACTTTTGATTCCACAATTTTTCTCAAAGACAGGAAAACAATATACAAATTAGAACCCTAATCCATCTGTTTATTGTACCACCTACACTAAAAATCTTGATATTAGAAAATTTAAATGGAGGCTTCTGGTCCAGATGGCAGCACAGGTAAATGCAGTACTTGCATCCTCTCACAACCACATCAAATTTACAACTTAACTACAGAACAACCATCATTCAGAACTGCCTGAAATCTAGCTGAATGAAAGTCTACAACTAAGGATGTAAAGAAAAAGTGATATTGAGAGGGTAGGAGGGCTGGAAATGAAAACAGGTGGGTCCCACACACCCATGTGGTGGATAAAAATCAGTAGAGATATCTTGGCTGTAGAGGTCCTCCATGAGGAGCAAAGAAAGATAGTGATGGACTGGTATACATTAAAATTCAAAACTTCTGTTTGTCAAAGATAGCATTTCAAAAGTGAAAAGACAAGCCACAGTTAGGAGGATATATTTGAAACACATATAACTAATTAAGGAATAGTGTTGAAATATATAAATATTTTTTATTTTTTTTAGATTTTATTTATTTATTTTTAGAGATATGACAAGGGAGGGAGAAAAAGAGGGAGAGAAACATCAGCGTATGGTTGCCTCTCATGCGCCCTCAACTGGGGACCTGGCTCACAACCCAGGCATGTGACTGGGAATCGAACCGGTGACCCTTTGGTTTATTGGACGACACTCAGTCCACTGAGCCACACCAGCCAGGGCAATGTATAAATATTTTTAAATGCATCATACAAATCAATACAAATCTTACAAATAATCCAATATAAAAACACTCAGATATTTCACAGAGGAGGGCATATGAATGGCCCACAGACACATGCTCTATGTAAATAGGTAAATACAAATATAAACTCACTGAGATACCCACCTGATTGGTAATTGTCTTTTTAAAAACTCTGACAGTACCAAGTGTTTTAAGCATGTGGAACTATAATTCTTAAATATTTCTGACTTAAAATGTAAATTGTTATAATTACTTTAGAAAATGAATCCAGCATTAATATATTTGAAGATGATGTCCCATCAAATCCTATGATGTCCCCCCCTCCCCAATTTTACTCCTTGTGTATTTCAGAAAATATTTCCATGTGTGCATTGGAAGCATTGTGTCTAATAGGAAAAAAACCTGGAAACAACTGTAACAGATAGATAAATTTTGGTATATTTATGTAATGGAACACTAGGCAGCTTTGATAAGTAAATAGCATTATATGCATTATGTGGATGAAATCCACAAATGAAATTTTGAACTCCAAAAATGTAAATCACAAAATAATACGTATTTTATGATTTTCATTATATAAAGTTCAAAAACATTCAAAACAAAGCAGTTTATATTCAGTTGTTGTGGTAGGTACATTGTATTATTTATGGAAAACAGTCACTATCCTTTCCATTTTTGTTGTGAATTATACTTTCTACAATTCTGATGTTGGCTTCAGCCATGTGACTTACTTTGGCCAATTGAATGTGAGCAGAAGTGATGCTCTGAGAAGAACTTGAGGAAGCATCACGTGGTTCTGCCATCACCGTCCTCCATCTGCCACAAGCATGGCACATCCCAGGTAGGGGCTGCTCTCCTCACCTTGGAAGAAGACACAGGGAATAAAGCTTTAGTCAAGCCACGGCCAATGTAGAACTATGTAAAACGAGCAAAATATAACTCTTTGTTTTTGCAAGCCATAGAGATTTAGAAATTGTTACTGCAAAACAGGTGCTGCCAGAGCAAACCTCTTAAATCCACCCCACTGACTTTGTGGCAGAGTGATGGGTAATGATATCGGAGGCTAGAAGGACGGCAGCCCATTATGCAGTGGTGAAACATTTAATGAAATAATAGCTACAATAACATAATAAGCAGATAATATATGGAATAACTTTGTGACCTTAGGCAGAGATTGGAAACAAGAACACTACTAGCATGTCCTGGTTGCTGTTGGCTACATTTGACATGATAGTACAGAAAGAAGAAATGAGCTCACAAAAGGATTGGCTAATTTATAAGCAAAGATGAAAAGAAATGAAAGGAAATCAGAAATCTGGGAGCTAGAAGGGTTGGAAGACGCAACTTACTCTCATATCTAAAAGTAAAACTAAGAGGGCCTCTGAGTGACAAAAGTTGATTAAAAGTCAGCTTTTGGGAGCCATAAACCAAATCAAAGATGTTATGGGTGCCTTTTATTGAACTGATTATGGTGACAATATAGTATAGCCCCTCTACAGAAGTCTGATAACTTCTACATATAAGTCTGGAGAAAGAGAAAAATGTCCTGAAAAAGAGTTGCTGATGTGGATGTTGGCACCAAAAGCTGATGAATTTGTTGGGAGAATTATACTATAAAAATGGCCATTGGCCTAGATTAAAGGAGATGGTGTCTGTTCTAAGTGCAGGAAGCAAGAAAATTTTAATCCCCAAAGGAGCCTACTCTCCAATTCCCTTTTCAGATGTGGTCCAATGAGAATAATGGCAAAGGGGCTACCCAGAGAGGGTGGAGCCAAGAGCTGTTTATAACAGTGGGCTGGGGAAGGAGACACAGAGAGCAGAATGAGCCTAATCAAAAGCCTTTTCTTCCCACTTTCCATGGTGGAGGGCCATCACAACATTTGCCCAGTTGTATTTCAGAATTGCTATGCTCAATAGACAGTTTTAGTTTTAGCTCATGGGTCCAGAAATGAAGGAGAGCTATAGATCACAAAATCCTAAAATTAGAAACTGATTCTGTGCTGGGATACATCATTTAAGCTGTTTCCTTAAGATTTGGTGGGGGAGGGAGTGGTTATATTATAATGAAGAAGAGTGAGAAATGAGTATTTATGACCCAGACAACATAAATAGTAATAAAGTTGTGGTCAACTTTACTGATGTTTCTCACTCTTCACTCATTTCCTGTAGGGGACGGTGCATTCCTCTGCTTTGCCATGTGCCTTGTAGTGTCCCTTCCCTATGGTATATCCCCTCGCTGATAATAGGTTTGTCCAGCAACATGTGATGAAACTGATCTTTGCCACTTTCCAGGAGAAGTTTGAGGAGCCATCACAGGGTTTTAACATTGCCCTTTTTTCTTTAATAAGACTGAGCAATAAGACTGAGATAGTGGCTACTCCTTTGAGCCCGAGCCCTGGGATGAAGAGGACACAGAACGGAGCCAAAGCTGACTCCCCCCCACACAGCCAACCTCCAGTAAATGCATACTGGAGCAAAAAAAATTCAACATTTCTCTGTATAAGTTGCTACTGCAGCATAACTTAGCAAAACAGACAAATATAGGATTTACATAAGCGAGGAAAATTGAAAGGAAAAACAAGAGAGTTTTAAACATAAATTTTGGGTTAATGGTTATCTTTAGTGGGGAGGCAGGAGAATACAGGGAGGATCACAAGGGTATTTAGGTGGTGGATGTATGACTGTTTAATTTATCATTCTTTTACTTTGCAATTATGACTGATCAGTTGACGGGGAAGCATATTCATAACTCATATGTATGTGTGTGCACATATACATATACATACACACATTTATGCATATGTGTATATATTCCATTATTTGTAAACATTTCCTAATTATAAAATAGGGAGAGTATATTAAACCTATGACACAATAAACTGAATGTGTGCCCTTTTTCATGTGGGCTTCGTCCCCAACCCATGCTAAAATGACCATAGAAGGACTGAAACAACACAGACAAGAAAAATGAAAATCGAAGGGAGAAATAGCAACGACATTTTGACTTAGCAGACCAGAGACAGCTTAAAACTAGGCTAGCGGCTTGAGAAGCCCAGACTCAAAATGATTCAAGTCAAATTATTCCAGAAAAGTTCAGGAAATGTACACACAATGTCCCTTTAAAGATGGGTGTTCAGTTAACGAGGAAAACAAGATAGTTACCTTAAAAATCCTGTAATTCTCAGATGGACCCCTCAGATCCACTTCTCCACCAAGTTACTGCTTATTCCCTACCCTGCAGAAGACTAGAGATTTAATTCTGAAGATGCTGGACTCCAGGACATCAGGCAAGGCTGATGACAAAAACCTTCTAAAAAACAGGGAGCCAAAATAGCAATCCATAATGAGAAATGTTCCTCCAGTTTTTGCTGTATTCAAAGACAGAATTACTCTGAAAGGATAAGCAGTTAATGCTGTCATGACATTCAAGTGACCATTCTTCTAGGGCTGTTACAGCTCCTAAAATGTGGTTATGTAGGGAATCAGTCATTCAACAATATATTTCTTGAGTAGCTACTATGTGGCAAGAACTGCCCCAAGCAGAACAGATACAAGAAAGAAATTACTCCTTGCTCACTCAAGAGGTGAGTGTTGGAGGGGATAGGAAGACAGTAAACAAACATACAAGTAATTAATCAAATATTATAATAAGTGAGTCACTAGTAACCAACCATTCTGGTAAATACTTTGTGGATTAAAAAAATGTTAACTGCTATGGCACAGATACCAGCTAATCAAAGTGGACACCAGTGGTGAACAGTTCCAGTGCCCCCCAGCTAAGTAACACCACTGGATAAATTATACATTCATTTATAGATAGATAGATAGATAGATAGATAGATAGATAGATAGATAGATAGATATACACACACACACATATATATATAGATATGAATGAATATAGCTTCTCATTTAAAGTTTGGTTCTTTCTTATTTATTATTAAAATTGGCAACATAAAAGCAAAACTTTTATGATGATACTTGTCTAAAGGCCATACCCATTACAAATAGTTGAACTATAATTCCATTCT
Organism: Desmodus rotundus; assembly: GCF_022682495.2. NCBI lineage: Eukaryota > Metazoa > Chordata > Mammalia > Chiroptera > Phyllostomidae > Desmodus > Desmodus rotundus. The sequence goes on from NC_071388.1 coordinate 40,778,722, forward strand.
TGAGCTCAGGTGACATGTTATTCTATTTAAACATAACTGGTTTTCCACACCTGTAGGACAATGAGGAAGAGTAGAAATAATCATCAAACCCCGGATTATTAAATGACCGAATGTGTTTTTAATGATGTTAAGATTATTATTTTAGGGGTTAGGGACATGAGCAGTAGTCCATGAAATGTTGAATGCAGCTTTTTGAGATGGCAATATTAAGACCTGGAGCTATTACAGAAGTTAGATTTTTTCCCCTTCCCTTAACTGCAGAATCTGGGGTCTTAAATTTGGATTATGGAAGTCAGAAAGTGTAGGAGTCTAAAGGGTTTAAAGAAATCACCTACAGAGTGGAGGTTCAAAAAGAGTTCTCTTGATGTGTTTTGAATTCTTCGAGAGTATCTATCTTGTACAAAGCAGCCTTTTTTCTTTCCTTACTCTGCTCTTTCTGCCTCCCTCACGCTCTCTCTCTCTCCTATCCCCCATTTCAAACTTCAAGGTGACCTCCTCCTTGTGGTGGGTAAATGATGTATAAGAGAGACCACCCGGCTTGGCCGACCACACTGCAAGTGCCACCCTGGGTCCAGTAGGGTTCAAGAAGGCCCGCCCCATTTAGAACGCTTTGTATTTTTTGTTACATTGTTCTCCAAGCACTGGATAAAAAACATGGCATGAACAATGGAGCTGTGTGAGATTTAAAATATCTGAATACATAATAATTTCACCCAGCTTTCAGAGAAAACTAAAAAGTAAATAACAAAAACCACTCCTCAGAATGTGTGAACCTAAATTTTCGGTCACTTTGGAAGCATTTTCTTCCTTTTCTGGTTTTTCATTATCTAGGCCAGTTGGCAATAAAACAGCACTTAATTATACATAAATGTGAGAATTCTGGTGAGAGAATGTGGGTTGTGATCTAGTCATAACTAGTTTGGAGCCAGAAATTGTTTGTTCTTGATACCTCCTTCATTTTTATCTGCTTTTCTCCTATTTATTTTGTACCCTATTTTCCCCTGCAGTTTTCCTTTCTCGACTTTTTTTTTTTTTTTTTAGTATGTGGTCTTCATTTTCTGTTCCCTTTCATTATTTTCTCTTTTAAAAGATCCACCTTTGCTAAGGTACAAGCAGTTTCCTTGCAGGAAAAAAAGAAAAGGACAAAAAACTATTTTGTTCAGGAAATAATTACCCCAACTTGGCTTTTTTTGGGGGGGGGCAGCAATGTAAATTGTAGTCACATTAATGAGATCACATCTTATAGAAAAAGGTACTTTCGGGGAAGGTATAATTTTATAAAATGCTCCATTTAAACCTGAAGCTTCTCCTGCAAATGCATTGTGAGCTTTATTTGAATAAAAATTTATCCTGTGAATCTGTTGCTTCTTATGGATTTTCAGAAAGTACCCTGCTCTTCCTGTCAGTGGCAGGCAGCATTTCTTTAATTTTTTTCCCCAATAATATTGCAGTACTCCAGTACTAATTTTAAAGATAGATGGATTTTTTTTTCTCTCATCGTGGGGGAAAAAATGCTGGATGTGATTTCAGAAAATGTCAAAATATGTCAAACGCAGATACCACTCAAGGGTTTCATTAACTGAAGCTTTGGTGATAAGTGTCATCTTGTCAAAGACCCGCCCATCTCTTCCAATACGTTACCAAATGTACTAATTTCCTTGCCGAGCTTGATGTTTATTGTATGGCTGAAATTGAAAATGGTCGGTAATGGAGTGAGCTTCAATCCAAGACCAATTCTGAATCTAAATTACTTGCTTCTTTCAACAGCATCGACAGAGGAGAGCTTTATGCACCTTGTACCTAATCAACCCTTACTGTGACCCTGAATTCAGCAGTCTTCACAGATTAGTAATAAAATCCTCAGTTCAAACAATTATTTGCCCTGAACAAGTTGCCCATTTCTTATTCTGAGAATGAAAGAATGTGACATTATTTTTTAAAAGCTCTGCATGTTGTGGCCCACCATTTATTTTTGATCTCTGACCCTCCCCCTGCCCCCACCTCGCAGCCTGATTGCAGACCCCACAAGCTTAACTTGAATATTTTTGGAGGGATGGGGGGGGGTAGGAGTTTCAAGGAGGTTTCTTTGTTAGCATTTTAATGTGCCTGTTCTCATTCCATATTCCCTCATGGTTATAGTTTTCACAACATAAATGGATATATTCTATCGATATATATTTCTTAAGTTTTTAATATAGAGTTCTATTAATCATGGAAAGCATGGCCGAATTCTGGCTTTGTACAAAACTACTCAGAGCCTCCAGAAAATAAACATAAAATCTCTGGAAAAATCAACTATGTCTCTACTTTCTGAAATAAAAAATCAAATTCGGAGAAAGTCTCTTGAGACTTGAACCATAAATAATCTTTTAATGAACTGTTTTTCTGACTTCGTTCCTTTTGGCAGTATAGCTTATAGCCCTTAAGTGAGATAAGATGAGCAATATCAAATTCTCTTATGCATATTTGCAATGTAAAATATTCCTTCATATTCAATGCCAGAATATTTTTTGACTTGGTATTTTTAACTTCCTATGTCCCATTATTATTCATTAGTGTGGTTACAGCAATAGAAAAGCTCAGTCCCTGCTCTTCATAACATAGAGCATTGGGGGAAAGTTCTGAACAAAGCAGTAAAGAAAATATTTGGACACCCTAACTGGCTCCTTTGATTCATCAGTGAGAGTCAGTCCTCTGTCCAGGAGCCTGTCAGGGGAGGGAAGAGACCATGGTGCATTGCCGCCCTAGAAACTCTGCCTGACATTTGACATTGTCATCATTTCTGCTGGCTGTCTGTTTTTGGAGGAAAACCTTAAAGACTGCCCTGGTTGACAGAATGAGTGTCTCCAGAAGATTCCCCTGCCTTTTGAATGCATTTTTTATGCCCAACAGCAATAATGGCCATCAAGTATTGATTATATAATATGTGTGCTGAGGTGGCAAGTACATTATTGTTGCAAGAAGCAGAGAGGATGAGAAACTAGGTTATCTATGAACTCTCTCAGCCATTGAGCATTTCTTCCGGCAAGTGTCAATATGCAAGCTGTCTTTGGGCCTCATTTTACCTCATTCTGTGATTCCATTTGATGGATAATACGAGATGGCCAGCATGTTCCACATCCTTTGAAAACAGCCTCGTGTTTACCGTGGAATGGACGTAATTTGTTCATCACCACAAGGGGACAGTAGTCTTATGGAGGTTTGATACATGAGGAAGGCTAGGAATTGCCCAGAGTGTTGCCCTGTTAGGGTACCCAGGTGCTAATTAGCAGCAAGGAATTGGTTAAGTAGACTCTGAAAGGCAGTCAGGGCATAATCTAATACTTTTTCTTTCATCCAAAAAAATACAATAGATGCTGTATAGTAAGTCTGCTGTGTATAGTAACAGCAATAAGGGCACTGAGCTTTTATTATAAACTGAATTACATCCCCTGTGTGGGGACACTAGACAGCATATAGTGTTTTAAGAATTCAGCAGAGATCACAAGCTTGCCTCACCTAAACCTTCTGTGATGTGATGAGCATGACTTTTGGTTACCGTATATCAAAGAGGATCTAGCAGGCTAAACAGTGATTGATCCATTCTCCTCTTTCAAGTCCTCTCTTCAAAAATAGCTTTAAAGCAATCATCTAATAAGTGTCAGAATAGAAGATAGAAAATGTTAGTACAAGCACTAGGCATGTGTCTACACTAGCTAAATTTTATGCAAGATGTTCAATGACTGAACAAGGTTTTTGGAATTAATGCTATCACTTCATAAGAGGCAAGAAGTACCAAATGGACTACCATCGGCATGGAAACAATGATGAAATTTTAAGTGATTTAAGGCAAATACTGCGATTTGCTAATCTAGCAGATAATTCAGTTAAGAAAATTTTGGAGTTAGTTGCCTGCTTGTGCACACAAAAGCAATCGTATTTTTACGGTATTCACTTACAAAACTGCAGGTATTTGGTATCCTTCCCAGATGAATGCTGAGGTAAAGGGACCAACCAGTGTGGTCATTGGAGCTGTTCACAAATATTGGGGTTCTTTTCTTCTTCCCTGCTTCCTTGAAGTTGGATCTGGCCATATGACTCACTCTGGACAATAAAATGTGAAACAAAGTGACGTGTGTCACATCTGGATGGAAGCTTTAAAAGCTGGTGGAGGATTTGTCACACCCTTATTTTCTGGTGTTGATGAGTACGTGGAAGCGTGAGTCAAGATGGAACTTCCCTCAGCCTGGATTCCTGAGTCATTCTGAGGAGCGGGCCTTCCTGCCAGCCTGCACTGGGCATGCATGATGAGCAAGAACTAAACCTGCATTATGTTAAGCCACTGAGATTTTAGAGCTGTTTTTTTCCACGCCATAAGCCAGCCTATCCAGATAGATGCATCCAGTGGCACTAAGTAACTTGCTAGTTCCGTCAGGTCTCTGAGTAATGTAAAATGGTGTGGAGTAGGGCATCATCATGGCTCATATGCCTTCATTCATCCAAGCAACAAATATTTATTAAGTATATATTATGTACCAGGCAGAGTACAGGCAGTTGACCAATAATTGCTGAATGCTGTTTGAGGCATTACCCTTTGTTACCTCTTTGCTAAATCCCTGAGAGATAGCTGAGTTTCAAAGTGTTCACTGCTTTAATATAACTAATCGAGATAAAAATAATCTAAGATTTGTGAAGTTTTGACGTTTTTAAATGAATGACATTGTTGCAGGGGACAATTGGAGAAAAAATAAGTACATTTCAGAAAATCCTGAGACTTCTCACATTGGCCAAAAAATGTGTGTTTCTCAACCCCTGCCGTGCAGCCATGCCCGACCGCAGCAGTTACAGGACAGGTTTGCACTCTTGCCGAGCTGTACTCTCTGCCTTGGACACTCTTCTTCTCTTTATCTTTCAAAGATCAGCTCAAATATCTTCCCTTCCGTGAAACTTTCCTTTCTCTGCCTCCTCACAGCATCAGGTACATACCTCTACTTAGCAGTTATTTCAGTCTGCTTTACATTGTGATTATTGTTTACCTGATATAACTTCCCACTGCGAGACTCGTCCCCCCTGCCCCCCACCGCCAATGCTATACATTCATTGTAAAGGCTTTGTATTATTCTTCTTTATGTGTCTCCTATCTGACTTCCCTCTCCACAGCTCAATACTCATTAACTGATATTTGAATTGATTTGAGAGATTTGTTTGGGTGTAATCATGGATTTCTTAAAACAAATTGCAACTGCCCTGTTTTGGAATATTGAAAAAAACCAAAACAAAACAAAAACAAAGAAACCCTTTGAGCTCTAAGAAGGGCGGTTGTGAAGCTGATACTTTTGGCTACTCTTGGGGGAATTAGTTCTCTCTTGGCCAAGGACCAAAGCCTGCCTCCTGAACACCCATCACACTTAGCTAATTTCCATTCTCCCCAGGGACCAAGACAGAAAGACAAAAGAGGAAGGAAGTAGGCATTTCAGAAGAGTAACCCACCCACAAAGAGCCAGTTGAAAGGAAGAAATGAGGAGGGGAGGAGGGAGTTGGTGTTTAAAAAAAATTACCAAACGAATGCAGAATTTAAATTGCCCTTCATTATCCATCTTCTCTGCATCATACCAGTAACTCTCTTGACTTGCTGCCTCTCCCCAGAATAAGTTCTGACTGCTTATAGCTTGTTGCTACTGGGGCACTGATTAGAAACCCTCAGTGTTGTTGCCAAAGATGCCAGGCCCTTTAGTCCTTCTCTCTCGCCTCCCCATTTCCCCTTCCTCACTTGACCCCAGCATCCACCAATCAGACACCTACTCTTCTCTCAAATTTTAATCCCATGAGCAAGAAATATGAGTGAAGAACATGTGGCTTTTCTCTCCTGGTTTGTCAGCCACTTTGACCTCTTCACCACTCATTCAGTTTCTAGCCTTTCATGCTTCAGCAAAATTGAGAAAATCCATGCCTTCAAACACATGGAGGATTCAACCTTATTTCTCACACACACTTGCCTTAAATACCTAAGAATGTTACTCAATCATTTAGCCTGTTTCCTCATCTTATAAAATAGAGTTAAGTGTACCTGTGTAAAGTGATCGTTATTAAGGATGGTGAGATAGGGATATAAAGGCACATAGTTGGTGCTCAGTAAATCTTACTGTTGTTATTACTAGTAAGTACTTCTCCACTACTTTTTCTCCTCTCCATGATCTTTCCACTATGATGGTGTTGGTTGTATTCTAATGATCTCATGTTTAATATCACACAGTCTGTCCTAAGTCAGCTTTCTCAGACTAGAGAGCAGAGCACTGCACCTTCACTTACAACCTCCCCACACCTTCAGAACTATTAAAGACTCTCCAGTCATTCTTGGGAATCTATAAGACAGAAACCTTAAGCCAGTTTAGCACATGAAGGCTGCAGCAATCTGACACCTGTATCTAGTCTCATTGCCTGTTGTTCTAATTGTGTGGGAGATGGTTTCTCCAAGGAATCCAAAGAATCACACCTCCCAGGATACATGTGATAGTTTCCATCCCTGTTGAGACTGGGCTTGGCTATGTGACTTGCTTTGACTACTAGGACATCAACACATGTTACCCAAGCAGAAGTTTGTAGAGTGTTTACACATTGGAGCGTCCCCTCTTGAAACTTTGCTGGCACCATGTGAAGGAAGAAATGCAGTCTGGTCTAGCCTCTTGAGAATGAATGACCTCTTGGAGAGTGATGCCCAGCCAGCCTAGATATCCCAGCTGAACCTAGCCCAAGCCAATCTTCCAGATAAATGCAGCTACATGGGTGTACCTGGCTAAAGCTGGCAGAAGAACTATCCAACCAACCTACTCAATCATGAGAAATATTACAGCATTGCTGTTTGAAGCCATTTTCAGAGTATTTTCTTACATAGCAATAGATAAGTGGTATAGTGCCTTTTATCTCCAAATATAATTCCATGAAGACAATCTATTTGCAAACACCTTCCTTTGCAAATACTGCCCTTGTGCTTATAATGCCCTTCCCCCTTGTCTATTACTCTTTGTATCTCAGTGTATGCAGTGGAGGCTGAATGAATACGCTTCAAATGTCAAAATGTGCCACAAAATATTCAAAGGTGTACGTTAAATCCACCATTGTTCTGATTGGAATTTTAGATAGAAATGCATCCATGTTGCTGCTTTTATGGAAAAAAATAATGGTTTATTTGCAACTATACACTCACATGCAAAGCTACTAGAGAAAATGTCTTCACTTAAAAAGAGATTTAGGTTTTAATAAAAATGAAACAAGTATTTTCACTTGTTAGCAACTTAAAAATGATAATATCTAGAGCTAGTAAAGGTACTGTAGAGTAGCACTCATTTATTGTTAGTGCTGGGAAAATTGGTGAAATTTGGAGATGAATCCTGGTTCATGTTTTAAGAAGTAAACAATAATACAGGTTCTCTTTTATCCAGTAATTTCATTTCTGGTGGCCTAACTCAAAGAAGTAATCCAAAATATAGAAAAATAGGCACAAGAATATTGAGTATGGCATTATTTGTTTTGAAAAGTGTAAACAAGTTGGAGTCCTATCACCAGAAACTTGGCTCAATTAGTTCTGGTGCATCCATTCAATGAAATGTCATATGGCCATTTTGTAGCAATTAATTCCATCATGGAAAATATGAAACAGCAAATATTAACAGAGAAAAATAACGATATATAATTGTATGTACCCAATGATGACAACAAAATTAAAATGTAAATGTGAAAATAATTACAGAGAATTATGGGTCATTTTCTCCCCCAGGTATTATATAATCTTGTTATATTATTTTTGTAATTTAAGTATAATTTTAGGACAAAAAGAAATAATATATAAAATACCATATAAAATATAACATTAAAGAAATAATTTTGAGGCTGGTTTTCAATTTCATTCTCTACCTGAGACTGACCCCCTATAGTAATTGCTGTTACATTACACAATCCAGGAATCATGGTGTTCCACCATCTGGTTTATGCCATCTCTTTAATCAATATTTATGAATATGCTTTGCAGGGGTTTGTGTCATTGCATCTTATAGAAGATATCTTGCGTGTTTAAATTATTTTGTGAATATTATTGGTACTTACTGCCTTTTGTGTGGGTCAGTTTATATTGATGGTGATGAAACTTTATGCCAGAATTGATTTACATATTTCATTTAAAGAGCTGTAGTGTGGACATGGGTTTCATCCCAATCCCAGACACATGCCCAAAGAAAATCACTGCAGCAAGACTCATAAGTTCCCAATGATTTCAACTCTTCCTTATGGTTCGAAGACCTCCCAAATCTGTATCTCAGCCATTAGAATTTGTACAAGGTCTGATCACATACTTCCAGATATATTTCTATTGGAATGTCTGCTTTCATCAAAACTCAATGCAATATACAGATGGTGTGTCATAGAACTGTACGCTTGAAACCTATATAATTTTATTAACCAATGTTGCCACAGTAAATTTAATGCAAAAGAAGAAACTCAACCCTGGCTGGTGTTGCTCAGTTGGTTGGAGTGTTGTTAATAGACTGAAGGGTCGTGGGTTCGATTCCCAGTCAGGGTACATGCCTAGGTTGTGGATTTGGTCCCCATTAGGAGTGCATACAGGAGGCAACAGATCGATGTTTCTCTCTCACATCAGTGTTTCTCTTCCTCTATCTCTCCCTCCCTTCCCCTCTCTCTAAATCAATAAGCATGTCCTTGGGTAAGAATTAAGAAAGAAAGAGAGACAGAAGGAGGGAGGGAGGGAGGAAAGAAGGAAGGAAGGAAGGAAGGAAAAAACTCAATGCACCTAAATTGGCCGCAACTAATTCTCCTGACCTCCATATTTCTCACATTGGTACTCACTTTCTTAGTCACTTAAACTCCCCAAGTCAGAAAATTTTATGATTTTTCTCTCTCCTTTTAAAATATGTATGTATGTATGTATGTATGTATGTATGTATGTATTTATGACAGAGGGAAAGGGAGGGAGAAAAACATCAATGTGTGGTTGCCTCTCACATGCCCCCACTGGGGACCTGGCCCACAACCCAGGCATGTGCCCTGACTGGAATCAAACCAGTGACCCTTTGGTTCTCAGGCCGGCACTCAGTCCACTGAGCCACACCAGCCAGGGCATGACTTTTCTCTCTCGTTCGCATGTATATGGTCAGCAAGGACAGTCTGTTCTGGTAATGCTTCTTGGATCAAAACCCTCCTCTTTGCTTTTTCCTTCTTCCATGCTTATTTAGGTTTTTACCACTATTTCAGAAGTTGCCTAATTAGTCTCTATGCGTCTTCTCTTCACCTCTTATCTTCTTCTCTAAGCCCACTGATGAATATTATGTCTAGAGTGGTCATGCAACTTTCAGGACACCCCCCAAATTTTGTACATTCCCCATTACCAACTGGGTTAAATCAGCAGCATTTAAAAACCCTCCATAATTTAGAGTCAATCTACTTAGCTTCGTTCTCTAAAGCTGCCACATTACACAACTCTGAGGGCACCATTTGCGTCATAGAATACATCTTCGGACTGTATCTCCAGGAAGGTGTAACCATACAGAACAGTGAATGGTGCTCCCTGGAGTTGTGTAACACAGACGCTGTAATCCTGTTCTTTCCTGTACCAATTCTACAAACCCCATTCTCTGAAAAGGCCCCTCAAGCTCTTCATCTTTTCACCATCTTCGCCTCCAAGTCTTGTCCACTTATTAATATCCCTTCTCTTGAAGCCTTTCCAGGCTTCCCCAACCCTTTCCCTCTCTCCTGGTATCATTGTAATTACATTGGTTAAGTCCATGTATTGTGAGAGGTCAGAACTGGACAGAAATAATTTTTAATCCTTCCTCATTTCAGCACTATCTCCATGACCTTGGACAAGTCACTTTACTCCTCTGAGCCTCATCTGTGTGTAAAATGGAGATAATATTACCCATTCCCACAGAGTGTAGGGAAGATCAAACAGGATTGTAAACGTGACATAACACACTTAGCATGGTTCCCTGCACATCGTAAATGCTCCACATACACTAATGGCACTGGGGGAGGTGGCAGCTCTGCTGAGGTGATGGCTGTGGTTTTTATTTATTCTCCTAGGTGGGGACATGGAGCCCAGGGAGAAGGTTGTATGCCAGGCTCTCCCACTTATAAGCTGTGAAGCCTTGAACAAGTTCAAATTCTCTTTACCTGTCTGAACCTTGTCTTCCTTTCCAATAAAATGATCAAATAACACAATGGGTAAGAAAATGCCTTGTAGACTAGGCAGGCTATGTAAAGGTAAGGTGGCAAGATCAGAATAACTGTATGGAGAGCAGGGCTTTTACCTGTTATTCCCCTCAGGGCCTTGTTCCACTGTGTAGATGAGTGTGCTCAACCTACTACTATACATACAACCTACTGAGTATTTCAACAAAATTTTGTATATGAGTCCGAAGACTTAAGGAACATAAGTTATGTGCTTTTAGAGACTGAAGAGATTTTAGAGATTTTTGCTTCAGTGCCCCATCTCACCTAAAGTCATACCCAGGGTCATAAAGAGATTCAGCAGCTGAACTCCGATCTACATCCAATTTTTCAGGTTTTTCTTCCCATTGTTCTTTGCTGATTTTTTATTTATGGTCTCATAAATTAAAAAATGTATGCATTTAAATGTCACTAATGTTTTCTTCTCCAAGGAACAGTAATCACTGTGGCTTTGGGCCTGAGTCCTCCAGAGAAGAGGTGGGTGTAGATGATGACTGACGTAGGGCAAGCAAATGGGGTCAGACACCCAGGACTGGGGAAGAGAGAGGCAAGAGGAGGGGCAAGGCTTCCTCCAACTGGGAGGGTTTGTTTGAACTTCTTTAAAGCCACTCCTGTCATTATCATACTGACCCTACCTTCAGCCTCCTTCCCTAACCAAACTTTGTAGGGCGTTCATATGTACCACCACCAGCATCTCTCAGACACCAGGAGTTCTTTGAGGATGGGGATTCTGTCACCTATGTCTTCAAATCTTCCTTAACACCCAGTAATTCATTATGGAGGCTTCATGATGCATGGATGGATGGATGGATGGATGGAAGACAAAAAAGGGAATAAATACTTATAAAAACCCAGAGGGAGGAAGAAAAGCATAACACATTACTCCTCTGCTACCAAGGTTTGAGCTAATTTTAGACTGACTTCTCAGAAATAGCTTGGGTTCATTTTATTTTAGCACCTTTTAATACAGAGATTGCCAGTTGTTGCCCATTCAACAACTGGCTAAATTCAACCTACGCACATATTTTGTTTGCCCTTTCCATATTGGCCCACTGCTAAATAAACAAATAAATTGATAAAAGCATATTATATTGCACTGTTTACCAATGTTTAAAAATTGGGAGATGTCACCTTTTAAAAGAACCCAGATTTTTCTGGAAAGCTCAGCAATTGTGGACTCATAGTTCCATTTCCTTTGGTTGGGGCAGACACTGACCCATGTGCCACAGTAATATTCACTAACGTAGGTGACAGGTAGGGGCCATTTACTACTCATGTTCAAACTTTTATTTTTTATTTTATTTTTTTTTTGCTTAAAAATTTTTTTAATGGTGGTAAAATACATTTAACATAAAATTTGCCATCTTAACCATTTTTAAGAGTACAGTTCGGTTGTATTAAATATTTTCACATATTGAGCAAAATCCAGGACTGTTTCACCTTGCAAAACAGAAACTCCACACCTATTAGACAACAACTCCCCACCTCCCTCTCACCTAGTCCCTGGCAACCCCATTCTGTGTTCTATTGCTATGTGATTGACTATGGTACAAGTAGAATCGTACCTCATTCCTCCTTTTTGTGAGTAGCGTCTATCACTTAGCATGATGTCCTTAAGATTAATCAATGTTGTGGCATGTGTCAGAATTCCCTTCCTCATTAAGGCTGAATAGTATTCCATTGTATGTATAGACCACATTTTGTTCAACCATTCATCTGTCGATGGACGTGTGAGTTGCTTCCACCTTTTAACAACTGTGAATAATGCTGCTCAGAACATGGGTGTAAATGCATCTTGTATAAACTGCTTTCTTTTTTTTCAGTTACCAGTATCTACATTATACAGTAAGAGTATACCTTAAGGAATGTTCAATTCTGGGGGAGGGAGGTGGGTTCAGCTGGGGTGGGGTGGAGGGATGGGGAGAAAAGGCATACAACTGTAATTGAATAACAATAAAAATTTAAAAAATTAAAAAAAAGGAATGTTCAATTCTTATTCAAATTTTTTCAAGTGTCCCTAAAATATCTTTTGTAGCTGACTTGCCCACAATTATATCCGATCTAGGATCACAGTTGCATCAGGCTATTATGTTTTTTAAGTCTCTTAATTAAGCTTAGTTTCTCTTTTTCAAAGATACCGTACTGGCTCATTTTAGAGTCTGCTGTTCTCACCACTCATTTCTTAACCCTTTGTAATTGGCCTTCTGCCCCTATCACTACACAAAATTTACCTCTAAATAACAAATCCAAGTATCTTTTTCTCTGTCTCTATCCTCCACAATATAATGTGTCATTTGATACGTTGACTCTGTAACAGTCTTTTCTCTTGGTTTCTGTGGCATTACTCTCCCCTAATTATGAACAGTCCCCAAAACGTATGCTGCTGTATAGCTTTCCTGAACAGCTCATAATTCCAAGTTAATGTTATTTTCTATTTCTTGGCTAAGGCTGTTTACGTCTATCTGCAATTATGTCTTTCATCTCAGCCCCCTATTCTTCCATCTTTAATCTCTACCTATTAAAATCCTAGCTATTCTTCAATATCCAGTTTAAATATTATGTTTTCCTCAAATTTCTTCCAATATCACCAATCAAATTAATTCTTCACCCTCTTAAATTTTTTTGTGAGTGTGGTTTGAACCTGTATTCATATTCTCTGTGCAATGACACATTTTATCTTCTATTGTAATTATGGTGATGGCTGTGCTATTTATACTGGCCTTAATTTCATGATCTTAAAAATAAGTCTTGTTTCTAAATGCTTGTTCCACAGAATTTTGCACAATGCCTTATATGCCACAAAGATTAAATGTTACTTGAATGGATAGATATTCATTTGGAGGGCTTAATTTTTTTCTTTTTAAACTGTTTTATTTTTATTTAAATAATTTTTATTTTTCAATTACAGTTGACATATAATATTGTATCAGTTTCTGGCGCACACCCCAGTGATTAGACATTGTATAACTTACTAAATAATCATCCCAATAAATCTTGTACCCCATCTGACACCATACATAGTTATAATATTATTGAGTATATTTCCTATGCTGCATTTTTCATGCCCATGATTATTTTGTAACAACCAATTTGTACTTCTTCATTTCTTTTAACTTTTTTGCCATCTCTTCAACCCCCCTCCCATCTGGCAACCTTCAAAATGTTCTCTGTGTCAATGAGTACATTTCTTTTCTGCTTGTTCACTTATTTTGTTTTTTAGATTCAATTATTGATAGATATGTATTTATTGCCATTGTATTTTTTAAATATTTTTTATCATTTTCTTCTTCTTTTCTCCTTCTTTCTTCTTCTTCTTCTTCTTCTTCTTCTTCTTCTTCTTCTTCTTCTTCTTCTTCTTCTTCTTCTTCTTCTTCTTCTTCTTCTTCTTCTTCTTTCTTCCTTTTTCCTTCTTCCTTCTTCCTTCTTCCTTTCTTCCCTTTAACATTTATGAACATTTATGTAATACTGGTTTGGTGGTAATGAACTTCTTTAGCTTTTCCTTGTCTGGAAAGCACTTTAGCTATCCTTTAGTTCTAAATGATAACTCTGCTTGGTAGAGTAATCTTGATCATAGGTCCTTGATTTTCATCACTTTGAATATTTTTGCCAATCTCTTCTGGCCTGCAAGATTTCTGTTGAGGAATCTGCTGATAGTTCTATGGGAGCTCCCTTGTAGGTAACAAACTGCTTTTCTCTTGCTGCTTTTAAACTTTTCTCTTGGTCTTTACCCTTTGGCATTTTAATCATGATGTGTTTTGGTGTGGGCCTCTTTGGGTCCAACTTGTTTTGGACTCTCTGTGCTTCTGGAACTTTTGTGTCTATTTCCTTCACCAGGTTAGGGAAGTTTTCTGTTATTATTTTTTTAAATAGGTGTTCAAGTTCTTCTTCTCTCACTTCTTCTGACACCCTTATGATACAGATGTTGGTATGCTTGAAGTTGTCTCAGAGACTCCTTAAACTATCCTCAATTTTTTTGGATTCTTTTTGCTATTTTGGTTGGGTGTTTTTTGCTTCCTTATATTACAAATAGCTGGTATTTGATTCTCTACTTCATTTATTCCACTATTGGCTTGCTGTAAATTGTTCTCTATCTCAGTTAGTGTATTCTTCACTTCTGACTGGTTACTTTTTATAGTTTTCATGTCCCTTTAAAAAAAATAATTTCTGTTGTTTTTAAAGATTTTATTTATTTATTTTTAGACAGAGGGGAAGGGAGGGAGAAAGAGAGAGAGAGAAATATCAATGTGTGGTTGCTTATCATGTGTCCCTTACTGGGGACCTGGCCTACAACTCACACATGTGCCCTGACTGGTAATCAAACTGGTGACCCTTTGGTTCGTAGGCCGGTGCCCAATCCACTGAGCCACACCAGCCAGGGCTCCATATCCTTGTTTTGCTGTTGAAATTCTAAGTTCCTTGAGCATCCTTTTAACCATTGTTTTGCTCTCTGCATCTAGTAGATTGCTTTTCTCCATTTTGTTTAGTTCTTTATCTGCAATTTTTTAAATTTGGGACCTCTTTCCTTTTCATTTTGGCAGCCTCCCTGTAGTTTCTATGTATTAGGTAGAGCTGCTGCATCTCCTGGACTTGGTAGAGTAACCCTATGTAGTAGGTGTTCTGTAGGGTCCAGTGGCACAGCCTCCCCAATCACCCAAGCTGGGAATTCAAGGTGCACGCCCTGTGTGGGCTGTGTAGTGGGCTGCTCTTGTAGCTGAGCCTTCATTGCTATTGGCATGTCAATGGAGGGAATTACCCCCAGTCCCATCAGCTGTAAGGACTGGCTGTGACCACTTACGGAGGATCAGCTATGCAGGGCCCATCCCCACAGCGGGTCCTGGTGCCTTCTGAATTTGCCCCTTGAGTGTGTTGCTTGTGGAGGTGGTTAAGTGGTGATGCTTCATTGAGGTGTGAGAGGTACAGGACAAGGTGAGCCATCACCTATGTTCTGTGTGGAGCCACCCGGCATGAGCTACAAAGTGATCTGCAGATGGCTGCTATTTGTGCTGGGTTTAGAGGTGCCCAGGAGAGACCAAGCTGTGAATCAAAGACAGCTACCCTAATGTCAGGCCTGGGGCCACTTAGTGAGAGGTACATGCTGAGGCCAGATGCTTCCTGTTTGAGAGATTTTAGGAAAGTCTGAAGCATGAGCTGGAATGGGGCATTTGTATGGAAAAGCCACTGGAAAAAAAGCTTGGTTTGGCTTGCACATTGGGTGGGGTGGGGCCTAAAGGAATCACCAGGGAGGGGTGAAAAGTTTGAGCTAGGTTGATGGATACAGATATAGTGCCCACATATAGGCTCTTCTAGGGGAGGGCTCAGAAAAGGAACAGTGGCTGCTGCCAGCATTTTTGTCTTGGAGAAAGCTGTCCCTCCAGTTCTCACCCTGATAGCAGACAATTCAATTCCTCCCTGTTCCTGGTGCTTTTCAAGCTGCTGCCCCAGCACTGGAGCTCAGAGAAAGTGAGTCTGAGTAAGTCTGTGTGGGGGCTCTTTAAGAGGAACTTCCTGGGACTCCAGAAGACCTCCATCATTCTCAGCCTCAGTCTCTGCTGGTTTTTACAGACAGAAATTACAGGGCCTTCTCTTCCTGGCACTGGAATCCTGGGCTGGGGGTGCTGGTATGGGACTGGGACCCCTTGCTCCTCATGGGGGACCTCCATAGCTGCAATATCCTTCCAGTTTTATCCATGACATGGGTTTTGTTCCAGCTCCTTTCTCATCTCTGCCCCACATCCCAGTCTTTATGTGGCTTCTTCTTTAAATTGTTAGTGGTGGGACTTCCATTCAGCTAAATTTCAGGCTGTTCTGCGTGACAGTTGTTCTGCAATTTAGTTGTAATTTTGATGTGGTAGGAGGATGAGAGTACTGCATGTACCTACACTGCCATCTTTACTGGAATCTCATGTTCAAACTTTTAAACATCCTGACTCATATTTCTTGCTTATATTACCTGCTTGATTCCATTAGGCTTCAGAGTTTACAAGTCTGGCTTCAGCCAGTAACACATCTCCTATCCACCCTAAAGATGAGAAAAAAAGGTCAAAGAAGAGAAATTTTAAAAAGTAATAATAATAAAAATACTTACTGAGCTTTTGCTGTCTGCATGGACTGTGCTATTTTACATATCCTCACTGTGTACTCTGTGGATAAGGAACTAGTTCTATCACCATTTCATAGTGGAGGAAACTGTGGCTTAGATGCTGGGTAATTTGTCCAAGGCTACAGTTCATAAGTATTCATAATCCAGATATTTCTGCCTCCAAAGACTATCGTTGGAACCATTACACTGCTTTTGTACTCTTTCTTAACATATAAATGATGAAATCAGCACTATAATGTACTTTTTTCATCTCTTAGAAAAAAGCAAATAAATATTGATTAACTGCACTCAAGCAATTTTAAATTAGGCAGTCAGTTTTGAAGTGCTCCAAATCTTGCTTATTTGTGTTCATGCAGTGGTGGGCTGACATTAATAATATGCCTGGGTAAACTCCCTCAGTACTTGGTAGTTTGAAACATCCAACATACAGGTGGGAGGATGTGTATAGCAAAGAAATAACAAAAAATATCTTTCTTTTCTTTTCCATTGAACTTATTGTGACATGTGGGGAATTCATTCTGAAAGATGGTGGGTTTCTTAAATGGTGGCTAATTCTGATGCATCTGCAGCCACTTGACTTATTGGGTCCCTGAGCTCCTTCTGCACTCGTATGTGCGGAAGGGGACATTACCACTGAATTAGAGGAATTAGAGGCATCCCAGACTCATTGTGTCACATCCTCAGTCCCCTTGCAACATGGAGAGGCTTCTTTGCACTCTTCCCAGTTAATAGCACCTATGTATTAATCAAGTACATGTCCCTGGTTCAATTTTTTTCCTAGTTACATTTCAGGTTTTTTATTTTTAATTGTACCCTGTAAATTTTTTTGAGAAAGTCTTATCTAAACCAAATCTTACCCCCACTATTATTATGCAGCATTATAATAAAACAGATTTTATAAACTGTTCCACATTGTGCTGAAGGGGCACACAAGGCCTTGTCTAGTTGTTCCTATCGAGGGCTGTGGATGGAAAAACCCTAAGCTTGTGTGGTGAGCCTGCAGTGGGGTGGGAAGTTGCTTCCTTCACGGGATAAGCAAGGCTGTCAGGATTGCTGCTTTGTTTTTATGTGAATGCCTTGCAAGAACATGTGCCCACAGCTAAGACAAAAGAACATTTATTAAACCTATTTATGGCACAGTTCAGTATCATAAACCTTCTAGCAGGGCTGTCCCACCTTTTGGCATCTCTGGGCCACACTGGAAGATTTGTCTTGGGCCACACATTAAATATATAAACACTAGTGAAAACTAATGAGCAAAAAAAGGTTTTAAGTAAATTTATGATTTTGTGTCGGGCCACATTCATAGCCATCCTGGGCTGCATGTGGCCTGTGGGCCCTGTGACTAGGGAATCATAGCATAGGCAGCAGCTTGGCCAAATGGGGACAAATAATCAGTTAAATGTAATTGAAGACAATTTATTAAGTTATTTTTTGTTCTTGTTTTTGGTATGCCTGAGGATATAATAAAGAACATGCCATTTGTATGAATTCAGGATGCCTTTTTAATAGAAAGAATTTTATAAAAAGTTACAGTGATATATTTATGGATATCAATTATGAGAAGTAAACTGTAGCTGCCTTGGAGATAGAGCCTCCTTCACAGAAGTTTTGTGAACATTCCAGAGCCAAAGGAGTGGTCTGCAAAGTCTGAAAAAGGAATTCCAGCTATCTGTGAAGTTACCAGTAGTTCTGAGTGATGAGAAGATTTTAACATGTTCATGTATGTTGGCAAACTCAGTCTCAACAGCCCTGGGAAAAGAGCCCCAAAGAGATTTCAGCTACAGTGAATAACATCACAGCAAAGGACTGATTTCATCAGAGGAACACACTCCTCAGGACAGTTCAACACACTGTAGACAGCAAAGGGAATGGGTTTTCCTTGCTAACAACTAGCTTCTGAAGCTAATGTGATGTATAGGTTTTAAAGTGACCCATGTATATCAGGTTGGCCAGAATGTACTGGATGTCCTCAGTGTCCACATCTTCCACTTGCATGAATTTCAAGGCAACTAGAAAAACATCCAGAGATAACTGGTGTGTTTTGAGTAACAAGTACACTTTCTTCAAAACACTTTAGCTTCTCAAGGGTAAGGAAGGTACCACAGCAAATAAAAAAGGTCTTGTGCTTTGTCAGAGCCACATTTGATAGGAGCATGCCTCCTTTTACAGCCTTGGTTACTTCAGCAAACTGCAAGAGATGATACTTTTTCAAAAGCTCAGGGGTTGGCCTATGACCCAACAGCATTTTTACTGGAAGTATCTGTATCAGAATCATCTAATTGTTCTTCTGACTTAAATGGTGACAGTGCTCAAAGGCAAAAGACCGGTACTCCTCGACTTGCTTAAAGTCACTGTCAAACATGGCCTTTCATCCAACATAGTACCTGTATGTCTCCCTCTGTGCCGCCCTATAATCATCTTCCAGGTTGGAGCTGTCAGTGGCTCTGACGAAGGGCTTACGCAAATGGAGTTTGTTGATTTAAAGTAAACCTTGAATAACTGATGCACCAGAAACAGCATCCCCCACTTCTTAGAATCCTCTACACCCTCACGAGTGTCACTGGCACATACACAGAAACAGCTCATCAACAGTTCAGCTGCTTTTTCCAACCTGTCCCCAACCTTGCTTTTTTTCTTTCTTTACCAACTGCTGATCTGCATTATTGTCAAACACTTGAAGGTCAACTGCCATGCCACATGTGACTGGCAGAGCCCAGTTTTCTTCTTTGAGGGCTTCCCGTAGAAAAGATTGGGCGATGACAATCTGGCATTTGTATGCATCTACAAAGTCATGGGTTCTGTACTGCATAAGTGCACTTTAAATGAGCTTGCAAGCATTTCATCATAAGTGGATTCCCAAATGTGTTGACACCTCTGTTCCGGAGAGGCGGACTGAAGCTGTGGGCTGGCAACATAAGGATGCTTGAAAGACACCAGCTGCACACCGGATGCCCCATCTCTGGTGCCGATTGCTTCACAGACCATCTAAATGATTATGGTTTCTCCATCAGGGAGTGATATAAAGGTTTTTTAAAATAAATTTATTTAACTAAAAGAGAAACAAGTAGAATTAATGAAAAACGTATTTAAATTATAAAACAGGTAAATACATAGATATAGGAAAGACAAAAATATGTGAAAAGGGTACTCAGCATTTAGAGACCTGAGGAGATTCATTAAGGGATATATGAAAAACTAAAATTTAGAAAGTTTTTTCAGGAAAAACAGACTGGAAATAAACAAATGATAATGCAACTTGGTAAGAGCTAGGATAGATTATGAAAGTATGTCTTTAGGATCCTACCAGATGCTGAAGATGGAGCATCAGACCCAAATTGTCTTGAGTACTGCTCATTTGATCTCCTGTATCTGCCCTTACTTGAGTGTGTATCTTGCCTCCTTAGAAACTACATCATGTGGCCCTGAGAAGGAAGGGTTCTCTCTGTTTCATCATGTCTCCATACAGTAGTACATACATGTAAACTAATTGTTGTTCCTAAAGCCAATAAATAAGGAAAAGGTTTTGTTTTTCATGGATCTAGTGGATAAAATAGAAATGTATGTGCCTTTTAGATTTTTCATCTTACCACATCCCAGATTTATAGTCTTAGTATCTCTTAATTAGTAATTAGAATTCTCTCACTTTTTAAAATTATATTTTACTGATTATGCTATTACACTTGTCCTGATTTTTTCCCACCTCCACCCAGCAACCCCCCACTCCCTCAGGCAATCCCCCTACCCTTTTCATTCATATAAGTTCTCCGGCTACTCCCTTTCCTATACTGTATTTTACATTCCCATGGTTATTCTGTAACTACCTATTTGTACTTCTTAATCCTCTCATCTCTCACTCATTCTCCCATACCTACCCTCCCATCTCTTTATCTTTAACCTTCGGCATTATAATTATGATGTGTCTTGGAGTAGACCTCTTTGCATCCATCTTCTTTGGGACTCTCTGGGCTTCCTCGACTTGCATGTCTATTTCTTTCACAAAATTAAGGAAGTTTTCTTTCATTATTTTTTCACACAGATTTCCAATTTCTTGCTCTTTCTCTTCTCCTTTTGGCACCCATATGAAGTGAATGATGGATTGGTTAAAGTTGTCTCACAGGCTGCTTACACTATCGTCATTTTTTTGGATTATCTTTTCTTTCTTTTAAAAAAAATTTTAGTGTTATTCAATTACAGTTGTCTGCATTTTCTCCCCATCCCTCCAACCCACCCCATCCGAACCCACCTCCCTCCCCCACCTTACCCTCCCCCTTGATTTTGTCCATGTGTCCTTAATAGTAGTTCCTGTAAACCCCTCTCCCCACTGTCCGCTCCCCACTCCTCTCTGGCTATTGTTAGATTGTTCTTAACTTCAATGTCTCTGGTTATATTTTGTTTGCTTTTTTTCTTTTGTTGATTATGTTCCAGTTAAAGGTGAGATCATAAGGTATTTGTCCCTCACTGCCTGGTTTATTTCACTTATCATAATGCTCTCCAGTTCCATCCATGCTGTTGCAAAGGGTATAAGCTCCTTCTTTCCCTCAACTGCGTAGAATTCCATTGGGATTCTCTTTTCTTTATGTTGTTGCTGGTTGGTGGTTTTTTCTTCCTTCTGTTCCAAATCATTGATTTGATTCTTGGCTTCATCTGCTTTACTGTTGTTTCACTGTAAATTGTTCTTATTTCAATTAGTGTATCTTTCAATTCTAAGTGGATCTTTTTTATGTTGGTAAGGTCCTCACTAACTTCCTTGAGCATCCTTAAAAACATTATTTCAAACTCTGTGTCTGATAAATTACATATCTCCATTTTATTTAGCTCTTTTTCTGGAGTTTTGATCTGTTCTTTCATTTGAGCCATGTTTCATTGTCTCCTCATTTTGGCAGCCTCCCTGTGTTTGTTTCTGTGTATTAGGTAGAGCTGCTTGACTCCATATCTTGGTAGTGTGGCCTAATGCAGTAGGTGTACTGTAGGGTGCAGTGGCACAGTCTCTGCTATCACTCAAACTGGGTACTCGAGGTGCACCCTTCATGTGGGCTGAGTACACACTCCTCTTGTAATTGAACCTTGGTTGCTGTTGGCAGATCAGTGGGAGGGATTTACCCAGACCAGTCAACTGCAAGGACTGGCTGTGACCACTCACCACCAACCTCCACCCTCTGTGGAGGATCACCTATGCAGTGGTGGGGTGGTGGTGCTCTGATGTGGCCTGTAGCTGCCACTGGGTGTTCTGGCCCCTGGGGTTTCCCGAGCAGTGCAGGCCAAGGTCAGCCCCCACCTGTGTTTTGCCTGGGGCTGCCCTATCTGAGCTATAAAGCAATCTGAGATGGCTGCTACTTGAGCTGAGCTTGGAGTTTTTTAGGTAAAGCCAAGCTGTGAATCTAGGTGCTAGTGCTGGGCCTGGGGTTCATTGAGGCCAGCTGCTGCTTATTTGAGAGGATTTAGGAAGTTGTGAAGCCTGAGCTAAGACTATTCATATGGGAAAGCAGTTTAGGTAGGCCTGTAAATTGGATGAGGTGGAGTCTCTGGGGATCTACAAGGTGAGTCAAACAGTGTTAGCCAGGTTGATGGGATCTTAAATACAGCACCAGTGTGCCAGTTCTGTGGGAAGAGGGACCGGAAAAGGGACAGTGGCCTCTGCTCACCTTGATGTGAGACTCCTCAGCCTCCCCCTGCATGCCATTGGTGCCCCTCAAGCAGTCACCCTGTCACTGGAGCTCAGAGGGAGTGAGTGAGTAGGTGAGTCCATGTGTGGGTTCTTTAAGAGGAACTGCTTGGGGCTCCAGAATTTTCTTCCACCAACTCTATCCCTGCTGGGTTTTGCAGCCAGAAGTTGTGGGGACTTATCTTCCTGGTGCTTGAATCCTGGGCTGGGGGGCCTGGTGTGGGACTGGGACTTCTTGCTCCTGAGATATCCCTTCTGAATTTTTATCTTCCACACATGCATGTGGGACCAGCCCATTCCTGATGTGCGCCCCTCCTACCAGTCTGGATGGATGTGGTTTCTTTAATTCTGTAGTTGTCAGACTTCTGTTCAACTTGATTTCTGATTGTTCTGAGTGATGGTTGTTCTGTGTTTTAGTTGTAATTTTGATGTGGTTGTGTGAAGAGGCGAGCCATATCTGCCTATGCTGCCATCTTGACAGGAAGTCACCCTTTTAGAATTATCTCACGTTTTAATGAAGTACCCTGATGAATGAGTTAAAGCTCTTGGGGAATACCTTACCAAAATAGATCCTGTTTAAGAATAACCAAGAGATGCCTGAATAAGGCTCTGTGTGTGGTGGTGGGGGTAGATGTGAATCCTGGGAACTCAGGATTTATAATATCCTATAAGAGTTCTCCATAAAACAGATGCTCTGGAGATCTGAGTGACTTCACAGGATGATGCGGGGCACAGATCATCCTGTTCTTTCCTTTCTGACTTCTGCTTTTTTGTCTGTCCTCTGGGGTCTCTATAGGAGGCAGATCCCCTGGAAAATAGCACATGGGCTGAGAAGATTCCTGGTTTGGGTATCAGACATCCTGGGTTTGAATCTTAGCTCCGCCACTTGTGAGCTGTATGACCTCAACCATGTTGTGTAACCTCTCTGTTTCCTCATTAGTAAAATGAGATTCATAGCACCTTATTCTTACTAAGTTTTTTATGAAGATTTGGGATAAGGAATTTAAAGCACTTGGCATATATGGTAGGGTCATTTTATAGTTATTATCATGTGAAGAAAAGTTTCCCTGAAAATAATGCTGTGACAATAAAAGCTACAATACCCCTAACACCCAAGTTCAAGATGATCCTGGGGGTAAAAAGGAGAGGTAAAGCAATTGAAGGAGCTGTCAGATCCTTGCACATCAGCTGAGATCTGTTTAGAAGTGCCCCACCCTAGATCTACTATATCACAGTCTGCATTTTATCTAGATCCCTGGGTGATGCTTTTACACATTAGAATGGAAGAAGCATTGTTGTTAGATATTTCTTCTTCCTCTGCTTCTCTAATTTCTTCCTTTTCTACCCAAGACTGGAGGGCCTTGTCACGCAAATGAGCTGCAAACTTCTTTTCTTGAAGCAGTTCACAAATAATGATAATATCGAGTAATAGTGAAGATATTCCATGCTCTGTTGTAAGCACTTGAATCTATTAATTTAATTCTCACAACAGTACTATGAAATGGGTACTGTTATCATCCCATTTTACAACTGAGGAAATGGAGGTCCAGAGAAGTTAAGTTACTAGGGGTTATACAGCCAGTAAACTCAGGTTATGGAACTACAACTCAGGCATTTGACACTGTAGAGTCCTTGCTCTTAACCATCATGGATTCCAGTGTCTCTTCTCTGTCACTCCTCCAAAGCACAGGTGAACTGAAACATGTGACCCAAACAGTGATGCACTCTTCTGTTCCCTCCAGGCAAATATTTTACCCCTAAACTTCCTCAAGGCCATCTGGAAGTGAATGTAGGAATATAAATTCACAAACCTTAATCCACCCCCACTGCTTCTGACAAAGTTCAATTTCTTCTTCCTAGACTTAGGTAGTAGCTTCTGCAGCTGACTTGCTGCCTGTGGTGTTTCTCCTGGCTATTTGAATACTATAGCCAGCATTATCTTCCTAAAGGGCAGCTCAGATCACCAGTTCCTATGTCAAAACTTGGAAAACTTCCCCATTTGAATATAATCCACCTGCCTTTACTGGATATTCCAGTTTCCTCTTAGATCCTGCCTTTCCAAAACTATTTCCAACCATCTTTTCCAACACATGCAAACTCACAGAGTGACCAGCTATATGCTCAGTCTCAGGGGCCATCCCTTTGTTTCCCTCTGGAATGCCATTTCCCATATTCCAACTGTCTGAGCCAGCCTCAGCCCTGCACAGATACTGCGTTCTCAATAGACTTTTCTATGTCCAAAGTCAAGATTTATCTTTTTCTCCCCACCTTTCCTGTCATCTCTGTGCCTTACAGAGATATTTTGCATTAATATTGGGCACGTGCCCTGTACTAGGCTAGTTAAATGTTCTTTGAATAAAAATATTGACCACAGGTAATGAATTCTTAATCTACTTTCAAGCTTGGCTTCCACAGGGACATTTATCCAGCTCTTTCGATGGATTACCTGGCATTTAAGAAATTAAATGATGACATATAAGGGGAGTTAGTAGAAGTTCCCCTTCACCCTGTAGCAGATCATTCTGAGAAATTTGACTCACTCATTGATTTTCAACAGACATGAAAAAACAATGTGTCTTGCATGAATAGTGATGAATAGCTTTGTGGTAATTACTCCCCATTCACCTATTCTCCCTTTACACCTAAGTTTATTTTACACACATACATATGTTTTTTATTTTTATTTATTTATTTTTATTCAGTTACAATTATCTGCATTTTCTCCCCTTCCCTCCACCCTACCCCACATACATATGTTTTTAAACCTACACTTAAAAATAGTTTGAGCTCTATTGTCCAAAGGAGGTCATGTTATAAAATTATGTATGCATACCCTTTGAAGAGACAGCTTACTTGTAGTTATCATGAATGCATGCAAAGATTATGCTACAAAGATGTTCACTGCAGGGTGGTTTATGTTAGCTAAAATTTAAAAATAACTTAAATGTCCAAAATGGTAGTGATTAAATAAATCACCATACTCATATGTCTAATCAGTGGCATGCATTAGGTAAAATGATATTGAAAATGTTTGTGGAAATAGTGTCATGATATATTTTTAACTGAACAAAAGTATATGAAAGAATAGAGAACCCAAAAATAGACCCATACAAGTATGTCCAACTGATTTTTGACAAAAGTATGAAAGCAATTCAATGGAGGAAGAATGGTCTTTTCAACAACGATGCTGGAGCAATTGAACATTCATAAGGCAAAAGATAAAATAAAAATTAGGTAAATCCTGGCATAAACCACATACTTTATCTAGAAAACAGGAGTAAATCATTAGGAGGTAGGAAAAGGCAAGAGTTCTTATATAGGCAAGTATATGGATGATCCACAAAAGAAAAATTGATAGTTTAGACTTTACAAAATTAAAAATTTTTCCTCTATGAAAAAAACCTATTAAAAGGATTGAAAATACAGCTGACAGGATGGGAAAGAGTATTTGCAAATCACATATTTAACAAAGGACTTGAATCTAGAACATATAAAAATTCTCAAAACTTGGCAAGAAATGAAGAATTTAAAAAGCTGAAAATCAAATTAGAAAATGGGGAAAAGACATGAAGAAACATTTCATTAAAGAGGAGATTTCTTTCATATTCTTTTCATAAAGAATATGAAAAGATGGTCAACATCATTAGCCATTAAGGAAATGCAAGATGAACCCAAAATGAGATGTTACTTCATACCTAACAGAATAGATAAATAAAAATTGATAATACCAAATGCTGGTGAGGACACAAAGAAATTAATCACTTCAACATTACTGTCTAGAATGTAAAATGGTATGGTCATTTTGAAAACTAGTTTGGCAGTTTGTTAAAAAGAAAAAAACTGAACATGCACTTAATATACAACCCAGCAATTACATTTCTGGGCATTTATCCCAGAGAAATGAAAACTTAGGTCCATACAAAAACCTGTATATTATTGTTTATTTGTAATAGTCACAAAGTGGGAAAAAATGAATATCCGTTAATGAATGAATGAATTATTGAACAAATTGTGCTACATCCATACTGGAATATTACTCAGCAATATAAAGGAGTGAGCTATTGATGTATGCAGCAATTTGGATCTCAAGGGATCTATGCTGAATAATAAAAGCCAATCTCAAGTGGTTATTCATGCTTGATCCTATTCATATACATTTGTAAAATGTCAAAATTATAGCAATGGAGAATAGATTAATGGTTGCCAGGAGTCAGAAATGGGAAGGAGGAGTTAGAAATGTGAAAGAGGGAAGGAGGATGGCGTGACTAAATGGATAACAATGGGGATCTTTGTTGTGGTGGAATAGTTCTGAATCTTGATTGGGGTATTGGTCACATGAATCTACATGTGTTATAATTACCTAGAACTATAAACAGATACAAACACATAAATGAAAATGAGTACGTGTTAAACTGGTGAAATCTGATTAAGGTCTGAAGATTGTACCAGTATCAGTTTGCTGGTTTTGATATTATGCTATAGTTATCTAAGATTGGGGAAAACTGGGTGAAGGGTATATGCTACTTCTGTGTACTATTTTGTAACATTCTATAAATCTGCTTATTTTAAAATAAAATGTTTAAAAAAAACTATTTTGTTGCACATGGTAACTTGGATAAATTTCCAGGGTATTAGGCTGAGTGAAAAAATTCCACCCCAAACTGTTCCATACCCTATGATTGCATTTATGGAAAGCTGTATATTGATTAGGTGATGAAAATATTACCAGAGGCTCACAGGAACTTAACTCTGAATTTCCCCTAGGAGAAATGATTCTGTATACGCTAATTCAGTGCTTTCAGTGACTTTATGGACTATAACTACTATGAATAACAAGAATCAACTATAATTCTCACAAGAGAAGAATTATAAAGATAGAGAACAAATCAGTAGTTGCCAATGATAGGGACAAAGAGGGTGGTGATCAAGGGGTAGACTATAAAGGATTTCCATAGGGAGGTTTTGTGTAATCGAATAGTCTTGTACATGGATTGTGGTGGTGGTTACACAAATCAATACATGGGATCAAACTGCATGAAAGCACACACACACATACATATAATAGATAATAGGTGTGTGTGCAGGCAAAACCCTGTGAATTCCAAACAAGGCAGAATATAGTTATCAGTATTGCACAAATGTTGAGTTCCTGCTTTTGATACTGTACTATGTTTAAGTAAAGTGTAACCATTAGGTGGAGATGGGTGAAGGATAAGCTGGACACTGTATTATTTTTTAAATTTTTTATAGTTTATAATTACTTCAAAACTTTAGAATTCTACAAGACAATATGTATAATACAACCACATATACAGGGTCTGGCAAAAGTAACGCTATTGAGTGTGATCGGTAGGGTACGTGAGTGCCTCACACGAGATGGACAGCAATTTGAACATTTCACCTAAAATGTCATATAGTATGCTTGGGTGTGATATTGTTATGTCACAGAATTGCATGCTTATGCTTTTGTAATAAAAGATTTTTATGTAATAAAAAGGGCATTATTTGTGCCAGACCCTGTATATTATTTTAAATTGACATCATCTTAAAATTGCAAGCCCTAATTGCTCATCAATATAAAAGTTTAGGGAGAAATACCAAAATCATCTGGGATGATATCATTGTGTGGCATGATAGGGTCAAAGTATCTTTTAATGTAGATTTAGACTTGACTAAAATTAAATTTAACCAAGATTTAGATTTAAATTTTACAAATATAGAGATAATTTTTAATGTAGCATAAATTTAACCTTAGTGTTTTTTAAATAAATCTGGGATCAATTGTAAATATTTGATAGTTTACCTTCATATAATATTTAGTTAATTGGGAATATTAGAAGTTTATTTACCACTTGAGTGTATGCAGCAGATTAGCTTATTTTCTAATCTAAAATATAATAAATGATTTAAAAATTTGATTTTGAGTTGAGAGTAAATAACTTTATTAGGATTATACATATTATTGGAATGTTTAAGAAAACTTGAGATTCATCATGTTTAAAAGTTTAATATAATAGATTTATAAAAGTTAATTTCAGTATTCAGGAAGATTTGTTAAACAATTTAAAGTATTTAAAATATCAATTTCATCCAACATATAACATAGAGAAAATTTATAAGTACATCATAAAGCTTATGGAAAGTTAATTTCGTTAATTAAATACTTTTAAAAATGATAAAGATGTATCAATAGAATAATAAGATTTGAAGTAAAACTTAAAAGCTTAAGGAAAACTGGGTTTATGAATGTGTGACTTAATAAAAGGAATAATAATATTTTTAAAGTAATCCCAGAATATTTTTCATGTGTCCTCAAAAATACCCAACTCTCATGTCTATACTATAGGATACACATACTCATTTCATTGGTATATAAGCATTTCCAAAAAAAATTATGAATCTATGTACTAACATGGAAAAATGATGGTAATAAAAAGCAGGAAACAAAATAACATAATGTAATTTAAATTTGAGTACAGCAGATTAGGTACAACTTCATTTATTTGAACTGTTCTATATTGATACCAACATAGCCACTGAATTTTCCAAGGACCCTGAAAGGTGTCTTCTCAACTTTACTTAGTAAGAAGGCATGCAGGCCTGGAAAAACAGTTTTGAAAAGGTTGCTTTGTTCCTTACCTTCTAGAAATGAAATGAGATGAGTTTGGTGTCAGAACTGTGTTTGAACTCTAGCCCTGACTCTTTCCAGCCTTATCACCTTGAATGAAAATCACTCACTCCAAACCTCTGTTTCCTTTTCTGTGAAATGAAAAGAATACCACCTGCCCATATAAAAGTGTTTGTTGCACAGTAAGCACTTAATTAAAGTCCCCACCCTTCCTTCCCTTTCAACTTCAGGATGTCATGCACCTCCTACCTGACCATGCCTGTGGCCCGGAACACCACCTCTGGTGACTCTGGTAAAGTGGTTTTGTGTTTCTGCGTGTGCATCTCACCCTTGGTCTTACTATTCTTCAATTTTATTTTTCCTGTGCCTTACTGTCTTCTATTAAATGTATCTCTTGCATTATATTTATGTCTGGATCCAACTTAAGTCCTTTGTGAAAGGTGGGGGTGGGGAGGTCCTGAATAAGTATTGGTTTGTTCCTTTCCCCTCCACTGTGGGAGACTAGACACCAAAAGAGCTCCTCCCTCCCTCTCTTGGCAGTGGACAGACACTTCTGGGTTTATGGGAGCCCACCATCCCACAGAATTCTGTTTAGAGTAAGTCTAGTAAAGAAGTGGCAGCGAAATCATCTAATATGTTCAGCACTTGATTCCTCTAGTGACGGTTAGTTGCTCTGTGTAAAGCTCGCAGTATATTCTTAATCCTCAACTGGATTTCACCTGTTATCCAGCTGTTTTCTGCTTAGGGAATTAAAGTTGATGTTTGCAAGTAACTAAGCAAAGGACAATTAGGAGGAAAATCTGTATTTTAAAGGAGGTGTATGATGCATTTCAAAAATAAGTAAGTGTTCCAGATTACAACCTGGTTTTTTTTGGCTTAATCTTAGCAGTTAACTGTAATATTTTGTTAAGTTATTGGCCAGATCTTTTTTTCCCCCATTGCAAAGCACTATTGTTGAGATTAAACTCCTATTCTCTGAACTTTAAGAATGAAAAAATATGTAAGGGGACTGAATGGTAATGGAAGAAATACAATAAATATTACATTTAATAAAGAATGAAAAAATGCAAATAAATATAAAAACATTTTCTGTTGTTTTGAGTGGGATAAGGATATGTGTACCCTGTGTATGTTTTTAAAATCATTCCACCTGGTCAGAGTGCTTTCGAAAGAGGAAGAATAACTGATGCTTCTTGTTGAGACTGGAAAGTATTGTCATTGCACTGAAAAGCATGGCCCCTCTTGAAGTTTAGTTTTTTACTTCCTTTATTTGAGTATAAAGTGAAAAGGAGGTTTCTCTAAGATGTCCTAATAGAAGCTTTTGAATGATGTGCAGAGATAACATTGAGGTGAATGGAGTCCATCAAGATTTGCCAGAAGTATGAAATAATTATCGAAAGGATTCCATTAGAGACGAAAGCTACCTAGACTAATAGAGACAGAAAAGGCTGACCCCTTTCTGGTTCTTAACTTTCTCTAATGGATGGCCTTAAGTTGAAATCAAGATTCAACTGGATCATTGATTCATAAAAGAAAAATATTGAGATAGTGGCATATACGCAAAAGCTGGAGAAATAGTCAGATTTATCTTTTATTTAAAGCTTGGGATGAAATGTATTTTTATTATTTGCTGAGGTTTGTTTGTTTGAGCTCATTGGAATGGAAGCTAAACAATTGGATATATTCTCATGAAGTAAATAGTAGTTTTAATGAAGAAAACAAAGGCTGCCTCTAATAAGTACCGCATCAACTCAACAAAAAAAATCTACAAATTTTTAAAAGACAGCTGCCATTATACATTACCTATTAGATAAAGCAGAGAGTTCTTTGGCTAGTAATTGACATGTGTCAAATTCTGCATTTTCCAATGCACACTTCAATAACACACAAATATGCACACATACACACATGCACACACGCCTAGCTAGAGTAAAATGGGTCAAATACCTGAAATTATCTAAAATCCCCTGTGTTGGCTGAAAGCAGTAACTGATGGCTTTGCCTCGAGTTGTTGCAAAGCGCTTCACTGCAGCTGGGTAGAAGTGTTCTGAGTGTCAGATTGGTAATTAGCTGGTCTGTTATGGAGGGAAAATTGCTAATAATAAGTAAAGGTACTGCCATTGTCTGAGTATAGGATCAGCTGAAGTCAAGGATGTCAAAGAGAGATGTGAAATTGTGGATGAAGCATTTTGATTGTCATTTTAGTTAATATTAGGTTGCTCCTGATAAGCAAGATGAGCTGAAGTGGCCAGCAATATGAAAGTGGAAATAAAGAACTTACTTTAAAATATGAAACATAGCAACTAGGGTGAATTTTATAATGCTGTATCATTTAAGTGGAAATTTCAATATATTCAATATACTGGTTAAAAACTAGATCATTAATGAATTGTATTAGTACTCAAATTAATATTCTGAGAGACTATAGGAAAATTGAGAATACAGTTAATGAATCTCCTTTCTTGAGAATCATATACGATTGATATAATTTTACACTGAGGATAATAAATGAGTCCACAATAATTTATTCAGCCAATTCTCAATACATTTCTATCAAGATTTTCTAATTTATCTCATTGAAAACTACAAATATTTTAAATTATCAAATAAAATTAGTTAATTCATCCATAAATATTAATAAATCAATATACATACAAACATGTACTATGGAGTATAATCATATATGGTTGAAGTTTTATTAATAACATAAAATGTCTTATGAAATATAAAATAATTTCTTTTAAATATAATATGGCCCTAAATGTTATTCTGAGTTTTTCAATTTCAGAGTAACTTTTTCCTTATTGTGTATCTGTATTATGTTCGTATGGTTATATTTTCAAAATGCTTTCATATTATACATTTTTCAACTTCCTCCATAATTCTGTGAAGAAGATTGGGTAAATATTATTATTAGTTCCATTCTACAGAAGAGAATACTGAGATTTAGAAGGTTCAAAGAAACAATTTACCCGAAATCACACAATAACAAACTGACAGAGTCTGGAATCAAATCTGTCTTCTGATGACTCCCAAAAGTGTGGGATGTGGGTATGGGTGTCCATGTAGGTAGGACACACGGTTACTGTCATTACTCCTCATATTTGAAGATGCTCGTGGCCTCTGTGATAGACTGATTTTCCCAGTGACAGGAGTGGGGAGGAGGAAGAAGAGAGGGAAAAGGACTCATGCTCATGGACAACAGTGTGGTGATTGCATGGGGGTGGGGGTGTGAGGGGACTAAATGGTAATGGAAAAAATACAATAAAATTTTTTAAAAAAGATATATCTCCATCCAGTTTCCACAGTCCCTGTTTGGTGAATGTTTGACTGTTTGCTTAAGATGTTTGTGTGTTTTGTGACTTACTTGTATGCCGTTCAGACTACATGACACCTTTGTTTGAAAACAAGACTACATCATAAAAAAAAAAAGGGAAATTGTTTTCCAAAGGAGACTAGGTTATTTGCAAGAGAGCGTCTCAAGTATGGCCTTTGGATCATGCCAGTGGCTGAAATTAAACTAGAATGATACCAAGGATACCAAGAATTGAGAATATTAGGAGGTTTATATCAAAGCTATCAAACAATATAGATGATAGATAATTAGAAAATGGGGTCAGAAGATTTACTATTATCATTTTTTTTTTCTTGCTTAAAAATCACTTTTAGCCCTGGCTGGTATGGCTCAGCTGATCTCCCACAGACCAAAAGGTGGCAGGTTCAATTCTTGGTCTGCACACATGCCTATGTTGGGGGTTCAGTCCCCAGTTGGGAGGTGTACGAAGGGTAGCAAATTGGTGTTTGTCTCTCACTTCGATATTTCTCTCCCTTCCTTCCTCCCTTTCTCTCTCTCTAGACCCCCTTTCCCTTTCTATCTCTCTGCAAGCAATGAAAAAATGTCCTCTGGTGAGGATAAAAAAATAAAATAAAATAATAAAAATATTTTTTAAAATCTCTTTTATATCTGACTCATGAATAGGAAGTATGCTCTATACTATGCTGTATCTAGGAATGGAGAATACAATTATTTGCTGGTTCTAGGTAGTAGAATTTTATATTTACAGATTTAAATTGTCTTAATGGTCTAGGGTAATTTGTAATTACCTCTTAGGAGTGTCTTGAGAGGTAAATAAATCAATGATTATGAAGTGTCTTCTACAGATTTGACGCTTGCCATGAGAAAGTGACCCAAGCTAAGTGCCCAGCAACTTATCTCTACATCAGAGTTCATAAATAAAGGATTTATCAATGATCTTTGGATATTGATAAGAAAATATTGAAATGCCTACTCAGTTCTTTGTATTATAATGAGGATTTTTGGAAAGAATTTTTCATGCAATATAGTTATAAAAAAGGCCCTTTCCTGCCCCCACTGCAAACTGGTTTACAACTATAATTTGCTTGCAAGGCAAATTCTAATGGTATCAGAATATTTAAATATTATGTGTTTCATCTGTTGATAGAACTGATCAAGTCCAAATGTTAGTGTTGGTTTTGCAGACATCACTGATGAATAATTTGGAAGAAAGAACACTTGTGTATGAATGTTCTGGAAATGCTGAAATGTGTTTAATATATATCAAATATAAATCCCAATAATTGTACATTTCAATTATACTCTGGGCAAAACAAACACACACACACACACACACATACACACCCCAGTTGTTTTCTAATGTGTTTTTCAGGTTTCCAAGTAACTGCAATATGCTGAACGGGGGGTAGGGTAGCCCAACTAGAGTGAGTAAGTCCAAAGTGATTAAAATATGTAGAGCGACAGGCCTACCAGTAAGAGTTTGTTTGTTTGTTTTAACATGAAGGGGATTTGAGATTTCCCAGACATATAAGGGATAATGATGCATATTACAGATTCTGATAGTCCAAATGTCATTTCAATTAATAGGTAATGATATTTATGTAATAAATTAAACCAAGCTAATATTATGGGTGAACTTTAGGGTACAGAGTTATAATATATTCTACATAGTAAAAAAGGAAACAAGGCATTTGGCTTTTTGATGAAATTACCACTGTCAGAATATTTTTAGGGCGAATGTTTAAAAATATTGACATGTTACTAGGTTCCTTTGCCATTATGTAGCTAAGTATATTCAGAATATATAGAAAATCTCCCATTGAAAAGCTCTTGGAGAAAATCTGCAAACTTAGTCAACTCCTCTTGGTACATGGTTCAAGGGGGAGCAGAGGAAGGGAGGGAGGAAGGTTCATTTAAGTTTAGGTTAATAATAAAAAACAATTTTGGATTGTGTTTGCATTCCTCTGAATTGGAAAAAATGCTTTTTTTTATATATTACATAAAGAGAAAGAAAAAATCTCTTAATATTATCCAAGATTTAACAGGTTCAGAGGTCTAAAGAAAGTGCTCATCCTCAAGTTAATAGCTTTACTGAAAATATCTTTAACTGAAAAAGTTTGAAATGCAATTTACATGGAACAAATCAGTTTTAGGTTTCAACATACATTTCAATCTGAAGCCGTTTGCAAAATACAACTACATATATCCGCAAAACATTTCATTTATTTTAGATAAGCATGTGCTTTTGCAAATGAGTTTTCCTTTAGAGTGGGAAAATAGCACCAATTTTTACTTAGAATTTTATTTTCTCGTTATTATACCCTAGGTATTTGTTTTAGTTATTGTTGTTTTTACCTGGATTAAATGATTAACTTTATTTAGATTCTGTATGTCAGTGGCCAGTCCTTGCCTCTCTTCAAAATCTACCCTGTGTTCACAGTCTGCTTGGTTGAAGTTACATAAACTCAACAGCCAGCTAACTAAATGCATTTTCCACTCCTAGAGCAACTAGAAAAGCAGCTAACATTTATTTGTTTTTCTTTTTGTTTGTCTTTTGAGAGAATCAGTCAAATAATATGTGTTTAATTCGAGACTGGAGGAAAATGCTTCATTTATACCTATTGTGCACTAAAATCTCTTTGTTTTGTGTCAACAAAGATACAGGTTACATAAATGTCAACATGTAAATAATTTGAAGTTTTATTTGAAAATGTTGATGTATGGAGATTGGGGCTGTCATTGTGCAGATAAGAAAATAAATGAAGTATTTCCCATGATAGATGAAAATCTTGAGTAAGACCTTGAATTCCTGATTTTTAAAAAAATTATACACATTAGCATTTGGTACACAAATACTGTGCAGGCTGTTCTAAAAAAATGGACACTCTTCTAATTTTCCAATGAGATGTCCAATGGAGGATTACTTTCTGCATCTCAGGAAGGATCAAACACTGGATATTTATTTGGTTTGCTGCAAACTGAAGCCAATAAACTAGACAAAAAAAAGTTCCACATTTGCTTTTAAATTCTTAAGTCTCTAGTGCTTTACCATTGTTTGAAACATTTAAACATTTTGTCACATATTTAAATTACTAATGGGCCACTGAGTCATTTTCTTTATAGGATATCATCCACTATTTGTAAATTATCCATGATCCATGTAAACTTGGGACAAATAGTCATATGTGTGTGGGATTTAGAAGGAAGTTCTCTTTTGTTGTAGACACTACTGCCTCTGTCTTACTTCATTTACTTGATTTAACACTTCAAAACTGATGGGTTGTTTTCTGTGCATGATTTTCCTGCCTGTTTTCTATATCTACTAAGTAACAGGTAATGTCTTAAATTACTTATATTAAATTAGATATACTATAAGATTGGAAATAACTTTCCATGAAAAATAAAGTTGTTATATTTTAAAAGTCATTCTTGAAAAATGATAGCCAGAATAGTAAAAACAAATTTTTAGACAAATATAAATTTTAGGATGAAAATTTGCTAAGCCAGTAGAATAGTGAGAATAAATTTATTGACATAGAGCAGTAGGGAGTATTATAGAATTATAAAATTTAACCTTAAACATGATTTATTTCAACACCCCTATTTATAGATGAAAAAACCAAAAACTCCTAGAGTTCAGTGCCTTGCCTAAAATAATACAAGTGACCAGGAGAGTTATCTATTCATTATTCTACAAATATTGTTGGATAACCTAATATATGTTGAATATGGTGAAAGATCCAAAGATGAAAAGGATCTAGACCATGTTTGATCCTCATAAGAAATTTATAGGGTAGCAGAGTAGAAAGACACTTGGAAATAACTAAACCATAGAGAGAATATGACTTATAAGAGTGATACAAGTAATAGGAATTCTGGGATTTGAGAGAAAAAGCAAATTTTAGATCTCAAATATTCTTTTTTCCTGATTTATCTCTACCCCCACTAGAGTATAAACTCCATGAAAGCAAGGACCTTCCATCGCTGATAAGGTGTTTGGAATATAGTAAATGATCAGTGAATGAACAAATGAATGTTCTTTCCATACTCTAATGCTGCCTCTGAAAAGTAGCAAGTGTGTATGTTTCTGCTAGAAAGCATTTATCCTCCAATAATTAGCTCTGCTCTCTCATTGCCTATCCTGTGTTTAATACTATTCCGGTCATCTGCTAGAGTATAATATTTCTATTTCACTATATTTAAGTATTAAAGTAAAAAGGCTCATATTTATCTTTCAGCTTAAAATATGCAATTTATAAATTATTCATTGTAAAGTACATGGAGTTTAAAAACATGGACAGAGTGAATCTCACTGTTTCTAACATATTGCCAGCATGTATAACACATCTTTTGTAACTAGGAAGATGGCTTTTTTTATATAACACTTGAAAAAAAATTGGCCCCTTTCCATTGTGAAAATTTTGGCTTCTAGATATAGATTACTATTTAAACCCTCACATATACATGCTCACAATTTAAAAACTTGGAAGGATTTCTAATTTTTTTTAAAAAGTGGACATTATTACAAGACTATGCAAAAAAACCTCCTAATACTTTTAAATACAATCATTCTGGTTTAGAGACAGGGAAGAGAGCAAAATGAAATGTCATTTCTAGGTCATGCATTTCAGTATAAAGGACTGGAATGACTTAAAAAGTGTGACAACCTGTTTGGGTCTCCATATGTAAAACAAAATGAAAAAGAGAAAAAAAATCATGTTGGTTTCAGGCATTGGTGCTTGTTCTAGCCAGAATTCTTCAGATAGTTTTTCTTTGATTTCTTTTTTACTGTTGTGCAAACATAATATGCTTTATAAATTTGTTTAGAAATTTTTATGAAAACCATTCACTTTACTTATCATATTCTTATTGAAGAAGATAAAGAGTATTTCTTGCAAAAAATATGACAAATAGAGCAATACTAAGTATTTTTGATAGTTTCATGTAACATTATTTACACTAAGTTAAAACATATAGATAATGCCTTCTTTTTACTCTTCTTGGATAATATTCAAGTATAGGAAAATGTTAAAATTTGGAGGCCATTAGCTAGATTTTTTCTCTGAATTATAAAATATGGAATAACATATAATATGTTATAATCAAATTGGAATTCTGGGCATATGTGATCATTTGATAGAAAATAAATTTTCTTGCCGTTACCAGAAAGGGGAGAGAGCATTAATTTAAATTTAGGGAAGGCTTAATTTGGATAATTATAGATCTCTTTGGTGTTCATATGTTGTGGCTTTCTTGAATAACACAAGTATTTGAGTTTAAATGTGGAAATGTCATATACAAGCATCCATAGAAAAACTGACTGAAAATAAAGAAAAAAGCATGCATTTAAACTGAGGAAATAATAGAGATGATATAACATTTTATTTTGAGAAATGTACATTTAAAAATTATTCAGAGAATTTATTTTATGAAAAGTACTCCAGCACTTTTTGGCAATTTTACTGTTTAAGTAAGCAGATTAAATTTTGAAAATACACAATTATGTGTGACCACTAGAGTAGTCCTATGTCATGAAATATACAGTAATTTGACCCAGTCTGTGCTTTAAAATATCCTAATCATAATTTTAAAACTTTTAAAAATACATTAGATTTAGTTAATTGTAAATTACTATTACAACGTGGAAAGAAGTTATAAAGTCTCCTAGTGCTGACAATACTGTTTAAAAGAAGAACAAGAAAAAGGAGAACAACAAGAAGCAGAAGCCACAACCAATGTAATGCCCAAGTGAGTGTTCCTAGTAGTGGAATTAAATATTTTACATTATGCTGGTTTGTGACTTAGTATTTAGCCTATGCAGTGTAGGGAATGTGCAATATGTGAAAATTGTATGACACACGCACAAAAATTTTCTAATACTATAGAAATAATTGTTTACCATTTTATAATTTTGTAAAGAACAGGACACAAAATACATCTTCTGGTTACAAAACAAAAGTCTAATAAATGTACCTTTGCATGGCTGACTTTGAAGTCCTTATAAATGAGCAATGCATTTTGCGTTTTTTGGTCATTTTCCCCAAGTGCCTTTCAGTTGTAACAATCTGAGTTCAGTTTCCTAAGAAGCCCCTCTTTCTCATTTGTCACATCTAAGAGGTTACAGAGTATGTTTAAACAGATATATTTTCTTTTCGTCTAACCTTGTCTGGAAGATATAGGAAAACTAATTTGCCTTATTTACATATGGCACAATCTATCCAGTATTCAAGGGTTTGTCAGAAACAGGAACCTTGTGCATTTCCATGGTAACCGATGGCATGCTGACAGTATCTGGCTTGTTGCAGCTTCGTCTAGGCAGGCCGGCAATTAATCAGCCATCTACATGCACAAAATTCTTTGTGAGTGAATGGCAGCGCGCCTCTGTAGTGCTGTCTGTGCTTTTACAATTTTGTATTCCTGCCGGGCAAAGTACTTTTTTGTCTCTTCTATTCATTTTCCATAGCTCCCCAAAATGTGCTAGAAAAGCGTATGAGGGGGTGGGGAAAAGGGAAATACATCTACCTGTAATTTCAAAATGACATTATTTCTTCCTAGCATCAAATATGCCAGGGTGTGTTTCTTTTATTCCATGCCTCATAGTGGGTTTGCCTTTTATTTTTTTGTGAGTTTTCTTGGGATTGTGCTACATAGTCCCTTAACCTGTGTCTCAAGGTCCTTTATTGTTGGTGCAAGTAGGGCATACCTACTAAAGCAGGTCCATGCATAAATCATGGCTGGGCCTGTGTCGTGCAGTGTGGAGTCCACAGGTCCTTTTACATCCTTTATCTAGTCCCATCCTCTCAGCTACCTCGAATGGCTGTTATTCCCATTTTGCAGACTGAGATGCGAACAATTGAATGATTCCGCCGGCTTTCCTTGACACGGGTGGGATAGAACGTTTCAGTGCTCTTGCCACTGCGCCTGTGCCGGCGCTGAGACAGAGCCAGTTCCCCTTCATGTGTAGAGATGTTTCAGGGTCCAGGAATCACTATTACTTTACTCTACCATCCTGGAGTTTTCTTCCTCTAAAAGTAGTACCATTTAATTTGTTTATTTGGAACCTTACATTGCCTGGGATCTAGACAAGAGCATAAGCAAGATAATAGTTTGGGCCTTGCCTTAGGTGGTTATTAGAAACCTGTGTTTGAATTTTACCTACAACCCTACCTACTGTCATGTTTGGGGAAGTTGCTTACCTTCTTTCTCTGTAAAATGAAGAGAATGGATTCCGTTATCTTGAAGGGTCTACTCAGCACTGAAATTCTTTGATTGTTCAAATTTTCTAAAACATCATTTTAGTGAGTTCTAGGTAAAAATTAAGATCCACAATTAATTCAGTCTTTTGTCCTTCAAAGATGACAGAATGATTTGCATTGAATTAAATTGAATAAAATTTTTTTATCAAAAAGAGGTAATAAAGATTTTATATCTGGGTAGCTGACAAATTTTAAAAGGTCAAAGTTCACTAAAATCAGATGTGGACACTAGCTTTTGCACAAAATCCACAGAGTAAAAATGTGATCATCTTCAAAGTCAAGTTTCAAACAAAATATATAAAGAAAGTCACAAGTATGTTAGGGCCTAAAGATAAGTTTCTGAAAAGTTTCATGCATTAAAAGAAAAGTTTTTGTTGGGGGAGTTTCAATGGGGGGACAAAACTAGCAACAAAGGTATTTATTCATAGAGTGGAGGGAATTAAAGTAAAAATATATGTAATTTTTAATATTCTCTGTAAGTCTAACATCATTTTATTAGTTTAGGAATACATATTCAATTGTATAAAACATGTTATACATGACTATTTTTTAATAAATTCATTACTTTTATAAAATTTATTTCTTCAAGGAAGAATTACTTATAAATTTTCCTTTAAAATTAAAGCAAATGTTTAAAATAAAAATATTACTTAATTTTGAAAGTAAATCCCATTTCAATAAGATGAGGATGTTTTCTGGTGCAAATATTTTCCAATGTCTCCTTCAAGTCTGTTTTGTTTTGTGAATGACAAAATCTCTAGTATAACTGTTTTCTCTCTCCAATTTTGTGTTTCTACTGTTAGAAAAAAAGTTGAACTGTGTGCACAAATCTTCTCTTTTCTCCAAACTAATGATTCTCCATCCTTTTTAAGTGCTGCAAACACAAGGGTTTCATTTATTCTTTCATAACTCACTTTCTCTTATTTGTTAATGTGCTAATTCTAAGTAACACACTCAATCATATC
This sequence comes from Desmodus rotundus, assembly GCF_022682495.2. Taxonomy (NCBI): domain Eukaryota; kingdom Metazoa; phylum Chordata; class Mammalia; order Chiroptera; family Phyllostomidae; genus Desmodus; species Desmodus rotundus. Next base: position 40,818,867 of record NC_071388.1, read on the forward strand.
CCATCTAACACTTTGAACATTTTAAACCATCCTATTTCCTTCCAAGTTCAATTAAATTTGTCAATGATATTCCAAAATAGAATGTTGTCATCCTTACATTTAAGTCCTTTTTCCCTCAGTTTTTTTTCAACTCTTATGTTTACATAGGAAGTTTATGTATCTTTTAGTATAGTATTGCTCATAGTATGTGGTCTCATCTTCTCTGCATGCATAGTGTTACCATGAGCTTTTGCATGTTGTCCCTGAAAGTTTTCACTGTTTCATATTGTCTTTTATCAAGGAGGATTTCTGTCACATCCTTCACTTAGTCATTAATCAAGTATTTAATGAGTTCCATTACTTGGGGTTTTGGAAATACACCAACGACACAAACACTACCCCTCCCAAAAATAAAAAGTGTGGAAAGTCTTCTCTTTGTTAGAAATTATTTTCATTGGTAACTGATATGGATTTAACAAATTAGAATGCATACAAAAATAGATTAGTTATATACCTTACCTTTCTGATTTCCTAGGCTAAAAATGAAGGTGATATTACTTAATTCAGAGTTTTCTTAGGATTAAATGAAGTGTGTGAGCCATCTCACTGATTGCACGCATTCAAAAATGGTAGAAATATGAGGTATCTAAAGCAGTTGGATTTGTTGTTTTGTTTTTTCTTCTTTTTTAAATTATATTTTATTATGCTATTACAGTTGTCCTGATTTTTCCCCTTTTCCCCAATTCACTGAGCACCCCCACTCCATTAGGCAATCCCCACACCATTGTTCATGTCCATGGGTCTTGTGTATAAGTTTTTTGGCTACTCCATGTCATATATTGTACTTTACATCCTCATGACTATTCTGTGACTACCTATTTGTACTTCTTAATCCCCTCACCTCTTCACCCATTACTCCATACCCCCCTCCCATCTGGCAATCATCACAACACTCTCCGTATCCATGATTCTGTCTCTGTTCTTCTTGATTGCTTAGTTTATTTTTTAGATTCAATTGTTGATAGGTACATATTTATTGCCATTTTATTTTTCATAGTATTAATTTTCTTTTTCTTAAATAATACCCTTTAACATTTCATACAAATATGGTTTGGTGATGATAAACTCCTTTAGTTTTTTCTTGTCTGGGAAGCTCTTTATCTGCCCTTGGATTCTAAATGATAGCTTTGCTGGGTAGAGCAATCTTGGCTGTAGGCCCCTACTTTTTGTGACTTTGAATGTTTCTTGCCAATTTCTTCTAGTCTGCAAAGTTTCTCTTGATAAATCAGCCAATAGTAGTATGGGAGTTCCCTTGTAGGTAACTAACTTCTTTTCTTTTGCTGCTTTTAAGATTCTCTTTCTTTAACCTTTAGCATTTAATCATGATGTGTCTTGGACTGGGCCTCTGCATCCAGCTTATTTGGGATTATCTGTGTTTCCTGGACTTGCATATCTATTTCCTTAGCCAAATTAGGGAAGTTTTCTTTCATTATTTTTTCAAATAGATTTCCAATTTCTTGCTATTTCTCCTTCTGGCACCCCTATGGTGTGAATTTGGACCTCATGAAGTTGTTCCAGAGGCTGCTGATACTATCCTCATTTTATTGGATCCCTTTTTCTTCTTCTTGTCCTGATTGGCTGTTTTTTGCTTCCGTATGTTCCAAATCATTGATTTGATTCTTGGCTTCATCTACTCTACTGTTGTTTCCCTGTAAATTATTCTTTATTTCAATTAGTGTATCATTCATTTATTACTGGATATTTTTTATGCAGTTGAATTCCTAACTTAAATCTTTTAGCATCCTTATAACCAGTGTTTTAAACTCTGCATCTGAGAGATTGCTCATCTCCATTTTGTTTAGCATATTTTCTGGAGTTTTGATCTGTTCTTTCATTTGGGCCATGTTTCTGTGTCTCTTCAATTTGGCAGCCTCCCTGTGTTTGTTTCTATGTATTAGGTAGAGCTGCTTTGACTCCATGTCTTGGTAATGTGGCCTAATGTAGTAGGTCTTCTGTAGGGTCCAGTCACACAGACTGCCCTATCACCCAAGCTGGGTACTTGAGGTGTACCCATCGTGTGCACTGAGTACACCCTCCTCTTGTAGTTGAGCCTTGGCTGCTGTTGGCAGATCAGTGGGAGGGCTTTACCCAGGCTAGTCAGCTGCAAGGATCGGCTATGACCATTGACCACCAACCTCCACCCTCCGTGGTGGATAAGTTGTGCAGGGACAGGGTGGTGGTTCTCTGACATGGCTACCCACTGGGTTTGTAGGCTCTAGGGTTTCCTGGACAGTGCAGGTCAAGGTTAGCCCTTACCTATGTTTTGCCCAGGGCCACCCTGCCTGAGCTATAAAGCAATCTGTGATGGCTGCTACTTCTGCTGGGATTGGAGATTCCCAGACAAAGCCAAGCTGTGAATTTAGGCTAGCTACTGCTAGTGCTGGTCCTGGGGCTCAGAGAGGCCAGCTGTGGCTTGTTTGAGAGGATTTAGGAAGTTGTTAAACATGAGCCAAGACAGGCTACTCATATGGAAAACCAGCTTGGGTGGGCCCGTATGTTGGAAGGGGTGCAGTCTCAGGGGACCTTCAGGGCTGGGCAAATAGCATTACCCAGGTTGATGGAGTCTCAAGTATAGCAATAGCCCATCAGCTCTATGTATGGCCTCTGCTCGCCTTCATTCCAGAAACTTCAGTTTCTCCCTGTATACCACTGACGCCTTTCAAGCTGCCACTCTGCTGCTGGAGCTCAGAGGGAGTGAGTCAGAGTAGGTGAGTCAATATGTGGGTTCTATAAAAGGAGCTCATTGTGGCTCCAGCAGTTTCTTCCATTTAGTAAATCCCCACTGGTTTTTGCAGCCAGAAATTGTAGGGACTTATCTTCCTGGCTTGGTACCCTGGGTTATGGGGCCAGTGTGGGGTTGGGACTCCTCACTCCTGAGATATCCCTCCCAAACCTTTATTCACCACACATGGTTGAGGGACCAGCCCATGTCACATCTGCACCCCTCCTACCTATCTGGATGGATGTAGTTTCTTCAATTCCCTAGTTGTCAGACTTCCATTCAACTCAATTTCTGATGGTTCTGAGTGATGGTTGATCTACACTTTAGTTGTAATTTTGATGTGATTATGGGAGGAGCTGAGCCATGTGTACCTATACCACCATCTTGACTGGAAGTCCATCAGTTAAATTTGGATTCAAGATAGTGGATGAGTAAATAGAAGCTACACTAACTTCCTCCCAGGGCCAATCTGGAATTACAACTAAATAGTAGAGAAATCATTCTGAATAACCATCTAAACACTAGCTGGAGAGAAGTCTTATAACCAAGGAGAGACAGAAAAAACCACTTCACCACAATGTGACTGGTAGGGAGTGTGGAGGAGGCATGAGAGGGCTGGCTGGGTTCCCATAGTCAGCAGATAAAGTGCCAAAGGGTTATTTCAGTGGCCAGGGAAGTTCCCCCTGAGAAGTATGGGGACTAACCCCCATGCTGGGCTTCCCAGCCTACAGCACCAGAGCCAGTAAAGAACCTAGACAGCATCCAACTGTGAAAAGCAGCAGGATTTATGTCTGCCAAGGAGACATTACTGGAGACACAGAGAGCCTCTGAAAGGACCAACATTCATAATTTCATTTGTAGCTGCTTTTCCTGGGCTCTGGCAGAGGAAGGGTAGACTAGAGACACATGAGGAAATTTTGGGTTTGGTAGCTGTAGGGAGAGAACTGAAACAACATCTGCCAACATCCCTGTGCTGAATCATTCCCCATGCAAAGAAGCATCTTTACCAGGCAGAGCACTCCTCTCCAAGTGGCATGAGCCTGAGGGGAAGCAATAGCCCCACCCACAGGAATTACTCTGCCCCACCCTGTGGTACTTAGGCCAAGCTGAAGATTACAATTTAAGACTTTATCATTAATTAGTTTAACAACTAAATCAGAAAATACAAAATAGCAGCCAAAATGGGAAGACAAAGAAACAGACCCCAAATGAAAGAACAATAGAATTCTCCAGAAGAAGAGCTAGATAAAACAGAAGCAAGCAATTTATCAGATACAGAGTTTAGAGTAATGATTATAAGGATACTCAAGAGCATGAAAAAAGACATAGAAATTATAAAAAAGACCAGTCAGAAATAAAGAATGCGATATCTGAAATAAATAATACACAAATAAATTAACAGTAGGTTAATGAAGCAAAGGATCGAATTAGTGATATGCAAGACAAGGTAGGAAAAAACACCCAGGCAGAGCAGCAAAAAGAAAAAGAATTAAAAAAAAAAGAGCTTAGGAAACATTTTGGACAACATGAAATGTATCAACATCCACATCATGGGAATACCAGAAGGAGAGGAGAGTGAGCAAGTGATGGAGAACCTATTTGAAGAAATAATGACTGAAAACTTCCCTAATCTTTTGAAGGAAAAAGACATACAAGTCCAGGAAGCTCAGAGAGTCCCAAACAAATTGGACCCAAAGAGGCCTTCAGTGAGACATATCATAATTAAAATGACGAGACTTAAAGACAAGGAGAAATTCCTAAAACCTGGAAGAGAACACCAGGTAGTTGAACACAAAAGAGCACCAATTAGACTGGAATCTGATTTTTCAACAGAAACATTTCAGGCCAGAAGGGAGTGATATGAAATAGTCAAGGTGATGAAAAGCAAGGACTTACAACCAAGGCTACTTTACCCAGCAAAGCTATCATTTAACATCAAAGGAGAGCCCTGGCTGGTGTGTCTCAGTGGACTGAGCACAGGTGTGCGAACCAAGGTATCGCTGCTTCTATTCCCAGTCAGGTCGTATGCCTAGATTGTGGGCCAGGTTCCCCGGTGTGGGGCCGGCAAGAGGTAACCACACATTGATGTTTCTCTCCTTTCCTTTTTTCCTCCCTTCCCTTCTGTCTAAAAATAAATAAATAAAATCTTTTAAAAAACCCCCTAAACCTTTAAAATCAAAGGAGAAATAAGTAGCTTCCCAGACAAGAAAAAGCTAAAAGAGTTTGTTAACACCAAACTAGTTCTGCACCAAATGTTAAAGGGTTTGCTTGAAGAGGAGGAGGAGGGGGGGGGGAAGAAGAAGGAGAAGGGGAAGGAGAAAAGAAGAAGAAGAGGAAGAAAAAGAAAGGAAAACTAACAATAAAATGGTACTACATATCTTTCTATCAATACTCACCTTAAATGTAAATGGCTTAAATGGTCCAACCAAAAGACACAAGGTAGCTGAATGGATAAGAAAGCAGACCCACATATATGCTGCTTCTAAGAGAGACCCATCTCAGATCAAAAGAGGCACACAGACTAAAAGAAAGGGGTGGAATAAGATATTTCATGCAAATGGAAAAGGAAAAAAAAACTGTATTGGAATATACTACAAAACTCCACTTCAGAGGCCGGTACAAATCATTCTGTTGTATTTGATTTCTGACTCCTCAAAATTCTGGCTGTGTGATCTTCAGCCTCAGTTTTCTTATCTGTGAAATCAAGAAGATAAATAAGGTTTAGGTCAGCATCGTATGAAGTAAATTATGAAAAATACTAAACCTAGGGTCTAGCACATAGTAGGTGCTACAGAAATGTACTTCCTTTCACCTGGATAGCAAAATATGTGACAATATGGCATAGTTAATGGCCATAGTTAATTGAATTAGGCAGATGTGAATTCTAGCTATCTATTTTAAAGACATTACTTCTCATTTGTCCTTAGTCTTATCTTCTGAGAAGAGCTACCTCAAATAATTATGAGGATTTAATGTTATCTCTGGCATAAAGCACCTTACCCAGTTCTTAGAACATATTAGATGTTCAATAAATTACCCTAACCATGGACTTACTGTTTGCAAAATATTTCCCCACCACAACTTGTTGATTGAGAGAAGAGTACAGAAAGAAGAGAGTGTTCTCAGAAACAAAAAACCAAATAAACAAAAAAACCACAGCAAAACAAACAAACAAACAAACAAGAAACACTCATCCCCTTTCCTCAGAATGTTTTTTCCTCTTTTGTTGTTTTTTTCTCTGCCTATCTCCCTGACCCCAGTGTCATCCCTAATCCTATTATGCAGGGCAGGATTCACTTCACTTTACACCTAAGACCCTTTGTCATGTTCCCAAATCCAAGCAGAGGATGATTAGAAGAAACACTGAAGGGGACTCCAGAGACCTGGGTACTGGTTCTAGCTCCAATAGCTACTAATTTGTAACGTTGGTCTTTCATTGCCCCTCTGAAGAGTTTAGAGGAAATCAGAGTTTTCTCAATTCTAGTTTTGACCAGTCTAAGATGAAATGAGGAAAATAAGGGCAGTATTTTATGTCGCTATAGCATTTTTATGTGTATAAAGTTGTACCTGCCCTTGTGTAGGAGAGGCTGCCTTTTATACTGAGATGAAGCTCTTCTTCCTTTTTTTGTTTCCAAATGCCTCTTCATCTATGGAATCACAGATGAATAGATGGTACGATTTATGTGACATCCTAACCTGGCAAAATTAAAAGCTGGCAATCCTCCATCTTTCCCCATAATCATTGTAAAATCCAAAACTCTGGTCCTTTTGGAGTTAATTCTAAGGATTCTCCTCAATCTGACATTCAATTATTCTAATGAGAATTCACCAAAATTGTGGATCCTTAAGTGGTGCCTTGGCTTCAGGATTAGAGAGGCAGCCCTTTCGGAGTCTCAATGAAATCTGCAATTAATTGTTCAGGCTTTTCCCCCAGCGTCTTTGCTTCATTAATACAGAAGTATGGACCTCTTTTGTTTTTAAGGCTTTATCTTTTTAGAGCAGTTTTAGGTTTACAAACAAAATTGAGAAAGAGATGTAGGGGTCGTACATTCCTTCCTTTGCAACCACACATACATAGCCTCTTCCATTATCAACATTACTCACCAGTAGGGTATACTTTTTGCCAAGGGTGAATCTACATTGACACATTGTAATCACACAAAGTCCATAGTTTACCTTAGGTTTTACTCATTACTCTTGGTGTTGTACATTCTGTGAGTTTGGATGAAATGTATAACAACATATTTGCATTGTTAAAATATAAAGAGAATTTTCACTGCACTAAAAATCTTTTGTGTTCTGCTTATTAATCTCCCGACCCTCTACCTCTGGCAACCACTGATCATTTTACTGTCTCCATGGTTTTGCCTTTTCCAAAATATTGTATAGTTGGAATCATGCAGTATGTCTTTTCAGATTGGCTTCTTTCACTTAGCAATATGCATTTATGTTTCCTTCATGTCTTTTCATGGCTTAATAACTCATTTTTTAGCATTGAATAGTATTCCCTTGTCTACATGTACCATAGTTTATTTATCCATTCACTTACTGAAAAACAAGATTGCTTCCAAGTTTTGGCAATTATAAATAAATCTACTATAAATATATATGCACAGGTTTTTTGTGGGCATAAGTTTTCAACTCCTTTGAGTACAATACCAAGGAGCACAATTGCTAAATAGTGTGGTAAGAGTGTGCTGAGTCTTATAAGAAATTACCAATCTGCCTTCCAAAGTGGCTATACCATTCTACTACTCCACCATCGATGAATGAGAGTTCTTACTGCTCTATATCCTCACCAGAATTTGGTGTTGTCACTGTTCTGGATTTTGGCCTTTCTTGAAAGTATTTGTTTTAATTTGGATTTTCCTGATGACATATGATGTAAAGTATCTTATCATATGTGTATTTGCCATCTGTACATCTTATTTAGTGAGTATCTATTAAGGTCTTTGGCTTATTATTTAATTAGACTGTTTTATTATTGTTGAGTTTTAAGACGTTTTTTTTTTCTTTTTGCATATTTAGGTAAGAGTCCTTTGTCAGATGAGTGCTTTGCAAATATCTTCTCCCATTCTGTAGTTTATCTTCTAATTTTTTTGATACTGTCTTTCACAAATCAGAAGTTTTTCATTTAAATAAAACCCAGCTTATTATTTCTTTTATGGGTTGTTCCTTTGGTGTTGTGTCTAAAAAGGCATCACCATACCCAAGGTCATCTAGGTTTTCTCCTGTGTTATCTTCTAGGAGTTTTAGTTTTGCATTTTACATTTAGGTCTGTGAGTCATTTTGAGTTAAATTTTTGTGAATGGTTTAAGGTCTGTGTCTATATGAATTATTATTTTTTTGCATGTGGATATTCAGTTGTTCCAGCACCATTTGCATAAGTGATTCTCTGTTCCATTGTATTACCTTTGTTCATTTGTCAAAATCAATTGACTGTACTTATGAGGGTCTAATTCTTGACTCTCTATTCTCTTATTGACTTGTTTGTCTATTCTTTTACCAATAGCACACTGTGTTAATTATTGTAGCTTTATAATAAGTCCTGAAGTTGGGTAGTGTCAGTCCTCCAAATTTGTTTTTCTTCTTCAATATTGTGTTGGCTATTCTGGGTCTCTTGCCTCTCTGTATAAACCTCAGAATCACTTTGTAAATATCCATAAAATAACTTGCTGGGAGTTGGGGATTGCATTGCATCTGTAGAATCAGTTTTGCAAGAACTGGCATCTTGACAATATTGGTCTTCATGTCCATGAACATGGAATATCTATCTCTCCATTTATTTAGTTCTTTTCTGATTTCATGCATCAGAATTTTATAGTTGTCTTCATATAAATCTTGTACGTATTTTGTTCATGGAAAACTTTTGAGAAAGATAAATTTTATTTTTACAAGTTGGGTTCTTTAAACATCCATTTTGTGTGAGAAATGTGTTAGTTTAGAGAGGAAAGGGCATTACCTAAAATTGTGTGAACAGGAAAAAAAGAATGCATCACCACTTGTTGCATTTTCATTTTACTCCACACACTGCAAATAGCAGGAGAATTTTTTCATAGCACTTATGATAAGTGAACTTGTACCTTTACTAGTTGTGTAGTTACAGAGTGACCTTGGTAGATTTTAAGTGCCATGAGGGCAAAGATGTGTTGGTACATTCACTATGGTGTGGCTGGTGTATAGCACATGCTTTGCTAATTTAAATAAAAAATGATAAATACCATAAGAAAGGGATGGATCTCAAGTTCTATAGTGAGATCAGGGAAAAATATTTTAGAAGGAATAGCAGATAAACTAGCTTTAAGGCTGATACTTTGGCATACAATTATAAAACATTACATACTATTCAGTGTAATTATACAATTGAGTACCCTTTAATGTATACTAGCCCTTTGAAAATTGGTGATCTCTGTATAGAAAGCAGCTTCTAAATAATCTTTAAAATATAGAATTAATCAGATATTCTTACCCTAAAGCCAATGTAGGAAAAGAGATTTCTCCATTTAAAAGGTAATAGGAGAGGACTAGCTTGAAAGACCAGCAAACACAACCTCATTTTGATGAAGAGACTGATCATGAGGAGAATTTAAATAAGAGAAAAAGGGTTCTGGGTCCATCTACCTGTAAAGTAGTCAATGAAGTAGCAACCTTTAGAGACAAATTGTAGACATGAGGCAGAGAGCCAGGTGGGAAAGAGCTTTGCTATTAAATAGATTTGAGCTTTATCCTCAGCTCTATTATGTACTAGCTGGTAATGTGGGACATATTAGTTAAGTTTACTAAATCTCAGTTTATCCTTTAGTAAAATGAATATAATACTCTGTAGGATTTTGGGGATAGATAAAAATATGTGAAGGGGACTAGCACAGAATTTAAAACATATTAGGCATTTTGGAAACACTTTTCCCTCTACCCTTTTTTTGTCTATTTTATCTACTTTAGGTGTTAAGTTTTGCTCCTTTGCAGGAAAATACCTATTCATTGGCATCACAGAGGCTCTTTGTGTACCCCAAAATCTGGAATCAAATATTTAAAAGGAATGACAACATGAGTATAATAATAACACTAAATTAGCTTAATCTGCAGAGTCAAGCCTTGTAAATTAAAGCTTGTAATCTTGACTTCTGTAAAATGCTCAAAACAACTTATCCATTTATTCTGCCTTCTCTGTTCTGTTTTCAAACTGAAAGACAATTAAAGGTCAAGTTTATAGTTCAGATGCAGATTACTTTATATGAAATTACCTGTTTAAGTTGATAAATTCAGCCAGGTCTTGGAGTGATGGAACAGACATATGAGAGGAGGCAGCTGGAAGGACTATGGAAGTGAAATGGAGCAGAGACCAAACCATTTATCACTAGGGACTGAGAAGCAGCATGTTACACTGTTTAGACTGTTGACTTTATAGTCAGAAGAACTCTGCTTGAGCCACTGGTCTTCTGCTCGTTACCTTGGTGAGCCTGAGCAGCAGTCAATAACTCTCTGAGTCCCCCAAAGGAAAACCTGGCGCCTCGATAGTGCTAACCCAGTGGAAGTGCTCCATGAATTTTGGTTGAATGAATAAATGGTACAGAAAGTGACAACAATGCATAGTTTCGATGTATTTGTTCTGTGGTCTCTTATAACTTTCCTTAAGCCTACAGACTTATGTAAAACCAAACTTAGTTATTCCCCACCATTTAGCCAGAACTATGTGTGTGCCTGATATACAATAAAAGTAACTAGCCTAGAAGGGTGACACATGACTTGTCATCTTTAATATCCCTTCATCATACAATCCCTCTACAGATTCATATATCACCTGTCAGGTAATCTTCTAGAGAAGCTTGACTATAAGCATTTGTTCTGTGGTTTGGATGATGAATGAGATGGGTTAGATCATTTAATTCACTATTTGGCACCCAAATGTTAAAGCTGAAGGAAAAGAATGTCTGACAAATTGTTTGTTGTCATTAAGGTTTATTTCTCATATGCCTTAGATGGTTTCTGCCTCCTCATTCATTGTCCAATACACAAAGCCAACTATTATAAGGAAGACAATACTTAATGGATGCTAGACAAATGATAGCCAAAGCTGTCTGGTGCATTATCCGATATGTGAGAGCCAAATTATAATGTCATTAGATGGGATGCCTCAAGTTATTATAAAGTTGTGCTTTCCACAGTGCCCTTCCTTTATGCTCAGCATGGTTCTTCCTGGCATCTGTTTTCACTCAGAAGCTTCACTTTTTTAAAATAACACTGAGATCAAGTTTTTGATCTTCTGTTATGCCAATTTTGAAATGCCTAAGTTATACCCAAAACATACACCATACAAATATAAACTTTAAAAACTAGAGTCACAGGGATGTTGGATGTATGTAAATCCCCACTTACCTTATCTCCAGGGCCTATTTTCTTCAGGCACAAAGTCTCTTCTCAGACAGTGTTCTTGTATTCATTTCATAGCTATTTCTTGGAATATTGGCAGTCTGTTAATAACAGGAATAAATAAATAAACAATGAATGAATGAATGAATGGATGAATGAAAGTACATTCAAAAGTACAGATAGAAACAGATTAAATGCATGTTAGTGTAACATATTTTCCTAATGAGTTGACTATAGAGAAAATGAACTCCACTTCTACCACAGGAAAGTTAGGATGCTTTGGCATTTTTGTTTGCATCAAATCAAGGATCTTGATTATTCTTTTAAAATAGCTTCATGAGTTCACTTATCTTTCTTTGACCTAAATAATACCTGACAAACAGACTTGTGAATTTATTTGTGTGTATGAACTATGAAAGAACAAGCTTTATTCTGTTTTGGTTTTAAGTAGAGCACTCAGTGGACTTCATCATTCAATGACAATATATGCTGTGGAATGAATTAATGACTGTCTCCTTAAATAGAGCTCAGAAATGGACCACCTTAAATTACTTGTCATCTGAATGTTGTCTAGTTTATTCAACCAAAAATTGAGCAAGAAGGAAAATATTAAAACAAAAAAAGCAGATCTTAACATTAGCAGTAAATAAATTTGTATAACAGTTCAGTCTGTGTGACATGATGAAAGAAATCTACATCTTTCGATGCTTTGAATTATACATGTGAACAACAGTTACAAAGACTCGATCACCAGCATGTGGGCCTGGAAAAAGGCTATCTGAAACTCTCAGTGCCAGTATGTGACTGTTACTATGGGTTGTCTGAACTGATAGAATTCCCTAGGCAGAGACCCACAGCTTTGAATAAATGATTCGCCTATGACTTTTTCTTCTTCTTTTTTAATGCATCAAACACCTGTGGCACATTTTCAGTACAGTCTTGCCATTTCACTAATGTGAAAAACTATAAAATTAGATAGATCTGGGATCAAATCCTGGCTTTGACACTTAAAAATGCTGAGACAAGCTATGTGGGGAACCATTCCAAGCATGGGAAATGTGGCTCAGCCCCCACTCGGAAAAGCCAGTTGGGGGTCAAGGTTGGGGGGCAGGACCCACGTCCATGGATAGGTTCTCCAGTGGGAAATCAGGCCTGCATTGTATCTAGACTGCTATGAGACTTGCTCTTGCTAAAATTCTCTCACCCTGAGGCAAGTAAGTGTTTACTGAGTATCTTTATCTTCCTAAAATCTGAGCTAGACCTTCCAGATATGGAGCAAAGCCTGTTTTGACCACTTCTCCCTTTACGTTGCAAATATCCTCCTTTGATGTATTCAGCGACACCCTCTCCTTTGTCTGCAAAAGATAACCACCCAAAACAAACCTTTGCATAGTAAAGGAGGACCATCTTTGATGTAAGGGGCCTAGAAAAACAATGAAAGCCTGTCAAGGCAAGGGTTGGGGTGCTCTCCTCTTGAGGGAGTGGCCGAGGCACTCAGAGGAGCTCTCCTCTTGAGGGAGTGGCCGTGCTGTCCCTTTTCCTCCACGGGATTTCTGTAGTCCATGTGTATGTGTATATTGCGGCCACAACAGCAGATCCTGCGGCCGGGATCTGCGTCATCTGGTGCGTCCGCGTCAAAGCTACATCAACTATATACCTCAGTTTCTTTAATTTACAAGTAGGAAGAAAAATAGTATCATAATTGAGTTGTTATGAGAACTGTTCATCTATGAAAACGAATTTAGAGCAGTGTCTGGCACTCAGTAAGTATTCAACAGATGTAGTTATTATTATAGAGTTGTCACTAATCTTAGTTTTATTATTTTATAAATGACAAAGCAGAAAGGATTAAAAGCTGCCAGTGTCACATGCACTTCTGTCTTTGGCCCAGCCTGGCCCCTAAACCAATGCTTCCCAGAAGAAATATAATGAGAGTCACATATGTAATTTAAAATTTTCAGTAGTAGCAGCATTAGAGAAGGTAAAAAAGAAACAGGCAAAATTAGTTTTTAAATATACTTTTTTAAACCATATATCTTTAAAATATTATCATTTTAACATGTAATCAATATAAAAATTTAATTAGATATATTCTTTTTTTCTTACTAAAGCTTCAAAAATGTGATCTGCATTTTACACATACAGCACATCTTAATATGGGAGAATATGGGAGCTAAATTTTGATTAGGAAGACTTGATTTAGATTACATAAATTTACAGTTGAAAAAGCAAACTCCCAAATCCAAGTTGTCCCAAACATATTTAGAGTTTTTCTATTAAATTTAGTTTTTAGACTTAAATTAATTAAGTTTAAATTCCAGTTCTTCTGTCCCACTAGCCACATTTCAAATTCTCAATAGCCTCATAGAGCTGGTCCTTCCCAAATTAGACGGTATGGTTCTCAGCAGTCTCAAGCTCAACATGCAATGCACAAACCCTGCCACTGTACCCATGGTGAAGCTGAGCTGCATTTGCAGCATCAGTGTTGGGATGCAGGGAAGTTTGAGTAAGATGAGTCCATGTGACATCTGAAACCTGCTATAAAAGAGAGGAAACAATGGCAGGCTGGTGGTTAGAGTTAAGTAACTCAAAGCATATCCATAGCAACAGAAGCTTTGGCCATGCATGATCCTACAGACTGCTTGGTCTCCTCTGTGCACTTGTCTGCACGAGCCATCCCTCTGGTGTCTAGTGCACATACTGGCCTGGGGTTAGAATGCTCAGGCAGGTGTCACAAACCACATCAGCACAGTTCTTTGTTAGAGATCAAGAAATATAAATATTCAGCTCTGGGGAAGAGTATTACTCAGAACCAATGTTCTCTGAATCAGAGGGTTTATTTGTTTTATTTTTATTGTATATGTTCCACAAAAAAATCTGATGTGACTTTAGTATATAAAGCTTTTTATAAAAAGGTTTAACACCCAGTTCATTTATTTATGCTTCAAGGACTATTTAGTAATTACTTACTTTGTTTCAGGCTCTCTGTTAAGTAATAGAACTTAGCTAAGAACTTAACTAAGAACACAACAGTGAATTGTAGTAGATAAGCCTATGTCTTCATATAGCAGTATCTGGTTGGGTTATAGATTAGTAAGTGGAAAACTCCATCTCAAGGTGATATACCTAGACAAAAAGGGTGATAGAAGGGCTAAGGAGCTAAAAGAGGAGGTGGCTAAGCCCGAAGCAAAGCATTGGAAGAGAGGGTCAGAAAAGACTTCTAAAAGAAGGTGATATCTAAATGGAAAAAGACTGATGAAGAATACTTCAGGGAAGAAATGTCAGGGAAAGGAAAAGAATGTAGGAAGGCCTGGGAAAAAAGGCAAAGAGAGGAACATTTAAGAAAAATTTGGTGAGACTGAACCATCAAAATCGGGGCTGAGTCAGTGATTAGGCTGGGCAGTAGTCAGATTATCCAGAGCCCTGTGAGCACAAAGGAGAGCCAGTTAAGTGTTGGAGAATGCATGATCAAGTTTACATTTAAGAACCATCACTCCCGCTGAGATGTGAAAGATGGAGGGTAACAGGACAAGAGGCATATGGGCTTGGTAAGAGACTATCACACAATTATCTAGGCAAGAGATAAAGCTGGTCTGGGCCAGAGCCTTAGCAGTGGGGATAGAGAGAAGTGGATGAACTAGAGAGAAATTTAAGAGACAAGAGTTTACAGGATTTATTAATAGATGAAGGGAGACATAGGAAAGTCAAGAATTATGCCCAAGTTTCTAACTTTGTGGTATTTCTATTCTTTGGGTCAGTGGGGAAAGGAGATTAATAGTTTATGGATAACAGTTCAGATTTAGCATGTTATGTTGAGTTATCTTGGGGATAAACTAGTAGTTATTTTCAATGGGTGGGTATAGCTGCAGGGTTAAAGCCCAGGTAAAAAGCCAAACTGAGGTGGGATTCTTGGAATTAGCATGTAGAGAGAAATTGAAACTCTGGTAATATGTGAGGCCACCCAAGGGGACTGCAGAGGGGGAGGAGATAAAAGGCTAGCAGAAGTCCCTATGGAATGCTAATCTTAATGGGACAGACAGAGGAAGCAAAGTATGCAAAGGAGATGGGTAGGTGGATAATCAGAAGCAGAAAATAAAAGGACAAAAGTATTTTAAAAACAAAGGAGTTGTTACAGGTGTCAGAAGGAGCAAGATGGTTGATGACTTTGTTTTGATGTTGATTGTTGGTGAGGCCAGTTTCATTGGTGTGATGGAGACAGAAACCAAAATGCAATGGGCTGATTGGAAAGTAGGAGATATGGACAGTTGCATTCTTTGGCTTCTTGCTTAAATTTCACATCTTAATTTTCAACCAAAATACAGTATAGGAAAGGAGAATATTTTTTTCTTATGCCCATGGCCAGAACAACTCAGTATAACATTTCTGCCCTCAGTTTCTGAACTCAAGTACTACAGTGCAGAGCAGCCATTAGCAGTCTGTCTAAGGCAGGGTGCCAAGCCTTTGTTGAGTCATTCTCTACTAAACAAACGGGAATTCAAGAGAGGCAAAGACCGGTTGTAACCTAGGTTCTTGGAAACCCCACACTGAGAATGGAGAGTAGAAATGCACAGTAGAGAAATTCCCAGTACTTTTCCCTCTCCTTGCATTTCCTCCTTCCCTGTTTTGTGCTCTCCTATTTATTCTTTCTTTATTAAATTCCCTGTTAAAATGCAAGGTCTGGAGAGTTCTAGCCAAAAGGGAGGCGTAGGTAGAAACCCTTTGCTGCCTTGCACAACCAAAAGGAGGATACAACCAATCTAAAATCAATAAACAAGCAAAAGTGCCAGAAAATCAAACTGCATGGAACTCTGACTGTCAAGGAATTAAAGAAAAAATCAGCCAGAACAGCCAGACTGGTAAGGCGGTAGCCTGCTCGGCGAACTCTGAAAAACCCTAGCAACACAGCAACCTTGGTGGCGGGGCTGGCTGCCTAGCTTGGTGGGCTGCGTGGGCAGGGCTGACTTAAGGGGAAAACTGAGACTCAGAGCTGACTGTGGGCTACAGCTGGGGTTGCCACAGTGGGAGATACTGCCAGCCTCACACAAGAGTTCATTGAAAAGTGAGCTAGAGACAAGCAGGTGAGCTGCACTGTTCCCTCTCTGGCCCCTCCCCGACAGGCAGTGACGTGCACAGCAAATAGGGTTGCCCTGCCCAGGTGAGTACCTAAAGGCCCACCCCATTACAACATATCAGCTTTGCCAAGACAAAGAAATATGGCCCAACTGAAAGAACACAGCAAAGCTTCAGAAAGAGAACTAAGTGAGGAGGAGATCGTCAACCTATCTGACGGAGAATTTAAAGCCCTGGTAATCAAAATGCTCACAGATCTGATTGAGCTTAGTCGAAGAATTAAAAAACAAATGAAGGGTACCCAGAGTGAAATAAAGCAAAATATTCAGGGAACCAACAGTGACAGGAAGGAAACCAGGACTCAAAGCAATGATTTGGAACAAAAGAAAGAAGCAAACATCCAACTGGATCAGAATGAAGAAGCAAGAATCTAAAAAAATGAAGAGAGGCTTAGGAACCTCTGGGACAACTTTAAATGTTCCAACATCTGAATCATAGTGGTGTCAGAAGGAGAAGAACAAGAGCAAGAAGTTGAAAACTTATTTGAAAAAATAATCAAAAGAAAACTTCCCCAACCTGGCAAGGGAAATAAGCTGCCAGGAACTCCAGGAAGTTCAGAGGGTCCCAAAGAATTTGGACCCAAGGAAGCAGACACCAAGGCACATCATAATTACATTACACAAGATTAAAGAGAAGGAGAGAATCTTAAAAGCAGCAAAGGAGATAGTTACCTACAAAGGAGTTCTCATTAGATTATCAGCTGATTTCTCAAAAGAAACCTTGCAGGCAAGAAGGGGCTGGAAAGCAGTATTCAAAGTCATGAAAGGCAAGGACATACATCCAAGATTACTCTACCCAGCAAAGCTTTCATTTAGAATGGAAGGGCAGATAAAGTGCTTCCCAGATAAGCTAAAGTTAAAGGAGTTCATCATCACCAAGCCATTATTATATGAAACGTTAAAGGGACTTAGAAAAAGAAGATAAAAAATATGAACAGTAAAATGACAACAAACTCACAGCTATCCACAAATGAACCTAAAAAAAAAAAAAGAAAAACAACAAAAAACAAAAACTAAGCAAACAACCAGAATAGGGACAGAATCAGAGAAATAGACATCACATGGAGGGATTTCAGTGGGGAGGGGGAAGGGAGGAATGTGGAGGGAAAGTTATAGGGAAGAAGAATAATTAGTAGGCATAAAATAGACAGGTAGAGATAAAAAAATGGTATAGGAAACAGAGGACTCAAAGAATTTATATGTACAACCCATGGACATGAACTAAGGAGCAGGGAATGCTGGAGGGTTGGGAGGGCAGGATGGAGCGGGGATAAAGAGGGAAAAATAGAAAAACTCTAATAGTATAATCAATAAAAAATACTTAAAAATGCAAGGTCTTTTAAAGTTCTTAGCATCTCAATTAAAGGCTGAGTTTTATTAGAATGATTGGGAGATGGACTATAGACTAAGGAAGGAAAGGGGCAAGGGCAGAAGCAACTGGGCTACAAAACATGACTCTTGTTTACCTCACATTTTTTACTTAGTGTTGGGCCTATCAGCCTCATTGTTACACCAGTCATACCCATTGAATATAACATTAGAGCCATTTCTGTTACGTACTTGATTACCCCTATTGCCATCCTCTGGAAAGCTTAGGTGGAGAAAGTATCAGTCTGATGAAGGAACACATTTTAAGGGTCATTCCTCAGAAACATTGTGTAATAATGATAGATTTTGAAAAAAAAAAAACTTTGAGTGCAATGATCATCTTTTTAAAACTAGAATTTACCCTGAAGTTTGTGTGACAGATGTATGGATGGATGGATGGATGGATGGATGGATGGATGGACGGACGGATGACAAGAAGGAAGGAAGACAAGTAGGGAGGAAGAGAGAAAGGGAGGGAGGATCGGTGGCCTCAGAAGAGGCCCTGAGGTTATTATTGTTGTTGCTGACCTTGTTTTAACATTAGAACATATTGCATGCCATTCACTACATTTATGGTGGGAAAGCACAGGTTTTGGAAGAAGATGACTATTACCTTCTGAATTACATTCGTAGGGAATTCACTTTCCTTTTCTGAGCCTCATTAACTCATCTGTCAAATGGTATTATACTGTGCACATTACAGGGGTGTTATAAGCGTAATAGATCTTTTGTGTAAAAGATCATGTATGTAAATTATGCACTATACATACATTAGTTAATATTTTACATCTGAATATAATTTATCTTCCCAGAAGGAGGATTGCCTGGATATAACCTATTGTGAACAAGTGTGAGAACTTTTAATACACTAATAGCCTTAGGCCTCAAATCCTGAAGAGCTTATTAGTGCTCATTAGTGCCCATGTAGTAAGTCCTCACTGATTCCTTTGAGCATTTTGTATCCTATAATACTCTTCATACTGCTTTTGGTTATTTCTCCCATATACCTCCCCGCAAAGTGCCCACTTTTTCTCTTGCAAGCCCTTTCTCCATGCTTAGCGCTTACGTTTCATAAATAATCTTACCCACTCCCACCCACTGGCATACTTTTAATCACTGCTAATACTTGAACATAGTTTTATGCTTCTACTTACTCTCCAGAACACTATGACAAACCTACTCCAAGTGCTAATTAGGACCAACTTGAACATATGTCAGCAGCCCTTTAACTGTTCTCTTTGAAACAGTTCCAGTTAGTCCTTTTAAATGAACTTCAGAAAAGAACTCAAATTAATTTGATTCTCAATGTCCTATGGTTCAGACATTGGATTTTTTCCTCCCATAGTGACTTCTAGTCAGCAATCAAAGAGCTGCTTTCCTACGCTCTGATTTTAACTCAATGTCCTGGGAATGGAAAAATTCAGTTATTTCTTCAAAATTCATAATTATTTTTTGTCTTTACATTTTCAGCTTCCCCCACATGTTTTCTCTTTCCATTGAAGCTACCTCCTGTTCTGTTTAGGTTATACTCTGAGGGTATAATACTTATGAAGAGTCTTCCAGAAAGTCTAAGACAGGAACACATCCTGCCCAAACTGGTTCTATTATTTGTGGGTCCCAGTGCAAAAGGAAAAATGCAGGGACCTTTGTTTATTTTTTAAAAAATTATTAAGACAGAAATGACAGAACATTAAACCAAATGCAGAGCCCTTCTGAACAGGGCCCTAGACGACTGCACAGGTCACGCACTCATGAAGTCCTGTGGACAATCACTGTGTGGTGACACATATTGACAGTCTTGTTCACTTTGTGTCTCAATCATGGACTTCACACTTTAAAATACATGATTTTGATAATCTCTGTCATAGGCTCCTATTAGATATAAAGTTTTTAATCTATTTGGTAACTTTGGATAACTCAATTATTTTATGTGAATTTTCTGACACCCCATATTTTAGTGACTGCTTACCTTAGCTTTGGGTTGACAATTAAATGGGCCATTATGGGGAAGTTAAAGTCTCAAATAGTCATACTTTAATGATGGCATTAAACCAGAAATTGCATTTATTGTAGTTTCATTTGTTAACAAAAGTACATTTATAATGTTGTACATTTATAATGTACATTTATAATGTTTGTAGTCCAAAAACATGGAGAGGGTCCAAGATGGTAGGGAAGTAAGTAGATGTTACACTAACCTTCTCCCAGGACCAATCCAGAATTACAACTAAATTGTAGAGAAATCATCCTGAATAACCCAACTGAACACTAGCAGTAGAGAAGCCTTATAACCACAGGGAGATGAAAGAAACCACTTCATCAATTGTCACTGGTAGGGAGGGTGGAGGTGGTGCAAGAAGGCTGGCTGGGCTCCATGAGGCAACAACTGAAGTTCTAGAGGATTTCCTTGGCCAGGGGGTTCCCACTGAGAAGTGTGGGGACTAAACCCCAAGCTGGGCTCCCCAGCCTACAGCACCAGAGCCAGAAAAAAACCTAGGTAATATCCAGCTGTGAAAAGCAGTAGGGTTTCTGTCTGCCAGAGAGAGATGGATGGAAATGCAGAGAGCCTCTTAAAGGGCCAACACACAAACTTCATTTGCAGCCACTTACTCTGGGCTCTGGCAGAGGGAGGGCAGAATGGACTAGAGAAGCTTGAGAAGAGTCTGGGGCTAGTGACTAGGGAGAAAACTGAAGGATCAACTACCAAGACCCCTATGCTCAGTTATTCCCCATGCTGCAGAAGCCACCTTTCTCAGGCAGAGCATATCTCTCCAAGTGGCATCAGCCTGAGGGAAAGCAATAGCCCCACCCACAGGAATTACTCTGCCTCACTTTGTGGTGCCAAAGCCAGACTGCTGATTACAGCTTGATCAGATTAACAACTGATCAGTTTAATGAATGATTAGTTTAGCACCTAAGGCAGAAAATACAAAGAAACAGACCCCACATGAGAGAACAAGAGATTTCTCCATAAGAACTAAATTAAATTGAGGCAAGCAATTTATCAGAGAGTTTAGAGTGATGATTATAAAGATACTCAATGGTGTGAGAAAAGCATGGAAACTATAAAAAAAGACCAGTCAGAAATAAAGAATGCAATATCTGAAATAAATAATACACTGGAGGAAATAAACAGTAGGTTAGATGAAGCAGAGGATCGAATCAGTGTTTTGGAAAATAAGGTAGAAAAGAATACTCAGGCAGAGCAGCAAAAAGAGAAAAGAATTTTTTTAAAAATGAGGAGAGCTTAGGAAACATTTTGGATAACATGAAATGTAACAACATCCACATGATGTGTCTACCAGAAGGAGAAGAAAGTGACAAGGGATCTAGAACTTATTTGAAGAAATAGTGACTGAAAACTTCCCTAATCTGCTGAAGGAAAAAGTCACACAAGTCCAGGAACCTTAGAGAGTGCAAAACAAGTTGGACCTGAAGAGTCCTACACCAAGACACACCATAATTAAAATGATAAGGCTTAAAGACAAGGAGAGAGTCCTAAAAACTGCAAGAGGAAAGCAGGTAACCTACAAGGGAGTACCAATGAGACTGGAATCTGATTTCTCAACATGAACGTTTCCGTCCTGAAGGGAGTGGTGTGAAATATTCAAGGTGGTGAAAAGTAAGGACCTACAACCAAACCAACTTCACTTAGCAAGGCTATCATTTAAAATTGAAGAAGAAATAAGGAGCCTCCCAGATAATAAAAGGCTAAAGGAGTTTGTTAACATCAAACCAGTACGGCAACAAATGTTAAAGGGCTTGCTTTAAGAAAAAAAAAAGAGAGAAAGGAAAATAGTTCTAACAATGAAATGGCACTACATAGATATCTATCATTCATCACCTTAAATGTAAATGGCTTAAATGGCCCAACCAAAAGACATAGGGTAGCTGAATAGATAAGAAAACAAGACTCATGTATATGCAGCTTCCAAGAGACCCATCTTGGATCAAAAGATACACTGAGACTAAAAGTAAAGGAGTGGAAAAATATATTTCATGCAAATGGAAATAAAAAAGGCTGGGGTAACAGTATTTATATACAATGAAATAGATATTTAAACCAAGGCTATAATAAGAGAAAAAGGACACCACATAATGATAAAGGAAACAATCCAACAAGAGAATATAATCCTAGTAAACACTTATGCACCAACAAAGGAGCACCTAAATACATAAAGCAAGTCTTCATGAACATAAAAGGAGAGATCAACAGAAATACAGTCATAGTTGGGGATTTTAAGACCCCCATTAACTTCAATGGATAGATCTTCCACATAGAAAATAAACAAGGAGACAGTGACCTTAAACAACACACTAGATCAAATGGATTTAATTGATATCTTCAGAGTATTTCACCCCAAAGCAGTAGAATATACATACTTGTCAAGTGCACATGGAACATTTTCTAGGATAGAAACAAGTCTCAATAAATTTAAGAAGATTGAAATGATATCAAGCCTCTTCTCTGAGCACAATGCGATGAAACTAGAAATCAATCACAAGAAGAACACTGAAAAATTGCAAAGCCATGGAAGCTAAATAACATATCATTATACAGTGAATGGCTCAACCTACATTCACGTCTACAATCTACAGTGAGATCAAGGAAGAAATCAAAATATACCTTGAAACAAATGAAAATGAGGACACAACAATCCATAACCTGTGAGAGACTGGGAAAGCAATCCTAAGAGGGAAATTAATTGCATACAGACCTAACTCGAAAATGAAAAAAAGTGTCGAATAAACAATCTAAATTCACACTTAAAGGAACTTGAAAAAGAACAACAAAGCCCAAAGTGAGTAGATGGAAGGAAATAATAAAGATCAGAGCAGAAATAAATGAAATAGAATCTAGAAAAATGATAAAAAGATCAATGAATCCAAGAGCTGGTTCTTTGAAAAGATAAACAAGATTGACAAACCTTTAACCAGATTCATCAAAGAGAGAGAGAGAGAGAGAGAGAGAGAGAGAACCCAAAAAATAAAAAACCAGGAATGAAAGAGGAGGAATAACAACTGACACAAAAAAGATGGAAAGGATTGTAAGAATATATTATGAACAATTATATGCCAACAAACTGGGCCAACAAACTGGACTGGACAAAAAGGATAAATTCCTAGAAACATATAGTCTTCCAAAAATAATTCAGGAAGAATCAGACATTCTTAATAGACAGACTACACCTAGTGAAATTGAAGCAGTAATAAAAAAAACTCCCATAAAACAAAAGCCCTGCACCAGATGGCTTCGCAGGTGAATTTTACCAGTCTCAGAAGAACTAAATGTATCTCCTTGTCAAACTATTTCATAAAATTCAAGAGGAAAGAAGCCTCCCAAACTCATTTTATGGGGCCAGCATTATTCCAATTCCAAAACCAGGTAAAGACACTATAAAGAAAGAAAATTATAGGCCAGTATCCCTGATGATATGCTAAAATCCTCAACAAAATATTAACAAACTGAATATAGCAATGCATCAAAAAGATCATACACCAGGATCAAGTGGGATTTATTTTGAGAATGCAAGGTTGATACATTTGCAAATCAATGAATGTGATCCACCACATAAACAAAATGATGGATAAAAACCACATGATCATATAAATAGATGCAGAAAAAGCTTTTGATAAAATCCAGCACCCATATATGATCAAAACTCTCAGTAAAGTGAGAATAGAGGGAACAAAGCTAAACATAATAAAGGCCATATATGACAAACCTAGTACTAGCATCATACTAATGGGCAAAAACTACAAACATTCCCGTTAAGAACAGGAACAAGACAGGGATGTCCACTTTCACCTCTCTTTTTCAACATAGTACTGGAAGTCCTAGCCACAGCAATCAGACAAGAAGAAATAAATGGCATCCAAATTGGAAAGGAAGAAGTAAAACTGTTTTTATTTGCAGACAACATGATACTGTACATAGAGAACCCCAAAGATTCCAACAAAAAACTACTAGAATAAATGAATTCAGCAAAGTAGCAGGATACAAAATTAATATCCAGAAATCAGTTGCATTTTTCTATGCCAATAATGAACTAACAGAAAGGGAAGTTAAGAAAATGATCCCATTCACAATTGCTTCAGAAAGAATAAAATATCTAGGAATAAACCTAACCAAGGATGTAAAGACCTGTATTCAGAAAATTACAAGACATTGAAGAAAGAAACTAAAGAAGATACACATAAGTGGAAGCACATATCCTGTCCATGGATAGGAAGAATAAACATCTTTTTAAAATGTCCATACTACCCAAAGCAATCTATAGATTCAACATAATTCCTATCAAGATTCCAGTGATGTATTCCACAGAACTAGAACAAATATTTCAAAAATTCATATGGAACCACAAAAGGCCCCACACAGCAACAGCAATCCTAAGAAAGGAGAAGTTGGGGGAATCACACTACCTGATATCAAACTATCCTATAAGGCCATAGTAATCAAAACAGCCTGGTGTTGGCATAAAAGCAGACACATAGATCAATGGAAGAGTATAGAGAGCCCAGAAATAAACCCACATCTTTATAATCAATTAATATTTGACAGAGGAAGCACATACAGTGTGCTAAAGATAGTTGATTCAATGAATGGTATTAGGAAAATTGGACAAATACATGCAGAAAAATGAAACTAGACCACTTTCTTACACTACACACAAGAATAAATTCAAAATGGATCAAAGACTTAAATGTTAGACCCCAAACCATCAAAATCCTAGAAGAAAACATGGGCAGCAAAATCTTGGATATTGCTTGTAGAGATTTTTTATTGGATATATTCCCCCCAGACAAGGTAAACAAGAAATAAATAAACAAATGGGACTACATCAAACTAAAAAGTTTTTGCACAGTGAAGGAAATCATCAACAAAATAAAAAAAACAACCCACATAATGGGAGAACGTATTTGCCCATATATCTGATGAGGAGTTAATATCCAAAATGTATAAAGAACTAATAAAACTCAACACCAATGAAACAAACAACCCAATTAAAAAATGGGCAAAGGACCTAAATAGATACTTCTCCAAAGAGGACATACAGATGGCCAATAGTCATATGAAAAGATGCTCAATGTCACAAATCATCAGAGAAATGCAAATTAAAACTATGATGAGATACCATCTCACAATTGTCCGAATGGCTATCATCAATAAGGAAACAAACAACAAGTGCTGACAAGGATGTGGAGACAGGGGGACCCTTTTGCTCTGTTGGTGGGAATGCAGATTGCTGCAGCCATTGTGAAAAGCAGTATGGAGATACCTCAAAAAATTAAAAATGGATCTGCCTTTTGATCCAGCAGTCCCACTTCTGGGAACATATCTGAAGGAACCCAAAACACTAATTCAAAAGAACATAAGCAGCCCTATGTCCATTGCAGCATTATTTACAATCGCCAAGACATGGAAGCAGCCTGAGTGTCCACCAATAGATGAGTGGATAAAACAGCTATGGGACATTTACACAATGGAATTCTATTCAGCTGTAAAAAAGAAGAAAATTTTACCCTTTGCAACAGTATGGATGGACCTGGAGAACATTATGATCAGTGAAATAAACCCATCAGAGAAAGACAAATACCATATGGTTTCACTGATATGTGGAATCCAATGAACAAACTGAACTAACAAGCAAAACAGAGACAGACTCATAGATGGAGAGCAGATGACAGCTAGTGGGGTCAGGGAGGGGGGTTAGGGGTGGAGGGATTGAGCAGAAAGGAAAAAGGACTCATGGACATGGGCAACAGTGTGATGATTGCTGGTAGGAGAGGGATATAAGGAGACTAAATGGTAATGGAAAAAAAGACAATAAAGATTAAATTAAAAAATAAAATTAATATTGTCTAAAACACTAGAAAGGTATAAACATGAAAGAGTATACAGTCTGGTAAAACCCTGGAAGTACATTTCATGCATGTTTGGGGGCAACCTACAGTATTGCAACTGATTGTAAAATATATTTAATGCTAAATTTGATGGCATCATTACAGTGCTTTGTGCTCTTGCATGCATATTTTCAGACCTTCTCCTCCTCCACCTGGGCTAGCCACCACTTAGCCCTGCAGGAAGCTGAGTTTCTATGCTTATCTGCTAGGCTAGGGGAGAGCAAGTGGCGTTGATTTTGCCGTATGTGGCCAATTATGTTGACCTTTATGAGATCAAGCCGTGGCAGGACCAGGAAGCTGAGTCTCCCTCCCATTTGCATCTCCTTCGAGAGAGTGTAGCACATTGCCATTGTGTCAGTTTGTGGTCATATATTTCACTCCCCAGCAATGCACATCTTGAAATACTGTGATTAGCATCCCTAATTCCTAAAAATTGACTTGCCTTGTTAGAACTAGAGAACTGTCGCCTAAAATACATTACCTACTGTTCGAAAGGGTATTATTTTAGTGCCCTGGGGATAGGAAAAGTTTTCAACCCACCAGTGCAGGGATTAGTTTTATTTTAAAGTATTTGAAGTGTTTTAGATAACTTAGCTAAGAATGATCCAAGTTCAGTGGCCTCCCAAGAGTCTTTAAAAATGTGCTATGAGTCCTTATCTGACAACAATGTGTAAAAATGCCTATATTCTGTATGTATTTGAGCATCAAGATTTGTCTCCTTTATATGCCAAAGAAATTAAAGCACCTCTACATCAACTAAACGCAGAGGGTGATATCGCTTGAATAAATAGCTCTCTTTGAATAGCATTTCTGACTGAATTATCTAGAATTAATCATATGTCTATTGAATAGCAAATGCACTTTTCCTTGTTTTTCATACCTCTGTCCACTAAGCAAATAAAGGCCTTTCTCCTTTTATTAATTGGGGGTATTCATAATTGCTTGTATAATTTTACCACCTTCTTGGACTGTTGACTGACTTAACCAGTCAGAGCAGTTTATGGGTCTAGACTCAGTCTGAGTCAAATAGCTAGTGTGAATAGAATGGTTTTTTTTTAATTAACTATTTTATTCGTTTAACAGATTTGGCTAAAATAACCAGACTTTTCCATGGTAATTCAGAGATGGTGTATTTTCTGTTTCATTTCTGTACATGTGCAACAAAGACATATGTCCCGAACATATGAAGAAAACGTGTATTTTCACTTTTCTTCATGGTTCTTTACCTGGACAGGAAAGAGTGACATACTGTCCCCTCAATACAAACAGCAATGATGAGAGCTGGCATCAGAGAGCTTCTACACTCATTCATAATTGCAACTCCCCTTCCTAAATCTTATTTTTCAGAGGGAGAAACTGAGACATAGAAAAAGCAAACCTATATTAATTAGTTAAACAGCTTAGTCAAATAGCTGTTTTGCTTCTGTGAGTTTCTAAGGTATTCTCTGACACACCTTATTAATGGTCACTCACAGAGCAGCTGCATGGGGATTCAACCTAATCCAATAATTGGGAGTTATTCTCCCAATTATTGCTTGAATGCCAGGCTACTGTCTTCCTGTTTACACCTGCAACTCTTTACCATTTCATGTAAAGTAGAGCTCTTAGATGATATAGTTAAAGAAGTCAGGTGTCATGATTTTAGCATATTCAGGTCATAGGTTACTAGTCTTTCTCTGCAGAGATGTGATTGGTGCATGTTAGAGAAGAGTGATAAACTATAGAAAGCTATGTACTTCAAGAGGCAGTTATTGTGGGTGTGTTAAAAAGAAAGTCAAAGGCATTGGTAGCTCACTGTGTAAAAGTAAGTAATTATTTTTGTAAAAAAAAAGTGTGGAGCAGGATTTCTTGGCCTCAGGACTATTGACTTCTTGGACTGGATAATTCTTTGGTGTGAGGGGCTGGTCTGAGTATTATGTGTTAGCAGTATCCCTGGCCTCTACCTATGAGATGCCAGTAGTTTTCCCTCTCACAACTGTGACAATTAAAAATGTTTCCAGACATTGCCAAATGCCTTCTGAGGGGCAGAATTGCCTTCACTTGAGAACCACTGTTATAGAGCTTTCCAATATTAAAAACATTTGGACCTCTCAACAACTCCGTTAGGGATTTTTTAACTCCTTATTTTACAAAAAGGAAACCGAGACTCAGACAAGGGAAGTGGTTTGCCCAAGGTCTCACAAGTGGTATATGATGGAGATAGATGGGTTTTCTAAAACCATTTAAGGTGCTCTTTTTATTATACCAGTAAAGAAATATATTGTATCATTCTGAATCTGACTACCTTCATTTCACTTTTCTGCTTCTTCTTCTGTTATTTGTGTTTTCTGGGCTTTACGTTAATAGAATGGAACCATAATAATTCTCAGTGTCCCAAGAGGTCAGCCTTCTAGTAAGACAGCAATTTCTTATTTGGTCTTTAGTCCCAATAGCCTCAACATTTGATATGTTCACATGATTAAATCAGGTCACTGTTGAAAGCTGTAAAATTTTTCTAAGAAATCATCTTAGATTCCATTAAGATGAAGGAATATCTTTATTTAAGTAAGGTTATAGATCCAAATTTCCCTTCAACTTAAAATTTCTTGAAGCATGAACAATTCACACTCAAACTTGTTTTATTAAAAAATAGAGTCAGCCCTGACTGAAGTATCTCAGTTGGTTAGGTGCCATCTTGCAAAGCGAAAGGTCACCGGTTTGATTCCTGGTCAGGGCACAGGCCTGGTTGCAGGTTAGGTGTCAGGCTGGGGCATCTCTAATGAGAGGCAACCGATCAGTGTTTCTCTTTCATATTGATGTTTCTCTCCCCCTCTCTCTCCCTCCCTTCCCCTCTCTCTCTCTCTAAAATAAATAAATAAATAAATAGACTCACTTTCTTGATAAAATTTCTGGGTAGTCAAGAAGAGAAAAGTTTAAACGTTTAAAATGTAAATAAAGAAATGCCTCTAAGAACCAACCTCATATTGGTCTGCTTTGCACATTTAAACATGTTCAATGACCACTGAGTACCAAGGCTAGCGTTTATTTATGCTTCACCAAAATGAAACCTCGGTTACAGTACCAGAAATAAAATGGAACATTCCTTTGTCATGAGACAAAATTTGGTCAAATAAATGAGTAGTAGGCTCTCAGACTTGTTTAAGTTCCAAGGATCATTCATGATAGAACCTATTTCGAGAGCTACAAGTAGCAACCAGTCAACTCTGAGTGAAAGAATTGATCTATTCAGCAAATATTTCAGTAAAGAGACTGAGGAGATTATTCTGATTTACACTTGAGATATTTTTTCTTTTAAAAAGGAAGATAGACAGTATGAACCTGCCTTTCATGCTAAGGAAGTACATAGCTTCTTTTAGATGCTAGTGGCATTTCCAAGGCTTAAAGAATAACAACAGTTCAAAGATTCCTCAGAAAGTTTATCATAAAATTGCCATATGACCCAGCAATTCCATTCCTAGGTATATACCCAAAAGAATTGAAAACAAGGACTTACACGGATACTTGAATGCAAAACCTCTTAGCAGCATTATTCACAATAGCCATAAGGTGGGATAAAATCCAAGTATTCGTCAGCAAGTGAATGGACAAACAGAATGTGGCATATATAAACAATGGAATGTTGTTTAGCCTTAAAAAAATGATGTTCTGATACATGCTACATCATGGATAAATCCTGGAAATAGGCTGAGTGAAATAAGCCAGACTCAAAAAGGTAAATATTATATGATTCAATACATATGAAATATCTAGAATAGGCAAATTCATAAAAACAGAAAGTAGATTGGGGCTGTTGTGAATGGGGTAAGGGGAGAATAAGGCCTCACTTTTTAATATGTACAGGGTTTCTGTTTGGGATGGTGAAAAGTTTTGGAAAAAGATAGTGCTGATGGTTGCAGAGTGGTGTGAATGTAACTAGCACCAATGAATTATACATTTAAAAAGGGTGAATATGACAAATTTTATGTTATGTATATTTACCACCCAAAAACAAAACTAAGGGAAAAAATGTTAACATATAATGGGTGAAAGGCTAAAATCCCTAATGCATGAACCAATTTGAAAACTATAAGGAAAACCTCAATATCTGAAAAAAAATGAATGACAGAAACAAATAGGCAATTTGCAGATGAAATATTAATGATCAATAAATATATGGAAATATAATAATATCATGATTATTCTTTTTTGTACTAAAATAAATATAAAGACAAAGGAGGTAACAGATTCCATGCAAAAGGGCAGATGAAGAATTGGCATCTTTTTAAAACAGGGCAAATGTTAACAATATCCCTCAAAATTTTATTAATATTCCTTCCCTTCGGCCCAGCAATATGACTGCTAGCAATTAACCTGAGGGTCATCAGACCCACATAGAAAATATATATGGGGGGACCCCAAGAAACCTGGAATTATCACCTGGAGGGTGGGCCCCTTGTGGTACAGGCTTCCTCTGCTAGGTGAGTGTTCTAGGAACCCATCTGTATCTGTGTAACAGCTGGTGTTGTTGTGAGAGGCTGCTTTCAGCCTCAGTGAGTTTTTTTTGAAGACTTATTGCATTTGCCCATTTCATGCTGGGTGGTTTACAAGCGCACCTACTCACAACCCTCTGAGTATTCAGCAGTTTTTGACCCAAAATGGTATGACCCCCCATATTCACCTGATCTCACCCTGAGTGACTTTTTTTTGTTTCCTTGGATGAAAAAAGTCCTCAAAGGGAAACATTTTGCTGATGTAGAAGAGGTGAAACAAAAAAAAACAGCAGAAGCACTAAAAGGCATCAAAATCAATGAGTTTAAAAACTATTTTCAGCAGTGGAAAAAATGTTTCAAAATATATATTGCATCAAATGGAGAGTACTTTGAAGGTTACTCGAGTTTAAACATGTAAGAATAAATACACAATTTTTTATAAATAAATTCTGAGTTTTTTGGGTCCCCCCCCCATATATGTGCCAGATGTTCTTTATACAACCTAAAAGTTATGTCAGCCATGGGGCCACTGTATGATAGAGTGAGTACTGTGATATTATTAAAAATTTTATCAAGGAGAATATATAATGGTGAAATACTTAATGGGCAAAGGTTCATAATATGTTGTTAAGTGAGAAAAGAAAAAAGTTAATGACTCTTTAGAGTATTGAGATAATGAATGATTAAGCTTTTGTATCTTCCATATATCCCCATTTCCTATAGTGAATACGTATGATGAACGGAAGTGCCATATAAAAATAAATATTAATAAAATAAAAACTAATGTCCTGAGGCCATGTTTAGTCAAAAAGAGTATTGAGCATCAGGTAGAGGAAGCAAGAGCCAGAGCAGTCCCTCTCTGTACCACCCCTGGCCCCCCTACCCCATAAGACTTGGTGGTCTCTCTCAGCACTGGGAGGAAAGCCTGCAGTAACACAGAGCCTGGGAAACCCCACCCATACACCAAAGAAGATCACATCAGCCTAGATGGACATCTGGACTCAAATTTAAAGAAAATTACTCTGCTGATTCTACTGGTCACCCTTATTGAAAGTCCTGTACCCATTATTGTCCATTAGCCAGATGAGATAAAAATGTCCTTATCTCCTTGAAATTTACTTACCTTCCTGAGCTGTGCTCAAATCATGCACAGGGTAACTGCATAGGATTCTGTATAGTTGTAACCATTATATTTTGAATAAAAAGTGAATAATAAATGATTTTCTTCAAAAACATGTTTAAATGGAAAGCCTTATAAATATGTAAAATTAAGTCACATTTAGGTCTGCATTTAATGAATACCTTTAAATAAAAATCTGTAGCTTTCATCAAAGAATCCACTAGATTTATGATCATCAAAAAATATTTGTGCTATCATATGCTGTGTAATCATAAACTCCTTAAGATCAGCATGCATTTCTTTCCTTTGTAAATCTTATTTTTCTAGTTATAAAAATTAATATCTGTTTACTGTCAGCACTTTAGGAAATATACATAAAAATAAGTTAAAAATAAAAATTATTAACATTTCCTCCGCCTAGATATACTACTGTAAATACAGGGTGGGGCAAAAATAGGTTTATGGGTGTTTGTATAAGAAATATTATAATAACTAATAAATAATACAAGAATAAACTGTGTTTTGTATACTCACAACTGTAAACCTACTTTTGCCTCACCTTGAATGGTAGAATATATCCTTTTAGATTTTTTTCTGTACACATTTATTTGACACTTTTTAAAACAAAATATTTTTTTAACTAATGGCTTGTAACCTACATTTTGTAACTTAGTATTTTAGAAAATATTCTGTGTCATTAAACATTTTTTACATGATTTTTGAGAGTGCATGGTTTCCTTCCCTTGGGCCTTTCGTGCTTTACTCCTCCGGTCCCCTTACTTTCAGACACTGAGGTTGTCTCCAGCTGTACCACTGTGAACAAGGTTGTCACACACATTTCGGTATTTCTACACATCCATGGTCACTTCCTTAGGACAAATTCCTAAGACCAGAATTACTGTATTAAATTTATGAATGTTAATGCTTGTCATTCATATTGTAAAATTGCTCTCAAGAAAGGCATTATCAATTTGCCCTCCCACCGGAAGGATAGAGCAGAACTGATTTTCCAACACCCTCACCATTACTACTTTCATTGAAAAAATAAAGCCAGACTGATAGAAGGAAAATAGTATCTCATTATTGTTGGATGATGAATTTTGTTGACTACTACTGAAGAACTTTTTTTAAAAAGATTTTATTTATTTATTTTTAGAGAGAGTGGAAGGGAGGGAGAAAGAGAGGGAGAGAAACATCGATGTCTTACATGCCTCCCAGGCGGGGACCTAGCCTGCACCCCAGGGATGTGCCCTGACCAGGTATCGAACCAGCCACCTTGTGGTTTGCAGGCCAGATGGCACCAAACCCACTGAGCTGCACCAGTCAAAGCAGAACTTTTTTTTTTTAAGGTGAACTTTTTAATATGATAATTGATCATTTATAATTATTCTTTAAGAAATTTCCTCTTTTTGCCCTTTGTTCATTTTTTTCTCATGTTAATCTGTTTCTCATTGACTTATAAGAGCTCTTTTTATGTTAAGAATATTACAAGAAGGCCCATTTCTTGTACTTTATATCTTCTACAGTATCTAGTAAAGAAGTAGGCAAATGGTGATGTGTCTTTACAGGAAAACTTTATACCATGTCTGTGATTAAATCAATCATATGTATTCCTTTGGTTAAAATAATGTGGAAATCACATTATTTCACTTACTATCTTTTACCTCAAGCACTGAATGTGATCATTTCAATATTTCAAAGGATAAAATAGCCCATGACTCTCAGAAGAAATTTAAAGGAATTAGAGCTATTAAAAAAAAAAAAAGTGAGGTGGAGAGAACTTAAATTGTACCCCCCCCCCAAAAAAGAGAGAGAGATAGTTGGGTTCTTTACGCACTGAGTTGCACTGAGTTGGGTTCTTCTAGGTAATTTTAACATACTCTTTCTTAGAAGTTCTTAACAAGAGCAACAAGCGGATGGCAGAGAGAGGGTCTTTTATTTTTGTGCCAGCAGTGGCTGGATACCCCTGAGCCCAGTGGGGATGAAGGAGGACAGTGGGGCCGTGGACCAGGCCTCATGCTCACTGAAGGCCTCCAGTGGGTAAACGAGTCCAGTCACAGAGATATTCCGACAGGTCACAGAGAAGGGAACTATAGCACCCCAGGGCCAGGTCATGACACCTGGAATGCACTGCAAATTGACAGTCTTATATATTTTTTGTATAGACAATCATATAACATTGTTATCATGTGTGTTTATACCACTAATATGTTAGGTATTTGTGCTATAAATAAAGCACTTTAAGTGCTATATTTTAAATATAAAACAATTTCGGTAACTCTGTTTTAAAGCATTTTAACAAATCAGGAATGTCATAATATGAGAGGGCCTGAGCTTTGTGCAGCTTCTGACTGGAGTTTATCATGGAATGACAAATTGGAAATGCTGAAAATTCCCTTGTAGGGTTTGTCAATTTGCAGATTATTTACCTGGATATGTAATTGAGCAACACTGTGCCTGGCCTGCTAGTTGCGATTATGGGGGCCTCCCAGGGGATTATATTAATACCAAAATTACTTAGCTTTTTATTAATCAATTATGTGCTGCTTTATTTAGGGGATGTAGGGAGTTCACAGCAGTAGAGAATCCACTGGAGCTTTGAAATTTCTTATTAAATCTTCTGAAGGTTTTTCCCCAAATGTGATTAATAACATAGTTCTATGACATGATAAGAAAACAAAGTACACCATTTGTAATGCTAAAAGAAAATTACAGGTAACTTAACTCCAAAAGCAGTAATAATTAGGATAGCAAGAGGTACCAAGATAAAACAAATTAAATCCTTTGGGCATCTTGTGGTTATTTTGGAGAAATCATTACCTGCTTTAATCATTTGGATTACATGTGTTTGGAATGCATTGGTGATTAGGGGTTTGATGGATGCATAATTTGGCTCTGGGTGTCAATAGGACCACAACTCTAGATAGTAAATATTGCCAGTTACTGATGATGCCTGCATATCAAAGTGGAAAAAATCTTGCAAGTTGTGACTTGGACCTCATCAATGTATTTATGCTAATTAACTCCTTTATGCAAGAGAACATTATTGATTTTTCTTTGGGAGTTTATTTTGGGGGCAATATATATATATATATATGTGTGTGTGTGTGTGTGTGTGTGTGTATACATATATATACACACACACACATATATATCTTTGGGAGTATAATTTTCTTTTTATTTTTTCAATTTTTAAAATTCTTCCCAGTAAAAATGGACTGAGATATAGAATATTCAAAGTAATATTTTTGTTTGCCTACTTGTTTGCTTTAAAAAGGCTAGTCTTTCCTGTTGGTTCGTCTCAATGTTACAGGAAAATTGTACATTGGTGTAGTAGTTAACACAATCTTATTAAGTTAACAGTATAACTGCATCCTGATTAGATTGTGTAAGACACAGACAGGGTAAAGCCTAGTACTGAAGAGAAAGGTAGAAGGATTCATTTAAGTAATAGATATACTTTGAGCCTAACATGTGCCAGACATGGTACCAGATACCCTGGGTATATTCCCTTAACCTGCTATATGGCAAACACCAAAAGTTGCTAAGCTCAACTCTGTCTTCACTGGGAAGCCACAAATTCAGGCATGTCTTTGTTGGGTTTGAAGTTAATTAAGTGGATGACCAAAATAATTTTTCTCATATGAATTTCCCAAATCTTAAACACTATCAGAAAAACAATGTTAACCTTGTGGAGAATGAAACTACCTTAAAATAATCAGTATTTTAAAAGTTTTGATATTTATAATACAGTTATTATAGTTTTGCAGTAGAAAAGTAACCTGCTCTTTACCTCCTAGAAAAATGACCAAAAGGGAAAGATGTGCTGATACATCTTTTAGTAGAGAAAACTTATACTTTAGGTTTGTCAGAAATTTGGAGGAATGTAGATGAGGAAAGGAGTGACTGTACTTGGTTATCTATTCTAGTGGTCAGAAACAAGATACAAACTCAGCAACAGTATCAAAAAATATGTATAAAAAACAGGATCTAAACTATCACTCACATGACTTGCCTCACACCTCACCCTAATCCAGGCCTGAACAACATGTTTCCAGCCCACTAACCCCTGGCAACCATTCTATCCCCCCATGGACAAATGAGTGTTGGGTTGGGTGGGGTCCCAGGAGCCTGAGCTGGATGAGAACTTGCTGCCTCATCCAGCTCAGGCTCCAGCTTGCAGATACAACAGATTCTGACCCAGGGGACTACTGAAAGCAGGGTCCTAGAGAACAGTAGGTCGGACTCAATCAACAGTCCATGCTGGGCCATTCTCTGAATGGAACTAAAGGTGGAAAGGCAGCCAAAGTATAAAGTGAAAGAGACAGAGACAAAGGTTGCTGCTGAATGAGGATGTGGGGGAGGTGAGCCTGCAATAACCCCTGAGTCATCTGGGGACATTTGCATGGTCTTTTCTTACCTTCTTTCACAGCTGCTATGAGAGCTCCAGGAGCTTTGAAAGTGATAGCCAGAGGCAAACCATTTGTTATGGCTTTTCTAACCATATGACAATATACACAGCCAAACCTACATATTTTCCCCATGATCACAAACCTGATACTACCTTTAATTCAATCTTGAGGCAAATAAGATCAAGATACTGGCCATATGCATGCCTTTTCTGGAAGACTCCTGGTGTGAGACATCCAGTTGGAGAACAGTCACAGTTGGGTTAAGAATGGCCTTAGTTGTGTCCTGTACTGGACCAGGCAAGTCCATACCTGAAGCTCAAAAAGGCTGAGTGAATTAACCAATAAACTGGTAAAACTGTGAATGGGTTCAACCCAGGAAAGCTGTAAAAGGAGAGTTTGAAAACTTGAAGAGTCAACAAGATTAGCAGCCTCCAAAACAACCAGAAACTATTTCTCCTATGCATTCCCAAACCCACCTGTTTCCAGAGCTGAGGCTTTTTCCATTGTGCAGGGACTCTCAAGTGAAAACGCAATCAGGAAAATTCTGCTCAAAAGAGTCTGCTTTGGGACTTCCTGCCAAGATGGAGGCGTAGGTAGATACGTGTTGCTTCCTCGCAACCAAAAGAAAGAAAACAAATTTAAAACCAAGAAACAACCAGAACTGCCAGAAAATCGAACTGTATGGAAGCTCAACAACCAAGGAGTTAAAGAAAAAACATTCATCCAGACTGGTAGGAGGGGCAGAGACAGGCAGTCAGGGTGGAGAGGACACATGGAAAGACAGTGGACCAGGCATGCTAGGTGACAGCTGGTGGACCAGGACGTCCCACATTTGTGTGCAGATAAGCCAGGAGGAACAACTGGGGAGAGAGAGACCACACAACCCAGGGTTCCAGAGCGGGAACTATAGACTCAAAAACCTCTGACTAAAAATCTGTGGGGATTGCAGTGGAGGAATAAACTCCCAGCCTCACAGGAGAGTTCACTGGAGAGATCCACAGGGTCCTAGAACATACATAAACCCACCCACCTGGGAATCAACACCAAAAGAACCCAATTTGCTTATAGGTAGTCGAGGAAGTAACTGAAAGCCCACTGAGAGCTGGGCCAGTGGCATTGTCCCCTCTCTGAGACCTCCCCTAAATACAGCACCACAACACAGCAAAGTGGGTTGCCCTGCCCTGGCAAATATCTAAGGCTCCACCCCTCACAGTATAATAGGAGTGCCCAAAGAAACATGGTCCAAATGAAAGAACAGATCTAAACTCTAGAAAAAGCACTAAGTGGTGATGAGGTAGCCAATCTAACAGATGCAGAGTTCAAAACACTGCTAATGAGGATGTTCACAGAAATGATTGAGTACAGATGCAAAATAAAGAACAAAGCAAAAGCTATGCAAAGTGAAATAAAGCAAAGTATACAGGGAACGAACAGTGAAGGGAAGGAAACCAGGACTCGAATCAATGATTTGGAAGAGAAGGAAGAAATAAACATTCAACTGGAATGGAATAAAGAAACAAGAATTCAAAAAAATGAAGAGAGGCTCAGGAACCTCTGGGACAACTTTAAGTGTTCCTACATCTGAATCATAGGGGTGCCAGAAGGAGAAGAACAAGAGCAAGAAGTTGAAAACTTATTTGAAAAAATAATGAAGGAAAACTTCTCAAATCTGGCAAAGGAAATAAACTTCCAGGAAGTCCTGGAAGCTCAAAGAGTCCCAAAGAAGTTGGACTCAAAGAGGAACACACCAAGACACATCATAATTAACTTACCCAAGATTAAAGATGAGATCATCTTAAAAGCAGCAAGAGAAAAGGAGATAGTTACCTACAAACGAATTCCTATAAGACTATCAGGTTCTCAAAAGAAACCTTACAGGAAGAAGGGGCTGGAAAGAAGTATTCAAAGTGATGAAAAGCAATGACCTACATCCAAGATTATTCTATCCAGCAAAGCTATCATTTAGAATTGGAGGGCTTCCTAGATATGCTAAAGTTAAAGGAGTTCATCATCACCAAGCCCTTATTATATGAAATGCCTAATTATATAAAGGGACTTATCTAAGAAAAAAAGAAGATGAAAAATATGAACAGTAAAATGGCAACAAACTCACAACTATCAACAACCTAACCCCAAAAAACAAAAACAAAGACAAACTAAGCAAACAACCAGAACAGGAACAGAATCACAGATATGGAGATCACATGGAGGGTTATCAGTGGGGAGGGGGCAGGGGGAGAATGGGGGAAAAGGTACAGGGAATAAGAAGCATAAATGGTAAGTACAAAATAGTCAGGGGTAGGTTAAAAATAGTATAGGAAATGGAGAAGCCAAACATCTTATATGTACGACCCATGGACATGAACTAAGGCGGGGCAGGGGGGCAATGCTGGTTGGAAGGGGTTGCAGGGTGGAGGGGATATAGGGGAGGAAAAAAAGTGGGACAACTGTAATAGCATAATCAATATAATATACTGAAAAAAAATAATCTGCTTGGTACCTGTCTTTCTCTGACTGGCTTATTTCACTTAGCGTAATGTTCTCCAGGTCCATCCATACTGTTGCAAAGGGTAAAATTCTCTTCTTTTTTACAGTTGAGTAGTAATTCCATTGTGTAAATGTCCCATAGTTGTTTTACCCACCTATCTACTCATGGAAAATTGGGCTGCTTGTATATATTGGTGACTATAATTAACACTGCAATAAACATGGGTTGCTTATGTTCTTCCAAATAGAAACAGATTCATAGATAGAAAGCAGGATGTCAGCTAAGTGGGGGGAGGTTAGGAGGTGGGGAGACTGAGCAAAAAGGAAAAAGGACTCACGGACATGGACAACAGTATGGTGATTGCAGGAGGCGAGTAGGGCATAAAGGGACTAAATAGTAAGAGAAAAAAATACAATAAAAATTTTTTGAAAGTGTCTCTACATACATATTGCTACCTCCACCACCACCACCAGCACCACCAAATTCATAGGGACACATGTCCCAAGAACAGTTTGTCCAGTGAGCTAATCAGTTGAAAACAAACTTTCCTTCTGGAAGTTTCCAATGCTAGAAAGTTTTCTGCCCATTGTGATGAAAACTGAGGAAGTCGATGCTCCAGAATCTATATCCTCCTTGTTCTATTACCACGTAAGAAGCTGGGGACAAGGTATAAATGAGAGAGAAAGAAACAAAAAAGAAAAACAGTATTTTTTTACTTGCATTTGTTTAATTTCTTTGTAATAATAGCCTATACTTTTAGAAGTAAATTAACTTTGTACATTGTTTAAGGTATATTGTATATGTTGGGTCAAATGAGGGATAAGGATAGTTTTGCCAAAGGCAACTGTTATCAAGGTTCTGAAATTAATTGGATGCTTTAATTGAAGTAGATTACTAGCTAAAGCTTGCCTGAATACAGTAATTCTCCTATTAAATTATCTTTGAATAATTACCTGAAATTTCTCAGCTGCAGGGACTGATGGCTATTTAATTGCACAGTGATGTTGCTATATAATTACTTAACAAGGTGTCCTGTAATAGTTTAATTCCCTTTTTACTGAAAAAATGTAGATGAAAAGTAACTACAAACACCTTTTTCATAAAAAATATAAATTGCTGTTTTTTCTTCAAATTATTTAATATTTGAAAGTAAATGAAATTATTTCTAAATTTATTATTTATAACTTATGTATTGATGATTTTTTAAAGTAAAATAGAGCCTCCCTGTTATGTAATACATTAGATAACTCCCTGTTATGTAATACATTAGATAACATTTCAAAAGGTTGGAATTGTTGGTTTTAATTTTTCCTTATCATGAGCATTTCGTGTCTCATTATTAAATACCCAAGAAACCATACATTTCTCTTCACTTTTACAGCATATTTTATTTAAGGTTTTCAAATTAGGTATATAGTCATTACATTAATGATCAAATATTATTGAAATATAGCCCTAAATCATATGAAATCATGGAGGAAAATTTAATGAATTGCCTCAAATAATTTGGCCAACAACTTCAAAATAGGTAGTTTCCACCAATTTATTAACATTTAGAATATTGTTACAAACATTACTGGAGTATCATCAACTAGTAGTATTTGACCCTTACCGGAGTTATCTCATTGACCTCTTAGTAATCTAATCTGATACCAAAACCAAAAGCAAAGGACACAATATACTTTGACAATTTTGGCCATGTTAGAAGTAGAAAATCTTAGAAAGGCACAGCTGATGGGGATGTTGACTGAAACAACAAATTGACATTAGTGCATTGCCAATCGTAGCACATTAAATATACACGGTGGGGCCAAAGGGGTTTACAGTTGTCCTGTATTTTGCATACATACAACTGTAAACCTATTTTTGACCCACCCTGTGTTTCCAGGATTTGTCCTAATGATTTATCATGGTATACATGGCCTTAATGCCAGAATACCATGTTTATTAAGCTTAACAACACTGACAGTTTGTTGACAAAAACTAGAATTGAAGATTAGTTTGGTAAATTAAGAGAATCGGTTGCATTAACATGATGAGGCTTGACAGATTCAAGCAATTGCATTCATTTATAGAGAATAGACAGGAATGGTCTATTTTTGGTATGGCGGGAACAGTCCTGAGTCACTGTGGAAAATCAGCTGAATATGAGCTTTATGTTAAATCTTGTTTCCAAGCAAACCTGATACTGAAACACATAGAAATCTCACTACCCTAAGTATTGGTTGATACCAAATTGCTGATAGATACTAAAAAGACACTGAAAAGTCAGTGTCTTTTCTCTTTCCTTTTTTTTTACACAAATGTCCATAGCAGCTTTATTCATAACAGCCAGAAAGCCTTCCGTGGAAAATGGTTGAAGAAACAAAGTGATGATACGTGCAACAACCTGGGCGAATCTACAGACAATTGTGCTCAGTGAAAAAAGCCGATCTCAAAAGGTTACATATGGTCTGATTCCATTTATGTAGCACTATGTATTTATGTATAACATTTTTTAATGATTTCTATTTTCTATTTTATAAAAGACTTTATTTATTTATTTTTAGAGGGAGAGGAAGGGAAGGAGAAAGAAAGGGAGAGAAATATCAGTCTGTGGTTGATTGCCTCTTCTGTGTCCCCTATGTGGGCCTGGCCCACAACCCAGGCATGTGCCCTGACTGGGAATCAAACTGGCGACCCTTTTCTTCTCAGTCTGGCACTCAATCCACTGAGCCACACCAGCCAAGGCCTTTTTTTTTTATCATTCAGTTACAGTTTTCCTGCCTTTTTCCCCATTGTTCTCCCATACCCTGTCCCCCCCTACTCCCACAGTCAATCACCCCACCCATTCTCCATGCTCATGAGTCCTCTATTCATGTTCTTTTGCTTGCTCCTTCCCCTTCTTTCCCTCATTATCCTTCTCCAGCCTCTCCTCTGGTCACTGTCAGTTTGTTCTTTATTTCCAAGTCTCTGGTTCTATTTTGCTTATTTGTTTGTTTTGTTGATTAGGTTCCACTTATAGGTGAGATCATGTGGTATTTGTCTTTCACCACCTGACTTATTTCATTTCATGTAATGCTCTCCAGTTCCATCCATGCTGTTGTGAAGGGTAGGAGCTCTTTCTTTCTGCTGCATAGTAATCCATTGTGTAAATGTACCATAGTTCTTTGATCCACTTGTTTACTAATGGGCACTTAAGCTGTTTCTAGCACTTGGCTATTGTAAATAACACTGCTGTGAATATTGGGGTGCATAGGTTCTTTTGAATTGGTGATTCAGGATTCTTAGGGTATAATCCCAGCAGTGGAATTGCTGGGTTGAAAGGTAGTTCCATCTTTAGTTTTCTAATTCTGTTTTTAAATCATAGTTCATAAATATCATATATGCATTACATGAGTTAAAAATCAATAAACTCCTCAGTACCTTGAAGTTATTTGTCCTAGTTTTAGTATGAACACTTTCATCGTACTTATGATAAAGTTTTGGATCAGGTGAAAATATGCCACAAAATACCCCTACTGATTATTGTGCAAGGAATATAAGAAATGTAGATGATCCATACTTGTATGAAATTATCCTCACACGTTAAATCTATACATGGATTCATTGCCTGAGAAGAATCCCACACAGTGAAATGAACACTTTGACTTGAGAAGATTTTGCTTTCTGCAAGGAAATCTAACAACCTTGCCCTATGGAAGTAGTTGTAATGAATTTAGTAGCTAGTGAAAACTGTACAACAACCATTATGTCTTTGAACTCTTTAAGATTCAAATGGAGTTTTGAAATTCTGTTGAATGAGGAAATAGAACCAAGGTGTTTGGTCATTTCAGCCTTTTGGTCCCTTAACAACCTTTCAAAGCGAAAGCCAAAC
The DNA here is from genome assembly GCF_022682495.2 of Desmodus rotundus. NCBI lineage: Eukaryota > Metazoa > Chordata > Mammalia > Chiroptera > Phyllostomidae > Desmodus > Desmodus rotundus. Next base: position 40,860,745 of record NC_071388.1, read on the forward strand.
AGAAACTGGTTGCTACAGAGTCTGTCAGGAAGAAGGAATGAGGTGAGGGGGGAATGGTAATGGGGCAGGAATGGTGGAGATGAAGTGAAGGAGATGCAGAAAATGAATATTCTTAGTGATCCCCAAGAGGCTGTGTACCTCAAGATGTAATCCTTTGTTTTCTTATGAATATTGCAATTGTAGCCACTGTTTTCTGACCCATATCACTCTTATACACTTCTGGTTTTGAGGAGGGGGTGCAACACGATTCTGCTTTGAACCTGTGAGTAAAAGGGGAAGTGGTCAATTTCCTTTTTCTGGGAAATTCTCTCTACAATATGGACACTGGCCGTGCTGTGCATGTGTATATGGCACGCCCTCTGGAACTGCCTCACCGCTGTGCAGGACGAGATGATCGTGGCACAAGGTAATCCTCCTGAGACAGTGGGCCCTTAGTTAGCGCTGTGTGCGCTCTAACAATCTCTTTTACTCTTAAATAATAGTATTATGGCAACAATAATAAATAGTCTCAGAGGTTTCCTATAAATACAATAATTCCTTATTTCTCCAAGTAACAATTATGGATAAATCTCTTTTTTTTTTATTTAGAAAATATATCATGTGCTTCACCCAGAAAAACAGTATCATTATCTTTTTCTAAATGGTCTTAATTTTGTTGATTTAAAATTGGAGCTCTCAATCACATGATTTAATCAGTGGGTGTGGTGGTGTAATACAACTGTTGTATTTGACTTTAGAATCAACTATGTTCATTTTTATAAATAGAAGTTGTCCTTGAATAAAATGAATAGTCTGATTTATTAAGAATGGGCTTCATTTTCTTGTATGGCTTTTCCTCAAATGGAAATATGTATCTCAGAAGTAATTATACAGGAAATCTACCCTCGACTCACATATCCGCTCACCCCTAAAATAAAATTTCTTCATGTGGTTCCAAAAGGAAGGAGACATCATCTCTGTGCCCTGTCTGACTAATGCATCTTCTGCCAAAAGACAAATGTCAAATTAAATAGACAAGACAAAATAGAAATGTCTTTATTGGGAGCAAGCTGCTTTGTCCTGCAGGGTGCGGGTGGTGTTTACAGTAGTGTCACTCACTGCCCAGGGACTGAGATCAATTCTTCATTGGGATTCACATTTTCAACATAAGTGAGAGACCACAATTAGGTCGAACTTTGATCAATCTTCCTGCCAACAGATCTGGAATCAAATTTTAAGCCTGATCAGAGCTCGTGTTCTTCCTTTGTCCCAGTACAAAAGCTTGGAACCATAGCACCACTGAAGCATCCTTGCAATCATTTGTGTTTCACTGGTGATGTGAGATATGGCAGTTCTTTCATTCCACAAACTAGATAGGCTCTTTTTCCACTTTCATCTAAGCAGGATTATTTAACCTTTTGTGGCCCTGTTTTCTTGTTGGCAGACCTAGGGTTTTCGACTATAACGAGTAGTTCCCAAACTTTATCAGGCTGAATAATTACCCAGGAACTTGATAAAAATGCATTTTCCTAGGCTCCGCCACCAGAGGTTCTGGTTCAGCAAGACTAGGGTGGCACTCAAGCATCTGCATTTTTCACAAGCTCCCTGGATGGTTCATTGTATTTTGATAAGCACTATGTTTAGATGTTCTCTGAGGTCCCTTCCCAATTCTAACCTGAGTCAATTCATGAAATTCTAGAGCTCAAGAGCCTCCTCAAGATCAAATGGAATTATATCTAAACTGATTGCACAATACAGAGGAGGTAGTGTGTCAGATAACAATAATATTAAACAGCTAACAGTTTTTGAGCATTTCCTAAATTTAGCCTCATTTTAAGGCCCTTATAAGTATTATCTCACTGATCCTCAAACAATATTAGGAGGAAAGTAACATTATTGTGTCCATTTCAAGGGTGTAGAAGCTAAAACCCAAAGAGGGTAAGTCATTTACTCAAGATTGGACAGAACCTGGAGAATGGGCTGACAGTTGCAAGGCTGGAAATGACATTCTGGGTGGAGAGAGCAGAATTATAAAAGCTCAGATTTATAAAAGCTAATGAATTATTTAATAAGAGCAAGTGTTCCTGTGCCTGAGGCCCAAGGGGCCTTGGGGATGGTATGAGAAGGTAAGCAGGAGGGAAGGAGACAGGGCAGGGAGAGAATTTTGGCAAAAATGTAAAGGTAACTCAGAGACTAAGTTTATAGAGTAATTAGATGTTAGGGAATTTGGACCCTTTTACTTTTCTACTTTTTACTTTTTTTTCTTCTCATTATACAGTCAAACTATGGCAAAAGAAAGGTCAGCCATGTTAATAATGTACATATTCTTTATAAACCAGTAATACCACTCTGTAAATTATAAATTCATAAACAGAAATGCACATTAGAGGTTAAGTAAAAGGCCGTTATCCATCCCAGTTATTTATAATACTAAAGTTTTGGTAACAACATAAATGTTGAACAATAGGATATCCTTGCAATAAATCCTTGTATATGCTTATAATGGAACATCATTTAGCTATTACAATGTTTTAGAAAAATATTTAATGACAGGAAAATGTTCATGATACAATGTCAATTCATGAAATTGTTATATTTTAAAGGCAGTTATTGAACATTATAATTCCAGTTTTGTGAAATTTGTGAAGGCATATGGTATATTGGCATATATTGGTATGAAGGCATATATGTGTATTGAACAAAAAGAAAAGAAAAAAGAAGAAAAAGAAGAAAAGGAAAGCTGGATATGATAAAGACAAGCCTTACAAACCTCACCACTGTACATAGGATTGGCTCCGTTCACCTTCAGTTGTCTCTGGCCAAAGAGGCCTTGAAAAACAAACAAAAAAAGACTAAAACACTGAAGGGTTCTCACAGCAAATTGGAGTAAAGCTTGATTTTCATTTCCTTCATATTTGTCCATGTTTTATAATATTTTCTCTGCGAATGAGTTGTATTTTATTTGGTAAAATAATTATCATAAAATATATTGTTTAGATAGATTTTCAATGTAAATTGAGGCAAAAAATATTTTCTAATAAGTAAAGCATTTAATCAGCAAACTCCATATAGTTAAGTTTTTATTTGCCAAGTGAAAATGCTTCAATATCATCTCAAAGTTGTTATTTTTTTTTCCTGAGCACTCATCCTCATGGAAATTTAGTTTCCTTGCTACTGTGCAAATTAACAATGAGGTACAAAGTCATAATATAACAGTGTGTGTGCTGTGAGTTTAGGAATTGTCTGTGGTGGAGGTAGAGATAGTGGGTGGGGGGGCAGTGATTAGATTGTTTCTTCCTTCTCTTTTGGCCACAAAATGTAGGTAGTAACTATGGCAGTGGTAAGCAGGCCATTTACATAACTTCACAGGCCACCTATTGCCGAGAAGAATCAACACTGAGAAGAGAGATTTGGTTACAAAAGTATTTTCTGTTAGAATCTAAGCAGCTTTGCTCAAGAGAGACTGGCACCTGAAGTCTAGCTAAGTTTTTGAAGCATATGGCAGTCGGTTGGATGATGGCATACTGGTCTGCTTTCAACAGCATCTGTGGAAGTGGAGAGCCTGATGCTTTTCATTGTGGTGACAGCGTTCTGGGTGTGCTCTCTAGAGCTGCTCCCTGGTGTTAGCCATGTGCAGGGAAATAATTAGAATGGCAAACCCATACGGTGCTCACTATGAGCTCGGTGTATTCACCTGTCATATAATATTCCCAGTCACCCATATGATGTAGGTAACATTCTTATCCCCATTACACATGTGAAGAAACTGAGAGGTTTCATGTTGTCACCATTTCTTAGGGTCTTATATGTGCCAGGCACTAGTGCCTCAGGAGCATCTAGCTGAAGCACTGTGCTCTAATAAGCACGTTACCCATTTTGAACTTCAAGCCTTACGACGACCCTGAGAGTTACCAATATGCCCTCAGTTTCAGATGTGGAAACTGAGGTTCATTTTAAGAAAACATAAAACACCCACAAGAGGAAGGACCAGGTGGGGAGGAGTCGCCGTGCCAGCGTCCCTGTTTTTTCTGAAATTTCCTTTCCCCTTGCTGCTTCCACCTTGCAGACCCCAAGACATTATTGTTTCATTCCTTGAAGGTCAGCTCTAACTGCAGACTCAAACACTGTGCAGGCAGACCTACATAAGCCCCATGGAGGAGGAATACTGGTCTCCGGAGTCACGCAGGAACAGTTGGACCCTGACTCTGCCATTCAGAGGCGGATGACTTCAGGGAAGTGTTTTAATTTCTCAAGGCCTCATTGTCCTCATCTGTCAAATGCAGATTATGGTGATACTTACATCAAGTAGTCATGGTGAGGATTAAATGAGGTCATCCTTATAAAGCACTTAACAAAATATACTTAGTAAATAATAATATTAACAATAATAATAATAATAGGATCTTGGTTTTTAAGGAAATTCATCACTAAATCAGTATCAAATTGTGCTCCATGAATCACTAGTCCCCTGAAATAGTAATGGGATTCTATATAAAGGAAGGGGGGGATAAAAAGCAAAATAAATGTAGGAAACTCTGCATTAAACAAAATTAAACCAGATTTTTATTATAGAACTCTTCCAGCCCCTTACTAGCCAATATTGTTGGTGAAGCTGCGGGAGAGCAATTTGGAAGACACGTTTTCCTAACCCATTTGAACAGTTATGTTTTTCTGGGACTCATTAATCCTGGGAACTTTTTGGAACCACTAATAGACTAAATTCTAGTTATACCAATTATTCAGAAAAATAGGAAATTCTTCCATTAGCAAACAAGAGAGTCTCATGTCAGAGATTTTGAAATAAAGGTACAAATGGCATATTATAACATTTTCAAATTTATATAACCCCCATATACTAGAAAAACTTAGGGCTTTAGGAGAAGTGGGATATGAATCCAATAATACTTGATATTAACCACAATAGAATTGAATCTCAGCAGAGGTCTAAGGTGGGCTTGAGAAAGGGCAGAGAGAGAGGGAAAAGAAAGCCCCACCTGGGGAGCAGAGGCCTGCTGGGCAGATGCGTGCAGAATGGGCTCCAGGTTACAGAGGAAGCTAGTAAAGGCGGGAAATGTCCTTGTAACCCTGGGGAATCAGGGAGAAAGGCCCTGAGGATGCCAAACAGAGGGTCCTGATTTCGCTAAGCACCACCTTGCTTACCCTCAGTGGTTTCTGTGTAACCAGAGGCAGTGTGCAGGAATTTTTCTTCTACACGAGTGCACTCACTTATTTGCAAGTCAGTGGAAACAATACTAGTGAGAGACAGCACTGCTCTGGATGATTTGTAGGTTTCTTTAGAAAATGTGGTTGACTGTGTCCTAAAGCAGCTCCCAGGTGATCCCACAGAAGTATGGCCGCATGTTCTTTGCAGTGGAATTGGCATACAGTGGTTAGTGATGCCCAGAAAGATTTCTTAGGGCACCCCAAGGCCAACTCACTACACCAACCCTGAGGAACTTTTAATAGTGACATCCACAGCCTTCTCATTGGCTTCCTCAGTTTAAGTCCCCATGACAACATCTACTGAGTTTTCCAAGTTGAGGATCTCAGAACTATCTTTGACTCCTCCCTCTCCCAAACCTTACATCCAAAGAGTCAGCAAGTACAACTGATTTAAGTAATGTAGTATTTTGTTTTGTTGTTAAATTCTTACATGAATACATTCCCATAGAGAGATTGACAGGCAGATAAAAGGATAAAGAAATGAGGGGGGATCATCCCTCTTGATGCCACTGTGAATATTTTCCAATATTTTTTTATGAACTTGTCTGTCAAGCCCTGTATAGAACTTTGAAAGTGGATTTGGTTTTTATTTTAGTTTTTTTTCCAATCTATGTTTGACTCTCTTGCTCACTCTCATGCACCACAACTTTATTTCAGACCTCTCCACATGGGAAATAAGAGATTTTCTGTCTCAAAGGACACAGTGGGAAGCAAACAAGCACAAACCCTGTGGTCATGGAACCTGTAATTGAGATACATTGTCAGTCTTTTCCCCTTCTTTACCGTCAGGAGTCCCAAACCGTTCATGCTTTTTGCCTTGCTTCTCTCCCTCTTCACCTTATGTCAGAGATCATTTTATATCAGTTGTGCATTCTTTTTTACATTGTATATTATTTCCTTGCATCCTTGCATCATAGTATAATCAGCCCCTATCAATGAACAGTTAAGGTGTTTCCAATCTTCTACTATTGCAAACAGTACTACATTGAACAACCTTATATGTATATATGTCATTTTGCACATGTGAGAGCAGAGTCCTCCTGGGAGCAGGGCTTAGTAGAAATTGCCAAGTTGTCCTCCACAGATGTTTACCAAGTGACATTCCACCAGCGACCTACAAGAGTGCCAGTTTCCCCACCTCCTTGAAACCCTCTCTTCATTGTCCTCAGCAAACCACTTGGGGGCCTAGGGAAATCCCTTAGCTGCTGGAACTAAAGGAGAAGTAAAGGTAAAGAGAAAGGATCCCCATCTTCTCTGGCTCACAGGGACTTTTCTTCATGGAGGTCTGGGTTCATTTTTAAGATCCCTTTATTCCTTAAAGAAAGAAAGAGAGAGAAAACCCCACAATGCTACTGTGCAGGTGCCATGAAGAGAAACAGATTTCTCCCCTGTGCTTTTAACTAAACCAACCACTTAAAAAAGACCAAGGGCACTGTGCAGGGGTGTTGGAGCAGTGGGGGCTCAGAGCCGAGCGGCAATCAGACGGCCACTCGGGAGAGCAGTCTGTGCGCTCTTACCCGCAGAGCGGCCGGTTTCAACTGGAACACGCTCCGCGCCCATTCGCCAGCCTCTTTGTGCGACGGTCACACTCTCCATCCTGGCGGCTGGGCAGGTTAGGACCGAGCGCCCATGTTGTACAACAGTTATCTGAGCTGCCCTTTATGCCTACCTATTTCTTTCCCTGCTTTCTCCCCTTTGTGTGTGTTTAATGGGGATAAGTGTGAGATGTACTGGAGTGCAATCACATTGTGGTCTTAAAAGGATCTCTGATGATAGAAAATATGTCAATTTATTATTTCCCTCGGGACAGAGAAAAAAGTACAAAAGGTTCAATGGATGTTGAAGATAATACTTGTGCACTGTATAGCATTTTCCAACAAAAGATTTTAAGGTGATTTTTCTTTAAAAAATATTTTAGTCCCATTTTGTAGGTGGGGAGACAAGAAGATTTCCTAGTGACTGAAATGCCCTAGTGGTGGGACCCTGCATAGAGTCAGCATCTCTATGATCCTTCCCAGGCTCTTTTCACTCCCTCTAGTGGAATCTGGTTCTTCACGTCAGAGTTTTGTGCAGTAACAGCAAGCACTGTGCTATTATGCGTGATCTTTTGGGTACCAGAGCCACAGTTTCATCAAATCTTCAACCCGTTGGCTCTGTCTGTGATCCGAGCTACCTCCTGTACCTGCAGCTCCAGTTTCCTTAAATAACAATTAGCCCAGCAGATCCTGGGCTGCTCTCGAATGCAGGAAGCATTCTGGTGAGGCTCAGCAAGGAGGTGGCCGCTTGTTATTTGTCACGCGGGGTCATTCATTATGAATCAACAAAGCCTTGACAATAGTTTTCTTGTAAACTGAACAAACCTTATAAATGGTGTGTGGTCTCCCCTCCCCCATGAATTAGTTCCTTTGTCCTGAAATGTGTGGTTAGCACAGATATTCATTCTGCTCTGCTGGGAGAGTGGCAGAGTCTAGGGAAGCACCAGGAATGTGCAAGACAAATCGACATTTTACATTTTGGTCTTCTGTATCAGAGCTCGATATATCTCATCTGCACCTTGAAAAGCGAGAGACAAAACATAGGTGGAAAACATAGCAAACTTTCTAGACAATCTGAGTGATCAATTTTAGAACATGAATGTGATGGCTCCTTCCTCTCTTTTATGTGAACAAGGATGAAAGGAAATTAAGACTCTAGCAACAGTTTTTTAAATGCTTTGTATGAATGCTTGAGATTCATTGTATGGTTGCCTGTTTTTAAAAAACCTAAGTAAGGAGGGCTAAAGTACTTGGAAGAAACTAATTGCTTTAAGCTTTTCCTCCACAGTGTATGCTATTCTCTGCTGTTACATAATCTTGGATATTGAGCAACTTCAGTGTCTCACTTAAAGCAAATGGGCAAACATCATTTGCTGCTGGCATCTTCATTGGCTCCTGGTGGGGCGGGTGGGGGAGAATATTTTATAGTTAAATTTTAAGTTCATAATATCAACCTTATTATCAAAACACTGAAATAAAAATTCACGGAATTGAAAAGAGCCAATCTATGTGGAGGGAAGTTTTTTAAATCTTGAACTATTCAAGTGTTGCAGTTTATTTTTATAAAAAGGCAAATTACGAAGGCGTACTTGTGACGCGTTGTTACCAGGTAGACTGTGTGCTGGAATGTGTATTAGGTAGAACTGATAGATTGCCACATGAGAAGAACTGCAGTATTCACACGTGACTTTATATATAAAATTAGTTACAGGACTATACCGCTTGAATCCCATCCACTTTACTTCAGACACAATTTTATCTAATGGCAAATATTTATTGAATGTACTTTTCCCTTTTAAAAAGAATTGCCAAAAGCATTGCTAACACATGACAACAAGTCAGTGATTAAGATCACATAAATCCATGTAACGTGTATATTCAACCTAGAATTGTTTTAGAGTTTTTGTAGCGATAGTGTTTTCAAATAAGTTATTCAAATATAAAAGTAGATTATGTATTTCCCTTGCGGCTGGCCAAATGTCTTTGCAACAAAGGGTAAAATAAGAAAGCTATTTTTTGTGTAAAAGAGTGATCTTTTTAGTCATGCTTGGCTGCCTTTTCAGGACCGTCTCCATTTATAATGAGATATTCTTGAACTCATTTGAACCAGAAAGTTTAGTAAATTTGTGGTACATTTATTTGTACATGAAATATCATGATTTGTTTACAATGATCAGGGCTAGAGCAAAGGGAGAGTAGATTAATGATTGTTTTGATTTCTAGATCATCATTTTGAGCTGACATTTAAATTGGACAAAATCTAGAATATTGAAAATGTGTCTTTATTTACTTTATTATTTCATACTTCTTGGCAGTTCTAATTTCACCTTATTGTCGGCTTAAAGGCACACTTGCTATTCCAATCTCAGTTAAATCTCCACTGAAGCTGTCAGGAAGACTATCATAACAACAGCTTTTACAGTTGTATTTTTCAGGGTTCCTGACATTGAAAGGTGGTGAGGGCCCTTCTAGAATAATGAGGGAAAGTGTTTCCTATCAATTTTATGTCTCTGATTTGAAGTAAATTTGACTTATATGCAAATTTGTAAACATTAACTTTTTCCTTTTCTTTATGAACATAGTAGAAAATTCCTGAGAATGGAAACAAACACACACAGTGGTGAAAGGGGTCTTTATGAAACTATAAGTGAATTTTGACATATTCATTAACATATGAAAAAATGTTTGTTATTCCCTAGTGTAATTTAACATTATCTATATTTATATTATCTAACATGCCTGAAGGTCATTAAAAAAACACCTCATATATGTATTTTTTGCAATTACAAGCAGAAAGCTCAGTTAATAGATCTTATTGATATAAAAAATCAACTTATATTGTACTCATTCCCAATCTTATTTCTCTAATTATATTTTAGATGGACACATTACTTATTTTACATTTTTGTTTTTCTTAAATCTCCTATTTTCTCTTTAAATCCTCGGCAACAAATGCTATTTTTTTCTATCCTCTGCCTTTCCCTGATATTTACAGTAAATGATGTGTCATATCTTTCCTGAAATTGACCATTCTTTTCAGAAAAGATTTTTTTTTTTTGGCCTACGGTATTACACCAAAAAAGTCACCCAGCTAAGATGAGTTACTTCATTTCCAAATAAAAACAATAGTGTTTTTATGCCTGCATTTATTATTATTCTGAGAATGTACTAATTTGTTACATCCAAGATGACGGTTCGCTGGGTCTGTGAGAAGGGCAGTGTGCCAACTATAGCAGGGAAGTAAAAGGACTCCTTTCATGGGAAGTAGTGGAACAGAAAGTAGCCCGCAGTTCAGTGGGTATCAGGAGGCACGCTGCCAGTGGAGTCATCCCAGTATCAGGGTTTCCTATGTTGAGTTCTGAATCAAGTAAAAACTATGATTTCACTAAATGTCAGCCTGGGCAGCCAAATTTTCAAACCCGCTATTGCTCTAAGGAGCAACTGATAAATGTTTTATCCCTGCAGGCATGGCTGATGTGGCACAAGGGTTCTGAATGTGTACAGTGCATTATTACTTTGCACATTAAGCTTAGATAATTGTCTACTTACCCTGAGCCGGTAATAGCAAAATACAAGTGGAAGATATTTTCATAAAGTAAAACTGCAAAATAGATTTATTTATACTACTATGGATTTTTTTTCCTGCTGTTCTTCTCCCCTGTTACATTTGAATGATAATGAAGTTTGATTCTATACTTTTCTTCGGCTCTGAACCAGGGTGGTCTCATAATTTTGTTTTACATGCATGACATTGCTTAAGGTCATTAGTTGTAAATCGTAGTATAAAAAAGCTGAAAATATATTCAGCACTTTGTAGTTTCCGAATACACATTTAAGAGCTGCTATGAAAAGTCGAGACCTACATGGCAGATTTTCTGGCACTGAATGGTCAATTTAGTGATGTAGATTAGTGAAACCAAACCGTAAGTGGAGAGAGACTATAATAATGCTTTGATATGTCCCTCTGTTGAAGCATATCCTGGTTGATCCATTTTCTGTTATTGTAATAGTTTTTTTTTCTTTGCCTTATAGCAAAATACTCTCTACTCTTAGTTTTTAAGACTATAACTCAGATAAAATGATCACTTTTGAAAAATAATTTCCATCTGTTTTTGTACCACTGAATTAATAAATGAAAAACAGATTTGGACTGATGAATTAAATTTTATTTTGTTGGAGTAAAAACTCTCCTTGGGGGATGTTTGCTTGTTGTTCAACATATATTTGTCAAGTTTTCTTTTAATGTAAAGTTTAAATTCATGGTCTTTTTTATTTTAAAGGGGAGTGTACTTTAAACAACATTTAAATAACAACCATTTAAAAAATAAGAATGTTATCTTATTTAAATCTGGAAATAGGTCTTACTTACAATTTGACTGACTTTATCTTGGTGTTTTGAGTCCTATTTTATTTTTATAACTATTCATGTTCCTAGAAAATGAAAAGAAGTTCTGCATTTTGTATTTTTTATAGATTATGAATTTTATTTTCTTAACAACTTACTTCAAAATTAAGGGCTGTATGTATTATTCTTTTTCATTCCAAATGGAAACTGGCTGAATTTAAGATGAAGATAACTGAAAACTGGAATTGTTTAAATATAAAAACAAAAATACATCATCATAACAGATTTTAAATGAAGTAGATTATCAAGTGGATGACTAATTTTGCCTTTCCAAAATGTGGGATATTTAACCCTCAGAATAATTAAATATTTGTAATAAAGCAGTTAATTCAAGCAGTTTATTGCTGTAATTTGCAAAAGTACATTGAGCTGCTTTCTTTTCAGCTCATTGATGGAGGAACAAACATTTCTTTAATAAGACTACAGCACATTCTAATTTTGTTGCAAAAGCTCAGATAAGGATCAGGCCCCCTCTGAATCACTGCATTGACCTATGACATTGAAAGTGCTGAAGCTCTTTGGCAAAAGAAGAGTTAGACAGTCATTATTATGCACAGGACTTTCCAGTTCTAAAGGGGCTCTGTGCTTTCTCTCAGATAGACTTTGTTTGTTGGAGATGAGAACTGTATTTTGGCAGCAAAGGACCAGAACTGAAGCTACTCTGCAGGCACACTCATTATGACATAATCCTTCATTAATCCTCATCCTCTATTAATAGCGCATGCAGAAGTTTTGCTTTAGTTGATCATCTTCATCAAGGAGCTATGGAAAAACATTACCGGTGAAATGCCTACCTCTGGTCTTAAGGCTGCTTGTTTATATTCATCTTTATTCGTTGCAAAGATTAATGGTGAAAATAACCTCTTGGACTTTGCTTCGTATACAAATGACATATGAGAGCGCCTAAAAAAATCTGATGTAACTGGATCTCAGTGTTTGAGGGGTAAAACCCACCTGGGGAGGAAACATGTCATTTAGCAATAAAAAAGAAAAGTTTATCAGGCTGAAATCTCCCTTGGCAAAATAAAAGGGTTCTAGTTGTAGAAATGTGGGAATAGTGGCTGGACGGGCCAAGTTCACCTAGTGCTTCAGAAAGCAAGTTATTATACAGTATATGTACGTTAGTGTTATTAAACAGATTGGCTTAATCTTGGGAAGCTGAGCTTTTTGAGTGCCAGGGGGAGGGTGAATCGACTTTAGAAACACATAGGTGTCCCAGTTATCTGCCTAGGTTAATGAGCTGGAGCATTCTGTTGCTTGTTAGATTTTCATCTCACCTTTTTATGGCATTCTGGAACTCATGTAAAAATTTAAAGAGAATAATTAAATGTGCTTTGCTGAGGGGTTTTGTCACTTGTTTGTTTTTGGTTAATTTTGTAACACCCTGGGGGTCACTGGTGAGCCAGCCAGGAGTTCTCATAGCAGGTCTTGCTCATCAGCTCAGCCTGATCACCTCCCTGAGCACCGTGACCTCCTATCCCTGACTCTGCCACTATGCACCAGGTCCTTCCTTATCTTTGTTGATGGGCCCAAACCCTTATTGGAAGGCTCAGTTTAGGAACCTTAGGAGGAGATTCTAATGATATTTATTTCATTATTAGCCCATGAAGATTGAATATTACAAAATAAAATGCTGTCGATGGGTAGCTTATTTGGTTAATTGGTATGTTCATTTTCCTAGAAGAATATGCTGGAAACTTTTTTTCTGTGGTTAGTAGGTGAATGTTCTGGTAGGAGTTGCTCACAGTGTTGAGTCATTAACAGAGACTGTGCCTCTGTTGCAACGGGAGGACATCTCCAGACTGATCCCAGAAAATAATGCCACTAACATTTTTAATAGAAAATATGCATGTTACAAAAAAGCAGGCAGGGATGTGTTTTTATATTGTCTTGCACTTATTTGTGAATTGAAAAAAACTCAAAGGTAGAGATGTTGTCCACAAATGTGCAAATTGTAATGATTTAATTTGGCTTCTAATCCAGGCCTTCTCATCTCTTAATGTTTTTGTTTATATTCTACAGTAAAGAGAACTAAGATTTAGTAAATACTTAGTAGAAATGGACCACCTCCCTAGGTACTTTACATAAGTGAACTAAATTAATTAGGTTAATAGTCCAAGCTAATTGAAAGAGACTAACCATAGAACTCTAAATCAAAAGATGCATTTTTTAACCTCTGGATTGACACTCAAACTCTGTTGGAATTAGGATTGGACACTGGAGATGGTCGAAGGACAATCCAGGCAGAGCCTGAAATGTGAAAACATGACTGGAGTGCTTTTGGTCTGGTGGCTCTCATTTTGTCATCAGAAGTGGATGATAAGACAACATAGTCTGCACATAGGTAATATTCAGCCTCCAAAAGTGTGTCTTCATAATAGCAAATGTTCATACTACTCAAATCTACCAAGTAAGACCTTTCAAGTTATCGTGACCATGCCAGGACCTGCAGGCCTGAAAAGCAGTCTCCCCACAGTGGGCAGTTTCCCAGACCTGGCTGGCCAGATCTTTATTGATTCGCTTTTACCTGAGGTTTTGCTTGGCAATAGTAACATAAAATTTAGTTAGTTTAATTTTAGGAAGATTCTACACAACAGAGTATTGTTGTATATAAACAAAATGAGGACTAGAAAATGTTTGACAAATGTAGTTAAAATTTCATAAAAATGTAGACCATGCTAATTCGGTCTTGGCTTTTCTTTCTGATATTTCTGGCATTTGCATATTTAAGGGCCACAGAGCTTTCCACTAGACCATTTCAAATGGCTTTTAGACAGAATTCATCCACCCCTACATTATTTTTCTACTGCTGTGGGAATAAATTATTACAACCTTAGTGGCTTAAAACAACACAAATTTGTTCACTTCTAGTATGGGAGTTGTATGTCAAAAATGAGGCCACTGGGCTGCATTCCTTTTGGAGGCTCCAGGGGAGACCTTCCTAGCTTCCAGAGGCCGCATACATCCTTTGGCTTGGGGCACCTTTCTTCGTCTTCAAAGCCAACAGGTAGCATAGTGTGTTCACATTTCTTCCTCTCTATCCCCTAGCTTCTTGTCACACACCTGTCTGACTCTGACTCCTCCTGCATCCTACTCATAAAAGACCCCAGTGATTCTATCAGGCTCACCGGATAATCTAAGACAAACTCTTTATCTCAAAGTCCTTAACCTGGTCACCTCTGCACAGCCATCCAAGGTAACAGGCACAGGTTATAGAGATTAGGATGTGGACATCTTTAAGGACCATTATTCAGCTTACCACATCCCTGACCCCCGGGGAGGAAGAGGGGACTGTTTTCCATTTCTGCAGGCATGAAATACTGCTGAAATCGGGAGTTTTTAAATCCCAAAGCCTAGGGTGCACCCCAGACCAATTACACCAAATGTCTGGGAATGGCCCACAGGCATCAGGTACTTGTAAAGCTCTCCAAATTATTCTGGTGTGCAGCCAAGATTGAGAACCACCCATTTAGATATCTCTTTTTCTTTTTGAAGGCCCTGCCGGGGCGTGGCCTGGATATATGAAGGTGCCTCAGTTTTACCAACCTGATTTCAGAGTTTGTTAAGAGGCAGATGAAAACGTGTAGGAGAATGCATCTTTTAACGGCTCAGTATTTGTTAGTTTAGATTAGCTTTAAGGTGCTACAGTCATCCTATCCTACAGGATAGGATGAAAACAACCTATTCTACAATTATCAAGTTCAAGTACTAATGATTTAGTTACATAAATCTATACATGAATTTTGTATATGTTGGTTATGTAAATTAAAATGCACTTTCTTTTTGGAATTTTTCCTATAATAGTGAAAATTCAGTACAACATCTCACATGCTGTTTGAGCTATAAATCACTGATACTGAATGTATTTCAATATACTATAATTGAAACTGGCTTAATTGTGAGTTACATGGATATGAATCCAAAATAATTCCTGCCTCTCTACGATTGTACTTCACTTAAAGTTTACTTCTCCACATGGCTGGAAGGGTCTGGTACTTTAGGAGGGCTTACTTGGTTGATATTTGGATATTCAATTAATATACAGTCACTGAATCAAGATAGTTAGCCATGGTATAATCTCAATTTTCTTTCAGATATGTATATACACAGCTATCTCTCCAGATGATTACTCCTAAAAAAAAGAGAGGGACAAAAAGTGTTGAGATTATTTTTTACTCCATTGACTGAATATTTGGATTGTTCATGAGTTTTTACTGGTTATTTCTATTTCCTAAGATTGGAGATCAATTGTATACTAGGCTTCATTGAGGAAAAGTGTGTAGGAACAATTAAATGATGGCATTAACATAAAATGGTCAGTTGGTGTTCATGTTTTGTTGCTACAATGACAACAAGGAATATAGTGGCTGCATTTTTCAGATAAGGGAAAAAAGTCTAACAAACAACTTATGCCTTATTCTCAAGTAGAAGAGGTTTAGAAAATGTTGTGTACATACTAAATACTGGATTGCACAGGACATTTTCATAGGTCATGGGGACAATGAATAAAACATTTAAAATCAAACTGTTCTTCAGATTTATTCCAAAAGTGGACTTGGTTCTGTCATCTGTTTGATTTTTATGAATACTGAGAAATATTTATTAATAATAAATACCAATATAATAAATAAATAACACTGAGTAATATACCAAATTGCTCAGCTATGTTGAACAAAGGAATGTACTCATTCATGTTTTTAACAAACATTAAAAACACTAAAAAATTCCCCATGGAGCAAGCATTATACCAATGCATATGTAGTAAATAATAGCTAATTAATGAATTTTAAATAAATTATCTGATTTAATTTAATCCTCACAATAAATGTTTGATATAAATACAAATAATACTCCATTTTACAGGTGAGAAAACTGAGAACTGAAGGGGTTTACTGACTCTATCAAAATCATATAAGTACTAAGTGGCAGAGCCAGGAAGCACACCTAAATATGATTCTTAACGACCCTGGACCACTTCAGTTCCAGCTTGTTATAGGATTTAATGAACTTTCAAGTGCTATGGACTCACAGCTGTAGGAACTAAGATCCCAGACCAAAAGGAAAGAGAATGCACAGGCCAAAGCTTTGTGGCCAGGTTGGTTTCGAGGATATAATGAAGTTACAATGAGAAATCTTACTACAGAGGAGAGGTCTTCAAGACTCAGTCTTTCATTTGGAACTATATCATGTGCTTATGTAAACCATCCTCAAGATGATATTGATTCCTGTATGTATGTTCCACTTTGAAAATCCTGATCATTTGGAGGTAAATTAATTTGTTCCATTTCACTTTTAGCCTACCTATAAAATATCTAAATTTTATTTTTACAACTCAGTGTTTCTCAACCTGATTCTTAGATCACACGGCCTAGAATTACCTGCTTGTTAAAAATATTCTTCCAGGTTCTCACTTTAGATCATTTTAATCACACTCTCTAAGGTCAGAGCCTGTGGAAGCTGTCTTTCTTCTTACAAACCCATCCAGTGATTTGTGGTGGAAACTAATTTCATTTGCTTAAAATGTAGATTCTGAAATCAATGGTCATTATAATGACTTAGACAGACAGTACAAAACTTCAGGGAAATAGGACAATGATAACGATGTGCTCCATATTCTATTTTCCTCTATCCCCATTTTCTCAAGTTAACTTCCTTTTCTTCATTCATCAGACATAAACAATCTTCTACAATGCATAGCCACTGGGATGCCCGGAACACAAGACTATCGTCAAATAGTGTGGGAGATGCTGCATGCTTCATCCTCCCTGCTCTTGCATGTTAGCAAAGTCCTGTCGTAGAGAAACTTGTTTGATATTGTTAATTCCGGCATTTCCCACAATTATTTACTCACGTATTTACCCGTATGTACCCTTTCTTTAAAGAATATCTGTTATCCTTTAGAAAAAGTGAATACGTCAATGATGTAATTTTTTTACATAATTAAAACACTATCAATAGTTGGTGGGATTTGCTGGTGGTGCATTCATTGACTTTTTAAAACAACTGTTGCTAAAAGGGTAACAAGTGAAGGACTGCTGGTGGATTATCTATACCCTGGAGCCTTCTTTTTAGAAGACTTTACCTGCACTAAAGGAAAAAGAGGAAATCCTGAGTTTTTATGATTATACCATACTTTATGTAGGGATCCTAATTTAATGTTTCTAATTTTTTTTAGAAAAGCACAAACTCATCCAATTCAACTATTTTGTCATAAATTTAGATAAATGAGTCAGGAATATCAGCTTGATCTCCATTTCACTGTTGTTTTTCAGTTTTCAGTCTTTGCTTTTAAATTATTCGAGCAGTATGTGTAGTTTAAAAACTCAGAAATCAAACAAAAGCATATAAAGTATGCTGTAAAAAATTTTTAAAAATGACTCCCTATTCGTACCATGTCAATCTCATTGTGTCTGTGTGCATACACACAGAAAATATATGGGGAAATAAATACATATCATGTATAAAATAAATACACTTTTTACAAAGATGAGATCATGTATTGTTCTAAACTTCACTTTGTCTATTAAACCTATTGCATCAGGTTTCTGAGGTTCCCTGGAAATAAAGCTCTTAGGTTCCTAATGACCTTTTACAATTTTTAAAGTGCATTTCCATGAGTTATATATAAAAAATAACACCTGTACCTACTCTTTAAAAAAATTCAAGTGAGCGAACTACTTGCCCAAGTACCCAGGTACCACTTGGTTAGTTGATGACATCCAGCACATTATTACGGGAGGATGTATTCTCGTGCATCAGTTATAAGATAGCCACACAGTTTTCACAACCGAGCTCTACATGAACACATTATGTGAATCAGATACTTTTTAATATTTTAGGGAAAAATCACTATTTAAAGGAAATCTGGACACATTACCGACTTCCAGACAAGATGGAGGTGTAGGAGATACACTGTGCCTCCTCGCACAATCAAAAGAAGGACAACAACAAATTTTAAAACAAAAAACAACCAGAACTGCCAGAAAATCAAACTGTATGGAAGTCTGACAACCAAGGAGATAAAGAAGAAACATTCATCCAGACCAGTAGGAGGGGAAGAGATGGGCTGCCGGGTGGAGAGGACTCATAGCAAGGCAGCAGCTGGTGGACCGGGCTAGGAGGTGGCTGGCTGAGTCAGTGGTACCACATTTGCATGCAGATAAGCTGGTAAGAACAACAGGGGAGCAAGACAGACCCTGTAACCCAGGCTTCCAGTGTGCAGAAATAAAGCCTCAAAACTTCTGGTTATAAAAATCTGTGGGGGTTGAGGCAGGGAGAAACTCCCAGTCTCACAGGAGAGTTCATTGGAGAGGCCCACAGGGTCCTAGAATATACAAAATCCCACCCACCCGGGAATCAGTACCAGGAGGGCCCAATTTGCTTGTGGGTAGCCGGGGAAGTGACGGAAAGCTGGCAGAGAGCTGAACAAGTGGCATTGTTCCCTCTTGGACCCCTCCCCCACATATAGCACTGACATGGTTGCCCCACCCTGGTGAATATCTAAGGTTCCACCCTTTACTGCATAATAGGCATGCCGAGACAAAAAAAAAAGGCCCAAATGAAAGAACAAATCAAAGCTCCAGAAAACTACAACTAAGCAATGAAGAGATAGCCAAACTCTCAGATGCACAGTTCAAAACACTGGAGTTAGGATGGTCACAGAAATGGTTGAGTATGGTCACAAAATAGAGGGAAAAGTGAAGGCTATGAAAAGTGAATTAAAGGAAAATGTACAGGGAACCAACAGTGAAGGGAAGGAAACTGGGCCTAATATCAACAGTTTGGACCAGTAGGAAGAGAGAAACATTCAACCAGCGCAGAATGAAGAGACAAGAATTAAAAAAAATGAAAGGCTTAGGAACCTCTGGGACAACTTTAAGTGTTCCAGCATCTGAATCATAGCGGTGCCAGAAGGAGAACAAGAGCAAGAAGTTGAAAAGTTATTTGGAAAAATAATGGACAACTTCCCCAATCTGGCAAAGGAAATAGGCTGCCAGGAAGTCCAGGAAGCTCAGAGGGTTCCAAAGAAGTTGGACCCAAGGAAGCAGACACCAAGGCACATCATAATTACATTACCCAAGATTAAAGAGAAGAAGAGAATCTTAAAAGCAGCAAGAAAAAAGGAGATAGTTACCTACAAAGGAGTTCCCATTAGATTATCAGCTGATTTCTCAAAAGAAACCTTGCAGGCAAGAAGGGGCTGGAAAGAAGTATTCAAAGTCATGAAAAGCAAGGACATACATCCAAGATTACTGTATCCACCAAAGCTATCATTTAGAATGGAAGGGCAGATAAAGTGCTTCCCAGATAAGCTAAAGTTAAAGAAGTACATCATCACCAAGCCCTTATTATATGAAATGTTAAAGGGATTTATCTAAGAAAAAGATAAAAAACATGAACAGTAAAATAACAACAACCTCACAACTATCAACAACCGAACCTAAAGAAACAAAAACAAAAAGAAACTAAGGAAACAACTAGAACAGGAACAGAATCACAGAAATGGAGATCACATGGAGGGTTATCAGCAGAGAAGGGGAGGGAGGAATGGGGAAAAAGGTACAGGGAATAAGTAGCATAAATGAAATGGTAGGAAGAAAATAGGGGGAGGTTAAGAATAGTATAAGAAATGTAGAAGCCAAAGAACTTATATGTACAACCCGTGGACATGATCTAAGGTCGGGGGAGGGGGATTTGGGTGGAAGGGGAAGGGAGGGGAATAAAGGGGGGAGGGGAATAAAGGGGGGGAATGGGACAACTGTAATAGCATAATCAGTAAAATATGATAAAAAAAGATATACATTACCGATGTAACATTGAAATAGTGAAAATTTGTGGTATGTGGGAATAAAATTTGTAATAATTATGTAAATCTATAATTTTTATGTAAAAAGGTTTATTTTTAAAAAGTATTATTGCAATGAAATTCAATGAACTTCAAGGAAATAACAAAAAAATAAAGGAAATCTGGTATGAATTCTATTTTATGTGTAAGAATCCATTGAAAAATAAATAATTGCTCCCTAATTTATGAGTCTGGGTGATGCAGATTTTTACAAATCACATATGTGGGTTTTGGGAAGACTTTACAACCCCTCAAAACAATAAGTTAAGGGATCTTACTCAAGTAAAGCTAAATCTTTTAAGTTAATTTTTAAATGTATTTTTTAATTACAGTTGACATACGATATTATATTGTTTCAAAAGTACAACATAGTGTTAGACATATGCATACCTTATAAAGTAATAACACTGATAAATCTAGTACCCATCTGACATTATACATAGTTGTTTTAATATTATTGACCTGTTCCCTATGCTGTACTTTACATCTTCATGACCATTTTTTAACTGCCAATTTGTACTTCTTAATCCGTTTCACCTTTTTCAGTGCCCCCAATCCTCCTCCCATCTGGAAACCCTCAGTTTGTCTTCTGTATCTACAAGTCTGTTTCTGTTTTGTTTGTTTTGATTTTTAGATTCCACATATAAGTGAAATTATGCAGTATTTGTCTTTCTCTAACTTATTTCATTTAGCATAATACCCTCTAGGTCCATGCATGGTGTTGCAAATAGCGAGATTTCATTCTTTCTTATGTCTGAGTAATATTCCATTGTATATATGTACCACATCTTCTTTATCCATTCACCTATCAATGGACACCTAAATTGCTTCCATATCTTGGCTATTATAAATAATGGTGCAATGAGGAAAGGGTGCATATATTGTTTTGAACTAGAGTTTTGGATTTCTTCAGATAAATACCTGAACTGTAATTGCTAGGTCATGTGGTAATTCTATTTTTAATTTTTTGAGGAACCTTCATCCTGACTTGCATAATGGCTACACCCACTTACCATCCCACCAGCACTGCACTAGGTTTCCTTTTTCTCTGCATCCTCGCCAACACTTGTTATTTGTTGATTTATTGATGATAGCCATTTTGACAGGTGTGAGGTGATGTCTCATTGTGGTTTTACCTTGCATTTTCCTGATATTAGGTGATATTGAGCATCTTTTCATATGCCTATTGGCCATCTGTATGTCCTCTTTAAAGAAGTGTCTATTCAAATTCTCTGCATATTCTGTACTTCTTAATGTTCACACAAATCATGAAGCAATCTTGTTAAAATGTAGGCTACATTTCTGTGGGTCTGGGCGGGGCCTGAGATTCTGCATACCACGCTCCCAGATTATGCAGTGTTGCTCGTCCTCACACCATGCTTTGTGTTGCAGAAGTCTACAGTAACCTATCTAATTCCAGCATTGCTCAGGTCAGTTTGTTCCATGGTACTTTATCAATGAGTTCTTCCTTTTAGGACAGAATAAACTCCAGAATGATATTAGTTCCTAAGCCTTATCAGGTGATATAATAGGAAGTAAGTCAAATGACTAAATTATCAAATGCTCTGCTCTTAGTGAAATATATGTCCAGATAGCTAAAGTTGCCTATCATAAATATATCTTGTCATTGTGCCTATTTTATAGACTGTAAGATACTGACAAAAATTTTATAGAGTCACACACACACAGTAGTAGTATGAAGCAGGTATAATGACCTTCATTTTGTAGATGAAAAAAAGCAGGTTCAGAAGAACATGTAAATTGCCCCAAGTCAAACGGCTGGCGAGTGAGAAGTAAGTGCTGCCTCCCTAATCTGGAGGGATCATCAGATTCGGAGCTCTACAAAATTAAAAGGAAGAAATTTGGTGAGGCAAATTAAAAGGAAGAAATTTGGTGAGGCTAAGAAAAACGTTGCTTATCTTCTAATCACATGAACCAATATTCCAAACACAGAACACCCTTAAAGTCTGGGAGCAAACTTAAGTAAGATTTTCCAGGTATTTGGAAAACAAAGCTATTTGTCCGGACATGACAAAGATTATCCTTGATTCATTCTCTGTAAGTGGCCATAGATAAAGATATATTCTCACCTCCCCCAGTTCTCCAAACAGCTCTAATGACATGAGCAACTTCAGGTCTCCCCCCTCCCTAGTCCCCGAAGAACAGGCTTAGGTGTAGTGATGGCATTGTCACATCGAAGTTGTATTGAGAGCTTTTCTTCTTTGTTGAACATCAAGAATCAGGTCTGGGGAAAAATCTGTAAGTACTATAATTAACTTCAATTTTAATTTCTGGGTGTCTTTTTTTCTCCTAGCTGCTGCCAAGGTTCTCCTTCAGTCCCATCAGTTAGAGCAGCATTCATGAAGCTCAGGCCAGACTCCCTTTGGCAATTTTTATGAGGTTTCAGGCTGATGTGCTCGAGCCCTCCTGGGAAAGAAATTCGAGTCAAACTAAAATATGGGTTAACTCTTAACAAAAGAAAAGAAAAGGCCACCAGTTTCAAGAAGCCAGTTTATATTTCTTAGTTTGGTGAAAACTTTTTGAAGTTGGATTTTTAATACTTCTTGGTTTTCAAATTGTTTTGGTATACTTTTAATCTTTAGTTCATTTTCTTCATAGGTTATTTTTATTATTACTTTTTCCTTTCCTAATCATATTACTTTTCTGTATTTGTGTTCATAGACAGCCCTATGTCTATGTGTTCTGTTACGAATTGAGAGCACTGAAAGGCCCAGGCAATTGATTCCTCTAACCTACTCTAATGCTGTTTAAATGGAGGTCCTCACTTCTTTTAAAATCCAATTTATATTACTTGAGAGGCAGATTTCACATTATCCATTATAATGCCTGTTTACCCACAAATTAGTAGTGGATCAGACAGAACCAATGGAATATTTGAGGAGTTAGGCTTGAGGAACAAAAAGGGCCTACTGCATAGTTCATTGTAGGGAGATGAGGGCTGAGGGCACTGTTGATTGACCTGAAGGCTGCAAGGCATCGGTACTATCCAGACATTTCCTGAGGAGTAAGAATGTGCACGGTGTACGAGGTGGTCTGGCTTTTAAGAACATACAAGACATGATTTCAGTCCTCAAGACACTCACAGTCTAGACAGGGAAGTAGATAAGAACATAAAAAGCAAAGAGTAATGCTATAGGAATAACATAGGAAAGAGATTTCTTTCCATGGAGGTAGAGGAGTTTGGGGTAAGTTCATGGAAGCTATTGCATTTGTGTCAAAACCTAAAGGATGGACAGATTCAATAAACATGAATGAATGGGAAGGATGGCTAGAGAGAAAAGATAGTGTGTGCTATTATCATCCACAGAGGTGGGAGAGTGACAGGCATGTCCAGGGAGTGTGTGATTAATTGGAAAATGTGCATGAAGGGCTGTATTGGAAGCTAGAAAAGCAAACCCTCTTTCAATCGTTTTGCCAGTGCCACATGTCCTCTAAGACCAACGTTTCTAACGTTTTCTGTAAGCTCACTTCCTTTCCATAAGACCTTTGACTGAGAATGAGAACTGAGAGTTTTGTATTTGTTGACAGATAAAAGGAAGAAGGGTTGGTTTTTTTTCACACTTGAGCTTCCTAGTTCCCCTGTCTATAGTTCCCCATCACCTTTCAGGTATGTCCATATTCTTTTAAAGTGTAGACATCTAAACCACTTAAAGATAAGTTTATATTGTGGATATGAGATTGATAACATAATTTGTTTAGTTCAGGCTTAGTGAAAGTAAAAGTCATTGACATGTCTTTTTTTTGTTCAGTTTACTTTTAATTTTATTCTTGTATTTCATATAGGATGTCTCTGCTTCACTTATGGGAGCTATTGAAAGATACTAATTGAAAGAATTATCTTTGAATTAATTTGGCTTGAACTTAAGTTGATGTATTCTGAGTTTTCTCCAGACACAAGTGTGAATATCTCTCTTTGTTCTATAAACATTGTCAGGTTCAAATTCAGTATTATACTTTCCCAATAATTCTGAATGACTTGCATCATTTGATCTAAAGTGTATCTGTTCTCTGGGCTTCAGTTATTTCAAAGGTAACATGGACATCACAGATTATTTGGAATGCCACACATTCTAAATGTATGCAAAGGTGCCTTATTCTTTAAATTTGTCCCCTTAGAGAGTATAACTTAATTATTTAAGCTATTAGAAGGTTTCGAAGGAAACTTTGGACAGTATAGAAATTGAGGGTCATCATCTGACATCCAGAAGCTCCTTCTTCACTACCCCACTTCAAAATCCTACTTTAGATAGCAAGAAAATTTTGCATTGCTGAAATGTATATATTTGGTATACATTTAATCGTTAGTTCCTTTTCTTTACAGTTTATTTTTATTATCCCTTCCTTTCCTATTAATATTACTTTTCTTTATATGTGTTTATGCATAGCTCTGTGTGTATGTGTTCTGTTATGAATTAGAGCCAGAAAATTTATCTTACAAGCCAGAAATCCTCATTTTTAAAAATGTATCATTATTTTGTTGGACTCATAAAACCGTAGTATTTCACATTACTCTATTATTTAAAGTGACTATTTATGTGCATATTGAACATATCATAGGTCACAGATAGCACCTCATCCACATATTTACTGATAAGCGTGGTGGGTTTTGTTTTCACTTTCATTTATACTCTTTTTCAAGATGTGAAGGCAATCCATTTTGCCCTCGCCTCCATCTGCTTCCATCACCCCCTCTTCTTTTGCTCACAGCATGGCAACAAGAGTTACAGCTTAGCCTGTTTTGCTTATGGAACCGTGCCAGAAGCAGTTTTGAAGGTGTTTTAAAAATGAAGACATCTGGCAGCTGGCATACTTACAATTCATTTGCCAAAGACAAGTTGCACGCTGCTGGAATTTTCCACTGAAGGTCACGCACCAGGTAAGAAGCAGTCAGGTGGAGCTGGTGCATAGGGAGCCACACACTGAAAAATCCTGAGCTCTGTGAAGCTGGGTGGGCTGAATCAAGAAGCATACTTGTCTCCTTGTTCACCCCTCGCCCCATTGTCACTAGGCCCTTTTGTAAGAGGTAAGTGGGGAAAAAATCCAGGCCAAGAAAATTGGCAGTGAATCACAAGACCTGGCAGCAGAAGCCCTGGAAGGTGGGCAAGAGGAAAGGGGATGACGTAAAAAAGAAGATGAAAAGGGAATTTAACATAGTGCTGGACAAACATGTCCCTATCAGTTGAGTGGTCCAGTTTTTCAGAAAGAAATGGCCTAAGAGATTATTGGTTTACAACTCTTCCCATTAATGAATTACTTACAGGACACCAGTGAATGCTCTTTGACTGAAGACTTGCTTGATGTTTGATGGTATTAGTATAGTATTTTGGGTTTTCTGTATTAAAATCTTTTCTTATAACTGGGAGTCAATAAATGCTAGTGTCAAATCAATTGGTTTGTGATTTTATATTTGTGTTAAATGAAACTCTGTTATATGGTTTTGTTTTGTCTTTATTTTTCTGCAACAGGAATTTAATGCATAAAAGTAAGTATTTCAATAATGACATCAACACTTGACGAAACAGAGAAAAATTAGGAAATTTTCTCACTATTTTGACCATCTCTCTCTGACAAATTTCAGTACTTTAAAAGTAATGTGGGCCATATTTGACATATAAGCAATGACATACATATTTATAAAGCAATAACTAGAGAGTATTTGTATTAGAATTTGATATATTTCCACATGATATGTTTGAGGGTTTTTTTTTCCTTATGTCTGTCTAAGTTAAGGCCTGTTATATTGAGTGTTCTTGTCTTCTGTTCAAAATACCGTGCATAGTGGATGGGAGTGGGTATAAGGGGGAAAATGGTAACGGAAAAAATGCTATGTGTAGAGGTATCGGTTAATGGAGAAGGAAGGAGATAGTATTATTGTTATCCCAAATGGGAACAGAATTGCTGGCCCTCAGAGGCTGCGAACTTGTGCACCGACTGCAGGATCTAGTCCAAAGATATGTGCGTTTGATGCACTCACTACTGAGCTACAGAGTTTACATTTTTAGAAAATATGTTGACAGGAGAGTTTACATTTTTTTAAATCAAGATTTCCTGGGTGTTTTTTTTTTTAATTGGACTATCAGGCATCACTGCTCACAATCCTTCATGAGAATGGTCTGCTGGTTCTGCCCTCTGCAGGTGAGTCAGGGGTTCTCTAGTCTCCAGGGTCTTGCCACCCCCAAATTTTCCCCAAAGCTGCATGCAAATTGCTGCCTGGTTGCATTCTGTTGTTATTTTTCTGAAATCGGAGTGAAGAGAAAAGAGATATATTTCTGGCATGTTTGTCTCTGTCAAAAGGAAGGAAATGGAAATATGCCAGAGGGACAAGATTTTCTAATACCAGGCCAGTGGCCACAGTAATAGTACCTCTCCAGCCCCTGCCATCCTTGGAATTTGTTTCCCTTCTTACATGAAGCACCTCCTCTGACTACCTTAGGTTCTGGAGGTGAAACTCCAGCCAGGATCACAAAACTTCTACCCCACATCAGGGCTGCTGATGCAGAGAGGGGAAGGGAGGGAGGAAGAGAGGAAGAGAAACATCAATATGTGGTTTCCTCTTAAGTGCTGACCACTAATGACCTGGCCCACAACCCAGCCATGTGCCCTGACTGGGAATCGAACTGGTGACCCTATGGTTTGCAGGCCGGCACTCAATCCACTGAGCCACATCAGCCAGGGCACATGAAACCTTCTTAAAGATACCCAACATAGAGGCTATTCCTGGCTTTCAAACCTGTCAAGGGATGGGAGAATGCAGTGGTAGGGGGCATCTCACATACATCAGTAATGAAACACTAGAAGTATTCCCATTACAGTCAAGAAAAAGTCTCAGTATTCAAGATTGTACTGGCTGTCCTAGGCAGTACAATAAGAAATAATAATAATAATAATAATAGTTCTAACAATAATATTAAATAAGAACTATACAGGTTAGAAAATAAGAAAACAATAATCATAATCTATAGATAATATGATCTTGTACTTTGAAAATCCAAAAGAAATAACTAAAGAAGATATTAAAAGTAATTTTTAAAAAGTTTAATAGAGTAACAAAATTTTAAAAATGCATAACTTTCCTATACACCAACAATAACCAAATAGAAAATATCTTGAATTTAGTTCACAATTACAAAAAAGAAAAAACACACAACATCTATAGAACATTAACTTAATATATAAGATTTATATGAAGAAAGTAGTAGAACATTTCCTCAGTAATGGATGGAATTACTCGATATTGTGAAGCTGGCAACCCTCCTCAAAGTAATCTGTAATTCAATGCAAAGCAAAACAAGAATATAAAAGCTAATTAAATATATCTGGAAGTGAGAATACTCAATAAAATAAAGGAAAGACAATGAAAGTAAAATATCCTCTAAAACCTTCTAAAATATCACAACATGCTATGAAATTAAAAGAGCTTGATATTGGTGCAAATAAATAATAAAATAGTTGGAGAATCCAGAAAGTGAATTTAAAATATCATCAAGATTGTATTTTAAACCACTAAATACAGGGAAATATTTTTTATAATATTAGAATAAGATGAACCCTGTTAGGACAAAACAGAAGCTAAAGCTAAAAATCAAATAATTGATAGATTTGTATACGTAAAATTGAAAACCAATGCATGACCCTCCCTGGATGGTGTGGCTCAATTGGCTGGAGCATCATTTGGCAGACTGAAAAGTCATAGGTTCAATTCCTGGTCAGGGAACATACCCAGGTTGTAGGTTCAATCCCCAGGGGGACACATGCAAGACAGCAACTAACTGCTGTTTCTGTCTCACATCAGTGTCTCTCTCTCTCTCTCTCTTGCTCGGCAATGAAAAATGTCCTCAGTTGAGGATAAGAAATAACAATAATAATAAAAAACATGTATGACCCTATAAAAATCTACAAACACAAATGTAACAAGCAACAGATTGGGAGAAAATATTTGCAATACATATAACAAAGGATTATATACAGAATATGTGAAGAACTAATAACAGAAAAAAGATAAACAACCCAGTGGGCAAAGAATATTATCAGGCAGTTTTAAAAAGAGGAAGCAAATACTTAATTAACAAATAAAAAACGTATTTCACCTTAAGAGTAGTCAGAGAAATAAGAATTCAAAAAAAAGTGAGATGTAATTCTTCAGGCATCAGATGGGTAATTTTTTTTTTAATTAGCTAAATTTTAGTGTAGTCAGGAGAAAGTAAGGAAATGAGTAATCTAATATAATGTAATATCCTTCCAGCCAGCACTTCCACTTTGAGATGTCTATAGTGGACACTGTTGGCTGCCTGGCCAGGGTTTCCTCCCTCTAGAACCCTGATTTCCTCAGTATTGCCCCTCCCTCTACCACCCTTATGCCTCAAGGGAAGCTGATGTCATCCTCACCTCTAGGGCAAGTCTGATTGAACCAATGGTAATTTTAGCCCCTGCTCTCTCAATCAGTGATTGGTCAAAATTCTGTTGGGAGAAGCAAGGAGAATTTACTAGAAGTTTTCAGAAAAGTTCTTCCTCACTCTTAAGGAGAACATCAGGAAGCCAATCTTACTTTCTCCCACAAGACATGAGCAGGGAAGAAAATAGCACAGAAGCTTCTCCCACCACTGAAATTCCTCTTAAATGGACTTGTAATTTTCCTACCATGTGCCAGATAATGTTTTAGGTGCTAGGAACACACAGTTTAGAAAACACAAAACTCAGGCTCGTGGGACAGTGAGGAAACTCTCATGCTTCCTGTCTTAAGTCACCTGAGGAAACATACATAAAAAGTAAAAATTAAATAAAATATACAGTCTGACAAATACTAAAGCGAGGAAAGGGGATTGTAAATGTTGCAATACAATTTACGTACGATAGTCAGGGAAGGCCGCACTGAAAAGGGATGTTTGAGCAAATTCTTGAAGAAGGGAGGAAGAAAGCCGTGCTCACGTATGAAAGGGAAAGATTCCAGGAAGGAGAAAAAGTTAGGGCCAAGGCACAGAGACACAAACGTGCCTGGCAAGTTTAAAGGAAAGCAAGAAGCCCTGTGGGGTGGATCAGAGTGAACAAGAAACATAAGAATAGATGATAATAAGGTCAGAGAGATAAGAAGGGGCAGATGTGTGGGGCCTTGTATAATGGCTTTGTTTTTTGCTCTGAATGCAATGAGAAGCCATTGAAGGGTTTAGAGGGGTGACATAGTCTTGGATCCATTTTATCAAGATAACTCTGGTTGCTGGGTTGGCTGGACTGTAAAGGGACAAGGACAGAAGGGTGATTCAAGGAGCATTGACTGTGGCTTGGACCAGGATGGTTCACTGGGGGTGATGAAAACTAGGTGAGTTCTGGATATATTTTGACGGTAGATCCAACAAGATTTGTTGGTGGACAAGATAAGGAGTGAGAGAAAAAGAGGAAAATCAAGAAAGACTCCAAAGTTTTGAGCCCAAGCAACTCCTGAGGGTGTTGTTACCTTAACTGAGAAGGGAAGCTGGTTTGGAATGGAGGTGGGGAGAGATCAGGGGTCTGGTTCAATTTTATTAAGTTTGAGATACTTACTCTTGTCTCAGTGTGGAGACATCAAGTAGGCATTTTGATATTCAAGTCCAGATTTTATGGAAATATTGGTTTGGAGGTAAAAATTTGGGAGTTGTCAGAATTCACTTATCACTTAAGTCATGGGAATGATGAGACCATCAAGTGAGTAAATAGAGAAGCAATTCAAGGATTTAGCTCTGGCCACTCCAATGTTAAGATTTAGGAAATCCAGCAGGGAGGAGCAGGCAGCTGAGATGACTTTGGGAGAAGCACAGTGTCCTGAAAGCCAAGTGCAGGAAGCATTTTAAGGAGGAGGGCGCAATCAACTGAGTGAAATGCTGCCAGTAAGTCAGCCTTACATACTGGCAAAGACAAAGGCTCTGAAACCATTCTGCCAGTTTGCTGTGTGACCTTAAAGCAGGAACCACACCTCTTTGTGTCTCCTTCATCTGTAAAAGGGTATTATAATGGCTCCTATTTCATATGGTTAATGTGAAGCTTACGTGTCTAAATTCATTTAGCACACTTCAAATGGTGCCTGGAGTATAGTAAAGGCCCGGTTTTAATAGCAGCTATCGTTATTAACTTTTGGTGGAAATTTTCATTATTTTCCTTCCAGTTTTACTGAGATATAATTGACATACATCACTGTGTAAGTTTAAGGTATACCACATAATAACTTGACCTATATACATTGTGAAATGATTACCACAGTAAATTTAATTAACATCCATTATCTCATATGGATACACACACACACACAAAGAGAAAAACATTTTTTTTTCTTTGTGAGAACTCTTAGGATCTATTCTCTTAACAATTTTTGAATATGCCATACTAGCTATGACTATTATTACCTTTAATATTAACAAAAAGTAGGAGGAGAGGAAGAATAAGGAAAGAACTGAGATTTGACCATTGGCTGTAGCAATGTTGAGGTCATTTGTGACTTTGACAAAGAGCAATTCGGGTAGAACAGTGAGAGCAAAAGCTTGTTTAAAGTGATGCCATGACAAAACAAACAAACAAAAAAAACCCAACCAGTCAGATGAGCCCTGGCTGGTGTGGCTCAGTGGATTGAGCACCAGCCCGTGAACCAAAGGGTCGCTGAAGCTATTATCAGTCAGGTCACATGCCTGGGTTGCTGGCCAGATCCCCAGTAGGGGGCACTTAATAGGCAACCACACATTGATGTCTCTCTCCCTCACTCTCTCCCTCCCTTCCCTTCTGTCCAAAAGTAAATAAATAAATAATCATTTTTAAAAAGCAAAAGATGAACTGGAGACAGTAAGTATAAGTACTTTTTCTTGAAAAAGTAAAGGGGAGCAGAGAAATAAGTTGGTAGCTACAGACAGAAGATTGATAAAAGAAGATTTTTACTATAGGAGAAATAACAGGTTTTAAGTAGTAAGTGTATTTATTTTAAATATACTTCAATCATAGCTTAGCCTTAGAGGAGTCACTTTGAACGCTTGCTGGTGATAGAAAGGGAGGATGGAGGGGTGTGGAACACTATGAAGGGACCAAGCTCCAGTCACCTCACATTATATGTATTTATTTGTTAATAAGTATTTCTCATAGATGTAAGCCCATAGAAATGGCCTTGTTTCATTCCCTGTTATAGCTCCCTCACCTGGAACAGTACCTAGCACCAGAGGCATTTAATAAATAGTGGGTTGGCCAAATAGTTCGTTTGGTTTTTCCTGTAAGATAACTCTAGTAGCATTTAGTTGTCTTTAACTTCATTTGAGACAATTTTGTTAGATTTTGTTGTGGCAGCTGTCGTATCAGTGTGAATTTTTAAAACACTTAACAAAATTGGTGAATTTTATGTAGCCATCTTAGTATTGAAGATAGAAGAAAATATACAACATTTTTGGCATATTATGCTTTATTATTTCAAAAATGGTAAAAATGCAACTGAAAAGCAAAAAAAGATTTGTGCAGTGTATGGAGAAAGTGCTGTGACTGATCGAACATGCCAAAAGTGGCTTGTGAAGTTTTGTGCTGGAGATTTCTCACTGGATGATGCTCCATGGTCTGGTAGACCCGTTGAAGTTGATAGCAATCAAATTGAGACAATAATTGAGAACAATCAACATTATACTACACAGGAGATAGCTGACCTATTCAAAATATCCAAATCAATAAAGTTCTTGATGAAAATGAAAAATATATCTTTTATTTTATGGAAAAAAATATGTGGACTTTTTGGCCAACCCAATATTTGTTAAATGAAAGCGTATTTCCAGTGAAAATTTGAGACCCAGAAAAGTTAAATAAATTGCTTGTCTAGCTCATCATGCCTGAGTAGGATCTAATACCTGAGCCTCCTGGTTCCCAGTACAGTGAACATCCCAGGATTAGGAAAACCTGGCTCTCGGGATGTACGTCCTGTCCTTCCGAGCAGTATTGAAGAAAGTTACAGCTATCTACAGGCTGAAATGAGGCAGGAAAAGTGGAACACCTTCCCCCTTCTTTCCAAGACTATCCTATATCACTGCAAACACTATTTTTATTCTGTTGAAAAGTTAAATTTTGTCAATGTGGCTCTTAAATAATTAGAACTTACAAATCTTGAAATATCAATAAACGATCTAACAAAACTAGTCATTTATTGAATAGTACAAATAAAAACAAAAATTTTGAAAATCATTACAAATCTTGACACTCTGCCCACAGCACACACTCTCTATATATTTTTAAGGAATTCAAACAGTTGAAAACTTGTTTCCTTTTGTCTCAAGGAAATATGATTCCTTGAGACAAAAAGTTAAATTATTTATAAATGTAGCAGACACTTCTACAAAGCTCATCAGTAATAGTAACTTTTATGCAATTAGACATTACCTTGAATGTCTTTTTCCTCAGTTTAATAAGCTATATATTTACTCCTGGAAGTTTAATGATATTATTAAGTAGCAATGACTCATTTCATCAATACATATAACTTTCATTTTACATATATGTATATATATAGAGAGAAAGAGAGGTAATAAAGATATATACCTTTCACATCATGTAAAAATGGCACTTCTTTTACACATACATAAATAAATTGGAATTTTTGCCCACTAGAAGAGGATTGATTTTACTTTAATTAAATCAAATTTTATAGCTGTTTTATAGTTCTGTTAAACTTCATAACTAGCTGAAGTTGGAGAAATGTTTTTAGAATGGCCAGGGACTATAAAATGAAGCAAATTTATAGTAGTCTCCAGTGAATTATAGAGAGAGTACTAGACTATTTCTACAAAAATATACAAAGTATGCCTAAGTCAACATAAATAGAGACATGTAATGTGCCTGTATATGGAAGTAAAAAACTGGGTCTCTATAGTCATGTAACCATGAAGTGTCCCTCTGGCTAAGTTTCTAAAAAGGCATGACATTGTAAAATAAGAGAAATATTTTGCCGGAGGATTTTTTTTCATATTAAAAGCAGCCTTCTCTTTTGACCTGTAATCTCACTTCTGAAAGATTACTGCAGGGAGATAATAAAAGGGAAGAAAAATGCTACATATTTAATGATGTTTATTGCAGTGTTATTTATGTAATTGTAGAATTAGGGAAAAAACCCTTAGATGTCCAACAATAAGGAGATGTTTAATTAAATTGGAGTCTACTTAATATAATATGTTATCATTAAATGCATAGTATATAATGTTCATTGTATAGAAATATGCATTTAATCTGTGTGTGTTTCATTAAACAGTTCAATATCAATCAATTTAGTTATCAAGTCAATATGAGGAGGGACCCAAGAAAGCTTGGGATGTATTTATTAAAAAGTGTGCATTTATTCTTACATATCTAAACTTCAGTCATCTTCAGAGTGCTTTCCATTTGAGGCAATACACATATCGATTTTTTTTTCCACTGCTCATAACAGTTTTTGAGCTGGTTGATTTTGATGCCTTTTAGTGCTTCTGCTGATTTTTGTTTCACCTCTTCCACATCAGCAAAATGTTTCCCTTTGAGGAGTTTTTTCATCCAGGGAAACAAAAGAAAAAGTCACGAGGTGAGATTGGGTGCATAGGGAGGGTGGGGCATGGAGGTCATGCCATTTTGGGTCAAAAACTGCTGAACATTCAGCATAGTGTGGGCAGGTGCACTTGTAAATCACCCATCATGAAATGGGCAAATGCATTGAAAGTCTTAAAAAAAAAATTCACTGAAGCCAAATGCAGCCTCTCACAACAATGCCAGCTGGTGCACTGACACAGATGGGTTCCTGGAACACTCACCTAGCGGGGGAAGATTGTACTACAAGGGGCCCATCCTCCAGAAGATAATTCCAGTTTTTTGGCATCCCCCCTCATATATATGTAACTACCTAGACATATATATATAAGTACTACCTTGGCTTAAGAGTAGAAAAATACAGATAAGTAACACTTTTATAAAATTTTGTTTTAAGAATGCTTAATTGTGTCTGGTTGAGCCACATGACACATTGACAAAGACTTCGATTCCCAGGATAATTACAAGTCTCACCTAAGCAATCACCATTCAGGCTTTCTCATTCATTACGATTAGCCTTATGAAGCAGAGAAATTTAGTTTATTGATTCTGGGTATTTTGCTACCCTCTTCAAGACATTTTGGAATCCTTTTTCAGGCGATATGAAGTGGCTCTATATTTCAGTGAACATCTTTGCTATAGAAACATGATTTTCAGCTTTGCAGCCCAAGGATGCGCTCCATGTATGAATAGGAGTCTTTGTGCAACAAGAGTCAAGTCATCAGCCTCTATGCTATGAAGAAGAAATGTTCATCTTCTAATGTGCATATATGTAAGCCCTCACTTTAAAATCAGCCCCCTTAAATGGCACTGAGTACGCGTCTGTGTATGACACATCAATGTCCATTAATTGCATGAAGAGAACCGAAATTCCAATGGCAAAATCTGTAAAAGTAGATATACAAAGAAAAGTGGAAGCATCTGTTTAATATATACGACATTAGAATTTAATTTTACCTCTGTGATGCTTTTGTGTGGCTGCAGTGTTACAGCAGAGCACATAAGCATAGCCGTGCAATGTCAGCAGGTGCATGCCACCAAATTACTGCTTTTAATTTGCATATTCATCTGCTAAGAAGCATGTCATTATCATATCAAAGGGATACTAAGCAACATCTAACTTGGAGAGATGTGGCATAGTTTCAATAGGAGCAATTAATGCAAGATGAGGACTCTCTTTCTGTCATGTCTCCAGGGCTAGCTGTAATCGGGCTGATTATTGGATACCAATAAGACTGGGCCCAGTTGGCACAGAATAAGAGAAGACCTGGAAAGGGAGCCTGCTAGTCTTCTCCACTGTTCACTGGATGGCAACGTGATGCTCTGGTCACTCGGATGAATCCTGTTCTTATTATAGACACTGTCTACAGGGACTCATCTATTTCAGTTGTCATAAAAGGACCAATGCAGTCCAAATGTAATCATGTATTTAAAAAGAGAAAGAGAGAATGATCGGGACTCTGAGCTTTAGAGGACATGTAAAGGAAATATGAAAGAGACATTAAAATTGTGTTCAGGAATATAGATTTTAGTACTTAGGTAAATTTAATGCAGACATCTCTTCTTCCTTTAAACACTTATTGATCACCTACATATGTGTCAATGTCAGGTGAGGAAGATGCAGACAGGGACTAGTCACAGTCCCTTATCTCGGTGAATTTGCAGTTGAACAGGGGAGACAGGCATAGAAGCCAAACAAACTGTGAATAACGTTTTCTTTCTCATTGTTTAGGAACTTAGGAAATGTCACAAATGCGCAAACCTGTTTTTTGATATGACAGTAAGGACATGTGGGATGATCTCTTTTTAGGAAAGTCTTTAAGAACAGAATTTTTTATTTTCATTTAGTTTTAGAAATGATCTCACTTTTCTTCTCCTAATGATAGTAGTTAAAAACAATGTACATATTTGAATATTTAAACAATAGAAGTATAGACTATTTTTTAATTTTCCTATTATTTCTTAATATTTTCATTGGATGCATTGGTATAAGTAAATGCTTTTTATAAGTGGAATCATTAATAGGTTGCTTGATAGGGTGTCTGGGATGGGATGGTACACACATACAGTTTCATTAACTTATTCAACAAATATTTTTTTGAAAACCCACTCTATGCCAAGCCTTGCTCTAAGCACTGGGGATACAACCGTAAACAAAAAGGGCCAAGTGCCTGCCCCGGGGGATATATTCACACAGACTCTCTGTGTGAATATATGCACCAAGAATAAGCCTAAGGAAAGCTCACTGACATTCATTCAAAAGTGTTTATCTAATAGCACCTTATGTGTACCAGACTAGGGAACTGAAAGGGATATGCATGTTACATATACATGAACGTGTGTTACATGCACATATGTGCATGTATGTGTGTTACATATACACAAAGGGTCATATCGACAACTTCTTAAGTTCTATGATTTTTTTTCTACCACAGCAGAATGAGGAAAATGTTGCCCTTCAACAAGTTCATATCCCAGCAGCATATAGCATCCTTCCTCTGGGTGAAATGGTGGGGCCCACTAATGCTGGAGTTCTACAGAGAAGTTTATTTATTTGGTTCTCCTGTTCTATTAACAGGAGTCAACTTTATGAATCAATCATGAGTTCATTGAACTTATAACTATTTCTATGTATAACTATAACTATTATGTATCACTGTTAAGTCAAATATCATCAAATGATGTCCTGTGGGCATTTGGAGATTTTCTAATGCGTTTGTTAAAGCCTGCATTCACACAAGGCCTTGAAGATCACCCTACTGTTTTCAAGAGACCTTAATTCAGACCTAAACTTTAACCTCACAAAGAAAAACAATCACACATTCAACTCTGTCCTGCCAGCCTCGGTACAACTTCCCAAACTCCAATACAGTAGTAATTGTAGGCATCAAATAAATGCTAAATATCTTAAAACTTTAAATTGATGTTTTAATTTAGAATTCATGGAGGAAGCTTTTGTGTTACCTATTATCTTCATGCTTTTAACAGTCATGGAGTTTCTGAGTGAGACCACTTAAAAAACCCGTCACCTGTGCGTGTAGCTGCTGTAGTGCACAAGAACTTCGATGCTCTTATTGGAAAGATTCAAAGTACTTCATCCATTTTATGTAACCAAGGGGTGTTGGTATAACCAAAGATTTTTAGATTTCTTAGAAAAGATAAAGAAGCCATTTCACTTAGTGAAGCTATGTGGTATTATTGAATACAGTAGAGTTAGAAAATGTGGTGTTGTTTAGAAGAAACTAAGCTTTATTGGTACAATTCTAATGGTCAGAAATAACATTGGTTTGTCCCCAAAAGAAAACCCCCAAATTAAAAGTATTGTGATGACTCTAATATATTACTGAGGTTGAAATTAAAGAAAGAATTCTAATATCATGCATCGGTCTTACTCTTGGTAAGAGGAGGGGAGATAGTCAATACAGCAAGATAAAATCATACATCATGGGTAAATTTTAACTGCACTAGCTCTGAATAGTAACATATTTATTATATTCTTATATTATACAAAGTCATATTATGCAAAACTAGAAATCTTTCATCCGTTCAGGAAGAAATGCCACAATGATAAATGAATACTTAATTTTTATTTAAAACTAACCTAAAAGATGTACAAATCATAAAACCATCCATGACTATATGACAAAAGTACATTTATATGGTAAGAGAAAATTAAGCCTTTCCAGAATAAAAGATTGGTGACATATAGATATGTTTTGTTTTGCTGCTTTAAAAGTAGGGACATTTCTCACTTAAAATCTCCAGATTTCTTTCTTTTCTTAAAAAACATAAACAAACCACCCAAAAAGAAGATCTGAAAGTACTGCACATATTCCTACCTGACCACTGGCAGGGACTAAGCAGTGGGTGTCCCGTTTAGACTGAGTCTCTCCTATTTTGCCATAGTCCCCACCAGCCCCTCTCCTATTACACTCAGACTGGTTACTACATGATCTCTTGGTGGTTTTTGAGTGTTCAACCCCTGATATGCTAAGCATTATTCTGGGCCACATCTTTTATCTTGATAATCCTTGAAAATATCCCAAAAGACAGGTAGCATAGTCACATTTTGCAGCCAAAGAAACCAAAGCTCTGGCAGATTAGATAATTTGCAGAACTGTTCACATAAGAATAGACTTCATGCCCTTTATTACCTTTCTCTGTAAATAATACCTTAAGGATTAGAAAAGTTTAGGCCAGTCCTTCTTAGTCTTAGCTACCTATTAGAATCACCTGAGAGGCTTAAGCAAAATTGTTGCAGGCTCCATCTCAGGCCGTATAAATCAGAATCTCTTTAGGTGGTACAGGTAATTTCTTTTTTTAAGTTTCCCAGTTGATTTTAATGTACCGCCAGGGATACACACCCCTAGTTTAAGATCAAAAGATAAGATGATTTCCCTTTTGTCCTTAATTCTGATTTTTATTAGTTGTATCCATGAAGACACAGTCAAACCCATCTGGCATTACAAAAACAAAAACAAAAACAATGAACTTACTTAGTGTTTTACTTTTGAAAGTGCAGATTGTATTGTGTAGGCAAAACATTAATAAACCTCCTAGAGTGAGTCTGATTTGACCCAGTTCTACGTGGAGTTTGTATAGCCCTGTTTGTTAAGGGACTGAAACGAAGCAAATATTTGAATTCTGGTGGCTGTTTGCTGTAGGTATCAAGGCTCTTCACACAGCTAAGTTTCAATTTCGCACATATGAGGCCCAGCCAAGCCTCTGACTGCAGTGAGCAATTAAGTTTTTTGTTTTTTTAAATATATTTATTGATTATGCTATTACAGTTGTTCCATTTCCCCCCCTTCACTCCACTCCATCCTGCCCACCCCCACCCTCCCACATTCCCCCCCTGTAGTTCATGTCCATGGGTCATACTTATAAGTTCTTTGGCTTCTACATTTCCTACACTATTCGTACCCTCCCCCTGTCTATTTTCCACCTATCATTTATGCTACTTATTCTCTGTACCTTTCTCCCCTCTCTCCCCCTCCAACTCCCCTGTTGATAACCCTCCATGTGATCTCCACTTCTGTGGTTCTGTTCCTGTTCTAGTTGTAGCAATTAAGTTTTAAATATAAGTCTCATGGGCAAATCTTGCATCTTTTCTGATGCCTGAGGCCTGTTACAGGTACCATAGGCAAAGCCTGGTTTGACCAATCAGTCAAAAAATAATGAAACTGGTTGTTTGATTACTTTTTTAAAATAAGAGATTGGACTTTATCTGGTCAAATTATCTCAGGTGGATTGCACGTGTAAACCATCTACAATATCACTGCTGTTATATTTTATTAAATGGTTGGGAAAATTTGATGTAATATTTCTATAGATCAATTCAGATATTACTAGGGTTGGAGAGGAGGGAGAAAGTGGAAAATATAATTATTTACTCACAGCAAAATGTAACGCTTTTTTTGCTTTAAAATAAACTCCATGCATTATAGATAAGTATTTGTTTTAGAGGCCTCTTTCGGTCAGGAAAAACCTTGCAAATTACTTTCTGCTTTTGGAATATGTCTTTACCAATAAGAATACTGAAAATGATTCTACTTTAAAGTGGGTTTTTTAATAGAAAAAAAGTATTATCTAAAATTAGAACTTTTACTTAGGCATGACTTATTTTGATACATCACAAAATTTTATAGAGAACAATTTTGAAGCAAGGTTTAAGATTGCAATGTTCTCTATTTTCATGAATAGAGCACTGGATAGCAAATTTTGGAATTTGAATATTAATTCAAAATGAGCAGCTAAAGAAGCACGGAGTGTGCACGAGTGTGTGGAGACCCTATAAGCCTGCTGTCAGCAGGTCGCTGCTATTTATTAAATAATCACTCGGCATCAACAGGCTCTATTGAAATCCCCTAACTCAGCTAGTTTTAGCTCATTAATTCTCAAAGTATCTTCATAAGTAAGATACTAATAAGAATGTATTTTACATAGAATATAGAGAAAGAAAATATGTCTTGCTGAAGGAGAGATTGAAATTGCATTAAGTTTAGAATGGTGTACTGAGCACAGTATTATAGTCTGTACAAGACAGACAGATAGATGGATAGACAGACAGATATACATATACCAAACATACATATACACATATACCAAACATGTATATAATACTTATAATGTAGACATTTTTGCAGTTTTTTCTCTTTTTTAATTCTTATTCAAGTACAGTTGTCTCAATTTTCATCCTGCCATACCCCCCCAACCATCCCTGCCTCCCACCCTCAAATCTAAACTTTTGGCTTTGTCCATGTGTCCTTTATACATGTTCTTTAATGACCCTTCCCCTGTTTTCCCCCGTTACCCCCGCTTCCCTTACCCTCTGGTCACTGTCAGTTTGTTCTTTATTTCCATGTCTCCGGTTATAGTTTGCTTGCTTGTTTGTTTTGTTCATTAAGTTACACTTATAGGTGAGATCATATGGTATTTGTCTTTCACCTCCTGGCTTATTTCACTTAGCATAATGCTCTCCAGTTATAATGTAGACTTTGATATAAATATCATGATGTCAAATTCTTTATGATAAAAGAAATTTTACTTCAAATCAAGTTTATTGGAAACAACAAAAACCAATTCAAATTAACCTAAACAACAAATGGGATTTATTAGCTAACAGACTATAAAATCCAGGAGACAGAGCTGGCTTCATTTAGTGGCAAGTGATGTCATCAGGGCTGTGTCTTAGTTTCTTTCTCAGACTGTCTTCATTTGGCAGCAAGATGCTGAAACACCCCCTCCATCACTTCCAGTCCAGCAACCCTCGGGAAAGACTTGTTCTCCTTCAGTAGCTGGGACAGGGCAGCACCCTGATTAGCCTGGCTTGGGCCAACCTGCCGGTCCTGTGACAATCAGTAAGGCCTGAGAGACAGGCCACACTCTATGCCCAAGCTTAGGTCATATGCCTACTCTTGTGTCTGAGTGGGGAATGAAGGGACCAGGGTCATTTTGCCTCCCCAGCTACATGGAGAGGGTCTTCTCCTGGAAGAGAGAGTTCTGTTACCACGAGAATGTAGAGAAGGGCAATAGCTAGACAAAAACAGCACATGCTCCACTTCAACATACAGGTCCTTTTATCTGGCGCCTGCCTACCAGCTGAGCCTTATTCACTCTCATTCCCCATAAACGCATTGACTCCAGCCAGACCCAGTTCCCAGAGTTTCCTGAATTTAGGATGTTTGTTGAATGAATTAATCAGCAACTGTAGCAGTAGATGTGCCTCTTTGCTATTATTGGGTATGTAGAAAAGTTGAAGCTTCCTGAGTTAACTGAAAATTCCAGATAACTAAAGATAATGAATGTTGTCCTTAAGTGATTTTTATTATTCCTTAGAGTGTTGCCTAATATAAAAGTGGGCTTATTAATGATGGTTTTATGTGTTGAATGCACTTCTGTCAATTTGTGAATCTAAGTACCTGTCTCCTTTCCCGACTCAAGGTAGGAATCTCATCATCACTGCGCCCTTCAAAGCACCTCCCACAATGCGGTGCGCATACCATGTGTTTAGTAAGAGTTTCTGAACTGGAATGAATAGTTGATTTCAGGTCTTAAGCAGGACACTTTCTGCTTACTGAAAATAGGGTGGTTATATTCCTTCAAGCAGCTCTCAAATGTTATAATTTACATATGTGTATTTGATAAAGAGACTGCCCTAAGTAAAACATTGTGATGTTATAATAGTTGTCCAAAGCAACCTGTATGACAAAAATTGTTGCCTAGTTTCTGGATTGAAGCTGAGCATGGGAGTGTTTTAGAAATATTACAGTCCTTGGGTGATAAAGTTCCTACTTACAAGATGTGCCTCTATTATTTGCAGGCAGATTGGCATAACTTGTTTTTTAAAAATGGTATGGAGATTTTTAAAAGAAGTAAGAGTGTCCACCAATTATTTTTCTGTGGACTTTTTTGCTTTAACTGTAGGTCAAATCTGCCATTTATGCTACTATTAATAAATCACATTAGTATAGTAGTTTATAGTCTATAAAATGCTTTCAGATTCATAAATTTCATAATTCATATGAAGAAAAAAAAACACTTAGGGCTTTAGTTGACAACAACTATTGGGTTGGCCCAAAAGTTGGTTTAGTTTTTTTCCGTGCGATGGCTCTAGTAGTGCTTAGTTGTCTTTAACTTCATTCAAATCAATTTTGTTAGATTGTATTGTGACAACTGTCATATCAGCATGCATTTAAAAAAGAAGTTTATCAAAATTGGTGAATATTTGTGTAGCAATTTTAATATTGAAGATGGAAGAAGATATGCAACATTTTCAGCATATTATGCTTTATTATTTCAAAAAAGGTAAAAATGCAACTGAAATGCAAAAAAAGATTTGTGCAGTGTATGGAGAAGGTGCTGTGACTGATTGAACATGTCAAAAGTGTTTTGTGAAGTTTCTTGGTACTATTGACATTCTGGCCAAATAATTTTTTGCTGTGGGACTGTCTTATGCATTGGAAGATATTTAGCATCACCCCTGGCCTCTAGCCCCTAGAAACCAATAATGGGAGATAGCCAACATATTCAAAATATCCAAATCAATGAAGTCACTGGTGAAAATGAAAAATGTGTCTTTTATTTTAAGTAAAAAACTAAATGAACTTTTTGGCTGAAACAATATAAAGTAAACCAACAAGTACTTAGTTGCCAAGAAACACAATGCAATTTCAGACTACATTAATAAAAGTAAAGTGTCTGAACAAAGGAGGTGATAGTTTCACTGCAGTCTGTACCAGTTAGAAAACATCTGGGGCATTGTGTTCAGCTCTGGGTTTTATCAAATTTTAAGAGTGACATTGATTGACACAACTGGAGCTTCTCCAAAGGAGAGCAACCAGGAGGTGTGAGACCTGAAGCCAAGTCACATGAGGAATAGCTGAAAGAACTGAAAACATTTGGTCTAAAAAAAAAAAACTTAATGGAAAAAAAAGCAACATCCTTTAAATATGAATAGGGCGATCATAAGAAGTAAGAATTAGACCTCTCCATGTATTTACTTAGAGTACAGAATTAAGACCAAGAGCTGTAAGCTACACATTTCAGTTCAGTATTTTCTATAAAAAGTTGTTAACACCCAAAAGTTGTTTTCAAATGACATGATGGTTTACCTGTCACTGGAAGTGATTACAGTGTCTACATGGTCCTTTATCAGGGATCCCAGCTCTATCATCTGTTAGCTATGTGACTTTGGGCAAGTTGTTAACCTCTTTAAGTCTGTTTTCTAATTTTGAAAATAGAACTTTTAGAGTTTCTGTGGGGTCACATGAGATAATGTGAGTCAGCCCATCAGCAGCGTGTGCTCACCGTGTGTGCTCAAGGAAGGACGGCACCGTCAGAGTAGCTGGAGAAGGGCATCTCCAAACCATGCGGAAATAGTAGGGAAGGGTATAGACATAAGGTTGAACTCACCAGACCTTTATACACAACTGGAGGTTGACAAATGTTGATGTAGAAACCTGTGTCCTCCTCATGTTGTACAGCAACTGATTATAATATTTTCTGTCTTGAATTTCATTAGAAATCTTAGCCAAGGGAATTTTACGGAACAGCTCCCTGATTTTCTGGAATGCCATGGAGTATTATTTTAGGCACTTGGGAAGGAGAAGTACACAAAAAGCGGTAGCAGAAGAGGAAAAGGGAGGTTGTTGAGTCAAACAAAGGCCAACTTACAGTTTTTGACACACATTATGCATAAGATATAACTTAGGATCCTCAAAACAGAATACAGAGAACATAAATGTAATGTGTAGCCAAAAGTCAACATAGAATTTATGGGAACTGACTCCATTCAAATTGCAAACATTTATTAAGCACCATGTCAATCT
This sequence comes from Desmodus rotundus, assembly GCF_022682495.2. Lineage (NCBI taxonomy): Eukaryota > Metazoa > Chordata > Mammalia > Chiroptera > Phyllostomidae > Desmodus > Desmodus rotundus. The sequence goes on from NC_071388.1 coordinate 40,904,119, forward strand.
CTGAAGAATACAAGCTGAATATAGGAAATACAGAAGTAACTATAGGAAATGATCCCTGCCCTGAGGATTTTATATAGTGTGTCTGAGACACAAAAATATATAGAACTCATTATAAGTCCAAACAAAACAAATTAAACCAAATGCCGTGGGCAAACAGAGTAGGGAGCAATGGATACAATTTGTAATTCAGGTTTGGGGAGTCAGGAAAGTTTTGTGCAAGTGGTACTGATACTGGTCCTACCTTTCTTTACATGGTGAAAGAAGGACAAGCACTCGAGTTCTTGGGAAAAGCATTAGTCAAAGCGAAGAGATGTGGAACAGCATCAGTCTTCTAGGGATGGCAAAGTGTCTGGAGCTCAAATACAAGAAATTGTGGGGAAGGAAGGAGTGGCAGGAGATGAGCCTAGAGACACAAGTGTGTTCAGATGTTAAGGAGTGGAAAACTGTATTAAGGAATTGAGCGAAGAAAGAGTTACTGGTGGAGAAGTTCCATGATAGCATATACTATTAAGTATCCCCCATGGGTCCACCGATGACTTCCTTAAGCCAGAGGGTAACCAAACATCTCATAAAGGTTGCTGAACTTGCGTTGAGATGATTAGTAGAGGTCTCAGACTGTGGAGATGAGAGAAGATGTAACTCAGAGATCCCTAAATGTTCTTGAATGAGAAGTGAAATAATGAAAACTGTGTTTGGGGAAGTACAGACGGACGGTTGTAAAGTTCACTGAGGGGAGAGACTAGAGGCAGAGATCTGGTAAGAGACAATGGGGAGGAGCCTGTTGTGTGCGCTCTGGCTAAGGAAATGGATAAGAGGTAGTGAGCTAGAAGGCAACAGTGAGGAGTAAGTGGAAGGATTAGTAAAGAAATATGTAGGAAAGAAGAATAGTAAAATTACATATAATATATGTTTCCAAAGTTCATGCTGTATAAATATATATTCAAAAGATGCTAAGGCTCAGGTTGCCTTTTTGGTTGCCGTAGTCAGTCACTGTCCTGCTTTAGAAAACAAACACCCCATCTTGTTGAAAATCTGCTTGTTTATTTTCCAATTTTAATTTATTTTGGGGGGATTAGCTTTCACTTATAGTTTACATTCAATATTATTTTTTGTTGTATTTTTTCCATTACTATTTATCCCCCTTATATTCCCCCCTGCCCCCAAAATCACAAAACTGTTGACCATGTCCATGAGTCCTTTTTCCTTTTTGCTTGATCTCCCCACTCCTAATCCCTCCCAGAGCTGTCAGTCTGCTGTCTATCTATGAGTCTGTCTCTATTTTGCTTGTTAGTTCAGTCTGTTCATTAGATTCCACATATGAGTGAAATTGTATGGTATTTTTCTTTCTCTGACTGGCTTATTTTACTTAGCATAATATTCTCCAGGTCCATCCATGCTGTTGCAAAGGGTAAAAATTCCTTCCTTTTTACAGCTGAGTAGTATTCCATTGTATAAATGTACCACCACTTTTTTATCCACTCATCTACTGATGGACATTTGGGCTGTTTCCAGATCTTGGTGATTGTAAATAATGCTGCAATGAACATAGCGGTGCTTATATTCTTTCGAATTAGTGGCTTGGGTTTCTTTGGATAAATTCCCAGAAGTGCAATTGCTGGGTCATAAGGCAGTTCCACTTTTAATTTTGGGGGGTATCTCCATACTACTTCCCACAATTGTTGCACCAATCTGCATTCCCACCAACAGTGCTATACTCATCTGCAGCTGGGCTTAGGATCCACAGGGTGGGGTGAGAGGGAAACCTCCAGGTTGGGCTATTGCTTCCCCTCAGGCTGATGCAGCTTGAAGGGCCATGTTCTGCCCAAGAAATATGGCTTCTGCAGTATGGGGAATGACTCAGCATGGGGATCCTGGTGTCTGTTCCCTCAGTTCTCTCCCCAGAGCTATCAACCCCAGATTCTCCTCATGAGTCTCTAGTCCACTCTCCCCTTCCTCTGCTGGACCCCAGGGTAAGTGGCTGCAAATGAAATTTTGTGCATTGGCCCTTTAAGAGTCTCTCTGTGTCTCCAGGTATCTCTCCCTGGTGGACAGAAACCATGCTGCTTTTCCCAGTCATGTTATTTGGGTTCCTTTCTTGGTTCTGGTGTCTAGGATGGGGAGAGTTTGGAGTTTAGACCCCACACTTCTCAGGGGGAACACCCCTGGAAGCTGAAATATCCCTCCTCCCAGCACTTCAGCTGCCACCCATGGGAGCCAATCCAGCCCTCTCATGTCTCCTCCTCATTCCCTACCCATCTCATTGTGTTGTTCCTTCCATATGTCCTTGGTTATAAGGCTTCTCTCCAGCTAGTGTTCAGTTGGCTATTCAGGATGACTTTTTATAATTTAGTTGTAATTCCAGTTTGGTCCTGGAAGGAGGTTAGTATAGCTTCCACCTACTCCTCTACCATCTTGAATCTTAATTCAATATTATTTTGTATTAAAAATTCACAAGGAGAGAAGACTCCCAAGCTCATTTATAGGGTCAGTATTATCCTAATTCCAAAACCAGATAAAGGCACTACAAAAAAAGAAAATCATAGGCCATGATGAGCAAAATGCAAGAACCCTCAACAAAAGATTAACAAACCAAATTCAGCAATCTATTCAAAAGCTCATACACCATGATCAAGTGGGATTTGTTCCTGGGATGCAAGGTTGGTACAATATCCACAAATTAATTTGTGTGATACACCACATAAGCAAAATGAAGGATAAAAATCCTATGATTATTTGCCAACTTCAGTTCTATCTAGTCACAAAAACTTCTTAACAAAGAACACAAGTATAGTTTCTGCACTAAGGAAAGGAACTTCTGCATAATGGATCTAAAAAAAAAGGATAGTTACTGATTATGAATTTCCCCTAGTTATATTTATAAAGACTAAAGTAGAAAATAGTATTTTAATTTTTGGAGCTCTGTAAGCAAACTGATAATCAATTTTTCTATTTACAAATTGGTGAATTTTAGTGATGACTGTGAAGCACACTCTGTCATGAGTGTGTATGACACGTACAGTTCACTTCCAAACTCAACCTTGGGAATTAAAAATGCAATTTCCTTGCCTGGGCCAGGCGGCTCAGTTGGTTGGAGCATCATTCCATGCACCAAATGTTACAGGTTGGGATGCATATGGGAGGCAACTGATGGATGTTTCTCTCTCACATCAATATTTCTCTCTCTCTCTCTCTTTTCCCCCTTCCTCTCTCCCTAAAATTAATAAAAATATATCCTCAAGTAAAAATTAAAAAAGGAAAAAGAATGCAATTTCCTCTCAGTTGATTATCTTAAACTGAACACATGTCAAAGTCATGATGTTTTCAATACTCTTTGACTCAGATTCCTATGAATTTATCATTCAAATTTTTCATGGATATAGTCAAAAACTTTGATGCATGGATATTTTGTTTTCAGTAGCAAGAAGGATACAATCTAAATGTCCCATAAAATAGAATTAATTAAATAAATAATGGCATAGCTATATGATATATAGTGCAATAACCTACAACCTAATAAAAAGTTATCTTAAAATGTGTTTAATGCTATAATGCTTATAGTATAGCAATACGTGAAAAAGTATATCCTAAAATAGTCTGTACTATATAATCCTATTTTTGTGAAAATAAATGCATATATATTTATGCATAGAAAAAGAATAGAAGAATATTCATAAAAATATAACTGCTGTTAATATATGCTGATATATTAATATCATAAACAGCAGTTATATTATCTCTGGGTGGTGATTTCTATATTCTTCTTTGGCCTTTCTGTATTTTCTACAATAAATATATAGAAAATAAAACTTTTTAACTAAAGGGAAAATATTTAAATATTATTGTTTTAATGACATGTCAGTAGACTTTTATTTTGAAGCTTAAGATATCACTGTATTTTTCACAGCCAGTTGGTGGCTAAGGCATTTTTAAAACAATTTAATTCTTCACTTATATGAAATTCATCACAATAGTGAGAATGGTATCATCTGGGTCCCCAAAAGTAAGAAAGATGAATAGTTTAATTCTAGTTGAGAAATTTTTTTTACCCTGTGACTATGTAGTTAGGATAATTCTTAGGTCTTTTGGCTCAATCTGATCATCTAGCTCTATGTTTGTTGGTTGTATATATGTGACCCAAATGGAGTAAGTTTAGAAGTCAAGGGTGTGAAAGTGATGAAAGACTTCCCACTTGGTTAGTGTTTTTTCAATGCTAGAACAATTGTGACAAGCAGAGAAATACCTTTGAAAGAATCGAGAAGCTACTTGGGGGAGAAAGAGAAAGATAGGAAGATCTCCCATTGTTGGAAGGAAAGCTTTATAGGAGCATGTTTTCATGCTAGAGTTGGGGGTAAAAATGGCTTCCAAAAGAGCTGACCTGAGATTGTGAAAAAACTGAGGTGTGACCTCATACCAACCTAAGCAATGTGATGATTGGGCAAAGTATAGCCAGTGTGTGGCACAGGGCTCAGAGAACCTGAACTGGTCACCCTCCCATTAACATATCACATGACTCAGTAAAATGTTTGATACCTGGAGAAGTTGGAGAGGGGAAGTAGGAGGAAAAAAAGAAAGATGTTATCTAGAGAAACATGTGCAAAGTAATGGAATAAGAAGGGAGTAAGAATTCTAAGTTGATGTCTTTCCAGTGCTTTGAAAACATAATTCCTTTGTGTTCTAGCTTTCATTGTTACTTCTGAAAAATCAGCCATATTATTCTTGCTTCTTTGAAAGTAAGGTTTCTTTCTTTCTCTTTACTTTAGATTTTTTCTCCTTGACTTCGGTTTTCAGTTGATTTAATATTATGTGCTTAATGATGGCTGTCATTGTAGCTATTTTATATAGAATTTACAATGCTTCTTTTTACATTATACATCATTGATTATGTTATTACAAATGGACCATGGAAGTTTGTGTGGAGGTTCTAGCAGGGAACCTCCTGCTGGAGGTACAGCTACTCCTATACCCTTGATGGAAGTCTTCTCCTCTAGTTGGGAAAGTCGTCCTTCTCAACCAAGTGTGCAGCTTAGGGAGGGACGCACGTGGTTTGGTGAGGGAGGGAGGGGACACCCACCTAGCCAGCCAGATCAGCCGAATCAACCCAGGTGATCAGTGGGGCGACATCTGTCCCCGTGAATAGGCAAACACCTTGATTGGAAAAGCTAAACAAATGCTAGACTCATCTCTCTAGTTTTCTTTTTCGCTAGACTTGCATCTACAATCTCCACTTTCTCAAGAACTCTTTAAAATTTTTTACTATAGTTAAAAAATATGTTGTCTTAATAAATTGCTCTCGGCAGGAAGGCTGATCCTAAACAACCTAGATTGCCGTTGTAGGAAGTGTAAATTCCTTTCATCCCTTACCAATTTTACTGTGATAGCCTCTTAGCTATGCTTCCTGTTCCACCCCTGACCCATTTCTGTCTGTCTATTCACAACATACAGTCAGAGGGACCACTTTAAGCATTTGTCACATCATCTCATTCTTTTGCTCAAAATCTGCTAATGATTTCCTATCTCACTAAAAGTCAAAAAACTCTTGATGACTTACAAGGTCCTATATGATCTGACCCCTTCTAAGGAAACAGCCTCATCAAAAGAAAACCAATAAGACAAAACAGATTTTTAACTAAAAGGCATTAATGGGGATAAAGAATGATATTACACATGATAATAAAGGAGTCATCCTTCAAAGAGATGCAACAATCATGGACTTGTATGTATCCAGCATCATAGATTCAAAATATTTTAAGCAAAACAGTACAGATTACAAATACAAATAGATAAATCCACATCCTTAGAGTTATATTTTAACATATTTCCTTCAGAAATTTATAGATTAAGCAGGCAAAACATTAATAATAATATAAAAGATTTGATCTAACAGATACATAGAAAACAGGACATACATAACATAACGTTCAAAGGCATTGTCCATATACTAGGCCACAAGACAAATCTCAAAAAAAGTCATAAAAATAGATATCTTGCATATCTCTGACCATAATGCAATTAAGTTTGAAAGCAAAATATATACTTTCTTAAGTATATTGAAAAATTTTTAAATGTTCCCTTAAATATTTTTACCTAAGGCATAAATCACCTGTGAATTTCAAAATATTTTGAAACCAGCATTTCTGAAAATACTTGGGTTAAGAGTTCAAGAAACTAGAAAGAGAACAACAGAGTAAATCCAATGAAAGACATATGAACAATAAGAACAGACATTAATGAAATAAAAGTATATTAACAAAAATTGACAAAACCAAAATCTGGTTTCTAGCAAGACACATAGGGGTTGGGAGTGCCGTGGAGAGAGCAGGAGTGAGAGCAAGCAGTGGTATAGACTCGTTTCCCCAAATCTTTAATGAATAAATAATCTCTGTTCAATTACAAACTGTTTCAAAGAATAGAAAAGAGGAAAAGCTGCCTGTAACATTTTGGGGTCCAGTCAGGAAGCAGAAACCATGTAGTAGGAAGGCAAATATAAAAAATATTAACTATTTATGGGGTATTAACTACTAAAGGGAATTTTAAAAGCTACTGAGGGGGAGTACCCAAGGAAAGCACAAACTTGGAAAGGTGGCCTTCCCAAGACTGGGATTCAGATCTCATGAAGAAGGAGCCATCACAGTCCACTGAATGGAGGTCAGGTTGGCTGGGTTGATCTGGGTCAGAACTGGCTCACAGATGGCAGGCCTAGGGTACCTCTGATCTTGGGGGTTAGGGTGCTCATTGATCTCACTAGGAAGTGTCCCATGAGAGGTGCTACTGAACTCTCTGGGAAGCTGGTGAGGGTGCCTGAGAACTCAGCAGTAACCTGTCCAGTGGGGTGGCTGCTGCACTTTCTGGAAGCCACCTCCCAAAAGAGGGAAGAGGTTTCTGAAATTCACTAGGTATACAAAGTACCCACTCAGCAGTGCCACAGCAGGAAGGAAGAAAAGCACACTAGAACCCAGAAGGAAAGAGGTTTAAAACTACTCATTGCCACCTTGTTTGTATTATCAAAGAGCCGAAAAAGAGCAGTGGAATAGATAAATGAAATATATTTATAAAACAGTTCAATACAGGGTTAAAAAACTGGTCCTACATGTGTCAATATAGACATACCTCAAAATAGAATTTCCAGGGAAAAATTGCAGAAATATTATACTGTATTTCATAATTTATAATAACCTTAAAATATATAAAACCATACAAATGCATAAAGTGATAGTATATATGGGAATGTATCAAATTCAGAATGTTGGTTACATTTCAGAATAGGACTGGAAAGAAGCATGCCCGGGAATTTAATTTATCAGTAATATTTTTAAGTGGGAAATGACTGAATAGAGTTGAGTAGTGTGGACCCACATCTTATAATATTATTATTTATAAATCTTTATATTTTTCATATGTTATAAGAATTGTTTTTATAAGAAAGAACAAGTACAATCCCCATTATTTGTCTCCCACAGAAGATATTTTATAGGTAGTCATGAGCACTATTATTTCAAGAAAGCCATTCCTCTAGGTGAAGGTGCTCTGAGAAATTCCCAACCTGTGTTCTGGAGGATTCTACTAGATATTCTGTGAGAAAAAAACAAGTCCGTGCTTAAATAAGTTGACTTTTGACTGGCTACTATAGACAGGGTGGGGCAAAAGTAGGTTTACAGTTGTGAGTAAATACAGTTTATTCTTGTATTATTATTTATTCTTATATTACATATTTTTCTTTTCTTTTAATTTTTTCAAGGTTTTATTTATTTATTTTTAGAGAGAGCAGAAGGGAGGGAGAGAAACATCAATGTGTGGTTGCCTCTCGTGTACCCTGTCCTGGGGACCTGGCCTGCAGCCCAGGCAGGTACCCTGACTGGGAATCGAATCTGCAACCCTTTGGTTCACAGGCCAGCACTCAATCCATTGAGTCACACCAGCCAGGGCTATATTACATATTTTTCCATACAAACAACTGTAAACCTGCTTTTGCCCACACATATATATATGTTTTTAATATAATACTCTTTGATATCCTACTGAACCCTGTTCCATGTAGCACATATTAGAGCAAGTGCCAGTTTGCTCAAATAAACTGTGGTTATGACATACATAATTCAGTCATTAAATATATGAAAAAGACAGAATTATGCTATTAAAGAAGTCATCCCTCTGTTTAAGCTGATTCTGATTTCTCAAATGATAAGCACAGTTCTCCCTGTATTTGATTTTTCCGTCATTCCTTATCAACTCATTTGTCATACATTAGTTCAAGGTTTGATTTTCAACGGAAGAATCGTTTATAGTAGAAAATGTTACCAAAGGAGAATGGTATGACCTATATGTCCATTCCAATCCCACCAATTTTCCTGATTCTATGCAGCTTCTATCAATTGTAACACCCTTTAATTATCCACTAAAATAGTGGTTTTCCAGTTCAAAGCGTTCAAAACCTACAAAAATTTATGTCTGGAGCAGTGATTAACAACACTGTTGTGGGCGGGGACCAGGGAACTGCAGCTAATTCTTCACAGTTTCTTCTTATGGGTGTCCTCAGGGTTGAAAAGCGTGGACTTAGATTTTGTAAATATCACTTGTCTCCTCAGAATGTTTGGTTCTTAAGTGAGTCAAGGAATTCACAAAAGCAATCTAAATGGAAATATACATCAGTACACTGGCTGGTACCATTTAGTGTAATTTGCTGACCTCAATATTTGTCAGTTTTTCTATAAACACATAAATTCTAATGTAATCTTAATTTGTAAAATCGCAAGAAAGGTTTGGCAGGGGTGACTTACTCAAAAGTTGAAAATTAGCACTACATTTAAGCTTTGAAAAAGGGTTATGTATTCTCCTTTAAATTTCTGTCTTTTGTATATGATGTTGAGTCTCTTTTTCGGGTGTTATAAAAATGTTCATTCATTCATTGATTCATGAAAGGCTTGTTTTCAATGTGCCAGGTACTGAACAGCTTTAAGCCAATGTTGCCAACTCAACTCCTGTATAAAAATGGCCAGTGAGATTACAAAAACAGCTGTATGACCTTGGAATGGTGTCGCTTCACTCAATAAATATTTACTGAGCAATGACTATGTGCCAAACATTGGTCTGAGCACTGATAATTATAACAGAGGTGAACAAGAGAAACATTACACAAGTAATTAGGACAATGAGTATAAATTAAGTACAATGAGTATAACTATAAGAGAAATAAGGTTAATCTTGGAGAAGTTACCTGGTCCTTATTCGTTCATTTAACAAATATTTTTGTTACCTAATATATGTTAGGCATTGTTCTAAGAACTAGAGGTACAGCAAGAAACAAGTCAAGTGCCTGTTCTCACAGAGCTTCCATGCTTAGGGAGGTCCAACCTGCAACACGGGTCCTCATCAGCACTGTGTACCAACAGAATTCTCCAAAGGGTGGGACTCATACCACTAGTGAAATATGAAATTGTGAAGGTTGTACACAGATTAATACAATAATAGTTACCATTCGTGTTTATGATTATATTTTATTTATGGCTCATAATACAGGATTTCCATTTGTGCTAGTGTAGATGATCTCTTCCTAACTGAATTTATTTAATTTTAAACAGTTAATTTTGGTCAAAGAAAAGTACTTTACAAGTAAGAATAGATTGTATGTAGACTTGGAAAAAAATGTTATGGTGATGCACATATTTCCAAAAAAAGAAAAACAGCTTTCACCTAAAATAAGATGTTGTTCAGGTATGAACAATATCATTCCATTGCCCAAATTCTCAAGATAAATTTTTCACTATTTTAAAGTTTTATAACTATATGATATAAATTTAATGCAAGGCAAGAGAAAGAAAACAGATTTAAAACATTCTTTATGCCACACTTCTGTAAACTACTTGAAGGCAGGGAAAATCTTATCTTATTCATAGTTCTCAACATAGTGTCCTCTACTTGGTAGGTGCTAAATAAATACCCGAAGAAAGATTGGGAGAGTTAATGAAGTAGAAAATGCTCAATTGCACCATTCAAACTACAGTTACTTCTCTGGTCTGACTGAATGTAATTAGCCATCGGGCATGAGAAAAGGAACAGTCTGTCCAAACTAGTCTACAAAGAACAATTTAGGACTCTGCCCTGAAGATTTGAAATCTGCCTTTCTAATAGAAGGAACATAAAAGAGATTAACCTTTCTGCTATGTAACTTCAGATCAATTGGTACAGTCTGCCTTATATCACTACCATGGAAGAACAGAGATAATGAAAAACCCTCACCAAGTTATATGCATTTTTAGAGGACTAATTAAATTATGACCCTGTTAAGTATTCCTTTACTACCATCATGGTCTTTGTATTATGCTAACATCCAAAGAGAACCCACAGAAACTATAAATTATAGAGTTCTCTTTGAACCTATAGAAAATTTTTTAAAAAGAGGGGCAACCTTTAAAAACTTGCACCCCAACAATTTTGTGTATAAGAAAAAATATCAAAATGCTACAAGATAGCTACTGTCCATATTTTCTGCAGCTTAAGAATAAAATTTTATTTCCCTTATTTCAAAATGTTACTTCTCACCATCTTTGGCTACTGAGGAGACCATTTTCTATTTTGAGACTTTGAAGAATTAAAAGTTGTTAAATTTTTTGCTAATAGAAAATCTTAAGAAATAGTTTAATGTCAAACAATGAAAAACATCCCTAGCTGGTGTAGCTCCATGGATTGAGCATCGGTCTGCAAATCAAAGGGTCACTGGTTTGATTCCCAGTCAAGGCACATGCCTGAGTTGCAGACCAGGTCCCCAGGATGGGGCATGCGAGAGGCAACCACACATTGATGATTCTCTCCCTCTCTTTCTCCTTTCCTTCCCCTTCTGTAAAATAAAAAAAATAAAATCTTTTTAAAAAGAACTAACGATTTATTATGATGAACAGTCCATATTTTTGGTTTTTTGCTGTGACAATTTGAAGAATAATTCTGCAATTGGCAATCTCTCACAATCACATCAGTTCAACCAGGATCTGTTCTCTTTTCCTTCCCAAACTGTGATTGTCTCACAGTTACCAACACACAAATGAAGTTAATACCCTGGTTCTGTTGATGTCATTCTTAGGTTTTCTTGTCAACTGTCATGAGAAATTTTCTCATTAGGCAGGTTGGCAAATGCCCACTGCCAAGTTCTCTTGCCTCATTAGAGCAATTTCATAAGCCTTTTTGAATCTATTCGGTAGAAATGGGATCCAGACATCCATGTCTGAAACAAAGTTTTCCCAGCAGTAATACCTCAAAGAGTGGTCATCTTTTTGCTTTCTCTTTTTTCTTGGCTGTGGTGTGAATTGTGTAGAATAGGATGAGGATGGACAGCTCAGCTTTTAAACTCTCCATTCTCTGAGGAACATGCATGTAGTCTCCTCAATATGAAAAATTGCTGGGAGCAGGATTCAGTCCCCGGTCCTGCCTAAGTTCACTGTAAATAGCTTGACAAGTGGGGAAAATGGCTTTTTTTCCTCTTGCTAATACATCTTCAATATACACTGTGTCTAGACCCACTTACAGTTGCTATGTCAGTCCTTTGACTACCCTTGCAAATCAATCAAAGGGTCTACCATTTCTCCGTAACAAAGCAAATGGTTTCTTAGTGCTGACTGACACTTCCATGATAAAAGATCCTTTACAGAACATGCATTTTGTAAATCAAAGCTATGGTAAATATAACACATGAGCATGCTTTCTTTCCAAAGACCAAATAAGCCAAGATTATTAATTCATTTATTTATTTGCATATTTACATTCACATTTTTGTTTGGGGGCATGTCAAGTAAGAGATTAGAAGCCAATTTCCACTCAAAAGCCCCAAAGAAGCAGGATGTTATTTTGTGGAAGTTATTTGATTGTTCTTCATAGCCTTTTTCTTTAAATTGGCATTTAGAGAACTAGCCACACAAGCTTCTCTGTACCTTCCTGCATGATACCATTTCTTCCTGTTCTCCTTATCTGTACCTGCGAGGATGCACAGCTTTCTCTTTTTTCTTTCTTGTGGGTTTGTGCAGTTTCTTGATGTTTGTGACAGGCCACCATAGGGGAAGCTTTTATCACCGTGGGGTTTGGAGGCCTCAGTAAATTGAAAATTGCAAATGAAATCCACTGGGCTTGAATTCATCAGCTATTATGTCAGATGACCTTTGGCAGCTGCTGATAAAAATGAGAGAATGTTAGCTCTGATCCAATTTTCAGCACTAACCATTCCTTTTCAAATCCATTCACAGTCAGGCAGCAGACACATGGGAAGTGAAAATGATAGGGTTTCAAGAGAACAGCATTGTGTTGCAGATTAAGATTTTCTCCCTCTATTTCTAGAGGTCGGCCCCCAAGCCCCTGTCTGGTATCTACCTATTGTCCAATCAGTTTCAATATCTGCTTCAGAGGACATGTTAGCCATCCTTACAGATAAGTGCTTACAGGAGAGAATGTTGGACTTAATAGTTTTGCTTAGGAGGCATCAAGGGTCGCAGTGTAGCAATATTGACTGGCACATGTTAGTTTAATCTGACATTCTAAGGAATGTGACACTAGATTCTCTCAGAGTTGTTGATCTCTAGGTGATTTTTGTTACCAGCTCTGGTTTTATAAAATTTCTTTTTGCACAACCATTTATATTCATGAGTCAGAGATATTCTAAAATGTCTATCATAGCCAAGCAAAGGCACTCTAAGCTTGTCTAAATCACGTACCAATGCCCAAATTATGAAACTGAGAGTCAATTGACGTGTGCCTTCTCTTCTTGCAATCCAGTTAGAGGTAAATGTCATCAATAGTATTGCAGGAGCTAGATTATCCTGAAATAAATGAGTTCCTACAAACGGGTGGGTTCCTCATTAAATGTAATAGATTTTTATCATGCAGGGGAAAAAATTAGACTTGCTCTTTTCCACCGAGGTAGCATGAACCAGCAAAATAACACTATGGATGGCTGAGTCATCAGTATGAATTTTCACCTCTGAAACACAGAAGCCTTCTGAAAATTTAAAAAAAAAAAAAAACCCTAAAATTGATCATTGTTTTTCTCATCTGATTGTTCAGAAAAGAAAAAATTCTCTTTCAATCTTTGGAAAGTGCTGAGTTTATTAAAGGAACAGTCCTAAACAAATGTGAAGTCAAGAAGCATCAAATAATTGAAATCCACATATCATTATAAGCCTTTTCCAAAACAATCTAATAAACTGAAAAATATTAAACCTGTACTTACCTAGTTTTTGTTGGTATGCAGATTTCCTTTTATGTTTTCTTTGGTACTCTATTGGTTAACATTATATTAAAACAGGTGTTTATGTGATAATAGGGTCACCAAAATACTTTTCATGGCACAATAATTGCTTTCTTTCTGATATACCAGTCTATAGCATATGGAATTATAGAGATGCTTAGATGACTCTTCTAAATGCCACTCCTTGGGGGAGTAGGTGCAAGGGGAAGGGGGAAAAGAGCGTGATTCTATAAGGTTCCTTTATAAGGAAAACAAATTAAGCACATACATATCAATAGGATGTATATTATCCATACAGTATATCTTACTTTTAAAAGTAATTACTTGAAGTTAGGATCTCACTGTTGTTTTCCCTACCTTTTCCTGATAATCTTAAATCCTTTTAAGAGAAGACAATTATCTGTTGACCAATGAGCATGGGTAAGTAAAATGTCAAATGAGGTGACCCCCCAAAACAAACAAACCATATGCACAGTAAAAGTTTATTATCATTGAATAATATTTTTTAAACATTTTATTTATTTATTTTTAGAGAGAGGGTAAGGGAGGGAGAAAGAAAGGGAGAGAAACTGTGATATGTGAGAGAAACATCAATAGGTTGCCTCTTGTACACCCCCAATCAGGGACCTAGCCCGCAACCTAGGCATGTGCCCTGCCTGGGAATGGAACTGGCAACTCTTCACTCTGTGGATGACACCCAACCCACTGAGCAATACCACTCAGGGATGAATGATATTTTAAAGGACTCAAAGTCAAGTTGTAAGCAATGATTGGATCTGAAATGAAGAAGGATCATCCAACCAAAAGGTATGGATTTGGGGCTGCCTTTGATGACCCCAGACGATTGATTTTCTAGACGTTTTTTAACCAAAGAAGGCACACATTTTAGACTCACAGGTTTAGGAAGCCTTGATACGTGATTTCCTGGCCCTACCTACCTCCGTCCATGTGTACCCCAGGGAAGTGATGACCTGGCTGGCTCTGTGAAAACACCACTGCAACTTTGAGTGATTTAGCCAAACCACCCTTCCAACAATGCAGACAACAGGTCTTATAAAAAAGCTGAAGTCTGCACCTTCACAAATTTGTCAGTGATTGCTGGCACACTTGCTCAGTCCATCCACGTTCATGCAGCAGGACTTGTTTCTCTGAGTTATACGTTCCTCAAACCTCTACCTGCCTTTAGGTTTTGCAATGAATACTACTTCTAAAGAAGCAAATGATTTAAGGATGAGCATGTTCTTAGGGGACTGCCACTGCAACTACAACAGGCCTAAGCCATTCATCTGGGACCCAGTCAGCTAACAAGTCCCTGCAAGAAGAAACAGCAGCACCCACACTTGGCGGGGCCATAGGGCCTTTCTGCCGCTGTCATCTGCATGCTCAGATAGATGGAGCAGTTACATAGGCCTGTTAAGTCTTATGTCTTCGTTATTGATTTATAGTATGAACTCAGCATGATTATTGAACCAGACCAGCCAGTGGAACAATTGAGTTATTGATCTATACCTAAGCATATATTTCCAATTTACATTTGGGGAGGAAATACATGGATATACCATTATTTCTGAGATTTTGTCCAAGGGCTTCAACAGAAATTTGGATACTTTATTGTTCCTACCTTCTGCCCTTTCATTGCCGTTTCTTCTATAGATACATTATCTGATAGAATTTCCTGTTGCGATGGGAATGTTCTACTCTACCCTGTCCAATGCTGGCCACATGTGACAGTTAAGCATTTGAAATGTGAAATGTGACTGAGGATCTATATTTGTATTTAATTTTAACTTTATGAGCCACCTGTGGCTAGTGGCTACCATACTGGGTAGAGCAGCAACTCTGTAGCGTACTAAACTTTTCTCCTCCCTTCATCAAAGCCACTCGTCAGAATTCTACCTCTGTTTCAAGACTCCATTTAAATACTACCTCTCTTACAATACCTTTATTGACTTTCACACCTTTACATTTCCCTGTCTGTCTCTGAATACACGTTATTTTGTTCCCTTGATCATTTTCTGCCTTGCATTGTAATCTCGTGCTCACCTACACCACAAGCTGCTGGAGGACAGGGACTGTGCCACCCAATGAGGTGCTTGCTGCAGGAAACATTTGAGGAATTAAACTGAGTTGTAGGTTTTATAGGAAGAGAGGACGTTAATTTTGGTTAGTTTTTGAATACATGCTAATTAGAGAAGCCCCGACTCTTTGTCATTCTTCTTTTCATGCCCTCTTTTTCAAGAAAATTTAGGGAAAGCCCTATTATTTCCCTCTCCTGATTTGTCTATTA
Organism: Desmodus rotundus; assembly: GCF_022682495.2. Lineage (NCBI taxonomy): Eukaryota > Metazoa > Chordata > Mammalia > Chiroptera > Phyllostomidae > Desmodus > Desmodus rotundus. The sequence goes on from NC_071388.1 coordinate 40,919,628, forward strand.
GCACTGAGGTGGAAGTATAAAGCAACACTGTTGTTATAGTTTCTCCTTTTGAGGATAGGAAACTTGGGGAAACTTCTCCCTCATCTTTGTAGACAACAACACAATGCTACACATGTAGGAAAAGCTCAGTATATACTATCTGAGTCAATGAATAAATGAATGAGAATTATTATCCAACTGTCAAATATAGTTAAGTCCCTGAACATGGAGTTGTACTTATATTGGCTTCTAATGTTATAAAAATTTTTTCTACAATATTCATATAAAATTCTACTCAATAACAAGGTCTAAGAGCTGTTCTATATCCTGTTTGTGGTAGGCATTACACAACTGAATGTGTCTGTCAAAACTCAGAACTATATACTTAAAAGGGTAAGTTTTATTACATATAAAATTTTCAAAGATGAGTATAAATATGTACTTCAGTGCATGCTTATAACTTAAAGTAGCTGTTTAGCAATTAGTATTAAATTAATGATATTTATATCATACTAATTTTTACTTGTGTGTTTCTGTGATGTCATATGACAAGTAACTGACTTTTGGGGAATGGTGAGGTTAATCTAATATAATTGTGCTGTGATTAAAAGTTAGAAGACTTTGTTTTGAAAACCAATTCTTCCACTTTCTAATTAGAAATATGACTAGTAATTACCACGTTATATTATAATAGCTTACACTTATTGAATGCATGCTATATGCCAGGCATGTTCTCAGTACTCTAAATTACCTCATGTAATCCTCCAGCATCCCTTATAATGTCAATATTATTATTTCCACTTTAAAGATGAGGAAAAAAAGGCACAAGATTAAGTGCCTTGGCAAAGGTCACACAGCAATTAAAGTGGTACTTGGCCACAGTAGATCCTCCACAATTTTTGGCATATCTGAATATTAGCATGGTAGAGATAGGAGGCAGGTTTATGCAGCACATATTGGCTCTTGCCACCGTACTTACCATCACTAAACTTGTCATCTCTTCAATAAAGAGGTAATATGCTGTTTTCTTTCCATCTCACAGGGAAGGCTGCTACGAGGGTCAAATGAGATATTAATATGAAAATGTGAATACCCCTTGACTTACTGTGCTTGGTCCTTGTGCTTGGTGTTCTACCTTGAGATCGGTGTGCCTTTTTGTGTGTAGGAAAGTCGCTGACCCCAAATATGCCTCATTCGCTGACAAAAGGCCCTCCTCACTCCCATTTTCATAGTCAGCAATGATCCCTCAAAGAAACCCAAGGAAATGAACAACAAAGATTTCAGCCTGCTGACACCTAATTATAGAGCAGAGCCCTTTGTACCATTTTTCCTTTATGAAAAATCGGGGAAAGAGGAAGAGGTAGAGCAGATGAAAAGAGAAGGAAATGGAGGTTGAAGGAAAAGGTAGGAGGGTCTGCCAGAACTCCCCGTTTCAGCTCTTTCCTCTGCCCTCTTCTGTTCACCTCTGCCGGGTGCCATCAGACTCGCAAACTGCTGGCCATCAAATGGCTTCCTGGTGTAAAACTTGTGAAAAGAATATTAAAATGCTTCATATCAGAGCATTTTGAAATTATTTCTCATTCCCTTAAAAATATACATGGAATGTGTGGAGCTTTTTAAAATGAGGTTAAATTGTCCTACCTAGTGTTACTTTGGATGTTTTATACCTATTCATTGTCTATGAATACATTTCTTGAACAGAACCACATGTCCATGCACTTAAGTTTGTTAGTCTATAAAGTCCCAAAATTATGTCCAAACAGATTTACAACTACAAAACAAACTTTACTAATCTGTACCTCCTACCAACATATTATATTAATTTCCATTTCATAAAAGCAATTATTCAGGTGAGTAAGAGCCAGTGGCTTTAAAGAGTTTAGGTTAGGTAGAGACCTTAAAGAAATGAAGCTGATTATATTAAAATATAAAATACTTACCGCAATTTTTTATACTTCTTATGAAAAGAGCTTCCTGAGGATATGCATTTTTTAAGTTGGGTAAGGAGAGAAGTTTTCAGAATCAGAAGGAAATTGTTTGAGTCAATCTGGCCAATGAATATTAAGTATAATTCAAGTCTAAAGCTGACATTGGCCATTACTTTTGATTGTGAATAATAACAATGAGAATACCTTTTATTTCTTAAGTTTACCATGTGCAAATGCAATACAAGGTGTATAACTCTAGATGGTACAATCAGCCCCCATAATTTTAATAAAAAATGTCTGGTAGATATCAGTAGCATCTGCTATGAGTCAGGTGGCTCTTCTTTGTGGCTTTCTTCTAAGTGATGATTCAAAGAAACACTTCCTTCCATTGTGTAAATGTGCCATCTCAGGATCTCTCACCTCTAGCAGTGGGGGAAAAGTAGAGAGAGCTCTATCTGCTCCAGCCGACATATGGCATATCGCTTCTCTACATTCTGTTGGTGAGATTTAGTCATATGACCTTACCTAGATTCTCAGGGAGCTGGGAATGTAGTTTGACTACATGCCAAGCACGGGGAACCTGTAATGTTGTGTCTCTCACGGCCAGGCACTGTGCTTTACATATTTTCATTTAATGTTTATAAGAACCCTGGAAGGTAGATGCAAAAAGTTTAAATAAGCTACCCAAGACACGCAGTTTGTGAATGATGAAACCAAGATTCAAACCCACCAAACAGTCTGTCTTTAATAAATTAATTTTTTAATGGACATGCAAAGAATATATATAAATGAACAAGAGATATGTAAAAAAATAAAACAGAGCTAACAACTTTGTTATGAGAAGTGTTCAGGCTCAAAAATAGTTAAAGAAATGAAAATTTCAGAGGGGAAAAATTTACATGTGAAATTAAAAACAGCAACAAAAAATTTAATGCTATACCCAATGCAGACAAAGGCATGGTAGAAAGAATATTGAGAGATGTGTCACTGAAGTACCAGTAGCGGTTGTTATATGGTGGTGGGTATAGGGGTGATATTTCTCACTGATTTACATTGAAAAGTTATTTTATTTTATAAAACATATGCATATGTCTATGAGGTCTATCCAGAAGGTGTCCAGCCATGTAATATGAAAAATAGAGACATTTATTGAAAAGGATACAAGATACAAGAAACATTGTACACAGGACAATGATACCTCAGTCCCCTTCAACGTAGGCACCTTGGGACCTCACACAATTCTACTAATCACCATCAGCTGCCGCATCCTATTTTCCTGAATCTCATTGACAGTCTGAACACTGTTCCTTTTTGGAGGTGATTTTAATTTTGGTGTTTACTGCCCCCACTGGCTAGTTCAGTGAAGTCGTCATTGTTCACACATGCACATTCCAGGCCACTCTCCTTGGCTGCCAGGTTACACTGATGTCACACAAACCATTCTCTGGACTTTTGGGCTGGACTTTTCTGGACAGACTGCCCATGTGCGTGCATGCACACACACATACACATAACAGCATATAACTGCTTGCAAGAAATTCTAATTGGGCTTTGGCTGGGCAAGAAATCCATGGTTAGCCCACACTTCAAACAAGAACTGTGCCCATACAAGTGAACATAGTGGCTTAAAGAAATATGGAGCACCCTGACACCCTGTCCTGTGTGGCTCAGTGGGTGGGGTGTCATCCTACGAACTGAAAGTCACCAGTTGACTCCCAGTCAGGGCACATGCCTTGGTTGTGGGCCAGGTCCCTGGTGGTTTCTCTCATACATTGGTGTTTCTCTCTCTTTCTCCCTCTCTTTCCCTCTCTCTAAAAATAAATAAAGTCTTTTTTAAAAAAAAAAAGAAAGAAAGAAGGAGACATGCATGGCCCTAAAAACTTTCACTACCTCAAAATAAAAATGTACCTCTGTTATGATTGTGAAAGAATGAAATTGATTTCTATGGATTGTGGAATCTGTCAACATTCCATGGTCACTCATGAGACTTGTGTCTTTTAAATTCATTTCTATAAGGAAATATTGGTTTTGCCATTCATGAAGCTATCAGAACATTAGTGAAGAGAGAATATTATCACATAGTAAAAATAAACCATCCTGGGTTACCTAATAGTGAAATGCATGTAAAGACTACAATTACAGAATAAAATGGTTTAAAAAGACCAGATCCTGAGAAATTGTGTGGGGATGGGATGGGAGGGTGGAATGTATTTACAATGTTTATGTTTCTGGTCATGTGGGGAAATCCATTCTCAATTCAACAACCAACTCAGACATGACTCTTTTGTCCCGAGAGGAAGTCTTTAACCACCTCCCTCTTTCATCACGACAGCACAGCGACACAGACTCAAGACACGTACTTAAAGACAGGTCTTTTCTCATATTTCTGTACTAGAAAAGACAAACTTTCGTGAAAATCAGTTGATAGATAGTTGCTACTAAGTGAATTTTGAGAGATTCAATGAACAGAGTTCAAAAATAATCTGTAAATAGTAAAATGTCCCAAACTAAGAAAGTGACTAAAGTTAATATAGATGAGTATACGACCAGAAGAATATGGAGACAGCAATATAAAATGTAAAGAAATAGAAAAAAGATCTCTATAACCAGGGAAAAAAAGAAAAATCTAATGTGGATAATATTTCCCTGATCAAGGCACAGCATAAATTTTCTGACTTTAAGGCCCATTTCACTAAAGCTAAATAATGGGTTTGCCTTGCTAAATACACAGGGTTCTCAAAAACAAGCTTCCAGGTTTGCATTTGTCAAAGAAACTGTTAGCAACAGTTATTTCTGTAACATGGCCAGTTATTATAACAGCATTTTAACACTTTGATACAGTATTTCCCCAAGTGTAGTTTATATAGTATTGATTTTCAGATATAGTAATAAAATATTATATAAGTGATCTTTCCTGTGTGGGTGAAACAGATTATAAAAAGATTTATTTATGAGAAAACTTATCAGACCTTTTAATACCAGTGATATGGATCTGCAGTGGGCAGGGGAAAGAGGGAAATAGTGTTTGGCATTTCACCAATGGACCCTATTTTTGCTGTGAAACATATTGAGGGACCAATGTCTTTTGGATCATTCTTTGGAAGCACTGATTTGACACCACTGCTCTTGAACAACAGAGGGCTTTATCTTTAGTTGTGAATGGGAGGATAACGCGCTGGTTAGGACTATGGATCCTGGAGCCAGGCTGCCGGTGTTTAATCTCTGACTCAGTGAGAACTCTTGGGCACATTACTGGACCTCTCCTTGCTTGTTTCTCCCTTTCTAGGGTGGGCATAACAGTAGTTCCAGACTAAGAGAAAGTTGTTGTGAGCATTAATTAAACTGACACCTTTAAGGTACCTAGAACATTTCCTAGCATACGGTAAACTCTCAATATTACCTTTTGGTTACTAAGGCAAGCAAGAAATTGTACCAAATGAACATCCTTCTTTACTAGGACAACTCCAAATCTACTTTAGGTTACAATATACAGGACATCTTTATTTTGTACGGAGGTTTTATTCCAAGACTGTAGATGATGATTCATTTTTTTAAAAGTCTAAATGTGTGATTAAAACTAGGGAGTTTTTTTTACAGCTTAAACATGTGACCATTTGAACCTTTTCTTTTTCCTGTTAAGACTCTACTTCTTACCATGTTGCAGTGATAGAGTGATAAATGAGGTTGTTTTTACTTTTGTTTTACTATCAATTTCCCAAGATGACCATATCCTATCACTGAGGAATATCTCTTAACTTCCACATCCATGAATAATCAGAGCACTTAGGTTTGATTAGTGCTTCGATAATACATTTTCACATACATAAGAGCACTTCTGCGTCTTGCTGTACCATTCATTTTCCTTTAGCGCAGGCTGTCTCCTTGGCCCCATTTGTTTCCTTAAGAAGAATTTCAGACAGATAACAAGAGGTTAACTATCAACATAAGCTTTGCTACTTATCACCCTATTACCCCTAGCAAATGACCTGCTGCTCAGACACCCAGTAGCTGGATCTGACCCTGTTGCTCCAGCTCTCTCCTACCGAGGTCACACACTGCCATTGTCTAGAGGCTGTCTTGTTGGCCCCAAAGACCCTTTATTCTAAACCGCAGGCCCCGACAACCAGATCTCCTACATCACAATCTGTTTTAAGGAACCCTTGATCAGCCTCTCTTTCATAAACCCTTCTGGGGAAAAAAATAAGAAAAACTGTAAATAATGATTGTTAATATTCTCAAGGAAGTCATACCAATTTTCATGTTGACTTTGCTCAGAAAGAAAAAATTTACATTATTGAATTCATCAGACAAACAATACTTGCAACTTTTTTGTGGGAAATGTTTGTTCAAAAATTACCTGTTTTTTTTTTTGTTTAGTTTTGCAACAACAACAACAAAACCAAATGTGACCTGTCCAATAAGTCCCAGCAATGAAGTAATGGGGCCATCACTGTTGATAGAAATGGCCAGAGTGCTCCCCATGTCTTTGAAGCTGATGCCCAGATTACTTACAATCTAGAGGATGTAGATGTGTTTACACTACTGAAAAAGAAAGAAGCAGGATTCTGAAATTAATGATTAATAGCTGAATGGTATATACTAATGATGGTTTTCTTTGTTTTACTGAATGACTTATTCAGATTTTCCCATTTTAAGAATTCCAAGATCCTAAAACACAGATTAATTACCCTGATACTCATCTGTTCTCTCAGCTTCCTTAAATAATATTGCCCAAATTTTTGTATGTTTTTTATTGTGGTAAAATGTATATAACATAAAATTTGCATTTTAATAATTTTTTAAAGATTTGATTTGTGTTGCAGTTGGCTATTTTTGTAAAGATTTATCTTTTAAAAAAATGAGATCCCAGCTAAACAACAAATAACCTATAGATGATGTTTTATAAATTGTCTAGGTCTTTTTCCCTCTAAAAATTAACCTGAAATTTAATAGTCAGGCCTGTATTTTATCTACATTCAAGTTACTGAATATGGGAACAACCTTCTTTCCAATTTTAATAATTTTAAATGTGTAGTATATTAGTATTAATTACATTCACAATGTTATATAAGCATCTCCACATTCTATTCCAAAACTTTTCAGTATCATACTATTTTGATTACTGTAGATTTACAGTAAGTTTTGAAATCAGAAAGCATGAGTTGTCCAACTTTGTTCTTTTTCAAGATTGTGTTGGCTATTTAGGGTCCTTTACCCATATAAATTTAAGGATTGGCTTACCCATTTTGGGTGGAGTGAGTTTGTTAAAATTTTTATAACAATTGCTTTGAATCTATAAATAGATTTGAATAGTATTGACATCTCAACAACACGATCTTTCCATTAAATAGGATGTCTTTTAATTAATTTAGATCTTCTTTAATTTCCTTCAGCAATTTTTTACAGTTTGTAGTATATATTTTTCATTTCCTTGATTAAAACTATTCCTAACTCTTTTATTCTTTTAGATGTTGTTATAAATGGAATTGCCTTCTTAATTTCCTTTTGGTTGTTCTTTTCTGTTGTACACAAACACAACTGATTTTTGTGAGTTTGTATTTTACTCTGCAACTTTGCCAAATTTGTTCATTGGCTCCAGTAATGGGTATATGTTGGGATTTTCTATACATAGGATCATGTCATCTAGGATCATGTCATCTGTGCCTAGAGATAAATATACTTCTTTCTTTCCAATTTGCATGCCTTGAATTTCTTTTTTCTTATCTAACTGCTCTGTCTAAAACTTCCCATACAGTGTTGAACAAATAGCAGGTGTTTTGATCTTGTTACAGAACTTAGGGGGAAAGCTTTTAGTCTCTCACCTTTAAGTGGGTTTTTTCATTAATGCCCTTTCTAATGTTAAGGAAATTCTCTTCTATTTATAGTTTTCTTAGTACTTTTATTTTGAAAGTGTGTTGGACATTATATCTTGAGGAGAGAATAACAAGAACATTAAAAAAATACCCTCTTTCCTTGGTCTCTGGGTCTCTTGCAGTACTGAAATTTCTGTGTCATTACTTATCTAATAGGAGCAAACTTATGCCTGACCAATGGAGGGAATCACCCCCGATTCTGTCAGGTATCTGATATACAGCCTTTGCTGCGAACCTGGACAGTTCTGCATTCTTAGATCATGATTTACCACTTGTGTCTATGAATCCAAATACACACTGGCCTTGGGACTGGGTCTCTTGACTCACCAAAAACACTTTAGTCTCCAATCTCAGCTCCTCTCACTAGATTGACATTATCTGCAGAATCCCAGTTTCTACATTAATAACTTCTCTTTACCCTCAAGCTGTGGCCCTTTTTTCAGTTCCTCATGACCTACCAAGACTTAAATCAGCCTCTCAGCATTGCTTGTCAAGCCCCCCATAACCCTTCTCTGCAAGGTGTCTGGGCATTTCTGATGCTCTGATTGTTATGGTCACCTCTGGCTTTGAGAGCCTATCTCTGCAGAGTTCCCACATGACTTGTGCACCACACTTCCTACTCTCCCATCTAGGCTGATCTAAGGATAAACCTCAGCCTTCTCTCATTTCACAAAAAAAAACCACTCACACAGATGCGTGTAGAGCAGAATACATGGAAAGTTTGGGTTATAACCCAGTAACAGAACAGCAGATTTCATTATACTTTAAAAATCTGCTCAACCATTTGTACTGATTGGAGGTCCAGTCTTCCTCCCTGTTGCATTTCCCCCTCTGTCTTTCACTGCAATGCTTATTTTACTATGCAGAGCAGTTCAGTTCTTTTCAGTCTATTCTAAACTAGGTTCTGGCATCCAATTGCATATCAATAGACTCATTCTTGGGCTAGGTCTCACCCTCCCTTCTTCCCTCCACCAAGAAGAAAAGAATAGTATAGAGATATTTTGTCCTCCTTATATGAAGTTGGCCACCTTCCTCAGAAGATGCAAAAGGTCAGCTTGAGTTTTAAATACTTGGTCTCTCTCTCTCTCCTCCCCCCCAATACAGGTTAAATACTTAAATACTTTATGCTAAAAGTTAGGGTATCATATATAATGCCCTAATCCTACGATTCCCAAACTGTGTATAGACGCGCCCCAGAGTACTGTAGTGAACTCACAGGGGTTGCCATGGGATATTTTATAATTTTGAGGAAAACACAGACTTTGTGCAAACTACCAGCTGTAGGCGGTTTGCAGTTTCAATATTAGATTTTTCTACCTTCTTTTGAATGATTCCGTATCTTTGCAAAGCTGAGTTATCAGTGGTTGTTTTGATAAAAAAAGCAAGTACCATACTAAAATCAATATGAAACAGGAAATAGGACGGTGAGAACAAATCTGATTCCAAGGATTGAAACATTTTGCAGCCAACGACTGCTCACACCCCATTAGTAAGTAATTGTGATTATTTAAGAATAGAATAAAAATATTTTTCTCTAAGTTTATATATATTATTTTTTCAAAGGCCACTAAGTTGTTAAGATATAATTATGTTTTAAGTCCTTTGGACCTTACCACTTAACAACTGAAACTATTAAGTACTTCCTTTGGCCTAGAGGCACTGTGGGAAAAAAATACCAAGAAAATTTAAGAACCTCTGTTCTACTTTCATATACATGTAAGCCAAAAAAAAAAAAAAAACAAAACAACAAACCTGTATCTAACATAACAAAAAGGTAGCTAGATGAACACAAACGGCCAGGAAAATCAATACTATAAAAAGCATTAATTTACAAGAACATTATTGTGATTAGTGTTCTCTCTGTTTTTAGTATAAATACCTGAAAAACTTTAAATGGTATAAAAACTTTAAGTAAGGAAAGTCTTGGAAGAAAGTCAAACACTGATTAATAAAACATTTTAAAAAATGAGATATTCTGGTTAGTTAAATATTTCTCATTAACAGAATGTTAACGAAAAATCCTCTACCAGCTTATAAAAAAGCATGTTGGCCATTCTTCTGTCTTGCTACATACAATTTACTAAATATAATTAAATTTTCTTTTGGTGACTAAGCAACTTGATAAGAGGTTGAATCACTTGCTCAGGGCTACAACCATGACGAGTGGCAGAACCAGTGTCTGCAACTAGACGTTCAGGCCCCAGCACTTCAGCAATCCATCGGGTTCAGTGAGTTTGGAAAATACTACGTATTATATTCCACTTAACAGAGTTGATGTCCACTAGAATATTAAAGACTGAGAAAGCTGAAAAGAAAGAAGTTTTAAAATGTGGTTTACTTTGCATTTCCAAATTCATTGGCCCCCAAATCCCCACATGCTCTTTTGCCTGGCAGCTAGGCTGTAGTGATGAAGAGTGTGAGCTCTGGAGTCCGGCTGCCCGGTTCCCATTCCAGCTCAACCTTAACCATGTCACACAACTTCCCTAATCCTCACTTTCATCACCCATGAAATGGAAGTAATACTAATACCACTTCAAAGACTTGTGAGCATTGGGTGAGAAAGTGCATGTAAAGCATGTACTGAGCGCTCTACAAATTTACCTAAAAATGTTAACATTCCTCAGAATTAGTGTTTGTGGAACATAATTTAACATGCCACCATAAGTATTCAGACAAAAGCACTTAAAATGCATACACAGGTAATTGCTACAGGTCTGTAACATGCCACTGAGCACACAAAATTTATTGGAAGGCTTTCAGGTAGCACAAGTTTGTGAGAGAAACAAAGGATTATTTGCAATCGTGGAAAAGTCTAGAGTTTTCAATCAGGGAAGAAAGACCAGGCGGTGTTGTGGTCACTGCTGGGCCTGGCTGACGTCTCCCTAATCACTGTTTGCAGGCATTCAGCTGGTCCCTGGAAGGATCAACGGAACGCTGGTCCTCAGGGCAGACCAGCACAGGGCCCAGAGAGAAGGGAGCACCGACTCCTGCTGCTCCTCTTACTCCAGCTGATGGGAAAGGAATACCTACCTTTCCACTAACTTAACCCTTTTATTCACCTGACAGAAAGAAATGATGCTCTTTTTAGTGGTTGCTATTCCCAAAGAAAGATAAATCATGTTTTCTTTCTTTGAAACAGAAAGTGGAGAATCATGTAGAGAAACTACCAATTGGTTTTCTCCTTCTGAAATGAAGGGGCATTTGATGAAATCATAAAAGACAATACAGAGGAAATATGTCAGGCTTCACTGAGGTTGGTAAATTTGAAAATTCCTTGGGAGACCTAGGACAACTACCATTGCTATTGTTCATATACCTGTGTAGCTATTACTTTTCTATACAGCAAGGTATTTTACATACTACTGAAGAACTTTAATTGCCTAAAATCACTTCATTGTGGTCAGTTATAATTTCATTACATTTACACAGTGGAACAATGGAAGATTTGTTAATATTAATGTACAATTGGGAGACAAATAGTTACACTAGACTCTAATAACCGAAGAGATTTTTTTCTCAAAGAAGAATGCAATACTATGTTTCTACAATGTTCCTTGGCCACCTGCTTTTCTGTATTAAGCTGTCTCCTCAATGCATTAGTCATACAATTTATACCTGGATAGGGTTGCATGGCTTGTCAAGAAATCTTTATGCAACACAACATTACATAAGTAGGCTGCCTGATGTATCATTCCTTGCTGTAAAAATGTTTATCTTTCCTGAATGCGATGACGAGCAGTTGATTCATTTGTTCATGTCTCTCTGAGGATGATTTATCAATGTCAATGATACTTAGAGATCTGAGAGTAATTAATGTTGTCACAAGTAAAGTTAATATAGCAGCCCCACTGAAGGTATCCAGGGAAAACATTGATTCTTGTATGGTTAAGATCACTTATTTTGTGACTGAAACTCTAACAAGTCAACCTCAAGAGTTCATTACATTTTTATAAACAAATTGGAGAACAATATGGAGTACACACACAAAAAAATATCCCCCCAGTTCAGATGTTACCTTTACCCAAAATTAGCTCACAGAACCAAGATAAGCCGTGTAAACCTCACCTCTTTGCTTTTTATTTTCTCTTGTGGTACGCAACAGCAGTTTAATGTTTTATGTTGGCAGTTCAGAAATTTAAAGCACTATTTGTTGTGCAAATTAAAATATATTTGAACCATGGCATGTTTCTGAATTCATCAAAATCATCACATGTTATGCCATCCTCTGATAATCCTCTGCTTTGTTTAGATGAATCTCAAAACTTTGCTCTTGTAAAGTAGTGGCAGGAAAGAAGCCAGCTCTTTCAGCAGATTCTGTCTGGCTGCCCAGCCCTCTGAAGTTCGGCAGGCGATAAGCACTTGGTGGGTGAAGTCTCTCCTGGTGGGAGGGGCAGGGCAGTACAAAATGGCACTGGTGCCGGGTACAACCTCACCTAAGCAGAAATTGGAATTTGAGGAGATTGCAAGGTGAAAAGAGAGTGCTTGTGTTGATTTTTTTTTAAACAGGGAAGTTGGTGCTACATACAAACTGTTGTGGAAGTATATCAATACCTATTTAATTTTCATTGGAAAAAAAAGTGTCTTTATTGCATTCTTCTTACCAGTAGGTGTTTCAGGATGTATTTTGGTAGGGCTGCAGAGCTGTGAACAATTTCTTTCACTCTCCCCAAGAGATCAGGATATTCTCTCTCTCTTTATTCCTCTCTTCTTTCTTCCTCTCTCTCCCCCCACCTTCCTTCCCTCCTTCCTCCTCCCTCCCTCCCTCCCTTCCTTCCTCCCTCCCTTCCTTCCTTCCTTCCTTCCTTCCTTCCTTCCTTCCTTCCTTCCTTCCTTCCTTCCTTCCTTCCTTCCTTCCTTCCTTTTGGTGTTTCAGATTGTTTGTGCTTCAAAAGTTTCAAGGTATTTCTGCGTTGAGGAAAGTTGGCTCCATACTCAAATTAAAATATATCATTCTTAACTTCCAAAGAAATTGCATTTATCTATAGACAAATGCATAGAAGTCAGGCCTTCTTTGACACTTAGAAAAAAATAAAGAGATAAAAACCTTCAAATAACAGAGAGGGCTTCGGTGGCCTTGTGTTGTTATGGCATATTAATACAGAACACTTCAGAGTCTTAATTTACTTGAGCAGCCCCTGCAAAAATTTATGCCAGAGAGTGGGAAAAAGCTTGGCAGCCAGAGAACTAGATGCCAAATGGTTCCTCACTGGCAGTGGCATCTGGATGGGAGGTTGGCCTGCCTCCGGGACTCTTGGCCAACAGCACTGTTGTCTATACAGACGGCTGTGTATCTGTGCAAGAGTCCAATAACTGTGTGTGTATTTTAGAAAGCTATTATTTCTGGGCCAAAGATTTCATTTTTGCATCTGTTGGCACTGACTCTATATTCAGCAGCCCCCATTCCCACCCGCTGCTACGTTTTAGTTTTCTGATCAAAAACATTGCACATAAATGGAATGGATTAAGAGAAGAAAATATTTCTTAATATTTTTCTTAAATCTAAGAAAACACATAGGTATGACATTGACATTATTCTAATGGTCTGTCTTCATTTCCACAAGCCATGAATAATGTGAAAATTCCAATCTCAATGAAAAATCTCCTTGATCTTAGCAGGATTTTGATAGAACCTAATTACAGAACTATCAAAAGTTACTTTTTATCAAAAATGTAATGCACCATTAAGAAATTTAAAGTCAAGTTACTCTTTCAATGTTTCCAGAGTAACAAAATTATTTTACAATTTTATGTGTACTTACTGCAACATGACACTGGGAATTGCCACACATCCAGTTGAAGTCCTGCTTTATTGTGCAGGGTTCCAGCCTCTCAACCTTTTGAGATTCTGCTACTTCAAAGTTATTTGCTTGGAAGACACTCCCAACACTAATTTAATGGAAACAACACCTATCAAATGGCCCCTTTACACAAGATGTGGGGGATGCAAAGTTGAGTAAGATATCTACCAGAAAAAGTTTATAACTTTTTTTCCATGTTGATGAAGAAAATCGGGAACACTTTAAAACAAGTAAAAAGAACACCAGGAAAAAGAAATAAAAGCTAAGTGGACATCCACAGTGCCATATGGAATATGCTAGGAACAGGGATAAGATACACAATTTTATGTGCATCTTACAGAGGCATTTCAGTTGAACTCATTGTTTTAAAGCTGGAAGGGACCATGAAGATCATGTATTCAATATCCTTCTCCTATATTTTTGATAAGGAAACTGATAGCTGAAGAGAAGTGATTTGGTCATGTTCGTACAGTAATTAGTAGGAGGACACAGATCCAGTTCCCTCTCAGTGCTACTCCTCAGAATTTTAGAGCTGTGATATCCTTAAAATGAAATTTGCAGGGAAATCCTTTAAAATACCATGGCATAAATTCATAAGATAATAGTAAAGAGTGAACCAAGATTGGGGAATTACTGTGGGGTGATAATGAGAGGAAGAATAAAGTTACTGCCGTTACAAGCAAGTCTCTGGCCAAAGTGGCTGGGGCATGACTCCTAGAAAGATAACTGAAATCAGCCTATGGATGTTGCAGTTAATTGTGCAGAAGGCACCTGCCACAACTCTTCTCTCTCCCTATGGCCTACAGACATCTTTATAGAGAAAGGAGGTATGTCCAGAAGCTTATAGATGACCATAATATTGCCTCCAAAAGCCCTTCTCCAACTTGGTAGTGTCAAGATTGTTTTCTGAGTTAAATGAAGTAATCAACATGTGATGGATTGGAATCATGTTGAATTTGATAATCAATACACAAAAATCAATTAAAAGAGGCCAGAGGATCTAGACCAGAAGGACTCCTACATAATCTAAAAGAATTAGCAGATCTGAAGGAAGAACATGTCAATTAAAAGGGAGGTTGGTCAACCACATGGGCAGTGTCCATCCCATAAGCATCCTGGGAAAGGCCCCGGCCCAAGGACCCACCTGTATTAATCATGCATTTTATTTATGTATTTCCCAGTGTTTTGACATCTGGAGCCTTGCTGACAATGGAGAGGGTGACCCTCCCAGGGCTGGCTATCTGCTAGAGATTGCAAACAACTCAAAGCAACTCTTATATGCAAGCCAACCAATTCAAAGCCCATTCCCCCACACCTCCCTACCCCTGTATCTAGCTTTTATACTCTGGGTCACTATCCACCAGCTATAATCACTCCAGGGCCAGGTACCAGACAACTAGAGACAGCCCCTTATCCTGAGAACCTGTTGAAATTATTCACATCAAACCAGCTTACCCTCTCTTTCTCATTCCTCCCCTCAAAATCACAATTTGGGTTCTTGCCCACATTTTCTCCTCACTCCTTCTGGCTCCTGACCAACCTTGGTGCCTTCCTGTGTGGACACCTTACATAGTATGCTGTGCCTCCTGTTTCTAGGGACCTGGGAACACAAAAACTCCTTCCTTCATAACAGCCATTTCCATGTCTGTGTGTTTTGTCATACCTGATTCAAACAAATTCCAGGTACATTTTGAAACCACCACTCTGGGGCCAGTGGCATTGAGCTAGCATGTCTAGTAGCCTGAAGTCTTTGAACAATCTATGCACACAACTACCACCTACTGTTTCTTTTCCATTCTGACTGAATATCCTGCTGCTCTAGTTTAGTATGTCAGGGGGCATGTCTATAAGAACAGAAGATTCTGCATCAGTCTCTATCACATTTCTCATGAACAGATTAATAAATTAGATTTCTAAGTTTCTGTACCAATCATGTGAGTTTAGTTAGTTCATTACTGGTCAGCTCTTTATCATGCTGACATCCGTCTTGTGTGCCTGTATGATGAGGGTCATGGTCTAGAGCAGGGGTATCAAATTCGTTTTCACCGGGGGCCACATCAGCCTCGTGGTTGCCTTCAAAGGGCAGAATATAATTTCAACTCCTTAACAGTTAAAGAGTAGTTACATTTATACAGCCCTAAAATTATTTCAGCCCTTTGAAGGGAACCACGAGGCTGATGTGGCCCCCCGGTGAAAATGAGTTTGACACCCCTGGTCTAGAACCTTGCTCTTCAAGATGTGATCCAATAGCATCAGCATTACCAGGTAGCCTGATAGAAATGTAAAATTGAACTTCAGGTCCTACTCTAGATCTACTGAATCAGAATCTGTATTTTAACAAGTTCACAGGTGATTTGTATGCACATTAAAACTTGAGAAACGCTAAGTACTTAAATGCATGGACTAGCAAATTATTTTTTAAAGTACCAAATAGTAAATATTTTAGATTTTATGGGATACATGGTCAATGATGCAACTACTAACTCTGCTATTTTGGCCCAAAAGCAGCCATAGACAATATGGAAGCAAATAAGCATGGCTATGTTCCAATAAGACTTATGTATAGACTGTAATTTGAATTTCATGTAATTTTTACATCACGAAAAGTTTTTTTAACCACTTAAAACTATAAAAACCACTTTTAGCTTCTAAGGCCTTGCAAAAATAGGTGGCAGGAAAGATTATACTAGTGGCCATAGTTAGCCTACCCTTGCTCTAGTCTAGACCATGGAAAATTCAATAGATCAAGTTGTTCTACGAAAAGAGGCATTCCCTGTTAACCTCAAACCCCATTTTAAAGTGAGACATTTCCTCTTTAAATTATCAGAGTTGGTTACTTTTTTTTTATTTTCAGAATACTTGATAAAACACAATTGAGTTGTTTCTAATAATTTAGGATTTATGACTTTACAGGGCCACAGGAATTCTAGAAGATAGGTGTAGCAGTTAACAGTCGAACTGTATCATAATATGGAATATCAGTGTTTTAATCAAACAGGCAATTTTCAATTTATTTCATGGGGTTGCCTGGGTTATCAGACCATGAGAAGCTGTGAAGGAGTGACAGACCAGTGACCTTCCTACAATAATGCACACGTATGCAAGTATGACCAAAGCGCACGTGACAAAGTGCAGACAGAAACAGGCGTATAGTACCCATCACCTGGTCTCTCGGTTCTCTGTCACTGTTTGTGCCGCAGGGTATCTACATGGAAGCAGGCCGCGGTCACCGTCAGCCTGCCACCATCTAGTTCCTCTACCCGTCAGCCACAGAAATGGTCTGGCCTCCTCCACGGGGTTCATTTTCCCCAAAGAGATGAGGCAGTTGCCAATGCAATTCTATTTAATGATATGAAGTGGGTTGATGAATTCAGAATATTACTTTTACTGTTTGAGTTATTAGGTTTTTTTCTTGGATTGGATTATCTAAGAAATAAAGCATATCAGTCATGGTGCTTTAAGTAGTCATTTCAGATACCTAAAGCTCGCATACTGATACACTTATATTTCTAGACATCCAGTTCACAATAATATTTTTATAATTTGAAGGAATTTTTACTTCCTAAACTAAACCTTATTACATAAATGTCTAAGTTTACATATTTATCCACAGTTCTAAAGCTTGAATATACATGGTAATCACCTAGGGAATTTTTTTTAAGTCAAATGCCCAAGAGGCTCCTCCCAAGACTTCTCTATTTAAAAAAAGAAAAAAACCCTCCCAGGTTGTCCCGATGTCTGTTGGTTGAGAACCACTGCTTTGGCAGTTACCAAACAAGAGTGCTACACTTTTTTATTAAACATGGCTATTTTTTCTGAAAGTTTTGTAAGACACATTTTTCATCATTTAAATGGGAATGGGAAATACTAGTAAAAGAAAAAAAATTTTAATCATTGTGATTCTGCATAAAAACTACTTCCAGAATGTTCTTCGGATCAGTATAGATACAACTGAAGCTATAAACCTCCTCTATTTTTGCTTTTTTATCTAGATAAATTGGCTTTAGGCATTAATTAAATGTGATTCAACAAGCACATATGCCCTGATGGCCTAAAAACAAGGCAATTTTATTCTCAACACTGTTTCAGAAACTGTAATCGCACTATACTGCCTCTTCTGTACAGTCATCACTTTCATTCTCTGTTAGATGATCGATGCCAGAATAGATATATAATGAATTATAAAAATAAACTTGCTTTGATGATACTTTGTTGCTGTTCATGCTTGGTTTCTTACTATCTCATTTCCAGCAGAATATGGGACTGTGCTAAATAATCATTACTCTGATCTGTATCTGCCATCACCCCAGAAGTGTTTGAAGACATTCCTGTGTAGATTTGGGAGGACAAAACAGTGTGCCCTCTTCTAGCCCCTGCCCCATCCTGTCAACTCCACCATCTGTGCCTCTGAGAAGCAACTGAACAACTCAGAGGAGCACCTTAGGGTATCAACTACCCAGAGATACCACTCATCTTTTCTCAATTTGCACTCAGGGATAAGTGGGCATAAAGTTTTTTTTTAAATAATTTTTGTTATTATTTTGGAATGTGTGGAGTAAAAATAAATTAAGTTGTTAAAACATGTCATCATGTGTAACAGAAACTGAAGATAATTGGACTATTCAAATTTCAAACAGTTGTGTTAATAATAACTAAATTTTATTTATTGAGTGCTTTATATGCAAGGCACTGTGCTAGAGTGCTTTATATATATTATCTCATTTAATCCTAACAGTAACACTATAATACAGTTGGAAATGCTCCCATTTTACAATTAAGAAACAAAAAAATTAGATGAAGTAACTTACCCAAACTCACACAGCTAGTTAACAGAACCAAAGTTTGAAAGCAGGTCTTTAGGCTTCCAAAGCCCACAATCCTAACCATGCTCTACATGCTCCCAAACCAGCACAATGAAAGCAAATAGCTTCCTGTACTCTGACCTAAAACAAACAAACAACGACAAAAAAAAGGTGGCCTGGGTTGCTTCCATCATTCACACTTTGCTTAACTTATGCACAAAATTTGAGTCTTGGTTAGTAATTGGTCAACTACAACAGATTAGTCACCTCTTGACCAATCTGTTTGTAAGTGGTCAATTCAGTCGAAGCACCAAGCTGGCAGCAGTTTTGAGCAACTGCCTCAGGAAGAGGGTCCCTTCAGGATGGGATTGAGACACGGGACTAGGACAACTCAGACTGCCAATGTTTTCAGGGAAAATATCCAACCTGAGGAAAAAAATCAATCAAAAAATTTTAATAAGTAAACATCACACACCTTAAGTTTGTGTCTGTGTTTTTTAGCATGAACATTCCTTAATATTATTGTATATATATATGTAAATGATAAAACGAATATATGTGTGTATGTGTATGCACTCACACAGATTACCAGCAGGTGAGCATAAATTAAACCAAGTGTGAATCTGGCTATTTTTTAGTCTTTTTTTCCACACCTGGTAGATTATAACTCCTACAGGTCATCTTGTCAAAATACAGTTTTAGTTCTGAAATAAAATAACAGAGGAGAAGCAAATACAAGCTATTATAACTCACTGCCAATGTTGCCAGATAACTACAAAAAAACCAGAGTGTCTCAGACAGAAATATCAATAACTTTAATGCGTGCGATTTGTTAACAGGGAAGAAAACAAGCAAACTTGCTCTCCGATGACTGTCACTAATATTTATTCGTCCAGTGACTGTTAATCAAACCAAGTTTACAGTCCCGTACAGCACCTGTCACAGGTGCTGATCATTAATCAGCTATTACAGCAGTTTATTCTGCTGCTGACAACTCGCAATTTTCTACTGATTCAGCTAGTTTGTCAGGTGGGAATTATGGCATAGCGCATGTGACAAAACACATCACCCTTTTTTTTTTTTTTGCATTTTCAGGCTCCTCTCTCCTGCTTTCTCCCCCTTTTTAGACAAACAATATCTGGGAACTCAGAAGTAATAAGGCGGAATGCATAATTAATTACCCAGCTTGCTCTAATTAGGGATGAATAAGTTGTGTCCCTCTCATCATCACAAATGTGGTGATGGGTAATACCAGTTTATGCTGTATTAACTGCAAATATGCAATCCTTCTGAGAGCACTTTTGTTGATGAATTTGATGAATGTGACAATAATTAGCAGAGACAGATGAGAGCTAAATTACTACTGACAATGTAATGCTATCCTGCTCGAGGGCCTGGGAACGTGGCAGGATAACATGGCAGGGACCTGGGCCTCGTTTCTAATTAATAGTCTTCTTCTTCTTCTCCTCTTTTTTTTTTTTTTTTTTTTGCCAGTGGGGGGAAAAAAGGAGTAACGGTAATTGTTTTCGTCAAAGGCTGCAGGGAGTTATCAGGGTAATAAAGTTAATTAGCAGAACAAACATCCTTTCACTGCCTTACCAGTCTGAGGAAAAGAGGGTAATTCAAACTGCAGAAAGATATGACTAGATGGGATGATAAGAAAAGAAATTTTACATAAGAGGCCAACAGAGAAGGATGATTTTCTCCCTTCGTTTCTTTGGCATGACACATAGAAAGAAATTAGACAGCCCCTTCTTGCAGTTCACAAAGTTGCTCATGTGAAGAACTTTACTGCTATGGTTTCATTTTGAAAAATAAAGTTAGCTTAGATCGAAGTCCACTGTTTACTTCTTTTTTTTTCTAGGTAGTGATTGGTTTGCTCAATTTCATCTTTATTCAATTGACATTTTCATGTCTCAGACTTAGAAGTAAGTTAGAACATTTGCCAAACACACCATTTTGCTGCATTTTGTCCCACAGGAATCTGCTTTAGTCTCTGAATCTTTGGGGAAAAATAAGAAATTCTTAAGTGATTTCCACCAAGTGGTATTTCTTCATTCTCTTATGTAAATTAAAATTAAAAGTTTTTTTAATGCACGGATAAAAATGGTTTCTTTTGATTCCGTGCATCTAAAGATGATTCACAGATAAATCATCTTTACCAAAATGTGGCCAACATCATTTTCTTTTCCACTGCACATTTTACATATACAAGTCACCAATCAAAAAGGTGAACAATTTAATGGATCTCAGTTTTACATTAGAGTTTTATTCAGTTCAGTAACATTGCCTGACATAAGCGGATACAACATAAAGACAGACATCCACCTAACCTTCTAAAGCTTTTAAAGTTCGTTTTCTCTTTTTAAATATCATGGTGATTGGCCTCCTTTAAACATCAAACACTTGAAACATTTAATATTAAGTAAATAACACTAGGATGAAAGCCTGATGCCTTTAAAATTATATCCATAAGAAGGTATCTATGGACTTTTATTCCCTTTTAGGTACATTTCAAAAAAATTATCTTATGCTTTTAAAATCATTAGGTATCCCACACATACTACATATTTACCGTGCATATAAATGTGCACAAATTTGTTTCTTGTCAGAGATAATTAAAACAGCCAACCGTAATGACTCTGTGTTTGGTTCTGAGTTAAGAACATAAGGAGTAAGTAAGTGGTACTTCCGTGTTTGATAGCATTGCTCTGGGTTGACTTTCCAGCATAAGATCCTATAAGAATAGACTTCCACCAAACATGGGAATGCCCTTAACTCCTCATGTCTACATTTTAAAAGTATTTTGCTTGTCCCTAAAGATAAGAGCAGTGTGGGAGTGGAAACATAGCATTAAACTAAGAAGCAGAAAACCTGAATTCTTTACTGGCTCTGCTACTAACCCCTATGTGATTGTGAGCATCTCCCTGGCATGCCTCTGATCCTCTATTTCAGGGGTGTCAAACTCATTTTCATTGGGGGTCACATCAGCCTCGTGGTTGCCGTCAAAGGGCCAAATGCAATTTTAGGACTGTATAAATGTAACTACTCCTTAACAGTTAAGCGAGAGCTCGGTGCTGCCGCTGGATAGAAAGAAACAAGGTGCTGGGTGGATGAAACAAGGAGGAGGGCCGGATTCTGCCCGCAGGCCTTGTGTTTGCCACCTGTGCTCTATTTGCTCATCTATGCATTTGGTTCCCTTCCCTACCGACCTCATAGTATTGCTGTTGAGGCAAAAGAAACCATTTTTGTACTTTGGAAACCATGCAATAATAATCTATGAATACACTGTTAATATTATTATAGTATTAAAGAATCATGAGAAATAATCTTGAGAAATTCCATCTCTTTTTAATAGTCCTCTAATGTGTGATTAGTCAGAAACCACAGCTAAAAGACTTAACAAGAACCTTTTCTAATTCTAGGGACTTAAATCTAGCCTTACTTTGTGATGTTGCTGTTAAATTTATCAAAGAAATTATCATTGTGAAAATACTCCCAAATTCATTTGGTCAAAGCTATCTCCCTTTATACGATTTTCTTAATCTCTCATTAGAAGAGCCTATTAAGATCAAGACCAGAAGAAAATTAATTTCATCATTAGTCAATATAGTAAGACCTGTTAGGCTTGTTGAGTAAACTCCATTTGAAAATACCCACGTTTCTCAGACAGGCAGGCAGGCAACAGGCACGACAAACTGAGACTACAGGCTTTGCTGTGTGTCCTTGGGACCATTTTGAAGTTTTTACTGGATAATCTAACTTTAGCTTTAAAAGAAAAATCTGGAAGTGAAAGAAGCATTGGATGCTCCTTTCAACAAATTGTAACAGTTCTTATTTAGCTACTATGTGAGGCAATGAATTTTAATATAAGTTCACTTACAGAGAAAGGGAGAGATTGAGACACTATGAAAGAAGGGACACAAAATCCAAATGTGGAATTTTGTTTTGTCTTATGTTAGAAATGGGAGAAAGTAACAGGGAGCATGTTTGTTTGTTTCCTTTAGGAGCTACACTGAATTAATGGAATATTCTGGTCTTTTCCTCTCTAGCCTCTACCTCCTTCATTAGACCACAGGTGCATCCTTTTGGAAAAGTAACGCAATCCAGTCAGTTTAACGTCATTGATCTCCAAGGACTTTGAAAATTATAAAACATGCCAGAAGCCACTAGAAAAAGAAGTTTGACGTTCAGAACCTCATCAAGAGGTTCTCCTCATCTTTGGATAGAGACCAAAATGATACTTTCAAGTAAGTACAATAATCATTTCCAAAATTAACCTATTGGGTGAGCTAAAAATGCTTCATGAAAGAATATGTTGGAGTCAGGGATTCACCGGTCAGATGCTAGAGGCACTGTCTATATGTACTCTTGGTATTGTTATTTATATTCAGGAAATTTGACTCATTATTTTCCTTTTTACTCTGAATTCCTTGCCATTGTTTTAGAGAGTGTATTGACAAAGTCTCAGGTCTTTAGGGCTCTGAGACATTTTTTTCTTCTTATGAGTGCAAAAGAATGTTAGCTAGTTAAATAATTACAAAGAACTAAAAATAAATCATAGTTCATTTGTTCAGATTTTTTGAACTACAAAATTATTTAAATATTTTCTCTGTAATTGAAGTGCTACTTTACTAGGTAATAAAATTGCAGTAGTACTTAATGGCATTAGGGAACTGCATGCAAAAAAATATTTGTACACAAGGTGGTGATGTTAGCAACCAACTACAGTACTTTTATTCTGCTAAAAACCACAATAAATAACAACAGATCACATTCCCTCAGATCCCTCAGATCTCCAAAAGGTATGTTCAGGTGTTAACATAATGATAGTATGTAAGGGCCCAGAGCCCATAGGACACCTGCCATTACATGTCATTAAACTAGCAGGGAAAGAAGAGAAAAAGAAGGAATTACAAAAAAAGAGAGCTAGAAACTTGTAAAGAATAAACTTATATTTACATGCAGTAAGGATTTACATATTCAGCTTTTAATACCTAAGTCTCTGTTGATGCCTATTTAGATATTTAAGTCCAAGGATTAAATTCTAAATATAAAATTGTTTCTGTAGCTTTAATGAAATATTCCTACCTGCCAAAAAGATTTCTTCAGAAAACCTTTGCCTCACAACCCTCCCCTGCCATGAGAAACAGGCCTTCTTATCCCCATCCCGACTACAGTGTCCATCCACGGAGGGCTTACGTCTTTCCCTCTATTCATATTTCTTGTATAGAAATTCAAGTTTTTAGATGTATAGGAGCATAATCAGAACAATTAAAAAGTGAAGCTGATAATGTCACCAACCTCATTTCTCATAAATATCAGACCTGTTAATGTTATCATCATCAATACTAAAATAAAAATTAATATATTCCAACACTTAAACCAATTCATATGTTTTGTATATTGGTATATTAATAATGACCTCTAGGACATAAATAATTAATTTTATTATTTAGCCACCCTAAATCCAGTTATTTATTACAGTGAAGTAAATTTATTCTCAGATACTTTCTTCTTTTTAAAGTAAATGACGGCCTGGACAGGAACACAGAACTTGTCGGTTACAAGATGGAAAGCAGTGTGCAATGCATCGAAAAGGTAGGCAGATGTGTTTTCAATTTTAAGATTCTTCTCCCAAGATGAAAAGAGCAGCAATTGGTATTTGCAAGCTAGAAAGCAAAATATCTGTTCTGGAATTATCTAAGGATGAGTCAGAAACTTAAACCCAAAGAAAAGTAATAAATAATGACAACAGATGTTTGTAAACCTGTGCTACCCTGTCCAGTGTTTCTATGTGTTGTTTTGCCTTGACGTGCTGTCAGTGCCTCTCACCTGGGAGTAGTGATATCTTATCAAAGCCCAAACAGTTCCTCTTCACAACAGACAGATAATAGTGCCTTTCAATTTATCATACTGGAAGTCTAAAAGAACCATGGGAACCATTGGTCAGGTGACAGCTTGATGGACAGTTTGACAGCCCTTAAAGCATCATGGGAAATGGTTGTCACCTGATTTTCAGAGCAACCAGGGAGATAACCTTCAGAAAGACGAGGAAGGCAAAAATCTGAATATTTGTATAAGATCCAGTGGCAGCGTCAATGTTCACTTAAGTGATAATAGGTATGAATTTAGATGACTCAAAATGTTATCATCAAACTGAGGGGTTTCTCCAAATCCTGAAGTGCCCTTCCTCTCTTTAGACGCCTTTTACTTTTTTATTCAAGTGTCACTGAAAATATATACATAATATAAGGCTTTTTATTTTAAAGAGACATAAAACATATTAGATATATATATGCTAAATATATTAGCTGACTATTAATAGTCTTCAGCTTTGACATGTTTCCTTTTGACAGACTCCTTGCACACCTTTTCCTAAATATAGTTTGCACATTACAGTTCTAGTTAGAAAGGCTGTTAAAGAGAATCACATGGATCAAATTTTACACTGTGGGCTGATGCATCCTAATGAAGATCAGGGGAGCCTTGGTGTGAGAAAGAAAAGAAGAGAAATCGATTTGAAGGTCTTTGGCAAAAAAGTTTGAAACTGAATTTATTCATTCATACAGTCACAGAACATGAATCGAGCACTTACACACAAATGGGCTTATGCTGGGCTTATAAAGGTGAGAAAGATAAAACTCCAGCTTACAACTTGCTTGTAGTCTGAGAGTGAGGACTGGGTGTTAAATTCATGGAAAGTGGCAAAAGAGATCAAGAAATCAGTCCAAACCTACTGCCTTCTAGTTGGTGAGACTTACACATAGCGGTTTATAAAGTTGTCTCTTGCATGTTTTCTCCTGTGTGTTGTATATGCAGTTTAAAATAGTTTCATGGTCTGAAGAAATTCTGCCTGAAAATTGGGACTCCAGAGAAAAAAGTAAGCACTCAAGTTTATATATTTATAGAATGCCTCCCAAGTTTAAAGAATAATTCCAGAAGCGGTAGGGAGGTAAAAGAGACTTGAGATGCAGCTGCCGTACTTGAGGACTCTATGCATCCCAACCCTCAGTTCTTAGATAGGCCAGCTACTGTTTTTTTTTTTTTTTTCAGAGAGGACACTCAATAACTTTTTGTGTTAAATAATATCTAACGTACAGAAAAGTTATAATAGTACATAGAATTCCTGACACTCGTGATCCAAAATTCACCAATTGTTAACATTTTGCCAAATTTCTTTTTTATCACTCCTCTCTTACATCCTCCCTCTCTTCTTCAACTATCTATATAATTTTTATATTTTTAAATAATTTTAATAGAGTGAACTCAGATTAGATTTGTGTCTTACTCATTGCTATATTCCTTCACAAAACCAAGCAACTGCCTTGTCTATACTTAAAAATATATATATATATGTGTGAATGAATGAATGAGTGAATGAATGAATGAGTGAATGAATGGCAAACAATATGCAACATAAACCTAGTCTTTGATCTTTTAGAGTTGTGTTTATACATAAATATAAAAGGTACTATATTATTTGTCTAAAACATATGTAATATTTTACAAAGTATGAATCATTCCCCAACTATATCTTATCAATAAGTGATTTCATTAAAAAAAAGGAAATAATATTGATACAATCAAATAAGGAAAGTGCAGCAGAAATATCAAATGACTTTATAAAGGAAGTAAAAGATAAAGCTTCAGGTGCTCCTGGCTCTTTTTCTTTTTCTGGGACAAATAGATCATCTATAGATCCTGGACAAAAAAGCAGGGATTTAAACAGAAACTGTCTTTCTGAAAAACACTCTGGCACCATTATTGAAACTGGTACCATTTGGCTGCTTGACACTTTTGGGATAACACTCTGCTTTCACAAATTTGGATGCTCTGGAGTCACATTCCAACATGATTTCCCAAATCCAGTTGTGCCAAAGCCAGCCAAGCCAGATAAGCCAGACAAATGGTAAGAGCACGTTTAGTGTTTTCCAGGGAACTGAAAAAAGCCAGTAAATAATTTAAATGACTGTTAACAACAAAATGTTCCTCATGTAATTATTCACAAGAAGATACATTATTTGAAAAAGATGAAGCTGAAGTTTGCAAATGCAAAGCAAAATGCTTTTGATTGCCATGTGCAATAGAGACTGATAAAAACACATTTTGCTTATTTCAAATTGGGAGGGCAAGATGTGGGAGGAAGATTGGTAATAACTGATATATGGACAAGGTCCAAATGCTACAGAACAATTGAATTCTGAATCATTTCTCGATCAGAACTGCGGTTATAACGCTTTTCCTTTCCTTGTTGAAATAAATCCAAGCGGCATCAGGTCATAACAGGTCCCAGATGTCATCTCGAGCTCACCTGATATAAATTAAGTTTCATTGTTAACAACTAATGTTGTCATGTAAGCCAACTAAATAAGCTAAATATAAAGCCAGAACCAAAGTCTTATAACATATTTTATAACAATGCCACAATTTATGGTCTGGAAACATGGAATAAATACTAGTGATGAATTTTCAGTCAGACAAATTTTCACAGAAAGTAATTTTTAGGCTAAATATTTCACAAAAAGAAAAAATGATCTATTAGTTATAGCATAAAACCATTTTTAAAATATGGCATGTACTTTCCCATGATAAATTTCATCATATGAAATCAGCTTGATGGTTATGTAGCATTTTGAAGAGCACAAAAGTCTTAAATTATTGGCTAATGTAGGTTATATTAATCACAGATTTTTAAAACAACATGCTTACTTAGAGTTACAAAATTGATGATCTTTTAGCTCAAAACACAGAAGTATCACTATCTGGGCTCTTCTACTTAAAGCACACCAGGGTCTCTGGTGTGAGACCTGAAGAGAGTCTTATGACCCAAATGAGAGTATTAAAGTTATTTCTGTTAGTTCCTTCTTCTTTCAAAATATGTACACTATGCTTTAAATGTGGGAAATTCTGGATTCATTTTCTCTTATTTTTCTGATTACATCTTTGCACATGTGGTAGATCTTGGTATTCAAAATGAAAATGTTTTCCTTTATGTCCCTTATTTTATGGAGACTTTTTGTTATTCATTTGTTTTTAATGATAAAAACACATTCCTTATACATTTAGAAAATGGGTTTAAGAGTTTAAGGGTTTAAAATCTTCTAAACTCATCATATTTGTTCTGCACATTTCTGGTAAACTTGCTGGAGAACTGAATCAATGAGTATGTTGATTTTTTTAAAAAAAATGTAGCCCTGGCCAGTGTGGCTTGGTTGGCTGGAGCATCGTCCCATTTAGCTAAAGGTTACAGGTTCTATTCCTGGTCAGGCACATACCTAGGGTGCAGGTTTGACCACTGGTCGGTCAGGGCAAAAGCAACCAATTGATGTCTCTCTCTCTCTCCCCCCCCCCTCCTTCCTCTCTCTCTAAAAACCAATGAAAAAAAAAATCCTTGGGTGAGGATTAAATAAATAACTACATTTTTTAAAAAGATATTTAGAAAAGCTGTCTAATATTCTCAATGCCAGAAAGTAATCACTTAAGAATCAATCATACCTAAAGTTACCCTGTTATGTCTTTTAAAACTTCTTTACAGCTAAAAAGGTTAGGTTTGTGTTTCTCTCTTTCCAATAAAAAATGTAAAAAATGCAGAGGAGGAGAAAGATATAATATTATATCTCACTAACACTGTTCGAAACATTTACTATTCTGTTACTTAAGCTGCATATTTACATTTATAAGACAATGTTTTGAATGCAGGAAGGGAATTGATTCTAGTTTTCTGCCCAGCCATTCTCAGAGTTCTATTTGTGATTATTCAGAGATTTATGATAAACTTTCTGAATCTTACATATGCTGCATAATCCTAGGATTATAAAAATGGCACCTCACATGGTTCAACTTTCATGTTTATCTAATTCATCCTTAAGAATTATTTGAAGGATATAAGAAAATACATGCAGTTAGTTAGGTTTTAACTAATTCTTAGAATCCAGGTAGTGTTAGTACCTACATTAGTACATTTATTTTTCTGATCTGTAAGTAGAATGAAGAAAACCCAAAGTAGAAAGTGAAATTATTGCTCAACTAAGTGATTATTTTGTCTACATTATATCAAATTAATAGTTTGACTTTTTCACTGAGTATGCTTAACTGGAAGTAGTGTTGGAATTTTATAGGTGCAGCCAAGTGTTTTAACAATGAAGGAACAATGCTTCCCATAATTTATTCTATATAGCATTTTAAACCCACTGTTTTCTTTGTAGCCTTATAGTTAATAGAGAACAAATGAACATCATTACTTTCTACCCTTGTGATATTCCTTATATCTGAAACTTGATCTCTCTTCTTCTTTCAGTCAAAAAACGCTAAATTCTTTCTTATTTATTTTCCCTCACAATCTTTGGAAATTAACTTACAGTTGTCTGAGACTCAGTTTTCTCACCTGTAAAATAGAAATCGTTATACGTCACTCTTAGATTTGTTACAAAGATTGGAGATTACTACAAGTAACTGCATAGAACCTCCCACAACACAGTCAGCTTCCCATAAGAACAAATTCCCTTCTCTTTGATTGGTATTGGAATCCTAATTAGTCGACTTGTGTCAATAGACAGATTATTCAAAGACAACTCAATAGAAAATTGGCAATGGCTTGAACAAGCACTTCACAAAGAAGATATAAGAATAACCAATAAGCATTTAAAAAGAGATTCAACATCATTGATAATTAGGGAGTGCAGTTTGAAACCATTAATGAGCCCTGATCAGTGTGGCTCTGTTGGTTGAGCATCGTCCTGAAAAATGAAATGTCTGGTTCAATTCTTGGTAGGCAGCCAATCATTGTTTCTCTCCCTCTCTCTCCCTCCTCCCCTCCCCTCTAAAAATAAATAAATATAATCTTTAAGAAAAACTAAAAACAACCTTGTGCATTTAGTTTTTGGATTGTACCATGTTTTTTATGAATGGAGCAGTTGGGTAAATTGGACTTTACGTAATATTGTAGAAACCTGAAGAGCAGAGCCTTTCAATGACCTTCTTCATGCCATAATCCAAACACACTAGTTTGAACTTCATTTTCCCATTGATAACTTGTAACTGCAATCTCCATGCTGGAATTGCTCTCATTGTCAAGATGAAAGTAAAATTTATATGAGAATGGCAAGTGATTGTCAAAATAACTTTTCAAAAGTCAGGAGATAACCGTATCTCAAGAGTAAAATACTGTCCGGTGATCATGTGTTCTGAATGAAGGAAGGGTCTTGCTCCTGCTCTCACTTTTCCGTCGTGGAAATGGTAAAAATATGATAAAATAGAAGCTATTATTTGAGTTCAGGGAAAATTGAAGGTATTCTATTGAAATATTCCTCTTTCCTCCAGTGTGCTATTTGTTGTTGATTTTTAAATGTAATATAAGTTCATGGTATTTTGGTAGAATTTTTGTACATAAAAGAAATCTTAATATAATTTATATTATTGACCTGAAAGTTCAGAGGCAATATTAACAAATAGCAAGCAATGTCTGAGTAAGGTTGTATTATTTATGACAAAGGTATCTCTATCATTTCAGGACACGTTAGTCAATTGTGCTAAAAATGCACTCTCCAGTACTTTATAGATTGTGCTTATTTCTTAATGTCAGGTTCCTATTCTTTTAGAAACCTTAAGTCTATATAACTGATTTTTTTCTGTTCAAATTCCTTTCTTCCTACTTCTAGATGATTGCACAGTTCCCTTCCAGTTTCATGACTCTATGACTGTGTAGTAAAGTTGAATCTGATATAATTCCTTATAGATGCTCATGTATTACTTTGAATTTCCAGAAACATTTATGGAGAAAATTAATTGATGATATGTACTACCTGTCTTATAGAGAGTACTTACTCTCATATAGTCTATTTTGCTGTATACTGTAGGGCCTACACTACTGTATTAAAGCTGGTGACTTTTTTTTTGATAGACCAACAGACTGACTGACATATATAGATAGTTGGATGAATGGGTGGATGAATGGATGAAGGGTCAAGGAGATGGATATATGTGTGGTCTCTTCCTGATGAGGTCAAAGCTTCAACTACAGTATTTTCCTCCCAAAGCCTTTGTATCAATATCACAGACATTGTTTGTCTTGCCGAATATTTCTGCAGAAGCCTGTCCAATACTGTTCTTTTATGAATGGCCTTCTGGGATGCTCTGAAACTATGTCAAAGTTTCAGCCAACTTCGATTACTACCATGAAGATCCTTCCAAGCTTTGGTTTTTAGCATGGCTGCTGAATCTTCCATTTCTTCTCTTTCAAGGCAGTGGTAGACTGATCTAATAAGATACTATAATTCTTTGGTTTTTTTCTGAAATGAGCTAAAGAATATTTTCCAAAACTGTATTTTGAACATTATATAAGGAATAAATAATTATTTTAAAAGAAATATTGATGGTTTATAAACAAAATAAAATTGGTTTGTTTTTAAAGGAATTTATTTTGTGTAACCAAAAGAGTAAGCAAATGAATTATTTACATTAGTATATTTATTTTTCTGTGAAAAAATTTCACAACCATTTTTTATTATTTTATTTTTTGATTATGCTATTATAGTTGTCCCAATTTTTCCTCCCTTGCCCCCATCCACGCACACCCCCACTCCCTCAGGCAACCCCCACAGCCTGTCCATGTCCGTGGGTCATGCATATGTGTTCTTTGGCTACTCTTTTTCCTATGTTGTACTTTACATCCCCATGGCCATTTTGTGACTTCCAATTTTTACTTCTTAATCCCTTTACCTTTTTTGTCCTTCCTACCAACATCCTCCCATCTGGCAACCATCAAAATGTTCTCTGAATCTATGATTCTGTTTCTGTACTGTTTTCTTATTTATTTTGTTTTTTAAATTCAATTGTTGATAGATATGTATTTGTTGCCATTTTATTATTCATATGTTTTATATTCTTCTTCTTAAAGAAGACCCTTTAACATTTCATATAATAATGGTTTGGTGGTGATATACTCCTTTAGCTTTTTCTTGCCTGGGAAGCTCTTTATCTGTCCTTTGATTCTGAATGATAGCTTTGATGGATAGAATAATCTTGGGTGTATGTCCATGCCTTTCATGACTTTGAATACTTCTTTCTAGCCCCTTCTTGCCTGTAAGGTTTCTTTTGAGAAATCAGCTGATAGTCTTATAGGAATTCCTTTGTAGGTAACTGTCTCCTTTTCTCTTGCTGCTTTTAACATTGTCTCCTTATCTTTAATCTTGGATAATGTAATTATGATGTGTGCTTTAATCTTGGATAATGTAATCTTGGTGTGTGCTTCCTTGGGTCCAACTTCTTTGGGACTCTCTGAGCTTTCTGGACTTCCTGGAAGTCTATTTCCTTTGCCAGATTGGGGAAATTCTCCATTATTTTTTCAAATAAGTTTTCCATTTCTTGCTTTTCCTCTTCTCCTTCTGACACCCCTATGATTGGGATGTTGGAACATTTAAAGCTGTCCTGGAGGCTCATAAGCCTCTCCTCATTTTTTTTGAATTCTTGTTTCTTCATTCTGTTCTGGTTGAATGTTTATTTCTTCCTTCTGGTCCAAATTGTTGATATGAGTCCAGGTTTCCTTCCTGGCACTGTTGGTTCCCTGTATATTTTCCTTTATTTTACTTTGCATATCCTTCACTTCTTCCTCTATTTTGTGACTATACTCAGCCATTTCTCTGAGCATCCTGATTACCAGTGTTTTGAACTGCATCTGATAGTTTGGCTATCTCTTCATTGCTTAGTTCCATTTCTGGAGCTTTGATCTGTTCTTTCATTTGGGCCATATTTTTTGTCTTGGCACACCTCTCACATAGTAAGGTGTGGAGCCTTAGGTATTCACTGGGGTGGAGCAATGCACGTTCTGCTTTGTGGTGCTGTCAGTGGGGGAGGGGCCCAAGAGGGAACAATGCCACTTGCTCAGCTCTCTCGGCTGGCTTTCAGTCACCTCCCCCACTAACCACAAACAAATTGGGCCCTCCTGGTGCTGATTCCCTGGGTGGGTGGGTTTGTGTATGTTCCAGGACCTTGGGGATCTCTCCAAGGAACTCTCCTGTGAATCTGGGAGTTTATCTTGTTGCCACATCCCTCACAGGTTTTTACAGTCAGAAGTTCTGAGGCTTTATTTACCTGAACTAGAAACCTGGTTGCACAGTCTGTCTTGCACCCCAGTTGTTCCTCCCGGTTTATCCACCTGCAAATGTGGGACCACTTGGTCCACCAGTCCCTGCCTTGCCTGTCCCAGTGTTCAAGCCACCTCCTTGCTGGGAGTCCTTTCTGCCCTGGCTGCCCATCTCTGCCACTCCTACCGGTGTGGATGAATGTTTCTTCTTTAACTTCTTGGTTGTCAGACTTCCATACAGTTTGATTTTCTGGCAGTTTGGGCTATTTTTTGTTTTTAAATTTGTTGTTGTCCTTCTTTTGGTTGTGTGAGCAGGTACAGTTTATCTACCTATGCCTCCATTTTCAGGATTCCTTTTTCTTCTTGCTGTTCTGATTGGGTGTTTTTTGCTCTCTTATATTCCAAACGATGATTTGATTCTCAGCTTCTTTCACTCTGGTGTTGATTCCCTGTAAATTTTTCTTTATTTTAATTAGTGCATCCTTCATTTCTGACTGGTTCTTTTTTATGGTTTACATATCCTTTTTTATACTTTTGAAGTTCTCACTAATTTCACTGAGCATCCTTGCAACCAGTACTTCGAACTCTGCATCTAGTAGCTTGCTTTTCTCCATTTTGTTTCCTTCTTTTTCTGGAGTTTTGTTCTGTTCTTTCACTTGGGCCATATTTCTTTGTCTCCTCATTTTGGCAGCCTCCCTGTGTTTGTTTCCACATATTAGGTAGAGCTGCTACATCTCCCAGGCTTGATAGAGTGGCCTAATGTAGTAGGTGACCTGTAGGGTCCAGTGTCACAGCCTCCCCTATTACCCAAGCTAAGTACTCAAGTTGTGCCCACTCTGTGGGCTGTGTAAACCCTCCTCTTATAGTTAAGCTTTGATTGCTATTGGTACATCCAAGGTCAGCCACTGCCTGTGTTCTGTCTGGGGTCACACAGCATAAGCTACAAAGCACACTGTAGATGGCTACTACTTGTCCTGGGCTTGGAGGTGCTAAGGTGAAGCCAAGCTGTGAACCAAGGCTGGCTGCTATTAGTGCCAGGCCTGGGGCAACTTAGCGAGAGGTATGGGGCTCACTGAGGCTTGATGCTTCTTGTTTGAAATTAATTAGGAAAATCTGATGGATGGGCCAAGGCAAGCCATTCATATGGAAAAGCCAAACAGCTTGGATGGGCCCAAAAGTTGGGTGAGGCTGAGCCTCAGGGAATCACCAGGATGGAGCAAACAGTGTGAGCCAGGTTGATGGAGTCTCAGATATGGTGCTCACCTTCTGGCTCAGTGGTTCTATTGGGAGGAGGGATCAGGAAAGGAACAATAGCCTTTGCCAGCCATTGTTGCCCCCTAGCTCTCACCCTGATGTCAGGCAATTCAGTTCTTACCCGTATGTCTTTGATGCTTTTCAATCTGCTACCCTCATGTAGGAGCTCAGAGGGAATGAGTCTCAGTAAGTCTGTGCACAGGCCCTTTAAGAGGAACTGCCAGGGAGTCCAGCAGTTCTGTCTTCCACAGCCTTAATCCCCACTGGTTTTTACAGTCAGAAGTTATGACAACTTCCCTTCCTAGCACTGGAACCCTTGGCTGCGAGGCCTAATGTGGGGCTGGGACCCTTCGCCTCTTAGATATCTCTCCCAATTTCTATCCACCACACATGAGTGGGACCAGCCTGTTCTGCATCTCTACCCCTCCTACCAATCATGATGTAGTTTCCTTTTTAATTCCATAGTTGAATGACTTCCATTCAGCTTGATTTCTTGATGGTTCTGAATGATGGTTGTTCTATAGTTTAGCTGAAAATTGAGGTAGTTGTGTGAGGAGGCAAGCTGTGTTTATCTATGTCACCACCTTAACCAGAAGTCCAGAAGCACTTTTTAACAAAAATCTAATATCAAGAGGTAGCACTGTGAATGACTAACATCCCGTTGATACACATTGTCCCACTATATTAGAACTAATTGTTTTACCTCTACTATCTCTCTACAAAATGGAAATAAATTCTTTCCAAGTTGGCATTAGAAAGTGCTTCAATATATTTAGGGCAAAAGTATCCTTTTTCATAGGGGAAATAAAATACACATGCAAAACACATTCATTCAACAATGATTTTATCAGTTAAAGAGCATCATATAAAGTTTCAAAAACATTAAGTGGTTGAGACCAGAATTTATCTCAATACAAGATAGTTCATAATACTAATGTCATTGATTAAAGACCTTTCCTGAGAATACAATGGAACTGACAAGCTAAAACAACATGTCTGTGTTCATCCTACCCACCCCAAAATATCTAGGTACTATGAATACAATTGCAGCAACTGGACACCTTAATTTAATAAAGTTGTGTGATGGGACCTTGAAGACTTTCAGCATAGCTCAAAGCAGTGAGAGGGAATGAACCTAATATTTAATGAACAGCTACAAAAACAAGTACTGTGAAGAATATTTTGTCAGCATGAATTCACTGAATGCTTAAAATATTCCTGACAGAGTAGATTGTTCCCACTTCACAGGTGATAAAGAAACTCGGTCTCAGAGACGCTGACTTTCTTAAGTTGATATAGCCAGGGTGTGTACAGGATTTGCCCTTTTGGTTATCTCTGGTATATTCTAGGAGCTGTGGAGGAATAGAGGAATAGATAAAATATTTTCCCCTTTCATCAAATTACTTGCAAGTTGGTGAAGTGATATAGACATACATACCAATGTAACGGCACAAGGATAAAAAGAAAAAGAATAAACACAAGACTGAAAATGGTGGTCACTTTGCTAAAGAAAGAGGAATTAAGGAAGGACACTTCCACTTCTTAAGTAGAATGAAGTGTACATGGGTTTTTGTTTTATTATTCTTTATGATGTATATTACATTTATGTGTATAAAACAATATAATATATAATTTTGTTTTGCTTGTATGAAATGAGGGTCTTCATGTTATAAAAACACTAGTACAAATAGCTAAACTGTATGTGATTTACAGGTACCATAGCTACTAGTGGAAAAGTCCAAAATATAATTTATATATCAATTGGATATTATGTGATTTGGAAGAAAATAATTCTAATGTCCTATATAACCAATGGGCTTAGTGTCAGAATAAGCCATTTGATAAGTGATGAAACTAAGAAATGCTTAAAGGCAATTAAGTACTTCATCCTCAAACCACATTAGGGACATTATATATTTGTGACAGCTGTCAATGTCATAAGATAAGAATATTAGAAAATGTCTAATAGAGTGATATAATAACTTGCTTCTTCATAATTCAAAATATTCACCAGCAACACTGTAAATATACTGAGGTCTATCCAGAAAAAGTTCAACTATTGTTAATATAACAAGAACAGTTTGTATGTCATCGATGTAACCTGGCAGCCAAGGAGAGTGGACTGGAATGTGCGTGTGTGAACAATGGTGACTTCACTGTACTAGTCTGTGGGGGCAGTAGACACCATTGAGTGAACATGTATACTATGTGGGCATTGCATTCAAAATGACTGAGTGAGTAGAACAATGGATCTGCATCAAATTTTGCATTAAGCTTGAGCTTTACTCCTCAGGAACTATTTGAATGATTCAGATGGCTGCAGCTATGGGCAACTGGTGATTGGCAGCTTCATCACAATAATGCATCTGATCATGCATCATGTCTTGTACAGAGTTTTTTAGCAAAACATCAAATCACCCAGGTGACTCAGCACCCCCTACAGCCAGATTTGGCACCCTGTGACTTCTGGCTTTTCCCAAAATTAAAATCATCTTTGAAAGGGAAAAGATTTCAGACTGTTAATGAGATTCAGGAAAATATGACAGGGCAGCTGATAGTGATTGGGAAAACTGTGTCAGGTCCCAAGGTGCCTAGGGTGGACTGAGGTGTCATTGTCCTATGCACAATGCTTCTTGTATCTTGTATCTTTTTCAATAAATGTCTCTATTTTTCGTATTACATGACTGGATACTTTCTGGACAAGTCTCATACATGTTTCTTATAGCAGGTATAACAGGGCCTTAAACATAATGGACACACAAATAGGGCTTAACTTAAAATAACTGATACTAATTCATACCTACCATCTAGGTAATTTTCATACATTATTTTTTTATCTTCATATCTACCCTGGAAGGTACATGAACTTTTCCCATTGTCAATGTAAAGAAACTGTAGCTCAAAGAGATTTAATATTTTTGCCCAAAGTCATAGGCTAATACATAGAAAAATCAGTATTTGAACCCATGTTCATTCCACCATACAATCACCTAATGGCAGGTAACATTAATCCTCAAAACCATCTTGTAAGGTATGTTCTATTGTCTTCCTAAACTGACAAATAAAGTAACTGAGACATGAAGAGATTGCCGCATGTTCATAGTCACACACTAGACTTGGACCTGGGGATACTGAAGTGGGAGGCAGACTGGACCAGATCTCATGCCCGCACATCTGGGTTCGTGGCAACCACTGTGGCAGAGAAGAAAGACACCATCTCACATGCACACTTCCTCATGGCAAACCAGGACAGAAGCCTTACTGAAAGGCAAACCTTACTCTCTGGATTTGAGGGGCCTGAGACTGGCAAAAATACCCCCTGCCCTTTGGCTTCTTGAAAGTGGACAGGGCCCCAGCTGGGTAACTCAGTTGGTAAGAGTGTTGTCCAATACGCCAAGGTTGCAGGTTCAATCCCTGATCAGGGCACATACAAGAAATCAACCAATAGATGCATAAATAAGTGGAACAATAAATCAATCTCTCTTTCTCTCTCTCTCTTTCTCCCCCCCCCTCTCAAATCAATAAAATAAAAAATATTGAGTGGACAGAATCTCCCATGCAGTCCAGAAGACCAAAATCCACAGCAATATACACTTAACACTTGAGTTCAGTGCCCCATTAAAGTGTGGTGAGGCAAGAATCCCCCCAAAACTATCTCCATTCTTCCTTCTCCTTCTCACACTCAGGCTTCTAACATCAAAGTTTATTGTTAAAAGCATCCTTAATCGAAATATTACTGTATATATTTTCACTAGAGAGAAGAATGTCAGGGAAATTTGTCATGATAGGTGTTTACCATAAGTTTGACATGCATTATTGTCAGATCATTCTGCTCTCCTTCCATAATTTTTCTATGCAATTTATTTATGTGCATATTTAAATGGTGTGCCACTTAATTGAAATTATAGTGTGTTCAAGCCAGATTTGACACTGACTGGCAGTTGCTACTAAGGAATACTTGGAACCTATGAACAGGTCATTTTCCAAATAGTACCGATATAACCATATTATTCAGCAGACTATTTCAGCAAATCAGATAGCTGATATTGCCAACACAAGTACCTCACTCAGTACAGGCAGGATTATGTCTCGGTCACCTTTACGGTCCTCACTCCAGAACTACATCTGTCATAGCAGATGGCGGGACCCCTAGCTGCTTCTCACAGCCTGCCTACGAAACCCACAGCCTTGAAAATAACTTTTAAAAAATTATTCAACCCTCAGAATCCTTCTTTAAATATGTAAGTATTTGTATTTCATATTAAAAAACAGTACTTGATTCAGTTTTTAGTAGTTTTCATCCAGATTTCTGTTATTATAAAAGTACAGCCTGTGGCAAAGGAAACAAATTACAAATAGAAGATGATTACAAATAGAAGATTCTTGATAGGGCAATAGCCCAAACAAGTTCAAGGAACCAACAAAAACAATAAATATGTTTAGATTTTATTTTTTTATTTTAGAAAAGCTAAAATTTTATGAAGAGCAGGAGATACTTTATGTTCCTTTTCCCTCCCTTGTGTCTTCTACTCTACACATCTCTGGATCTCGGGCACATGACTTTACCACTCTGTGCCTCTTCATCTGTAAAATAGGATAACAATAATAATAATACCCTTCTCATCGGGTTATTGGGTGGATTAAATGAGGTAAAACAGGTAAACTACACATCAGATACTTGGCATGTGATAAGTGCTATATTTCAGCTAACATTATTATTTATAATTGTTGTTCCATTATTATTATTCCATGATTATTATACATCACGTCTTATCTTACAGTAGCTTCTAAAATAAATTTATGAAATATTTGGAGTACCTCTATGAATATAAAAAATTATAAGCATAATTAAAATGAGAATGAGTATATAACCAAAGGTCATACTAATTAGTATATAACCTAAAAGGTCATTTTGGAATAGTAGTCTTTGAAATTATAATATGGAGTCACTAATAAAAACACCTTTATTTTTCTACAGACTAGATTCTGCAACATACTAATGTGTTCTGGAAAGAAACTTCAACCCTGTATCAATTGTACATGTAACGCCAAGAACTTTGCTATTGGGAATATCTGATCACCTTGACCATGGTCTCTTTAAGATTATATTTTCTCCTGTAGCTTTTGTTTGGCAATTAGTAATTAAGTAAATAGCTAAGTAATCAGTATCTTGGAACTATTTGGGATGTAAAAGGGGAAAGGAACTAACATTTGTTGAATACCTTCTAAGTGCCAGAAAGGTTATTATGTGCTTTACATGTTATCATTATTCCATTTAATTCCCGTAACTGTCTCCTGAGATAGATATTATCCCTATTTTACAAATGAGGACTTTATTTCTCAGACACTTCTTCGTCTGATGTGATTAGACTGCTAAGAAGTGGTGAGTCAGGGTCTAGAACCTAGGTTTATCTGTCTCTTGAGCCTATTCCCTGTATACTGTACAAAAAAAAAATTATGTTTATTTTGAGCAACTACTTTTGACTGATAACAGTTCTCCAGATTATCTGAAAATCACCTTTATTTTTTTGGTAGATGAGCTCTTTTTTTTATTTCTGTTCAATTACAGTTGTCCCCATTTTCCCCCCATTATTCTCCCCTACCCAACCCCACCTTCCACATTCAATCCTCCGCACACACCCCCACCTCGTTATCTTTGTCCATGGGTCCTTTATACCTGTTCCTTGACTTGACTCTTCCCTTTCTTTCCCTGTTATCCCCCTCCCCTTCCCTGGTTACTGTCAGTTTGCTCTTTATTTACATGTCTCTGGTTATATTTTACTCACTTGTTTGTTTTGTTGCTGAAGTTCCACTTACAGGTGAGATCATATGGTATTTGTCTTTCACCATCTGGCTTATTTCACTTAGAATCTGATTTCATGGCCTTATGGGAAATGCTAACAAAGTTTCTTACTTTCTGAATCTAATTAAAAGGATATTTCGGTTTAATCTTTGGGATTTCGGGCAAAAATTCACAGACAAAGGGTGCAGGAATTTCACACACCCCCAAGGAGGTGAAATGTGCTGTGAGAGATGTAGTGAGCTGCCGTCAGTCAGAGCCCTGCAGGGGCACTTAGGAAATGGAGTCCTGCAAATGTGTTTGCTCCTTGAGCTGCTCCTCGCCCTGTTGCCAGGAGAGGCTACCTCTCTTCTTTATTCTGCTTGAGTTTACCTTCCAAGACAGAAGAAGAATGGTTAGTCTCAGGAGGTGGAAGGAGCTGGACTGATTTTTTAAGGGCCTGGGTTTTACTCACAGCTCTTCTGCTTTCTAGTTGTGTGACTGGGGCAAGATTCCATTACTTCTCAGAGACTCCACTCTCTCAACTCTGATATGGGGAAATAATATGATGATTAAATGAGGTAGTATTTCTGATACACCTGCTACACAGTAAGCAAAGGACTTACTAAATAGTAGCTATTCATTGTTACTGATGAACCAGTAACACAAAATAGCATGTCATAAATACGTACTATTAGATATCCAAGATATGTTAATCATTTTTGCCACTTAAGGACTTTTGTGCAAAAAGGCCAACCCAGTACTGTTCCCTTCCCACTTACTGGTTGCACATATAGTTTGAATGGAAACTAATATCCTCTCCCGTATTTCTTCTTTGGCTCTCTTATTCCCCAGAGTCTGTATAGTACATTGCCTCAGATTATCTCACTAATAACTCAGATCCTATTGTCTAAATATGGGGTTGTAAAGTCTCATCTACTTCTAGATGTGAAGAGTAGTATACAATGTAAATATATGGTCAAAAGAATCTATCTACACAGTTCATTCTACCCTATATGTCTAAAGAGCCAATTAGACCGACGTGGGATTATTATTTTCAAAAGAGCTCTACTACCTGGAATTAATGGTGAAGCTCTCCATTTTCAAAAACTAGACAGCATGAAATACCCTTTTCAGTTCCTCTTGAGCCATCCTATTTTATTATATTTAATATAGAGGCAGGTGTTTTAATATGCAAAGCACAAAACGCGTCTTGAGGAGTGGAATGTGCATTAGAGTTGTAGAGAATGTTTCACCCTCAGAGAGAGAATGAGCTTTTCTGTTTACTTTGCTTTAGTAAAAAAAATTAAAATTAAAGTTTTGTTGTCATGAATTAAAACACTACATAATGAAATAGAAGTAAGTAAATTAAATGTTTAGTTGATTCTATGAGGCAACAATATGCCAAAAAAAGGAGAATCACCAACACTTAACATAAGAAAACTAGAAGTTTCTGTCACTCATCCCAGTATTTTGTTTCAGAGAGCCCCAAACTTCTCTGCATTTGGTGCTGATTAGGTCACTGTTCTCCAAAGTGATAAATGGGATATTAGTGGTGCATAGTTGAACATTTGTTTTAATATTTATTTATTTATTTTAGTATTCTTTCAGAAATTTAATTAGTAATTATAATTAAAATTAAATTATAATGTAACCTTTTCTTTTTAAATAAAATTACTTATGTGAAAAGGGGCAATTAAAATAAAAGTATTACAAAAATAATATTGTAGGAATTAATGAGGAAATGCCAAAAATTATAGAACTGAAGTTCAGGAAATAATGATCTAAGTGATGAATTGAAAATGTATTGGCACTTTTTATTAAGTGGTTTTAACATACAACACATTAGCGTCCACTTGGAGACAGGTTTGCCTACAGGATTCGAGTGCTTGGGAAGCAATGTGTACTCGCTGCACAGAACGACACAGCTGAGTCTCCAGGCTGGGTCCCTACAACATACTAAAATAAAAGATCACTAAAGGACAGTAGAAAAACAAAGGTTATGAATGCGGGTTACAGCCTAGGAAAACATACATAGCTTTTTAATGTATAGAAGAGTGTTTACTGTTCATATTTTTTATCTCCTTTTTCTTAGATAAATCCCTTTAACATTTCATATAATAAGGGCTTGGTGATGATGAACTCCTTTAACTTGACCTTATCTGAGAAGCATTTCATCTGCCCTTCCATTCTAAATGATAGCTTTGCTGGATACAGTATTCTTGGATGTAGGTCCTTGCCTTTCATGACTTGGAATACTTCTTGCCAGCCCCTTCTTGCCTGTAAGGTCTCTTTTGAGAAATCAGCTGACAGTCTTATGGGAACTCCTTTGTAGGTAACTGTGTCCTTTTCTCTTGCTGCTTCTAAGATTCTCTCTTTCTATTTAATCTTGGGTAATGTAATTATGATGTGCCTTGGTGTGTTCCTCCTTGGGTCCAGCTTCTTTGGGATTCTCTGAGCTTCCTGGGAGATCACATGGAGGGTTATAAGCAGGGGAGGGAGAGGGGGAGAGAGGAGGGAAAGGTACAGAGAATAAGTAGCATAAATGGTAGATAGAAAATAGACATGGGGAGGGGAAGAATAGTATAGGGAATGTAGAAGCCAAAGAACTTATATGCATGACCCATGGACATGAACTATAGGGGGGGAATGTGGGAGGGAGGGGGTGGGCAGGATGGAGTGGAGTGAAGAGGGGGAAATGAGACAACTGTAATATTGATTTATAATCAATAAACATATTTTAAATTTTTAAAATATGTATATTAAAAAGAAGAGTGTTTACACCCTCCCATAATAAAAGAAAGACAAATTAAACAGATATTCCTTTTTTACCTGCTTGGCAAGAATAGAAATTTGATAAATATATTGATAAATAAATTGTGTATTGATGTGCTCAAGATCAAGCATGGATAACATTGAATAAAATATACAAAAGAAAGGGGAAAAGAAAAATGATCTGTTGTTCTTTATAAACTTTTAGTTTTTCTGAATTCAAATTTTAAATCTAAGGCTACATGGTGTTTTTGTTGGTTCCTTGAACTTGTTTTGGCTGTTGCTCTGTCAAGAATCTTCCATCTGTGCCCTGGCCGGTGTAGCTCAGTTGGTTGGAGTGTTGCCCTGTGAACTGGAAGGTCATGGGTTTGATTCCGGGTCAGGGCACATACGCTTGTTGTGGGTTTGATCTCTTGTTGGGGCAGGCAATTGATCAATTTGTCTCTATTCTATTCTCACAGAATATTCTATTCTATTAGAATTCTATTCTATTCTATTTCTCACATCAATGTTTCTCCTTCCCTGTCTGTCTCTCTCTTTCTGTCTGTCTGTCTGTCTGTCTGTCTCTCTCTCTAAAGGCAATGGAAAATGTCCTCAGGAAGGTTTTAAAAAGGAAAGAAGAAACTTCCTTCCATCTGTAATAGTCTGGATTTGTTTCCTGTTGCCCTATTATCTGCATGAAAAATACAGAAGACTGAATCAAATACTAGGGCATATTATGTAAACAAAACAAATACTTAGATTTTTAAGATGAATTTAGAGGACTGAGTATTTTTTTAAGTCATTGCTAGGGCCCTTGGATTTGTAGGCAGAATCTTTTTAAGGAAGGATGAAGAGGCTAATGGCACTGCTATCTGTTTATGCAAGTCCTCATTAAAAGTTCAATCCCAGTGCAAGCATGACTACAACAAAGGGTCCAGGGAGAGAGTAGCAGGAAATTAATTCCAAGTACAGCCAGAGGCCAGATCTTTTAGGTCTTTCAGGCAAGGCAAAATAGTTTGCACTGTATTCTAAGTGTCATACACAACCACTGGAGTATTTTATTTTTGATCATGTCATTTTTTATGTGACCTGATATATTTAAATTAGACAAGTCTGCTATAGCCATTTTCTATATCTATGGTATCTCTTATTCTTTATAGCAAAGGGTATTTTACTTTTGCAGCACTTAGTTGTTTTTAATTTTTAGATTATGAAAGAAATGTATGTAGAAAATTTAGAAAATACAG
Source organism: Desmodus rotundus (assembly GCF_022682495.2). Classification (NCBI taxonomy): domain Eukaryota; kingdom Metazoa; phylum Chordata; class Mammalia; order Chiroptera; family Phyllostomidae; genus Desmodus; species Desmodus rotundus. The sequence continues at coordinate 40,963,125 of NC_071388.1, forward strand.
AAAAATATTAAATAGTAAATAAAATAAAATAAAAATATTTTAAAAAGAAGTAAATACCGTATTTTTTGGACCATAAAATGTACCTAGGTTTTAGAGGAGGAAAATAGGAAAAAAATTTTTGAAGCAAGAAATGTGGTAAAATATTTAATAACATAAATAACATAATATTTCACCAATGTAAATGTAAGCTACAATTAGATTATAAGACACACCCCCATTTTCTTCCCAAATTGGGGGAGGGTGCATCTTATAGTCCAAAAAATACGGTACATCTGTAAATGTCACCCAGAATTTGGCAAATTCTGGCCAGCAGGCTAACTGCCTGCCTTTTGTAAATCAAGTTTTGTTGGAATTACAGCCACACGTATTTGTTTACTATTAGCTGTGGCTGCTTTCCACATCGCAGCAGCGGAGCTGAGTGGTTCTTACAGAAACTACATGGGCTCAAAACCTAAAAATGTTTACTACCTGGCCCTCCACAGAAAAAGTTTGCTGACTCCTGTTCTCACCCTCTGAATAATGTCAGCTTATTAATGCCTTTTTCAAAGGTATGTTCTAGACGTATTTTTAAAGAGTCAAGATCATATCATATATATTATATATATAATTGCATTTATAATATATATATATTGCTGAGTTCATTTACCACTATGCCATCAGCATTTTTTCATGTAATTAACATTCACTCATTACGAAAGATAGCCAGAGGCCAACCTTTTTAATGCTTGTATAAATTCCATCTTATAACTACACCATCATCTGCTTAAATAATTTCTTATTTATTCTATTTCCAACAATAGGTTTTTCTGAAATTTGCTTTATAAATAATGCTGTAGTGAATATCTTTGTTTATAATTGTTTGTATTTTTATTATTTCTTTAGGCTAGATTTCTTAAGGTGAAATTATGAAATCAAAGGATGTCAACATTTTTAAGACCTCTCATAAATATACAGAGGTTTTAAGTCAGTGGAAATTACTTTGGAATATCTTGGGGAAATTGCTAATTTTTTCATGTTTCAAATGTAAATGAGCATAATTATAAAAATAACCAAACTTTACGTTGGGTAGAGCATTGTTCTGAGTGATTTACATACATTGACTCACATAATCCTTAGAACAACGCTTTGAGATGCGTACTATCATTCCCATTCTAAGGTGGTGGTGAAAGGAGGAAAACCGGGACAGTTGTACCCCAGAGTATTTGCATTTAACCATCATGCTAAACTTCTCAGTATTTCTGTGTCTTGTTCCTTTTCATATTCTCTCCTATCATAGTCTACCACTATCAAGGATTATATCCTGTGTTAAGTTTCTAGGAAATAGTCTGTGACTTCAAAAAAGTTGGAAACACATTCATTTCAATCAGTGCCTGCTGTTGACAATGGAGTAATTAATGCACTTTAGGTATTTCTCCTCCCATTTTCTCAGGCTTTCTCAGTGTTTGTTTCTTCATTTTTTTCTCAGTATTTTTGTCTTGTTGACATCTCTCCAAAGTTTAAAGTTTACATATCATGCTGTTACTGAAAAAAGAGTTTGGTGCTTTTTTCTGATTATTACTACCCCTAAGAACATGGGCAGACAGAAACAGCTTCTAGAAACTCAAGGAAAATTGTGTCTCCTATTTTTAAAAAAGATAAATGCATACGCAACTTTGGCTTGATTATAATTACTTCTTTCTGGTTTCTAGCTGTTTTTACAACAAATTTACACCATTTTGTGCTTATTTGAAACCTTACAGATAATAATGTTCAAGAAATCCTCTAATTATTTTTCCAATGGGTTAGTGCCACCTCTTAATTGTTTTAATTAGCAAACCTGTGAATATTAATTAAAATTGGCATCATACTTCCCAAATTACATATCACTGGCTACTGAACATAAAATCTTAATCAAAACATTGAAAAAGCTTGAATCCAACTTATTTTGTCTCATATGCTTGCTCAAGGGGGGAAAATAATGAAAACAGTAAGGGTGAGTAAAAAGAAGATGCATTTTTCAGGGAGTCTACAGTGCCTTTTAAATGGAGGCTTCAAAAAAATGTATGATGCTGATGATGTTTCTAGTTTATTTTCCTTTCTACCAAGATACAGAGCTTGTCTCCAGCAAAGTTTTCCACCCTCTTGAGGCAGAAGCAAATCATTTACAGTGAGTCCCCGGCACTTTGTTAGGAGATGAAACGTGCGTGTGGCCTAAGGGTTCCAGCGGATCAAGGCAGGGAAAGAAAGAGGAGCAGGTGGTCTGGCAGACAGTGGGAGAGTAAACTGGCACTCCTACTAAGTGCCAGCCACTGAGTTAGAAGCTTTCCCAGAGGCTGCACTATTTTTTTTTCTGAAAACCACCAGGCCAAATTTGTTATTACTAACCTCATTTTACAGGTAATGAAATCAGATTAAAACCTATTAAGTTACATGCGTACAGCCACCCAGAATTTTCTTCTCCATCTGCTCTTTTCCCCCTTGGTGGTGCATGTGTTGGTATGTCCTACAATCGGGATCACCTCTCCCCTTCGAGGTCCAATCCAAATTCCATCTGTGCCATGGCCACTGTAAGGTGGGAAACAGTCATTTGAGCTGGCTCCTGAATAGGAGGAGGTAAAGAATAACAACAAAATGATGGCAACAAAAATAATTAATTGAAATTTAGGGTTTGTTGTATACCAGACTGTTTCAGGCTCATTAGCTCATTGATTTCCCCTAACAACTAAAGAAGTGGCTACTATTATTATTATTATCTTTTCTATACATGAGGAAACTAAGTCATCAAGAGTTTAATCTGGGAATTATAAAGTTAGTGAGCAGCAGAATTGTTATTCAAACCTAGGTCTAATTCCAAACTGACAGTAACCAGAGGGGAGGAGGGAGAAGGATAATGGGGAAAATAGAGGAAGGGTAGTCAAGGAACATGTATATAAGACACATGGACAAAACCAAAGCGGGTAGGATCGAGGGTGGGAGGCATGGATGGGTGGGGTGGGGGGAGGGAAGTGGGGGGGGGAGAAATGGAGACAACTGTACTTGAACAACAATTAAAAAAAAGTTAAAAAAATTATAATTCCTAAATCAGACTTTTTTTGTATTTTTTATTGTTTTTCAAGTGCAGTTGTCTCCATTTCTCCCCCCGCACTTCCCTCCCCCCGCCCCACCCATCCATGCCTCCCACCCTCGATCCTACCCCCTTTGGCTTTGTCCATGTGTCTTATATACATGTTCCTTGACTACCCTTCCTCTGTTTTCCCCATTATCCTTCTCCCTCCTCCCCTCTGGTTACTGTCAGTTTGCTCTTTATTTTGATGTCTCTGTTTATATTTTACAGACATCAGACTTTTAATCACTTTTCTTGAAACATGCACATACATACACACACACAGCCTGAGCATGGTCACATAGGTATGACCTTCAGCAGGTACAATTGTACAGCTTCTTAAAGTACAAGGAAGACTAGAAGATGGGGAAAGCCTATCAGTTAAGGCTAAACTCTTTAATACCTGAGTTCTCCGATCATTCCCCCTGTTACTTTTAATTATCTTATTTCTATAGTGTTAGTTCACAAACCCTATAGATATTGAGACTGATTAGGTGTAATAGAGCCAAATATTTAACTGTTTAAAGATTTCCATTTATTTTGTTTTATATACATCAAGTCTTTGTTCCTGTTTCATCACTAGTGCTTCATCTGTCATTGTAAGCATTACCAAATTGGGCTTTTTTAGGTGATGAAAAATTGTCAGAAAGATGTGAAAGCTGGCACAATTATTATACAATTGAGAAAGATTTAGCTAAGTGTGGATTGTTGTTCATTTGGAATATTCATGTCAACACCTTGTTGGGTAAGGGCCAGAAAATTGCAGTTATAAAAAGTGGATTATGAAATTCAGACTATATTATCCAGTACACCTAGCAGGCTGTTAATAAATGATTTTAAGATAAATAAATAAAAATAATTCTGAACAGTCTTTAAAGACTATGTCTTAATTAAATGGTGATCTACATAGAATAAACTAAAACTGTTTTGAAAATAAAAAGCATTTTTAAAGGGTTGATGCTTGTCTATGCAAATGAGATGATTCCTCACACATATTTCCAGTAATAGCTTTTATAAAAAATTCCTACTCCTGCTTTTTCCCTACTATTGTTTTTATGCAAGTGGTACAAACATCTTTTCATATTCTTTCTGCCTGATTTAATGTGTCAACACTGATCTAAGCACTTTCTACTGTTATGTATATTATGTATTTTATTTGTAACACATCTTTCTTATTGCATGCAAAGGCATGCAAGATAGAGGACTTGGCAATAATTCTTTTTGGCCCACTTGGTTTGGAAAGTTTTCTTGCAGTGCTAGCCTTCACATTTATTCTTTGAGCATCATGGATTCATGTTTTTGGACCTTTTCTCTGGATGAGTTACAAAACAGTGGTGTCAACTGTCTTTCTCTAACAATCTATTAGTGAGTACACTTTTCTCCACTGTCATGTATGATGCCATCATAGATTTTAATCAATGATTAAATGCACTTTCATTATCATATTTATAATTTGATTTTGGAGTTCTGGAAACCCCTCTAGGGAACTGTGGGTATAGAACACAGTATGAAAACCGTAGCTATGGGAAATGGATATCTGTTAAAGGTGAGAGATATAGACAGATCTGCATTTCAGAATAGCAACACTGGTCATGAAGTAGAGGTCGGGTTAAAGAGGGACATATTAACAGCCAAGAGATGTGCCAGGTTATTGTGAGAGACAATAGAGGGTTAAAATTTGGAACATGATTTAGAAAAGATGAAATATCTGAGAAGTACATTTTCAATAAATTAATAAAATGTAGATAATTACTCATCATCAGAACGGATAAATAAGAAGAGATCGTTGATGCCTTCCAGCTTTGGAGGCCCCCATAATTAATGATGAAGCTGGTGAAGACAGCATGCTGAAGACAGAGCACCACATTTATGTCAGTTCACAGTGAAGCAGAGAAAGAATTTGATTTTAAACGTAGTAAACGTCCAGGGGAAAGCTGAATACAGATCTGGAGCTCAAGAGAAAGATTAGGGCTGGCTTTGAGTTGAATAACCATACTGATAAATCCGTGGGTGTGATGCCACAAGGAATAATTTTTAACAATGACATTCCAGACAGGTTTTATGTTGAAGAAATAGGTTGAAAACTCTCCCCCTTTTTTCTTTTCCTCCACCATATTTATCATATACAGACTCTTCTGGATCATTAACTGAGGAATAATACCATTTGTACCAGGAGAGTCAGTTTTGAACAATACAAAGCATAGAGCCAGACAGAACTGGATGCCAACAGCAATTCTGTTTACTGACCAGGTAGCCTTGAGAGATTCAGCTAACCTCTCTAAGTCCAGTTTTTCTATCTGTAAAATGGCAATGATAATTATTACTTCACAAGATAATCCTGAGGGCTAAATAAATGTAAAGTACCTATTACAGTGCTTCAGACCAGCAAATGTCCAGTAAATGTAGGCGTTACCACACTGGGTTAGGTTAGCGACCAAATAGGCAATTTGTGGACTGGTCTAAAAATGCAACTATACTTTTATGGGGGATTTTCATGTTCCAAGCAAATTGGCTTTGATGCTACAGTGTTTATTACACAAACATTTAAATCCTTGCTTTAAAAATTCAATTTACTTTTTAAAAGAACAGCCAATCTTTCCCATTGCCAATCCTTTTTATTTAACTCCTGAGCTACTGTCTTAATCTCACAACTAATATAAACTCCACCCTGACTTGAGAGCTCTTAGGACCAAGGACTGTGTCTTTATTGAATAATTATTTATTGAGCATCTGTCTGCCAAAAACTAGACATAAAAATATACATGCAATATATGGTATTTCACCATGTATAATGTGCACCCACATTTTTTGTGCACATTATACACAGGATTGCTATACCTATGGCATGGAATCATTTTACCCATGTATAATGTGCATCCTTATACTTCCCTAAAAAATTTGGGCAAAAGAGTGCACATTATACTCAGCAAAATATGGTAGTTCCTTTTCTCATGGGGCTGAAATTCTACCTGGACAAAAGATACTGTGTATTATAGTAAATATGTGTACCAAAACTATGAAGCATAGTGGAAGAAGAGATTCATTTTCTCTGAATTAACAAGGAAATCTTAGTTAAGAGGGTGGTGTTCAAACTGGACCAAATATGCATCAAAGTCAATAATGAATGAATAATGAGACATATACATAGGCTGCTACTACAAGCAATGATTCTTAAGTGGACCTTGAATACAGAGATGAGGTTAAAAGGTGGAACAGCTTGGCATGCATCTAGGCACGTACGTAATAATAAGATACACTATTAATAAATAGTAAGCTGGTTGATGCAAAATAAGTAAAGAAAGATCAGAGAGGTGCTACCTCAGAGCTAGACTCTGCAGAGCCCTAGTAACTCATCAAGGAAGGTCCATGGACTTGGAAGTTCCAAGAACTTTATGCAATGAACCAAAAAAGAGGGGCTATACATTCTAAAGCCAAAGTACTATATGTAACATGGTAAAAGCAAGAGTTGGAGGAAGGCTAATCAAGCAGGGAAAGTTGTGGGTAAAGATACAGATTGAATCATCTTGAAAACAATTTTATTAAAGTATATGTGTGACCTTGTTGTAGGTCTAGGGCTAGTACATCTTTGGAGAGCAACTATAAACATATAAAATGACATTTCATGAATATCATCTGGGGTATTTGAACAATAATGCCACTGATAAATACAGCAAAGGTGACATGGAAGATGATGAATGCTTTTTTAAGTGAAGAAAATTTATTTGTGCTATCAATATGCCAAATAACATGTGACAATGTATAATGCTCATATATGTATATTTATTTAATGTGCACACGGTTTCATTCAGCAGTTATTTCCTCCTGAATATGTTATTTCTCCAAATAAGTTCTTCATTTTTGCTGAGCAGGATCTCATCCCATATTTCTTATACATTATAGAGCCTACCACCATAAATAACATAAAGGGACTTCCAGTCAAGATGGAGGCATAGCTCTATGCAGTACTCACCTCCTCCCACAACTGCATCAAAATTGTAGCTAAACTACAGAACCACCATCATTCAGAACTGCCTGAAATTTGGCTGAATAGAAGTCCTACAACTAGGGAATTAAAGAAGAAGCTACTTCAGAGACTGGTAGGAGAGGCAGAGGCACAGAACAGGGTGGTCCAACACCCACATGTAATGGATAGAAGTTGGGAGAGACATCTCAGATGCAGAGTCCCCCAAAGAGCAAGGGGTCCCAGCCCCACACCGGGCCCCCCACCCCAGGGTTCCAGTGCTAGTAAGAGAAGTTCCCATGACTTCTGGCTGTAAAAACTAGTGGGGGTTGTGCCTGAGTGAGACGGAGGGCTCCTGGAGTCCCTGAAATTTCCTCCTAAAGAGCCTACACATGGACTTATTGGAATCATTGACTCTGAGCTCCAGCACTGGGGCATCAGCTTGAAAGGCACTAGAGACAAATAGGGAGAAACTGAATTGTCTCAAATTAGGGTGAGAGCCGAGTGGGCAGCTTTCTCCCAGACAGAAGAGCTGGCAGAGGCTATTGTTCCTTTGATGAACCCTCCCCCAACAGAGGTGACAGGCAGGCCACATCTAAGACTACACCACACTGTTTTCTGTGCCCTGGTGATTCTGTGAGGCCAAGCCCCACCCAACTTGCGAGCCCACCTAAGCTGATTCCAGTGCCTTTTCCATACAAATGGTCTGTCACAGCTTGTGCTTCAGACTTTCCTAAAATCTCTCAAACAAGCAGAATCTGGCCTCTGTGTGCCCCATACCTCTCACTAATTGGCCCCAGCCCTGGCACTAGCAGCAACCTGCCTTGGTTCAGAGTTTGGCTTCACCTGAGCACCTGCAAGCCCAACACAAGTAGCAGCCATCTGCAGATCACTTTGTAGCTCATGCTGGGTGGCCCCAGTCAGAAAACAGCTGATGATTGAACTTGGCCTGCACCTCCTGAAAGGTCCCAGAGCAAGCACACTCAGTAGATAGCTTCAGATCATGTCAAAGCGCCACCACCCAACTACCTTCACAAGTGACTCAGAGTCAGACTCAGCAGGCACCAGAGCCCTGCTGAAATAAGTCCTGCCCTATGATGTGGGCCTCTGCACACTGATTCTGCATGGTGGTTGGAAGTCAATGGTCGGTGGTGGCAGCCTGACCTTGCAGCCAATCCTTGAAGCCAATAGGCCTGGAAAGTTAATCCTTCTGATTGACATACTACAGCAATCTAGGCTCAACTACAATAGGAGGGTATATACCACCCACATGGGGGGAGGGTACACCAGGAGTGTCCAACTTGGGGGATCAGGGAGACTGTACCACTGGACCCTACAGAACACGTACTATACTAGGCCACTCTACCAAGCCCAGGAGACATAAAAGCTCTTCCTAATGCATAGAAGCAAACTCAGGGAAGCTGCTAAAATGAGGAGACAAAGAAACATAGCTTAAATGAAAGAACAAATGAAGACAAGTAATCTGTAGATGTAGAGTTCAAAACACTGGTTATAAGGATGCTCGATGAACTTAGTGAGAACTTCAACAGCATAAAAAAGAAGCAGTCAGAAATGAAGGATACACTAACCGAAATGAAGAATAACTTACAGTATAATTTAGAATAAATGAAACTGAGAATAAAATCAGCAATTTGGAATATAAGGAAACAAAAACCACCAAATCAGAATAGTAACAAAAAATATCAAAAAGAAAAGTGTAAGGAGTCTCTGAGACAACAACTTCAAGTTGTAATCCCTTAACAACAAGTGTTAAGGGATTAAGAAGTACAATACAAATTGGTTATTAAAGAATAGTCATAGGAATTTAAAGTACAGCATAGGGAATATAATTAATAATATTGTAATAATTATGTGTGGTGTCAGATGGGTATGAGATATATTGGGATGACTACCTAGTGAGTTATATAAGATCTAATCACTAGGGTATACCTCAAACCAATAAATATTGTATGTCAACTGTAACTGAAAAATAAAAAAATGATTTAAAATTTTTAAAAAGAAAGAAATTGTTGAATTTTACCATTTTCTTTGTCCAGGTTCTGAAGTAGGCCTATTTTTTTCTTTTTTACCTTTTTAAAATTTTATTGATTATGCTATTACAGTTGTCCTGATTTTTTCCCCTTCGCCCCCCTCCACTCAGCGCCTCCTACTCCATCAGGCAATCTCTACACCATTGTTCATGTCCATGGGGCATGAATAGGTTCTTTGGCTACTCCATTTCCTATACTGTATTTTATATCCTCATGGCTATTCTGTAACTACCTAATTGTGCTTTTTAATTCACCTCTTCACCTCTTCACCCATTCCCACATACCCTCCCTTCAATCTGGCATCCTTATAACCAGTGTTTTGAACTCTGCATCTAATAGATTGCTTAATCCCTATTTCATTTAGCTCTTTTTCTAGAGTTTTGATCTGTTCTGTTCTTTCATTTGGGCCATGTATCTTTATCTCTTCATTTTTGCAGCCTCCCTGTGTTTGTTTCTATGTATCAGGTAGAGGTGCTATGACTCCCTGTCTTGGTAGCATGACCTAATGTAGTAGGTGTCCTGTACATCCCAGTGGCACAGCCTCCCCTATTACTCAAGCTGGATACTCAAGGTGCACCCTTCATATGGGCTGAGTACACCTTCCTCTTATAGTTGAGCCTTGATTGCTGTTGGCAGGTCAATGAAAGGGATTTACCCAGGCCAGTCAGCTGCAAGAACTGGCTGTGACCACTTACTATGAATATCAGCTGAGCAGAGTCAGGGTGATGATGCTCCAATGTGGTCTGTAGCTGTCCACTCGGTGCGCAGGCTCTGGGGTTTCTTGGATGATGCGGGCCAAGGTCAGCCCCTACCTGTGTTTTGCCAAGAGCCACCCTGCCTGAGCTACAAAGCAATCTGAAATGGCTGCTACTTGTGTTGGGCTTGGAGATTCCAAGGTGAAACCAAGCTGTGAATATAGGCTGCCTGCTGCTAATGCTGGTCCTGGGGCTCACCGAGGCCAGCTCAAGTTTGTTTGATAGGATTTAGGAAGTTGTGCAGTATGAGCCAAGACCAGCCATTCATATGAAAAAGCAGCTGGTGTGGGACTAGTAAGTTGGTTGGGGCGGAGTCTCTGGGGATCTCCAAGGTGAGTCAAACAGTGTTAGCCAAGTTGGTGGAGTCTCATATATGGAACCAGCTTGCTGGCTCTTGGGGGGGTGGGGGTAGAAAAGGGTAAATGGACTCTGCTCACCTGATGCCAGACACTTTAGTTTCTCCTTCCACTGGTGCCTTTCAAGCTGTTAACCTGGTGCTGGGAGTGAGTCTGAGTAGGTGAGTCTATGTGTGGATTCTTTAAGAGGAACTTCTTGGGGCTCCAGAAATTTCTTCCACCAACTCAATCCCTGCTGATTTTCTCAGCCAGAAGTTGTAGGGACTCATTTTTCTCGCACTGCTCCTCTGGGCCAGGGATTCTGGTGTGGGGCTGGGACTCCTTGCTCCTGAGATATCCCTCTCAAATTTTTATCCACCACATGTTGATGTGTGACCAGCCTCTTCCACGTCTCCACCCCTACTACTAGTCTGGATGGATGTGGCTTCTTTAATTTCATAGTTATCGGACTTCCTTTCAACTCGATTTCTGATGGTTCTTAGTGATGGTTGTTCTATATTTTAATTGTAATTTTGATATGGCTGTGCAAGGAGGCAAGCTGTGTTTACCTATGCTGCCATCTTGATCGGAAGTTTGAAGTATGCCTATTTTTATATGACAGAGTTTTGGTTTTTTGTTTTTTTTTTGGAGATCATTCTTTACTTTGAGGAAAAGAGTATGAGGCAATGGGTAAATTATTGGCCTAGCACATTATGTAAGTACTTTTTTTTTTAAACAATACAGGATTTTTTTAATATATGTATTGATTATGCTATTACAGTTGTCCCATTTCCCCCCCACTCACTCCACTCCACCCTGCCCACCCCCTCCCTCCCACATTCCCCCCCTATAGTTCATGTCCATGGGTCATACTTATAAGTTCTTTGGCTTCTACATTTCCTACACTATTCTTACCCTCCCCCTGTCTATTTTCCACCTATCATCTGTGCTACTTTTTCTCTGTACCTTCCCCCCCTCTCCCCCTCCCACTCCCCTATTGACAACCCTCCATGTGATCTCCATCTCTATGGTTCTGTTCCTGTTCTAGTTGTTTGCCTAGTTTGCTCTTATTTTTGTTTTAGGTGTGGTCGTTAATAACTGTGAGTTTGCTGTCATTTTTACTGTTCCTATTTTTTATATTCTTTTTCTTAGGTAAGTCCCTTTAACATTTCATATAATAAGGGCTTGGTGATGATGAACTTCTTTAACTTGACCTTATCTGAGAAGCACTTTATCTTCCCTTCCCTTCTAAATGATAGCTTTGCTGGATACAGTATTCTTGGATGTAGATCCTTGCCTTTCATGACTTGGAATACTTCTTGCCAGTCCCTTCTTGCCTGTAAGGTCTCTTCGGAGAAATCAGCTGACAATCTTATGGGAACTCCTTTGTAGGTAACTGTGTCCTTTTCTCTTGCTGCTTCTAAGATTCTCTCCTTTTCTTTAATCTTGGGTAATGTAATGATGATGTGCCTTGTCGTGTTCCTCCTTGGGTCCAGTTTCTTTGGGACTCTCTGAGCTTCCTGGACTTCCTGGAAGTCTATTTCCTTTGCCAGATTAGGGAAGTTCTCCTTCATTATTCGTTTAAATAAGTTTTCAATTTTTTGTTCTTCCTCTTCTCCTTCTGGCACCCCTATAATTCGGATGTTGGAATGTTTCAAGATGTCCTGGAGGTTCCTAAGCCTCTCCTCATTTTTCCAAATTCTTGTTTCTTCATTCTTTTCTGGTTGGATGTTTCTTTCTTCCTTCTGGTCCCACCATTGGTTTGAGTCCCAGTTTCCTTCGCATCACTATTGGTTCCCTGTACATTTTCCTTTGTTTCTCTTAGCATAGGCTTCATTTTTTCATCTAGTTTTCGAACAAATTCAACCAACTCTGGGAGCGTCTTAATAACCAGTGTTTTGAACTATGCATCCGATAGGTTGGCTATCTCTTCCTCACTTAGTTGTATTTTTTCTGGAGCTTTGATCTGTTCTGTCATTTGGGCCATTTTTTTTTTGTCTTGGTGTGTCTGTTACTTAAAGGGGAGGAGCCTTAGGTGTTCACTGGGGCGGGGTAACGCTGGTTGCTGCGCTGTGACTCAGTATGTGGGGGAGGGGCTGAGAGGGAGCTATGGCACCCGCTCCACTCTCCACCAGATTTCGTCACTCCCTCCACTACCCACAATCAAATTGGGCCCCTCTGGTGCTGGTTCCCGAGTGGGTGGGCCTGTGCACACTCTAGACCCCTGTGGGTCTCTCCAACGACCTTTCCCGTGCGGCTGGGAGTCTCTCGTGCTGCCGCCCCAACCCCCATGGGCGCTTTCAATCAGAGGTTTGAGGCTTTATTTCCCAGAGCTGGAGCCCTGGGTTGCGTGGTCTGCTTCTCTCCCGGCCGATCATCCCAGCTTATCTGTGCGCAAGTGTGGGGCCACGGGGTACTATCTGCAGCTCTGCCTGCCCTGTTCTCTGCCACTCTGAGTCCGGCCCTCTCGGTTTATCTGCGTGAATGTGGGGCCACAGGGTCTGCCAGTGCTTGGACTGCCTGCACCGTTCGTCCCACACTCCGCCAGTCTGGGTCCCGCCATGGCCACGCGAGTCCTCTCCACCCCGGTGCCCGTCTCCGCCCCTCCTACTGGTCTGGATGAATGTTTATTTTTTATTTCCTTGGTGTCGGACTTCCTTGCCGTTCGATGTTCTGTCAGTTCTAGTTGTGCGAGGAGGCGAAGTGTGTCTACCTACGCCACCATCTTGGTTCTCCCCATGACAGAGTTTTTTAGGCAATCTATTTCTACTTAGCAAGATGCTTATAAAAATATGTTATCCTACATTAAAATTAAACTATAAATTCCTCATAAAAAGAGAACATAAAGTTGGCATTTTATAAAATCTTATCTGCTCAAATAACTGGGACCAGAATTATCAGAAAACTAGCCCAAATCCTTGATGGAGTTGGTAGTGAATAAGAATGGAATCCACTTCTTTTTATTGCCGTATAACTTCCTAATATTGATAGAGTGGGAAAAGTTTCAAACAGTACCAAGTCATTCTAGACAGTAAAACTATGGTTCAGTTTATCTTGTGATATTCAGTAGAATGAATTTTATGGATCTAAGAGATCAAGGGAAGTAGAAATAATGTTTCCTATCTACTAGGATGTGGTTTTTCACTTTAAAAATGTGATCTTAAAAGGAGTTTGAGGAGGTGGGAATAAATCAGTCCAATCATTCATTGCAATGAACTTACTCCACCAGAAAATAAAAATGACTTTAATTGCACAGAAATGGAAAAAAAATGTTTGAATACCCTTCCTTGTTAAGAATCAGGGCTTTCATGTGAGATAAAATACACGTTTACAGTAACTTTAGATTTGGGGGTAGAATTTCAAGCCCTTGTCCATGAACATATCATAATGGATGAATGTGACCCTTGCATAATAGCCCTTGCTTGAACACTTTTAGAAAGAGTAAGGGAGTCCGTGCAATAAGGGAGTTGAAAATTTTAAGGATTTTTTTTCAGTGAGAAACAACACCTACTCAGAATAAGTTGGCAAATCCATGTTCAGAACCTGTGTTGTCACTGTAATGTTCAGGAACAGATAAGGAAGGAAAGAGAAACTCAAGGTCACTGGGAATAGTCTCAAGAGTATTTTTGTAGGGCTTATCTGTGCTCACATGCCTAATTTTTTTCCAAGTGCAGAGAATGGCCACTTTCTTGAGACAGGCCCAGTGCCATCCTTTATTCAAGTTCTTTTATATTCCTCTTTTTAAAGAAGCTGTCAAGTTCTTTTTCTGCAGCTGACAGAAAAGGCCAAATCTGTGGTACAGGAAAGGAGGCGCAAAAAGAAACTTTTTTGTGTTGATGTTTTACTAAGTGAGCTAAGGAGAATTTTAGAATCATGTAATTTACTCTGGAGGCATTTACTGTACATAGCTATAGTGATGGTAATTTCTTTCATTGTTGAAGTGAAAAGATAACCATCAATCAGTTGTCAATTGGTCAATTGCAGAAGTGATGAAAAGAAACTGGTAGGAACAATCACTTTTGTGGCTACCTAGACCATTTGTAGGCTTATGAAAAGTATGGGAACTGGATTGTGTTTTAAGAAGGGATTGGACCAGATTTTCAGAAAGGTTAATAGGCATAACTTCCTTATAAAGAATGGCTTTGCAGTTCTAAATAACAAGAAAGTGCATTTTAAAAACTCAAAAATTAAAAAGACATAGGATTCACTTAAAAAAGCAAAATAAATTTTATTAAACTATATATCAGATAAGTAAACTCCAAGAGACCTTGAATTTCAGTGAGTTCTTAATGGAGGAAATATACATAGCTTACTATTAACCCAAGAGGACATGTGTTTGGAAACAAATTTATGAAAGTTACTTTGTACTTAGGCATTAGTCTCAATATTGGGCACTTTGAAACAAATAACTTCCCAAGTATTTATCATAAGAAGGTGAAAGTCCAAATTAATTGTGGATACTATTAAGCAAACATCTACAGATAATTTAATTTTTTAAACCTATGGAAACTCACATAAAGATTAAGATATGTTTGAAAATCATTAACTGGCATAAAAGGCAAATGGCACTTTGGGATTTAGTGTTATAAGCAATGTTTCATTTTAATTTATCCTCTTTTCCTAAGAATAGCAATGTTATTGATTTATTCTAAGAGAGTTTCCCCCACACAGAGCGATTTTTTTTTTTTTTTTTACTGTGGTAGGTAATAAAAAGGATTACAGGCCCCCAGAAGGATGAGATATCATCAGTTTGTAATCCAGCCCATGGTTTCCTAGATACCGTATTGTCTATTCTGTTCCGCTATGTGAAAAATGTTGAATATCAACAATGGGTTTCAGTGCTGTATTGTTGAGTTTTGTATGAACTAATCTAGCTTCACTAAGAAAAAAAGAAAGAAAGAAAGAAAGAAAAAAAAAAGAGAAAAAAAGAACCACAGCTTTGGACAAAAGTCTATAGCCAGTGCATTTGGAACTCCCCTTGCACAGGGGCTGACGGTGGCTGGGGGAAGACAGTTTACTCATTTGCTCTCTCCTTTCATCCAGTCAGCAGGCCCTCTTCTCAGGTGTAGATCACCTAACCTATTATCATTTCACCTGTTTTGATTCTCTGACGAGGAAAGTCCCAGGACTTATCAGCTGGGATAGGCCTCATATACAAGACAGCTCTGTTCAGTATTTGGAAGGTAAGCTATTTGTACAACTTCTCTGCTGTAGTGTGCTGGCCTAGCTCTAGAACTTTGCAGCCTATCACTTATTTTTAACTTTTACTGTTTCTTCTCTCTTCTTCTTTTGGAGAAAGAAAACCTGACAGGTTTCTCCGGAAAAGTGGCCATCCATGGAATGAATGAAACGTTCCCTTTCTATTCCAGTAAGTAATTGACTTGTAACTAAAAATTGAACTGGCTGCTATGTCAACTGCAATGTGAGCTGCTGCTGGCACAGGTGTTGCTTACTCTTTAGCCTGGAAAGAAAGGGGGCTTAACCTGTGATTAAATTTCAAGTCAATTGACCTCAACATGATAGTACATAATTCTCACTTGCCTAGCGAATGGCCTGAGTTCTTCTTTTGACCCTGCTTCAGGCACCTGTGTTTTTAATGTTTGGTGTAGCTAGAGCTGCTCTTTTGGTTAGAAATAAAGTGGGTGGAGAACAGTTCTAAGTAAATAACAAATGATGGTCAGCCATCTACGTCTTTAATCCAGTGCTCAACGTGATCTATTTCTTTAATGCATAAACTCTAAGTTCATGTAAATTATTTTTTAAACTTTTATTGTAAAAGGTATGGATTCATGGACAACCATTTTATTACTAGAAAGGCACAGTAAATCCAAATCTGCGAATTACAAATAAGCAAATGATGTAAGAATTATGGTGCTGAGTTTTCAAATGCTTAACTTTAATTATGTAACTTATAAGCTTTCTAAATATGCCTTGCACTTTAATGCTTTTCTTAGCCCTGAGAATAAAATAGCAGCATTGTTTTTCCTAGTTTCTATAAATAAAACAAAAGACTGTTTATCTTTAGCAAGAAGGCACTATTTGAATTTTGGAGACAAACCTATATCTGTTTCCTAAGAGCAAACTAAAAATCAGTGACATCTCTAATTACCATTTACACTTGAAGCTATTCTCCATTCATTTTATGTAAAGTGGTTGCATGCTAAGAGTTGGTCTGTAAGGTGAGGGCAGTGCAGACTGTTGTTTTTCCTCCCTCACTTCCTTTCTAACCTGGGAGTTAGAAGAAAGTGCTGATGATGCTTGCTTAACCCTGCTTTTAGTGCAGGCTGTGACCAGCTCTCTGTGAGACCATTTCTGACCCTCTGCTTGCAGTGGTGAGCCTGAATTTTTCCCCTTCCTTGCCCAGCACTGTCAATCAATTATAGGATTGAACTGAACCAGAAAATCTGGTACAGTCTGGTAATTAGTACAAAGGGTTTCCAGTCTAGTGTAAAGACGGAGATGCAAGAGCCCCAGCAGTCACAGAAATGGTTTTGATTGGCCATGGACATTGCCTTTTAGTGCTGCTCGGTGACTTCCTAAAGATATTACCTCCTACCCTACAGGTTTTCTCCTTCAAGTACATTATGGACCTTTTTTAAAATCGTGTGTGTGTGTGTGTGTGTGTGTGTGTTTCTTTTTTTAGATCTAACTTCTCCCATTTTTAGTCTGTCATTTTTGCCTATCAAACAGACACATTTTGACTTGCCCAACAAAGAACCAAGTTATCAACACTCACAGAAACTGACATTTTTAATTCAGGCTTCATTATGTCTCTGAATTATGACAGTGAAGTACAAAGACGTTTTAAGAGTTTTTTCATTATTTTTTAAATCCAGTATTGGGATGTTTATCTTCCTTTGGTATTCATATTTCCTTTTCTACCTTTTTTCTCAGTAATATATAATTAGCATTATCAAAACCATCAGTTATTATCCTTTATGACTTTTGACCTTTATTTTTTTTAATGTCCCAAGTTAAATATTCTCTAAAATAAGTAAAAACTCCATGAGAGATTTTAATGAAATATTTTAAGGTTATAAAAACAATGAAATAATTTAAAATGTGAATCTCTTAAACATCAGCATTACATGTCTAGGCAAGTAATGAATTATATAATAAACTATAGCAACAGAGTTCATTTCAGAAACAATATTTTGTAAATGAAATGCATTGATGGTAAGTACAATTTTATCGGCTATTTCATCATGCATTTTTAACTACTACTTTGGAGTTCCTGACTTATTATCTATGCTATTTTTGGATAAATTATATATATACATATATTTTTTTTTTTGCAAAAGGAAACATTCTCTTTGGTTATAGATTGCAGTCACTCATTAGTCACACATTAGGTGCATGAAAGCAGCTGATAGCTTATCACTGTAACAAATGCCTGCCCCCAAAAGACAGATATTCATATATACTTAAGGGCAAATTTAATTCTGACATCCTGTACAAAAAAAAGTACAAAAGCAACAACACCCAAAATAAGGGAAGCAAAAGAAAGCACAAGATTTTTTCACCTTCGAGAATGCTGTCTTTAGAACACTGTACATCATGGTTTCAGTTGTGATACATGTATGTTTTGAATCTTCTAAAGGCTCTTTATTTACCCGTATCTCAATGTAGCTGCCAGTACCTGTGTACCTATTTAGTGCCTTTTATCCTATGTACCATCTCAACCAAAGTAGTATTGTTACCACGTCTGCTACTGATTTTTACATGTCTGACTTTGTTATTGAATTTCAAGAAGGTTAATATTGCTTTTGTAACCTTGTCATGAGTAATGCATTTTCCCAGTCAATATGTCATCATTTTAAAGGCTGTTCAAGAAGCAGTGTTTCTTTTTTAATAGCTTTGCATTCATTTCTCTGTTGTTTTTTAACCATAATATAGTGTAGTGCTTTGAAGGGAATACACATATTTATATAATTATCACTTTTTTTTAACAGAACCTTGCCCGTTAAAAACTAAGAGGGTCTTAGAAAATCATATGGCAACTTTTCAGTCACCAAATTTACATTCAATTTTAATTCACCGCCAAATCTATATCTTGAAATGTATCCATAAAGTAACAAAGAGAAGAGTACATTCTGGTATTTTTCTTAATTTAGTTTTTAATCTAAAATCTATGTTGAAATTCAAAAGGTGCTTGAGACACATGGTATGGCAGTGTCCTATGCTCCTTAATAGCTGAGTGCCATGTGGGTCTGTGTAAAATTACAGGGGTTCACGGGCTCTAATATGGACACAACCACTCTTTTCTACCTCAGTCTTACTTCTAGCAGCAGGAGTAAGGCTTGGAATGCATCCTAAAGATTATCTAGCCTTGTGAGCTTGAAATTGTGTTCCCTTGAGCTCTTAGGTTCTTTGAGGATACTCAGGGCTGTGGAGGAGGGGAGGCTAAGTGGCCTCTTACCTCCTTGAGATCAGAGCATCTCTGCTTTTATCTGCTTTGTCTATTAGAGTTCCACATAAGATGAAAAGTCCATGCTGAAGGGAAAAAGTAAAAAAAAAAAATTAGTAACTGATAATCGCTATCTTATAAACAAGGAAAGCAGGGTTTACATAAGGTGGCCACTGAGTCAGTGACAATGTCTAATCTTGTAGTCTGGTCTTGCCTCCTAATCCCAAACTCACTCAGCTAAGCTATTATAAATTTTCCCTACGTAGTCATGGATCTTTCTGTGTAATCATCCTAAGCTATGGTATTTACAGCACACACAAATAGATCCATAGCCTATGTTGAAAATTGTTATACTTACTGAGGTACAGCATCTAGTTGGTAAATGTAACTGAGTAACATGTTGTTAACCAAAATCAAGCCTTTAATTTGGTAATACCATTAAGTTTGGGGACACATCACAGCCCTAAAGTAACATATTGACACATCTATTACTTAGTCAAGTGGTAGTTCACGAGTAACTTTTAAAAATTTGATTGTGGTAAAAAAAATGCATACCAAATTTACCATCTTAACTATTTTAAGTATAAAGTTCAGTACTGTTAAGTCCATTCATACAGTTGTCCTTGGCGGTGTTTTTCACAGTTGAAAAAAATCATTTAAACTTAAACCTAAAAGAGAGACAATTAAAGAGAATGAAACTGAATTAAGATGCTACTTTTCTGAAAACATGTTCTATAGAATACTATTCCCATGGCTATACCACGTTAAATAGTAAAATGGTCAAGTAACTTTGGGAAATGTAGCATGCTATGTCCCTCTCTAGGAAATTCACACTGAAAATTTGCAATTGAAAAACTATGAGAAATCATAATTGTAAAGATCTCTTTGAACTTTGTTTACTGTTGAGTATCCCAAACTATTTTTTCATACTCTCCCTATGTTTTCTTTAATTTGTTTTCATTCTTTAGGGCTAATGTCTTGTTGAACACATTTTAGAAAATTCTCCTCTAACAGAACTTTTGCAGTTAAAAAAAAAAAACCTGTAAGATAATGTTCATATTTTCACGTTAGCTAGCTCTCTCTGCATTTACCAATCCTTTATCCTCATCTTGTGGATAGGACATTAATGGACATCCCATTAATTCAATCACTCAACAAATATTTAGGCACAGTGCTAAATGCTGGGAATATGGTAATGAATAAATCAGTAAGGGCCTCTGACCTTATACAGCTTACAATCCTAGTCTTTAAAAAAGAAAAAATAAATAGAAGGAGCACAAGCAATGTTAGCTGTTTCTGGCACTCATCGCTTATCAGGCAATGTTTGTTTTGTTTTGTTTTCCCAATTCTAAAATGAAAGAAGAGAGGGGGGAAAAAGCAGAACACCAGTCCAGAAGTCTACAATCTGCCCTTTGAGTAGAGATAGCCCATATTTTCCTGAGATGTACTTATGCACCAGCAATCAGATCTATGTTAAAATTCTCTGCTAATCCATAAATGGACTTCTGTTGCTTCAAAAGAGGAAGATAGGATGGAAAGGGAAGAAAAGAAAAGAAAGCAAGGGAGGGAAGAAGGAAGAAGGAAAGAGGAAGGAGGGAGGAAAAGAGGGAGGTAAAAAAACAATGTTTCCTGGTCTCCCTTCCTATTGTAACTCCTTAGCTATTGATGTTACTTACCTTCTGTGTAAGAAGATTCCTTTCAAGTGTCAGCTGAAGACCTTGTTTGGTCAACAGTCAGCATGTCATCATTGTCTTTCTAATATTCAAAGTGTGTCTCTCTATCAGATTCAACTCTTGGTGGCAACCATGGGTCCTACCTCTGTCAGGAAATATCTCTAGCTATCCAGCGTCCTTTCCCAGGTTCTGACCTTAGTGCTGGGGAATCTGTGGCTTCATGTGATCAGGTGTCTCCCAAGCAAAGGAAAAAACAGGCCCATGGGCATAGACAGTTCATGGTTCTCCAGAGCAGTCCCAGCCCTAGAATACCTACTTAAACATATTAGAAAATGTTTCAAGAAGAGCCTTGTTTTCTTATTGGACAATTCTCTCACTTCTCATTTAAGTAATGGAACTGAGTGACTTGAGGGGTAACTCCTATATATACAACTTGAAAATTAATATTGTAGGTTCTGACCTTTTGGTAACAGAAATTTGAAAAGAAGGAAAGGTTGTATGATTTTAAAGAAGAAAAAGGCTTACAACTAAGAGCAACAGAAGGAAGAGCTTAGGCCAGCTCTGCTTTAACTGCCTTTGCTTTCCTTAATGGGTCACAAGTGAGCCTGAAAGTGGGGACTGTTAACATCCCTAACAGTCCTCTGGGATGTTAGCTGTTTCCCTCCTGCCCCTCCCAGCATTTCCTGTGTTGTGATAATGTAAGATGAGATCATTGTTCGAATACGATGAGGAAAGGACTTAGAAAAGAATTTGGGATTTTCCAGTTAAAACTAAGAGCTGTGTTAGTTTGTTTCCTTCTTCTAGTTAGCTGGGAATCAATTTTCTAATTCATTCTCCTCTCTGTCATTTGCCTATTGATAATATGCGAGGCCATGCAGTGCGTGTCCTTTTTTATTCCTTTTAATTAACCTTTAAAATCAATTATGATCACTCATATGGATTTCTATTCTCTCTTCTCATCAAATTTGTTTGGCTTATTTTTTTATTTACACACCCCTACCCACTGCTGTGAATTAGCAATAACAAAAAATCCGCACTCTTCCCTTCCACCTCTTGAACTAGAGAAACAGTTAGCTAATAAGAGGCTAAATGAGCCTTAGAGTATAGAGAAGCTGGAATCCTTAAATTATTTAAATTGAAAAATGGCTGGTTTTACAATCAGAAAAACTCAAGTGGACCATAAGCCCTACTTGATTGTCCCCCCTTATCTGGATGATCTTGTAATGACAGCTGGAGTTATCTGCCATCAGCATCACTGTCCACAAAAGCTTCTCTGCTCTCTGCTCAACTCTTCAGCAACCCTGGGGAGCTGGAGCTATTTCAGGGGAGAGGGCCCTACAGGAATGGAAACTTTATTAAAATGCAAGGCTGTCTCTAGTGACATAAAAGCTCAGTAAAAAGGGATGGATCTAAGACCACAGAGGCAGAAATTAATTGCAGAATGAAAAACTGAGATTTTATACACTGCCACGAATAGGCTAGGGTCAGTGTAAAATAAAAAGCAGTGTGAAATAAACAGTAGTGTAAAATAAAATCTAGAGATAGAGGGAAAGGCAAATAGGGTGTTTGACATGAATAGTGCAACAAATGCTGTGTGTCAGACTAGCCCTTGCAGAGGGCTGTCTCAGGAAGCAGCCCAGTGCAGTGTACCGTGGGATGTCAGGGTAGTTGCTTTGAAATGTTAGGGAAGTACCCCTAAAAGATTCCTGATTTTCTTTTGGTAAGCGATTCATTCTTGAGCTATCATACATGAGTTTTCTGAAACTCCCTGTTACTAACAGAGTTAGGAATAAAAATAGTAACAGGGCCAGCATGCTGTGAGTTGAAGTCTGAAAATGGTCCTTCCCTTCCCTTGTCATATGACCATGAGGAATCTAATCCTCAAAATATATTGTAAGTGCATTTGCCTGATTTGATCCACTGCACTGTAAAATAACAAAATAAGGTCCTAAATTTATTTGACACTGTCCATTCAACTCAAAGGACACCGTGTATATTACTTACTAATAAGCTGAAATGTTTAAACAAAAACCCAAGGCACTAAAGCATAGAACACTTATGTAATTTGTTATAAACAAGGAAAATTAAAAACAAGGTCCAGGTGATTTTAATTTGAGTATATTAAGTTCTTCATAAATCCCTCTTTATTTTGCATTCAAATTTCCTTACTATAAAAAAAATGACTGTAAGTACAATACTCATAAAAACCAGAGTAGTCTGTTCCCTTCTGAACTTCACTACTTTGAAAAAATTTCTCAGGAGAGACTTGTTAACAATATCATGACCACCATGGCAACGACCGACAACGTTTGCTGAGCGTTACCATCTCCCAGGCCTTCTCCCTTCTCCAGGCCTTATCTTCAAGCCTCATTTTCCCTTCTGCTCAGGACCTTGAAAATGAAAAAAAAAAATTGAAGTGGCCATCTAAATTACATAACTG
The DNA here is from genome assembly GCF_022682495.2 of Desmodus rotundus. Lineage (NCBI taxonomy): Eukaryota > Metazoa > Chordata > Mammalia > Chiroptera > Phyllostomidae > Desmodus > Desmodus rotundus. The sequence goes on from NC_071388.1 coordinate 40,985,829, forward strand.
GAATTTCTCTTTCTATGCAACTAGCAAGTTTAGTTAACAGTTGATAAAGCGAAATCAAGTACCCCATTCCTTCATCTTTAGCAGAAGACATTAAAATTACTAGTTACTCCAAATATCAAGAGAACCCCCCAGATATGTAATACTTTTGTTCTTATTTTTTTAAAAAATATTGCATTATTCTTGACATTTTTATAAACTTATTTTTTGTGTGTGATGGGCAAAGATTGGGTGAATTACTTAGGACTCCTTTTTTTTCCATTTCAGTTCACAGATGGCTTAAGGTGTGATCTTATAAACAAGCTTCCTTCTCCAATAGAAGAAAACAAGCTCCTTTTTCTCCCCCAAATCCCAGAGTGCCCCCTCATCCAGCTCCCCCTCCACCCCATTAGTATGCACGCTGCACACTTGAGGTCCAGCGAGCAGCTTGTTTGGCTTGGGAGGATGGTTTTTGCAAAACCCCAACCTCTGTTCCACAGGGACACATATCGAATGACAGTTCCTCATCGTAACTGTAACTCACTCCACCGTGTTCTCCCGTTCAAGACAGCGCCTCCAAGTGCGAGTGGAGTGAAAACAATGCTATTACAGGGATAACCCTGAGTTTGCTTTATTATTATTTCGCATTGCTTGTAATCACAGCTGATCATGACACACTACAGTCTCATGACATTGGGGTTCAAAACTACCCATTTAGCAAAGTTGGCGGCCAGACCGGGAGCACAAATAAATGATAAGAGATCCTTAGATCCCTGGAGCTGACCTGAGATCTGAGAGGACACTCTGAACCAACACTGGCTCTTGGGACTCTCAGCGAATGATAGGACCACATCGTACTGCTCTGCTCCCTTCAGCCTGGTGCCCCTTGCTCCAGGTCAACTCAACAGACTCAAATTTATGGACAGGACAGGGCAGAGTGTGTTACATTAAACTAAGATTTAAATAGGCTTCAGACACCTGACAATGAATAGTATGAAGTTAATTTTATGCACCATGATTAAATTTCTGTCTTAATTGTATTATTGGCATATGTTAACATATACTTTACATTGAAAACAAAATTATTTTTAAGATCTTCAGTGTTACAAATGCAATTTTGATTCTCTGGAGAGCTTTTGAAAAGGCCGATACTGAGACCATACGCCCAGACAAATGAAATCGGAATCTCTGAGAAGGGGACCCAGGCACCAGTATTTCTTAAAGCTCTGTGGGTGACTCCATTTATAAGCAAGGTTAAGAACCACTGGTCTCAAGGAAGGAAAAGCGTAGGAGAGGGAGATCAGCATAGCGAGGTATTAAGAAATTGTGGTCATATAATTATAATCGGTGTTATTTACATTTGTCAACCTGATATTCTGAGAGCTGCCAGTGACACTGGGGATGAACCTAAGATTGCCAGACACAAGTCTCTCTCTGCTTCTATGTATGCATCTATCCTTGGAGCCTATGTCCCTGGGAGCCAAGGACAAAAAGGAAGTGGTAACTTCTCCATGGTGGCAGCATTCTCTCAAAACTGATTCAATTGCCCTGGCTTGTGTGGCTCAGTGGATTGAGCGCTGGCCTGCGAACCAAAAGGTCACCAGTTCAATTCCTGGTCCTGGGTTGTGGGCCAGGTCCCCAACGCGGTTGTGAGAGACGCAACTGATGTTTCTCTCCCCCTCTTTCTACCTACTTTGTCCTCTCTCTAAAAGTAAATAAAATCTTTTTTAAAGTGTATTTTAAAAATTGATTCAGTAAAACCTTTCTCTACTTTTTTCTCCTTAGAGGCAGGTAGTAGAGTCCTGTGCCTACTACAAATTTCTTCAGAAAAAGACAGATTCAGACCAGAGTTTTAAAAATAATACAGAATATTTCTTGGGGGCAGGGTACTAACTTAACCCTTGCTGCAACCCCATGAGGCAGGTATATGTGCCTCCATTTTACAGATGAAGACACTGAGAGACAGCAACATAGGAAGGCTGCTCAAGGTCACACAACTAATGTGCGTCTAAGACTGGACTTCTTATGCTAAGGCAGATGGAAAACTGACCAAGGGTCACCCAGCTATTCATGGACAGCTGCCTGTGTCAAAAGAATCTTCCATTCTTTAAGTAGAGAATCAAATTAGTATGCTAATTTTTGTGTTCTTTGCTAGTATGTATAAGCAAGCATTCTACTGACGGACATAGAAAAGAATCTTAGTATTCAGACACCAGTATGGTATTTGTCCTCTTTTGAAACATCATTGCTAGTTCTCATGACCAATTTAAGTCTATTGGAGTTTCTTTGATTTAAGAAAAAAATGTGGGGAATATTTAAGAGAACCCAGCATAGGCATCTAAGCTCAAGCTTACATGGAATCTTTGAAAATGGAGTATGAGTCCTTCTTACATTTCTGAAAAGGGAAATAGCTCTTGAATTCATGGTGGCAGAAAACAAAAAGAAAAGATCCATTTTGTATGTTCTCCCTATGAAGTCCTAAAGTGTGATAGTGAAATTGGGATTTGGCATCAACCCCAAACAGCTGAAGCCATCTGTTTCCTATTTTGTAAACTTTTCCTTAACCAGAAATTACTAGCTCCCTAAAGACACTGCCCAAGGGAGGACCGGCCCACAACCAATTTGAAGAAAGCAGTTGAGCTTTTATTCACTCATCAGGCTTTGCTTTGTGTCGATTGTGTCTTAGGCACTGTTGCTCTAGCTGTTTCATTTTTATCCCTTCCCCAGCTTACTGGCAATTCTTGTCCCCCTTCCTCTCACACTTCCCAACGGCCTGTCCTGCCCCTCTACCCTCTGAGCTAAATCCTATTCTCAGATCCTTCATTCATATAAAGATAAAAGTGGTTGATAACAGCGAAAAAGAGTTGATTTCCAGGGCGATATGCATTTTAACAGGGATTACATGCTCCTGTGCTGTAATCACAGACAGTGGTTCTCTGGAGCCCAATGAAGGCTGCTCCGATCGTGCCGCTCAGTGGCAGCCTGCTGCTCTCCTGAGGTCAGGTCCACGCCTTCTTGTGTTTCCTACCTGAGCGCCCTCACAGCGCCCAGCTTGTTTGGCACTCGGTAATAAAGGGAACTTTAGCCTTAGGAAAACACATTACGATAGGAAAGATGCTCTGACAGAGCTGAATGGGAAGACTCTGGAGCCGTGAGCCACAATGCCATGGGGAGAAGCCAGGTAAAGCAATAAGAGGGGATAACCTAGTCCCATCATTTGAATGCTTCTGGTAGCCAGTGTCAGTTCTGAGACACTTCTGGGAGTTCCATGTAGTTCAAGGATCTGCAGATCTGATTTTACTCGGTGGCTCTGCTACATTTCAGTTTGTTACATTTGGGTTACACTGAAATTGAGATAAAGACTAAATGAATCATTTAAAATATATTTATTGAGCACCTGCTATGAACCAGGAATGCTGCTAGGCGTTATAAAGATAATAGTATAAACCCCAGTTCCTGCCCTCATAAAGTGAACATTCTCCTTTAAAAGCCTGATGTGAAAGCATTAATTATATAATTCATTATTTAGTTGGAGTCATATTAAGTGCTGCAAAGGAAAATTGCCAAGTACTACAAATTTCTTATCAGAAATTTTACAGATACCATGACCTAATATTAGACAGAGCTTCTTAGGAAAAAAAAAAAAAAGTCATTTAGTCTGATTCCTGAAGGATGAGTAGGAGTGAGCCAGAGAATTCATAGAAGGAAGGGACACTCCAAATAAACACCTTTGACACGTGACACACTAGAGCTAATCCTGAGAATTATCTAGATTCCTTTTCTTGAGGTCTTCACAACAAGCTGCCTGTTCAAGGCTCTGAATCAGACAAAAGGAAACATTGGCACAGAGAAAGAAATTTCCATAGAGGTGGACAGCCCATGAGGCATGCACAATATACTGTGATCTCGTGCATCGTACTGTTTCGCTGCGCTCTTGCCTAGGTCATCAGCACGAACACATTCCCCATCAGTACGCTCTAGGCCAGCAGCTTTCAAATTCAGATACATCCACAGACTAGACTTTCCCTGTGGCTCTGTCCAGAAACCCTGGGCAAAAGAAAAGGAGTTAGGGGGAAAGGGAATGAATCAAGAAACCGAAAACCTCAGAGAGAGCCTGCCTGGTCTGTGTAAGGGATGCTTGAACTATCCCACCCACACTTCTTTTAATATGGAGCCAGTACTTTGTAAGTTTGCAAAATGACATTCCCAAATTCATCACGCCGTTTTATACACCATGATATTTCGTATCACCTTCCTTTGGCCCTCTTTTTTTAGCTAATTAAATTCTTGTTCCTAAAAACTCAGTTCTGGCATCTGACCCTCTTACCCCACTGTCCCAGTCTGCTTTAGGTAGCCTTCCCCTGTGCTCTCATAGCGCGCTGCGCTTTCACACCTCATCCCAGCGATGCTACAGTGATTGATTTACTTACCTGACTCATCCACTTCTTGAGGGAGTAAGTTCCTTAAGGGGTCCTGGCTCACATGTTAATCATTTTTATATCCCTGGTTCCTAGCAGAGCACTTTAAAAAATGCACTCACTGCGTGAATTGATGTTCATACATGATAGTTACTTTCCCTTTCTTAGCCTCTGGAGAGATGTGGAAACTTAGATTTTTGTCTATCTAGTAAACAAGGCTGGTTTTACATGTAAGAAAATTTGACCCATGCCAGTCTGATATCCTCTCCATTTCTAGGTAGCCTGTTGTGGTTACCTTAGACTACCTTTATAGTCTTCCTTTGGAAACATCCTCAGAACAAAATAGGCCGGTATACATGGTCCCACTGACCAATATATCAGTCAAAAACAAGGTTGGTTTTGATGTTCAGTACTGAGTAAGATATAACCATATGCATGTCTGATCTTTTAGTGAATGCATTTTAAATAATGTTCATGTTTCGTATTAGGAATGGCATAATTTCCAAGTAGGAATAGGGAAAGAATAAACTATGACTAGCAGGATATTTGTCAAGTATTTAAATATTTATTTAATGAAAAAAAGGAAAGGATACATTAATAAAGGAATAATTAGATGCATGTATAAATATAGTATAATCCACAGGAATATCAAGCCATTAGTTTAAATAAAGGACTTAATCATTGGCAAAATGTCAAAGCCATCTAACATAAAAATAAAAGCTATTGGAAGTTCATATTTTCCAAACAAACAGCATCCAAATATCATTCAAATAGAGGAAAAGAAGAGTGTGCTTTAAAAAAAAATACTACTAACCTGGAGGAGACAGAAGTTTGATATGAGGAGAAAACCCATTCCACCAATCTTTCTCCTTACACCACCCCTCCCCCCCACCCCTGCATACACACACACAGACCAGCCTCACATATGACATCATGGTTGTCTGGTCGACTTGCTTTGTGAAATAACCTGGAATTGAAAAGCAGGAAGTTAGAGGTAATAGTAGAGTAAGAGAAAGTTCCTGTCAACTGAAATTCTTACTTCTCTGCCTCTTATTCTTCAAGATAGGCATAATTGCCACCTCCTCTACAAGAACCTCTTTTTATCCACTATAGCCCCCAGCTAACTGCCCGTTGCTCTGCACAATCACTACAACCTACCTCTTTTCCTCGTTTGCACCTATTTCCCTATTTTCTATTATAGTTGCCCACAGCTGTCCTTCCTCTGGAATAGGAGCTTTGAAAGAGGGGTTCTGTCTCATTTATCATTATATTCCATTCTCTCTCTCTCTCTGCTTTCTCCATTGCTAACCCAAATCCAGGCAAAAAATCAAGAACTCAGAAAATAATGGTTGGATGGCTGGAAGGGAAGAAGGAAAGAAGAAAAAGAAGGAAGTTTATTTCTGAAGGGGGAAAAAAAAACACTCATCCTCTTTCTTCAAAATACTTTATCTTTCAAAAACCGGGGGACAGCCTTTTTCACCCTGGGTGTTAGGGTACGTGCTCTTGAACACCTCGCTTTGGCAAAGAGCCCAAATTCTATCTCCAACTTGCTGAGTCATTTTCCTTTTCTTTGTGGTTCATTCATGCTTTCCCCCTTCATTGACACATTAGTGTTTCATGGTGAGTGGGCCCTGTTCAGCTGGCAGCCCCGCTCAGCCCCCACACCTCTAAGCTGTCCTCACTTCACTAGTTCCCAATTGCCTGCCTCCCGGGGAGTTCTGTCACTGTCACCATAGAGCTACAAGAGCTGTTTGTTTGCTGTTGCCATACCCAACTGTTGATAACTAACCACGGGAAGCAAGCTCAGAGAATGAGGAACCTCTGCTAGACACCACCTTCTCCCATGTTTTCTTTTCAAAAGCACCCCATTTGTTTTAAGAAAATGAGAAAAATACTGATAATGAAGGAACTGAACAAACAGATCCTGCTTAATTTGGTATCGGGTCATAATCTCTTAATTGTTTTCTTCAAATACCTATACATCTGTTACTTCCAGGCCGTCTATAATAGTGACTCCCAATGAGTTTCTAGTTCAATCTTGTTTCGTAGATCAGCAATTTGTACCTTAACCTCGAAACTAGCAATAATCTGTGAGCAAATTGGTAATTAAAAACTCGCATCTCTAAAGCATGTCATAAAAGTGTTTCCGTTCATTGACTTCCTAAAGGGAATCATACACACACGCAAACACACACATGTATCTGTGACAAGGTCAGCATTTCAGGATTTACTTTTGGGCCTTAAGTCCTTAGTGGGTGCTTAATAACTCCCTGCAAACACACTGATTAGTTTTACTAGCTCCTTGTTATTTCCAAAAAGAGAGTATTTTCTAGATTTTTCTGATCAACAGATGAAGCGTACGTTTTCTTAAACTGTGGAAATAGAATAATTCATATTGCAAGGTCATTTATTACCAGCCAGACCCTCATGTTGCTCGACGGGGCTCTGATAATCACCTATTTCAGAAGCCATTAGCCTTCTGTGTGTTGTAAAGCACTCTTCACTAAAACTGGTCTATGCCTTTGTATTCCCCGGGGAGGAATGGTGTGTTCGGAAGTAACAGACCTCTGTTGACCAAGTAAGAAAGTCCTTGATGCACAAATAGTACATTAAACTGCGTTTATTTGAGTGTTGAAATTAAACAGTGTGTGGAATCCCTGCCCAGGTATGGGAGCATATAAAACCTTTGAGAAGTTGTACATTAATTCAAATGCGTAATATTACAGAAACACGAACATTTAAGAAAAATACACATCGAAAGAATGTGACAATCAAGGCTTAGGTAGGCACTTACAGCAGGACAGCAGGAGCTAGATTTAACTTATTGATTTTAGAACCACTGTTTTTTTAATAAAAAAAAGAGGTGAAATATTGCTTTTTACTGTTTTCAGATAATAATGACTGTTGTTGCAAATTATAAAATTTAATTAGCTATATAAATGCCAGAGGAACAAATAGTATGCTATTGTCTTGATATCTTTCCAGAAATTAGTCTTTTAAAATAAATTTGCCATATTAATCATCTAAAAATATTTTTGATCACTGAATTAATAGTTTGCAGCCTGTTTTCAGGTGCGCATTGCCATAGGTGATTGCTTCTTAATTACTACATGGGCTCTTTCTATTCACTCATATTAATTCATGTTTTCTGGCATAGTCCCAAAAGGCAGCCTTGCCCTATATCTTCTAATTACTTCTATAATTGAATTTGCCCACTTTTTCTAACCTATTTTTTAAACTGACTGTGTTTGTTCATGGTTTATTGTGTCTTTTTTGTGTCAGTTCTCTGCAAGCAGAATGTACATTGATTCTTTCCTCGTTTCTCATTAATTTTCAAGAGCTTTGCTGCATGTCTGTTTTTTCAGTCTGTCAGACCTATTGCAAGACCAAAAAAAAAAAAAAGACTCTTATTATTAAAGGTTAGGTAAAATAGACTGAAGTTAATTAATTCATTAGTAACTCTGAGCCAATTACTGAAGCCTTCTCTTATTTATATACTTGTTAACAAGACAGAAATGAGAAAGGCCAATTATAGGCACATGTCCTTCCGAAGTTCGGCAAAACCAGAGCTTATTTATTGATGCCCCTCCACAAAAATTTTTAGTTTATATATCAGATATGTGAAATTGCATTTTTAAATTGTTGACCAATACTCTATTCTATTAATAAATTTTAAAGGTTTTTCCCCCATCTAGATATATTTAATATGTCTAATATTATTAAATTCTTCTAAACTTATCAGAAGGAGTTCTGCTGAGCCTTAGAGCAATTACAAAAATAGGAGAAATTTGACTTATTTTCTGATTTTCATTAATCTCTTTTCCCCAAACTATTAAGTTTTTAATTCTTGAAATGAGATCATTGATTAGCAGATCTCATAAATAAGCACCCTTTACAATATGTTCTACTTGATTTTTACTGAATTTGCCAAAACCTTACAACATATGCAAAGGCAGTTTTTTTCTTCTGGATTTTTTCTATGACATATAAAAAATTGTTAACTGCTTCATCCATATAAACTACCTGCATAGTATACACTGTACCCATCACTTCCTCTTCCCTGCCTCAGAAATATTTTGTTAATAGGGGTTCGGAGGGAAAGGGTCCACGATTGATTAGTTTTCTGTACATCTGTATTCTCTTCCTGTGCTGATGCCAGCATGGGCCCAACAGATCAACACAGTCAACTGACACTAATGTCTCAATAAATTGACTGGTTGTTTGAATTAACACTAATTTATGTTTTTTCTTTCTTTCTTTCTTTTCTTTTTCTTTCTTTTTGAATATCATGTGGACTCATGTTTTCACAGTTGCCAAACTGTGTAAACGTGATGGTGATGCCAAAATAAGTAAGGGTTATTGCTGCCTAACTTTTTAGTTTTTTCCTAAGTTTCAAGTGTATTAAAATTTAATCAAATATTTTATAGAATAGTAACAATAACCACAGCATTGTAAAATGAGAGGGAATCTCGGTAGATGATTTATCCAAGTCTTTGATCCTTGGAAGACCAAAGGAAAAAAATTTTAAATGTGTAGTATACCTTTTCAGGAAGTCTTTCATAATGGTTCCAAACCTCTATACCCTCTTATTCACAAGTATTTTTTTTTGGAAATTTTCACTGGGCATATAACAACTTGTATTGTACTGGCTTATTACCTAATTGAGGACATAACTATGTTTTATGTGCTCTGTAGCCCCAGCATTTAGCACAACGCCTGGCAAATAGTAGGCCCTCAATAAATATATGTCAAAAGCATTAGGGATGAGGAGTCCATAATCTCTTTCTAACGTGTTCCATGTCTAACCTCCCTCACTGTCTAGGTTAGCTAAAGAATTTCATGCTTGAAATCAGTTAATGTATCTTAATTTTCTGTGGTAACTGCAATAAAGTGGTAGCAAATGTTCCGTTATTAACTCATTATGTAAGCTTCCCTGCTCCAAGATTAAAAATTTATACTAATTTTTTCTCAGATGAACTGTTTTTTATTCTTTTAATTATATTTGACTTTTTGAAAGGCTTTACTGACCTCAAGTTTGTTACTTGGGGCCAAGACCACACAGGACCTTGTTCCCCTTCCAGTTCCCTGTGCAGTGCAGGCTCTGTGTTTTCAGAAACACCTGTGTGAAACAAATTAGATTCCCTAGACTCCTTTACTCTTCAGGGCTTTTTTCACCCGTTGGTTCTTCATGCCCCTGCTTCAGTGAAGCTAGTTTTCCTTAGGCTAACTTTTGTGTGTTGTCCTTGCCTTTCTGTTTGTTCTTTCCTTCTGTCTGTCTCTCTGTCCATTCGTCTCTGTTTCTCTCTTTCTTTCCTCCTCTCCTCCCCACTCAGTCCCTCCCTTCCTTCTCTCCATTTCCTTCCTTCCTTCCTTCCTTCCTTCCTTCCTTCCTTCCTTCCTTCCTTCCTTTCTTCCTTCCTTCTGTTTTTGTGAAATAAGGTATTTTATATCAATGAGTCATTGTCTCCTAATAATGGCACCACATATATTTATAATGTTTTTCTGGTGTACAACCTCTTATCATGGATACTATCTCATTTGATTCTTACAGGCTACGTATTATACAGATGAAAAAACTAAAATTCAGAGAGGTTAAGTGACTTGCCTAAGGCCACAGAGCTAGTTACAATTTTTTTAAGGATTTTATTTATTTATTTTTAGAGAGAGGAGTAGGGAGGGAGAAAGAGAGAGAGAGAAACATTGACATGTGGTCGCCTCTCACATGTCCCCAACCAGGGACCCTGGCCCATAACCCAGGCATGTGCCCTGACTGGGAATCGAACTGGTGACCCTTTGGTTTGCAGGTCAGTACTCAATCCACTGATCCACACTGCCACAGCTACAATTTGTTTTTAAATTCTTGACTTGTTTGCCTGTGAGAACAAAATCCAGAAGGATTTTTTTTAGTTGATTCTTACCTGCTCAGTGAGGAAATTACTTGATGTACTCCCCAAACAGCTGGATTTCTACTCAGCTAAATGATTTTTCCAGTAATTATATTGGTCACTAAAAGGAAGAAAATGTGTCTTAGTACTTTAACGTGCATATATCATCCTGTGAATATGCAGGTTTCTGGTTCAGTAGGTCTGCGTTTCCAATGAGCTCTCAGGTGACTTGGTGAAGGGGGAAGGTGGAATACTGCCAGTCCTCGGGACTCACCTGAAGTAACTAGGTGTGGTGGACAGAGTGAGGAAGGCTTTGGAGTTGTAAAGACTTGATTCAAGCACTGGCTCATCTGTTTATTCTGACCTTGGGCAAGCCACTTGGCCTCTGTGAGCCTCTGTGTCTTCAACCTTAAAATGGTGGTAATAATACAGATCTTAGTCACTGAAAGCCAAGGGTATTGACTTTTAGTGAATTGGCCTGCTTCCTCTCCACTACTGCCTTATTAATCTTCCTAAGGTCTCCCTCACTCAGAAACTTTCAAGTGAGCCTCATCGCCCAGTGAATTATGTACAAACTCCTCCCCTTGAACCTCAAACCTTCAATGTTAGAGCCAAAGTCACCTTCCTATCTGGCTCTCTCCCTACTTCCTACTCAAACCCTACATGTAGGTAACACATCAGATTTCCTCTTTTTGATTCAGCTTTGTCCCACTCAATCCTTGTCAATCCAATCTATAAAAATTCTATCCTTCCTTTAGGTCTCCTCCCATCCAGGCTCTTACTGGATATCCATCCCCTGCCACTCCCAACTCCCACCAGGTATGTCTCACTAGCATTTGAATTCTCAGAACAGTTTTTATCTTTGGATGGTTTCTTTAGTATTCTATCCTGTGTGCTAGTTATTTCTGTAATCATCTCTCCTCCTGTTAGGACTCTAAGTTCCATGAAGATGAGCATCAGGTATTGTTCAGATATCACAGTGGTAGGAAGATAGCTTTGGGGTGCACTGACCTGGGTATGGACCTCAGCGCCACCATTTGTCAGGACTAGCCTCCTAACCATCTGAGCTCGTCTTCTCATCTTTAAAAGCAGGTGCCAGTAATACCCAACTTGCAGAGTTACTGGAAGAAATGTTGTAAATAAAGTACCTCACAGAATATCTAGCACATGTAAAAGCTCATGTCAGTGAAACTGAGTAGATTAAAACTGGCTATTTAATCCCTACACAACACAGACATTTATTCCAGTGTGCAAACAACTGGACTGAAGCCCAGCCTTCCTATTTGTGCGAAATTTTAACATTTTCTTTTCTGGCTATGTTTATGTGAGTACTGAGTCTTATCAGAATATTCCATGTTCAGCCCTCTTCAAATTAAAGTACATTTGTTGATGTAGTTTAAAGTGCTAATGAAAAAGCAATGTAGTATGCTGGGTTTTGTTAAAAAGAGCACGGGGTTTATACTTAATACTGGGCCTGAATCCAAATTGCCCCCGCTCTAGTAGTTTCCCTAACCTCTGCAAACTATGACAACCTCAGAAGTTCGATTTGAGATTTTTCTACTTTCTTCTTTATTTGTCTGTATTTTTTTTTGGAGATTTAAAAAATAAAGAGTATATTATTTCTATAGCCTAGAAACAATAGTAATATTATCATGGATGACAGCAATAACTTTCAGTGCCTAAATCTCCACTTTTGTGAGTTGAATTTATACATTTTGCTTGACTGTTAGGTGAACTTAAATGCTTTGTTTATTTCAGTAATTGCTAAGAAGCAGTACATTTCTCTTTCAATTATTACCAACTAATTTTATTTTTTAATTTTTTAAGTAAATTCTTATTTTTCAATTATGTTTGTTGTACAATATTATCTTAGTTTCAGGTGTACAACCCAGTGGTTATTTATATAACTTATGAAGTGATCACCCCCCCAAAATCTAGTACTCATCTGTATGGTATCGAACATTGGGGTGTTCGATAGTAATACAATACTATTAAATAGTATTGTAATACATAGTTATTACAATATTATTTACTCTATTTCCTATGTTGTACTTCATATCCCTGTGACTATTTTTTTCTTTATTTAAATCATTTGTTATTTTCCAAAAGAACCTATGCACCCCAATGTTCATAGCAGCACAATTTACAATAGCCAAGTACTGGAAGCAACCTAAGTGTCCATCAGCAAATGAGTGGATCCAAAAACTATGGTACATTTACACAATGGAATTCTACGCAGCAGAGAGAAAGAAGGAGCTTATACCCTTTGCAGCAGCGTGGATGGAACTGGAGACCATTATGCTAAGTGAAATAAGCCAGGCGGTGAGGGACAAATACCATGTGATCTCATCTTTAACTGGAACATAATCAACAGAGGAAAAAAGCAAACAAAATATAACCAGAGACATTGAAGTTAAGAACAATCTAACAATAGCCAGAGGGGAGTGGGGAGGGGACAGTGGGGAGAGGGGTTTATAGGAACTACTATTAAGGACACATGGACAAAATTAAGGGGGAGGGTGGAGGGTTTGGCTGGGGTGGGGTGGAGGGATGGGGAGAAAATGCAGACAACTGTAATTGAATAACAATAAAAGTAAAAAAAATAAAATAAATCATTTGTTATTTTTCAACTGCAGTTGATATATAATATTATATTAGTTTCAGGTGTACACCCCAGTGATTAGACATTATGTAATTTACTAAGTGGTCATCCCAATAAATCTTGCACCCATGTGACACCATACATAGCTATTAGAATATTATTATGTTCCCTATGCTGTGCTTTATCCCCATGACTATTCTGTAACAACCAATTTGTACTTTTTAATCCTTTTACGTTTTCATCCATCCCCTGATTTTCCTCCCATCAGGCCACCATCAAAATGTTCTCTATATCCATGACTCTGTTTCTGTTCTGCTGGTTTATTTATTTTTTTAGATTCAATTGTTGATGGATATGTATTTAATGCCATTTTATTGTTCATTTTTTGGTCTTTTTTTTTTTTTCTTTTCCTTAAAGAAGACACTTTAACATTTCATGTAATAAAGGTTTGGTGGTAACAAACTAGCTTTTTCTTGTCTGGGAAGGTCTTTATCTGACCTTTGATTCTAAATTGGGTAGAGTAATCTTGGTTGTAGGTCCTTGCTTCTCATCACTTTGAATATTTCTTGGAAATCCCTTCTGGCCTGAAAAGTTTCTGTTGAGAAATGAGCTGACAGTCTTATGGGAACTCCCTTGTACGGTAACTGTTTTTCTCTTGCTGCTTTTAAGATTCTCTCTTTGTTTTTAACCCTTGGCATTTTAATTATGATGTGTCTTGCTGTAGGCCTTTTTGGGTTCATCTTGTTTGGGACTCTCTGTGCTTCCTTGATCTGTATATCTATTTCCTTCCCTAAGTTTGGGAAGTTTCCTGTCATTTTTTCAAGTAGGTTTCCAATTTATTGCTCTCTCTCTCTCCTCCTTCCAGCACCCCCATGATGCGAACGTTGGTACACTTGAAGTTATTTCAGAGGCTCCTTACACTCTCCTTATTTTTTGGATTCTTTTTCTTTTTCTGTTCTGACTGGGTGTTTTTTTCTTTATTATATTCCAAATCACTGATTTGATTCTCAGCTTCTTCTATTCTACTGTTGATTCTCTATAAATTTTTCTTCATTTCAGTTAGTGTAGCTCTCATTTCTGATTGGTCCTTTTTTCATGGTTTCCATGTAATTTTTTATGCTGTTGAAGTTCTCACTAAGTTCACTGAGCCTCCTTATAACCAGAGTTTTGAACTCTGCATCTAGTAGATTAATTGTCTCCATTTTTTTAAGCTCTTTTTCTGGAATTTTGTTCTGTTTTTTCATTTAGGGTATGTTTCTTTGTCTCCTCATTTGGCAGCATCCCTATATTTGTTTCTGTGTATTAGGTAGAGCTGCCACCTCTCCCGGGCTTGGTAGAGTGGCCTTATGTAGTAGGTGTTCTGTAGGGTCTACTGGCACAGCCTCCCTGGTCACCCAAGCTGGGCAATCCAGGTGCATCTCCTGGGTGGGCTATGTACACCCTTTTGTTGTAGTTGAGCCTTGATTTGTGTTGGCACATTAATGGGATGGATTTACCCCAGACTGATTGGCTACAATGACTGGTTGCTACAACCATAGAAGATCAGCTGTGAAGGGGCCCACTGCCCAGCTCAGGATTTACTTCAGTGGGGCACTGGTGCCTGCTGAGTTCACCCCTTGAATATGTCACTTTTGGAGGTGGTTGGGCAGTGCTTTGACATGGTCTGAAGATGTCCACCAGGTGCACCAGCTCTGGGGCCTCCCAGGAGGTGAAAGCTAAGGTCAACTGCCACCTATTTTCTGCCCAGGACCACCCAGCATGAGCTCTAACATGATCTGCAGATGTCTGCTACTTGTGATGGGGTTGGAGGTGCCCAGGAGAAGCCAAGCTGTGAACCAAGGCCAGCTGCTTCTAGTGGTGGGTCTGGAACTACTTAGTGCAAGGTATGGGGCATGCTGAGGCCAGATGTAGCTTGTTTGAGAGATTTTAGGAAAGTCTAAAGCATGAGTGGCAACAGGCCATTCATGTGGAAAAGGCACTGGAAACAACTTGGGTGGGCTCAAAAGTTGGGTGGGGCAGATCTCAGGTAATCACCAGTGTGGGGCGAACAGTGATAGCCAGGTTGATGGAGATTTAAATGTGCCCCTATGCAGGCAGTGTGTGGTGTGTGTGTGTGTGTGGGGGGGTGTCTCAGAAAAGAGACAATGGCTTTTGCCAGCACTTTTGGCTTGCAGAAAACTGCCCCTCCAGCTCTCGCCCCGATGCCAGACAGTTTAGTTCCTCTGCACATGTTGCTGGTACCTTTCTAGCTGCTCTCCCAGTACTGGAGCTCAGAGGGTGTGAGTCTGAATGAGTTCATGCATGGGCTCTTTAAGAGGAACTGTCTGGGACTCCACAAATCTTTGTGCCCCTCAGCCTCTCTATCTGCTCATTTTTACAGCCAAAATTAATGGGGATCTCTCCCCTTGGCACTGAACCCCTGGGCTGTGAGTCCTAGTGTTGGGCTGGGATCCCTCAATCCTCACAGGGGACCTCTGAAGGGAAGACATTCCTCCTGATTTTTATCTGCCACATGTAGGTGTGGGACTAGACCATTCTGCGTCTCTGCCCCTTCTACCAGTTTCATTGTGGCTTCTTCTTTAAATCCCCAGTTGTGGGACTTCTATTTAGCTAGGTTTCAGGTTGTTTTTAATGGTGGTTTTTCTGTACTTTAGTTGTAATTTTGATATGGTTTGGGGAGGAAGCAAGTACTGCATTACCTATGCTGCCATCTTGACCAGAAGTCCTATTATCCACTAACGCTTTAAAATAATTAATCAATAAGCTATATCACCATTCAGTTTACCCTTTTTGAGGAATAACTAACTTTTTTAATTACTAGAAGTTAAATGTCATCCATGTAACCAACGTTGCCTCAAAGCCTGGACAAACGATGGATCCAAGTTGCACCTAAACTTAGGGCAGTCAAAGCCAATGTCGTGGCTATAGTCAGTCTGTTGTTTTGTTAATGTGGGGAAAGAGGGTTTTTAAAAGAGAAATAGAAAATGGGGCAAACCTTGTTTTAATCAGGGAGTGTAAGGAAAGAAAATTAAATGCCTATGTTGCAACTTATTCTTTCAGACTACCAATAACATTTTCCCTTAGCCTCAAGAGACAGTCATAAAACAATGGCTCATAGTGTTTTAGAACAGGAAATAAAGTTGTGTACTGTATATGTATGCAGTCCTACATAAGAGGAAGGCAGCTTTAAAGCTGCTGTTGCCTCCTGGAATAAAAAGAAAATAAACTGGGATTCTGAGTTGAGTATGTACGCATTTTCTGTTTTTCTGTCTTATGTGTCTTTATTGCTAAAAATATTTTTATGAAATTGCTCTATGCATCTTTAAGCTTCATGTGGTCCTGTTTGCTCATTCTCAAATCTCAAATCATGATGGAATTATGAAAGATCTTGAGTTATTAAAAGTAGAGAAATTGCATTTTGTTTGTGAACTGAACAGCAGGCCAGGCAATGTCTTCAGAAACAAAGATTTTATTTTTTATTTTTAAAAAATGTTCTTTTTCATTATAAGCTAAAATGAGGGATGATGCCAGGACAAAAAGATTAAAACTGTCTGCCTGAAAGCTATAACATTGAAGCTGTCTACATAGCTATAAATGAAGTAGAGATTGTTTTCTTTTTATTAACTTCTTAGGCCCATGTAAAGCATCTTACTGGGTGATCAAATCTTGAAAAGTCACTGAAGTTTCAGTTACCAGTCTGCAGCATATTGTTGCTCAATTTAACAATAAAAACAACAAAGAGGTATTTAGTTTCACTTCATGCAGCATAAACACAGACTGAGACACATTCCATCAAATAGATGGTTATGAGCATGGGCTTCAAATCAAACTAACCTGAGTGTGAGCCCTGGGTCTACCACTTGCTAACTATGTGATGTTTGGCAACCTAATCTCATGAAGTTTGTTTCCTCATCTGTAATATGGGGAGTATAACATATTTCATCTGAGTTAAGATGCACATTCTTTCACATTTTATCATCTCTAAATCAGAAGCATCTTATAACTTGATTTAATCAACATTTTTTCTTAATTATCTAATTTATAAACTATAGCATTTGCTATTCAAGTAAATAATTAATGTATATTTCATAGAGTTGTTTTGATATATATATCAAAATAATGATATATATAAAATGATATATATGATATATGATATATATAAATGATATGTATATATAATTATATATGTGTGTGTATATATATATAAACTAATGATGTAAAACTTTATGACCTAGAACCTGGTCCACAGAAGTCTCTTAGTGAACAATACCCATTAATGTTATACAGTATGATCTTTGTAAACACTGGTATTTACCTGGATTTTTAGTCATAATTTTTGTTTGCCAAAACTGGAAGTCAATTTCTTTACAAAATCCTTTTTGTTGGAATAGTCTGCCTACCAAATTGTTCATCAAACTTCCTCCAATATATCTGGCAGCAAGATATTGACCCTAAGTGTTTGAGTCTGAAATGTGGTCAAAATAAAGTTTGTGGAAGTCTACACTGACTTGTCAGGTCGACTTGTCTGCAGGCACAAAGAGGAGTAATTAGTAAGCATGACTCCACAGTGCCTAGCCCACAGTAAGCACTGCAGAAATGTTGCGAGGTAGCAGCATGTCGAGAGTGGTAGAAGAGCATAGATTCTGGAGCCAAACTGACTGGGTTCGAGTCTTGGCTCTTCCCCTTACAAGTTGTACAAACCTTGGACCAGTTATTTAACCTCTCTGTGGCCTCCATTTGCTACTGGGGTGAAAATTAAATGAGCAATGTCCATAGAAGGTGCTTTATAAGGTTGCTATTATTATTGAAAATACAGTCTTTTTTAATTTAAGTTCTTTAAGGTCTGAATTTTCTGATACTAAAAGGGAATATTGCTATAATTTACTTTTCAAGCAGGTGAGTGTTATAATTCTGTTAGAGGCATATACCATATAAAACATGTAATCTACTAATAGTATCTTTGAGGTATTTGTGATTATGTAATCTAGCTGATAAAACTAGCCTATCTGGCAGTAAACACATGACTGAAAACAAAGTCTGAAATTGCTTCTAACAGCTTCTGGAGTGTCTGTATAATATTATCTTGTTATGGCTTAAAATTCAGTGGAATATATGACAGCCTGCCTTCCCCAAGAAAGGGTCATATGACTAGAAACTTTAGAATGCTCTTCTTCTAACATTTGTTCACTTGTAACCCATATTATTCTAATTTTTTAAAGTTGTGAATATAAAAAAAGGTTATCAACATAACTGTTATGCCTAAAACAACTATGGCCATCAAGCATGTATGTCTAAGCACTAGTGTGGTTTTTAACTTATTGATCAAACCTATTAAATACAAAGAATCAACTCTGAAATGAAGTAAAACTTACCAATAGTTAATCATTACTTTTGAGTGGTAATTATGTGGTAATTCACTTAAATAATGGTAATCAGCATTATTTCTTCATAATCAAAGCACATATTTAGCTTTTCTCTTCCTCACTCTTCACTTTTGGTTCCCCATCAAATATCTAGCATTGGTGTAAATACTAAGAGACTGTAACACAATGTGTTGGAACGTTGGTGTTCCAACAACGTGGCTCCAGAACCCAGTGTGTCACTCAACTAACCCCCAAATCTTGAATAATATTTGTTCTTGCTAATGTCATAAGTCTCCTGTACGCTGGATGGCCATTCCTTTACCCTGCAACTCTGCCATCTAAAATGTGCCTTCCAAGGTTTACCTGGTAAGGAAAGCAGAGCCTGGAGGGACTCAGGAGACAGTACTGGAACTGGCTTACATCACTTCCTTCCCTTTCCATTAGCTAACATGCTGTCATACAGCCCCAATTAAATCACAAGGGAGACTGAGAAATATCATCTTCCTACTTGTCCAGGAAGAAAAAATAGTGTGATGAATATGTCACATTTTCTATGCCACAGCTTCTTACTAGCTATATAACTTTAAACAAGTTACTAAACTTCTGAGTCTCAGTCTTCTCATTTGCAAAGTGGCAGTAATAATACCTATCTCACAGAGCTGTGGATAAATGAGAAATGTAAAGCACTTAGCATAAGTATGTTATAAAATTGCCCTGTTTTCTTACTAATAATCACAGTCTCTCACTAGAACACACACCAATACATAACAGAATCCCAGTTGGTCATGAGCACCTGAGTTCTCCAGTCCACACCCGTCTAGCTCCCTGTTGATCCTTTAGCTCCTGCCCAGCCTGTCGGGGGAGCAGGCCTCAAGGCAGCCGAGTCTTGGCCATGGGACTGATACCAATATTAGCATCACACCCCAAGGGCTGATACAAAGAGAAGGCAAATTTAGGGCAGGACACTGAGAATAGGCTCCAGGAGTCTTGGAGGGGAAGATTTTTGAGGAGATAAATTAAAGGAGTGGAGGACAGAGGGGAGAACAAGTTATATGAACATATATTTAAAGTGGACCCCAAGTCCCAAGATAGCAGCTGCAAGAAATGGGGAAAATGAACACATGTCGAGTACTTATAGGGCTTTCACACAAGTAACCTCATTGAATTCTCACAAGAAACCTTGGGTAAGAATCATTAACCCCAGTTTTCACACAGTTGAAGTAACTCACCCAAGCTTCACATAGCTCAAAGTGACACAGGTGGGACTGGGTCTCCAAAGTCCTAGTGTAGCATTCTTTGTACTATGCCACCACTTTACGTCTCCCAGTGATGCTGAATTGTGCTGAGGACCAGAAGACCTCAGAGAATAGGCAGGAAGTTTATCCTCCTCAGGGAGCAGGAAGTGAATCCATCTACCTCCTCAAGCAATCCCTGCTAACCCCACTTCCCACAGAACAGAACAGCTTAACTCAGGGTCAGCCAACAGTACAATGTATTTTCAATAGACCCCAGACTCACACAAATATAGCCCTCTCTACTTGCTAATATTTAAAACAGATCTCACTGAGAGAGGCAACAAGTGTGTGGATAGCTTTCCATTAACATGTATGTGAGAGCATTTCCTTTTGGGGGCACATGTATTATAGAACGATTCTTACAGAGTAGAACAAGGATTTAGGTGGAGAAAACTTGTCAAACCAAGGTCACAGCTCTCCGATTTCATAGTCTGACAGCTTGTACACCAAAACGTGGTCCAGAAGAAGTGTTGGGTCCTCTGCAGCCAGACAGGCCTGAAATATGGTGGGAACGGGCCCCACTGCACCATCTCATGCAGTGAACCTGACTATCATGACGTGAAGGGCCCTCAGGGTGTCCAAACAGACCCAGAAAAACTAAGGAATTGGGGGCTTGGCATTTTAGGAATAGTATTAAAACAGAACTACAACTGCAGCAGCAGAACTGACAGGAATCGCAGACTAGGTTTTTCTAATCTGTCAAAATAAATTTAATTGGAATTGTGAGCAGCATAAACTCTGTAAATTCCAGTCTCTGTCTTTATCTCTAACACATGTGAGGATTCTACCTGCCAATTTGGACAAGTACAAGAAATAGTTCGTGACCCAACATGTCTCTCATACTTTGAATATATTTTGGGACTCTTCTGTCATTTCTATGAAATGGCATCTTCCTAACCATCCATTTTCATGGATGCTACTTAGAATAGGGTTTTTGTAATCCACATGATACTCAGAGGCAATACAGAGTAGTGGGTAGTGGTTAAGAGCTGAGCTCCGGAGTCAGAGTACCTTTGTTTGAATCCAGGCTTTACCATGTAGAAGCTGTCTAACTTGGAGCAAGTTATTCCTGTGTGCCTCAGTCTGTCAAATTCAGAAGTTAATAGTGCTGCTGCGTAAGTTTGTTTCAAGCAATAAATAATTTAATATTTGTAAAGCACTTAGAAAAATGGCTGACACATGGTAAGAGCCCAGTTCTCTAGCCTGGGTCTCTAGAATGAGGGAAAGGGCCCAGGTTACAGAAGAGCCAGTCTTCCACTGCAGTCACCATGAAGAAGGATGGAGAAGAGCTAGCATAGGCAGCTGAATTTGTCTCAGTCCATATCTCAACAATTGAGAAACAAAGATCAGTGCTTCGCCAATTTTAATGTGCTTATGAATCACCTAGAGATCCTGTTAAAATGCAGATTCTTATCCATTAGGTCCAAGGTACAGCTTCAGACTCAGCATTTCTAACAGGCTTCCCAGAGGTGCTAGTGCTGCTGGTGCTGCTGGTCTGCAGACCTCACCTTGAGGAAGTAGAGTCCAGAGAACACCTAGTTCTCACATGCTAAATAGGCTCTTTCTCTAGGATGAGAAAATTCTCCAGGGTCTTTCCTTTTACCCTGCCTCTTCTGTCATTTTTGTCATGGGTCATGGTCAACAAAATATTTGAAAATAAGCTTCAGAGGAAAAGACATAGCTATTCAACCTTGAATTACATAAGATATTTTAAATTTTAAGCATTTGATGATTTTCTCCCTTAGCATCCAAAATTGGCTTCTACTTTTTGCTCATTAATTACAAACTACAAGATTGAGGTGATGTTTGTTTTTTGTTTGTTTTGTTTTGTTTTTGAGGTAGGCAAAATGTCTTCCTCTGCTTTCCAAATAGGATGAGATCAGCAAAACCAAGCATCCTTTTGCCAAATGATGACGTTTGCCAAGCAACCAGTCCTTTCATTTTAACTTCATGCATATTTTTTAAATTTTTTATTAAATCTATTGGGGTAACATTGGTTATTAGGATCATATAGGTTTACAAGTATACATTTCTATGATACAAGATCTGTATATTGCACAAGATCTGTATATTGCTTGTATTTAACATCAAGCATTATTTCAAGGGAAATGTAAACCACTTGTTTGTTTTCCACTGACACACAAATCAGTTGTTGATATTTCACAGAAAAATATTTTTGGTTGTCAAGGAGCTTGAAACTACCAAGGGGGGTTTGCTAAGACCAAAGTTGGGCCTTAGTAAACAGCTGAATTGAACAGCCTTCAGATCGGAAAGTCTAAATCCAGTCAAATGATTTCACACATTCAGGCTAAATTAACTTTTAATCACTTAGTCAATTTCTTCACTATTTTCTATAGATAGTTCCTTGCACAAGCTCAGGCTATGCAGAGACTTGAACTGCATGTCTGTCTTAAAAACATATTCACAAGCAAAATCAACCAAGGTTAAACCAGAGCCTTACAGCAGGAGTTGACAGACTTCTTATGTAAATAGTTATCGGTAAGCATTATGGGTTTCGTGGGTCACATCGTGTGTCAGTTTGCTAGAGGAGCTGTAACAAGGTACCACACTGGGTGGCTTAGATAGAAATTTATTCTCCTATGGTTCTGGAGGCTACGACTCTGAGATCCTGGTGCCCGCGGGTTGGCTCCTCCTGAGGGCTTCAGGACTCTGCCCCATGCCTTTCCCCTGGCTTGTGGTGGTTTGCTGGTAACTTGGACATTTCTTAACTGCATCGACCTGTTCTCTGCTTTCATCGTCACACAGCATTCTCCCTTGGGCATATCTGTGCCCAAATTTCCCCTTTATAAGGACACAAATCATACTGGATTAGGGACCCATCCCACTCCAGTATAACTTTATCCTACTTAACTAATTACACCTGCAAAGACCCTATTTCCCCAAATAAGGCCATATTCTGAGGTATTGGGGCTTAGGAGTTCAACATATGGATTTGAGGGAGGAGATGGGAGGGAGAAGAGGACACGACTCAACCTAGAACATACAATTTCTGTCCCAACTACACAACCCAGCCCTTGCAGTGCAAAGGAAATACTAGGAAATAGAAACGCAAATGGGTGTAGCTGTATTCCAATAAAGCTGTGCTTAGAAAAACAGGTCCAGGTCTGCCGGCAGTAGTTTGCAGATCCCAGTCTTGGAGTACCTCCGATCCCTTCTGAATATGAAAGAAAGAAAACAAGGAGAGATTTGGCACTTGGCAAAAAAGAGAAGGAAAAACTTCGCAAGTTTTGGCAATACCTACTTTATATTTTGTATTCTAGTCACAGTGTTTTACATTTAACATTAATGTTTTATGCTCACATTCAAATATAACCTGCATTAGTATACACAGTTTCAATTAAGCAAATTGGTGTAAATTTTATAATGGTGACTCTAATTATCATTATACCCTTTTGGGCAGGCCGGTACTGAGTTCTACAATGACAGAGAAATAGACTTTTCCATTTAACATTATGCTGCATGCTTTGCTTTTAGTATGAATATGTCTAAATGTTAATAATTAATTATGATTTTAATCCTTTTAGAAATGCATGCATATTCTCATGAATACATATGTATGTATTCCTTTTCTTATAATTAATATTTCTGGAGTGCCTACAGGCACTACATTAAATTGTATACAATGACCTCTGGATGAGATACAGACATTGCCTCCAGAGATTTACTCTGGCCTGGAAGATGAAGAAAATAGATAATATAGTAACACATATTCAGATGTCATCCGAAGACTTACATATACACCTGCCATGTAGGGGGCACTACTTTGTCCTCCTTGGGTCCATATACATGTGCATACATATATAAATGAATCTTCCATCTTTACTTAGAGAACTTTAAATGGAACTAAACCAGGGAGTTCTGTATAGGGCCAGAGATGTGAGGCTTAAAAAAGCTTTCATGAAAAGCTTAAAAGTTGACTCATGCAGTAAAGAAAAGAGGTCAATCGGGCACGTACTATATATTTTGCAATAGTAGCAGAGGCTATGCTCCCACTTACATTAAAACATAGGCTGCTTATTAATGTCTTTTCATATTAGAACACTAGGTATCTGGAAAACCCTAGAACTCTTCCTTCACTTGGTTATAAAGGTGGCCAGGGTCACCTGCTTTAAATTTTAAGGGAACAGATGTACAAGTAGTGAGTGGTTTTGTTGAGGATGAAATGAGCCCACTCACAGGTGTCAGTATTGGATGTTGAGGGCTCATTCATCTTCAGCAGGGGTGCCCCATGAAATCACTTACTTGGAGTGCCCTAAGATTGGCCTTGTATTTAGGATGTGAAAGAAAATACCCACTAAATTGTACCAATTATAAAGGAGGTCAAATTTGGGGGCCAAATAAGTGGACCATATGCCTTTAATCAGGTTTGTTACCTAAAATGTATTCAGTTCAGACAGAGATTTTCAGAGAAAGTGTCAGCTATGATTATATATATATATATATGTAATGCTATATGACCTGAAATGTCACATATATGGTATTTAATAATTTTAACCATTTTAGGCCCAAAGAAAACTTCTAAAATCATATCTAAAATGCTATTGTTCTTTTTATAATTATAGAAACACCGCCACATTTTCTGATGACTACTCCCATGACCTTCAAGAATACAAGCTAAACTCTGCCTGTACACATACAGTGGATTTCAGGACCACATATAATTAATGGTATCTTCTGAAATAAGATTTGAGCTCAAGGAATAAAACTAGAATTTATTCTACCAATGAAACAGTAGAGCACCCCTAAATAATATGGAAACTTTTAATGTCTTGGATTCACTGGTCTATAGTTTAGAAGTGCCTGTCCCAGCCTAAGAAACTTGTACACGTTTGTTTGGATAGGGGGCGGTTTCTCTCTTTTCCCTCTACTTTTACTAAAATAAAGGGAAAGGTTGTCCATGCTCCCACAGAACTAGAAAAAGAAGATGGAATTGAGTGGCTTTTTTCTTTTCTACATTTTGCAAACTTTATGAAGCACGGCAGCATGTCAATGCAGAGTAATGATAAGATTAATAATGATGGTGATGATGATAGTGATGAATTAGACAATATAATTCTCTTCTTATTCTAAGTGTGAAAACTGAAGCAAAATGATGAAGTGCCTTCCCCAAGATCAGTGGCTCCACAATTAGAACTCGGGCTTTTCCTCCCTGCACACTTGTTCTTCAGAGGAGAACAAATATCACTAATGCTCATCCGCACCAGAAGAAAACCAGACTGGCCCATTCAATGGCCAATTAGGATAAATTGTAAATTAGGAAAAATATCATAGGTAATACAAAAATCAAAAGCTCTCTAAAGAAAAGGAACAAAAAACCTGAATAAATAAGCCTAACGGTCCATTGTTTGTGGGAAAAATGATGAAATTACCATTAAAATATTCTATGAATTGAAAGCAAATTTTTATATGGAAAAATTTTACTTAAAAAAAATCTACCTAGAAAAAGTAAGACTCTTCTAGGACAGGTATTAGTTTTCATAAAAGAAGCATTAATCTGTCTGATAAGAGATAAAAATATGCTTTACGTGAATCTTAGTAAACCGGTCAATTAAAATTCTTCCTACTAAGCCACATTTAAAGTAACGTCTGTGACTGTGCTAAGCACTTGGGCCCTTAGACCGTGTCTACCCAGGAGAGTGTTCTAATTACCCCAGAAACAACCTCACAGAGTCTGCATCAGTCAGGTGAAAACACTCTTTTTCTTTAAGAGCAGTTTTAGGGACACACATTAACAGCAAATACTATAGCACTTTTTTTCCCTGCAAAAAACAAACCCAGTCTAAATGTCCATGTTCAGATGCCAAACCTGTGTTTAAACACTGTGCCAATCTGCTTCCCCATCAAAACTCTGGGTGAGGTATTGTTTTCACATTCAGGGACATTAGCCCAGCAATGCGTGGGGGGAAAAAATCTTCATTTGGACGGTGCATCTTTCAGACATTCCCTTCTTTTATTGATTTGTTTTCTCCTGTCCCTTTTCTCCTTCTTTTGTTTCCTTATCATAGCTTCAGGTTATTACGTGCAAAGTATTGATGGGAATGGATGGTTTTGGTCGATGGAGAGCTAATGCATCCCTAATCCCACCATTGTTACAGAGTTATGCTTTACTCTGGTCTCTGATGGGGGAAAAGGTGCAAAGCTGTTGATCCTAGTTTTATTTGTCACAAACCCATCCATCAATCAAGCGCAAGCATGTCTGAATGCTGAATGACATGTGGGTCTCAGCTGAAAAAATTCGATAACACTGTATTGTCAGGTCTCTCACTCTTTTTTTGATAAGAAATACATTTGACTGAAACAGATAAGCACACAACTACTAAAGACTTGAAGAGAGAAAGTGACATATTGGCACCAAAGGTTATATATCTTTGGTATTAATGATACTTATAAGTAAATAAAATGGGAAGGGCAGCTACAGCTAAACATACAGCATCCCTAAGGCTTGGCTATTTAACTATCATCGCTCTACTCTTACTCAGATTGTTAAATATTAGTCTGACCATGTTTCACAGTTCGCTAGCCTGGTTTTAAAATGCAAGCAAATGTACAGTTGGCGAAGGTGGTGCAGTGCAGGGAATCAAACACCACTTGTTTACACTGCTCTGAACAAACAGACAGACCTCTTTCGTTACGCGTGGTAGGTAAACCCTGGCGTACTTTTGTGTGTGTCTGAACTTGGAAGTTCATAACTGTCTTCTCTGGTGAGTAAAAGCATTTAGGGGGAAAAAAGCTTTAATTATTTTAAACTGGAAATGTATATGCATGTCATTTTAATAGTAACTTAACTTATACTTACAGTCTCAAAAATGGTTTCTGTGTGTCCCTTTTATTCCAGTTACTAAATTAGGTACCTTGATACATCATGAAAGCCTATCTTTTCAGTTAGACACAATTTTCTATTCACAGTCATTTCAAGATAATTGCATTTGGAAATAGTTAAAACATTCAAAACAACATTACTAGTATAGTATAATTTTAGGGGCAAAATTAATCAATAAATCAGAACATTTTAAAAATCATTTTATTTTCTTGTCATAACATTTTAGAGAAGATAAGAATTTTTTAAGTGACCCAGAAAAGCCCAACGAGAACGGTAACAAAAAGACAGTCCTGAATTAGAGGGCACTAAGATGAACATTTTGTGGCTGTATCACCACACTAGGAAAGTAAGCCATTTTTTCTCTGTTCAGTGACTGGGGGCTAGGAATCTGCAAACAATCGATGCGGGAGTGCTGTAAATTTGTGGGGTAAATTACATGTGCTTGGCCGCTCCTCTGTATCTGCCCTATATTCTATACAAGATACTTTAGATGGAGCTGTCACACAATACATATACTTCATATCGATTTTGATAAACACAACTTGAATTGAAATCCATAATAAAGCAAGAGAAATTGTATCTCCTTCAGATCCCTAGTACCTGAACTATTCTCGAAATTAATTAAATGGTTGCTCCCAATTCTGAATTCATGGTGCGAGACAAAAAAAAAATCAAGTTTGATTTCTAATTTTTCTCACCTTTTGTTTTTCTTCTCTTATTTACATTTTATCTTAACTTTCCCATCTTTTTAAAAACATGTTAATTCTTAAAGACTTCCCGGGAGGACCCATGAATCAGCAAATGGGAGCGATATAAACCTTTGAGAGTTGCTAGAAGCAACTCTAGAAACAAACAATAATCTTTCTGTTGATCGTTCTTTTGGGTTTCCCGCTTGCTTTAGTTTGGACTCACTTTGCAGTGATTTTTTAGGCAGCTGTGAATTTGGGTCTCGTTTCAGTAAAGTATCTGAAACCACCATAAGTGTTTGAGCAAGGGTTCAGGGAGTCCATGGTTACCAAGGGCAGCCTCTCCCAGCCAGACACATGCTGTGAGGCTCTAAACAATCCTTGCCAAGAGAGAAGCAGTTCAGCTCCTACTCAGAAAAATACAATGAGGTTGTTCTTATCAATTCTGGATATCCAGGCCTTGGACGGGCAGAACTCTAACCTAGTCTCTTCATACCTTTAGAATAAGGATTTATTGAATCTAGGGTGGCCTTTGTTCACAGTGGATCTTCAGAAGTATGGACTTTGTAATTTTATTCAGGATAATAAGAAACAACAGCAACATCAAGAATGCAAGGAATTGACCTGGCTGGTGTGACTCGGTGGGTTGAATGCCAGCCTGTGAACCAAAAGGTCACTGGTTCAATTCCCAGTCAGGCCACGTGCCTGGGTTGCAGGCCAGGTCCCCAGCTGGGGATGTGAGAGAGGAAATCGACCAATGTTTCTCTCATACATCAGTGTTTCTCTCCCTCCTTTCCCCTCTCTCTAAAAAATAAATAAAATCTTAAAAAAAAAAAAAAAAAGAATACAAGGAACCATCATGAGATTTGGTGGCATTAGGGACTCATTTCACCCATAAATGCCTTGGGGAGAAGGATGAAATGTGGGATAAAGTGGATTCGTGTTCTGGTGACATTTTGAAACATTTTTGAAATATTATAGAAAATATAGAATATTATAAAGAATTAAAAGAAATCATTCATATTGGCATCACCCACAAGTGGCATTTGTTGCTTTTCTACAGTATACGATATGTTATACAATGAACTATTGAGAGACAGATCAATTAATTGATCTCATGAGAATATTTTTAATGTGGCTAATTCTATAATTCTATCTTTAATGTAGCTACATTAATGGAGCTAATGTAGCTACATTAATAACCCTATTTCAAACCTCCTCTAATTAAAGAAAAATCATTAAGAAGTCTACTATTTATAAGTGACTTGGAAGCAATTGTTTTACATGAATGAATGTTAAAGGTATCGAAGATATTAAATGACACCTATTTTCCCATGAGACAGAGAATTTCCGGCTCTACTCTCCAGTGGCGAAAGGGTTTAGAAACAGCTTTTTTCCTATGACTCCATGATAAAGTTCAAAGAACTTGTAGCAATGCTTAGTACAGCAACTAAGTGTGTGTATGTTGATCCAGAGCAAGGGACCCAGGGTACAATTTGTGAGTTCTTGGGGAGATAGAGGGGTTAGAGACCAATGAAAATTCTGAAGGCAAACTATTGTTTCACAATATGTCCTGCTGATCCAATTAGATACACACACGTGCGCGCACACACACACCTGCATGCCCGCATATCAATTGAATGCCCCCTGACTACAGCGTACCTTCGAAGTACACGGTGTCCTTACATGAAAGGTTTGCCATATAATGTTTCATTCTATATTCTGTATTTTAGCTACAGCTGCCTTTCTAAGACTTTACTGCTAAAAAATAATCAAAATGAGAACTTCCTCTGGTGTAAACAGAGAATCTTAAAAAAGATGACTTCGGCTTCATTTAGTTGAAGAATGTTTTGATGATAAAAGCAGATGTGAGGGTCAGAACAGGCATCCTGACCTTGGCTTAAAATATTTTTTTAAAAGAGAGTTTGTTTTCTACTTAGAAAACCATTTTCTATTCATTATATTGTATTGATCATGTGTAGAAAATTGTAAAGGAAAATCATCTATAGTTGACAGCAGCTAGTAGTTACTTCTGGGAGCACAGGGTGGGGCAAAAGGCTTACAGTTGTGAGTACATGAAACCCAGAGTTTATTCTTGTGTTGTTATTTATTAATCATATTATTTTCCATATGAACAACTGTAAACCTACTTTTGCCCTAACCTGTATTTTAACCAATTAGTCCATTAAAGCTGAGCTTGCTATTTATTAATAGGTACCTTCAAGGGCAACTGTGTTAAATGACCCAGGCTGCTGGCTTGCTAGCCTCCAGTTTTGTGTCTATGCTCAGGCTAACACAGAGTTCAGGTTCTGAGCTGAAAGGAAACCCAGGGATTGTGTTTGTTGCCCTAGAACAGTGGTTCCCCAAGTGTGGACCTCAGACCAGCAGCTTTGGCTTCACCTGGCTGCTGGTTAGAAATGCAGAACCATGGGCCTCAAACCCCCTGCTGCATATAAATCTCTGAGAAAAGGGCCCAGGAAATAGTGTTCTAAAAGCTCTCCAGGTGATGTCAGTGCACATTCAAGTTTGAGAACCGGTGCTGGAGAACACTTAGCTAGCTAGTGATAGTCATGAATCCGCAGAAAGTGCTAGGAATAACAAGTCTGATGCTGTCTTGGGTGACTCGCACAGTGACTCGCACAGAGTAGGCACTTAGTAAATGCTTGCTTATCGGAAGAACTGACTCCTAAACTCTCCAATTTTCTAACCCTTTTCCCATATCATTTTGAACAGATACACCTAAATTTGCCCTTGAAGCAAACAATTTATTTCCCCCAATTCTCTTTGGTCCCTACTAACAAAACTAAGTACCACAGAAATTTCATCTTCATTTTCTTCATCGTAGGGCCTTCTGACTCACAGTGTGGGCAGCAGACCAGCAGCGTGGGCATCACTTGTCAGCTTGCTGGAAATGTAGAATCTCAAGCCCCACTCCAGGCTTACTGAATCAGAACCTGTATCTTAACACAATCCCCACCCTTAAGTAATGCATTTACACGTTAATATTTGAGAAGCAATCTTCTAGGAAGCCAGTTGCTACTCTTAATCCTGCTCATGTGATTTTTGTAGTAAGTACATTTTGGTATTAACACTATGTTCATGTGTCCCTCATTTATTCATTTATTCAACAGGTATTTCTTGAGTACCTACTATGTGCAAGGATGGGCAGTGTGGAAATACACAGATGAATAAGACATGGTTTCAGACTCTTTGAGGAGTGTATAGGTAATAAGGGAGCTAGTGTACATCAGCAGCTATGTACCAAGAAGGATATGGTGAGAGTCTTCTGAATGGTCTAAGATACTGGCATTCAGAGAGGGCCGAGAATAATTCCTCCTACAACAGAAGAGGATAAATAAGTCATTCAATTTTCAAATTTGATTGTAGTATGAAAGTAAGTTTATAGTTCTAGCAGTGACTTTAGAAGGTCTACATCTAAAGACATGGCAGAATAGAGGAGAAAGAGCATCTTCTTTGAAAACAGAGACCCCTGAGTTCAAATCCAGCCAGGTGTTCTTAGATTTTCTGAAACTAACTTTGTTGTCTACAAAAGAATGTAGTGCCTCTATTTCAGGGTTGTTCAGAGGGTTAGGGGCAGTGCGTATATAGACCCTACAACACTGTCTGGCACATATTAGGTACTCAGTGGTAGTATTATTGTTGCTGTTCCTGTACCCAAGATTTCTGGTGTCCTGTAGCCTATCTCCCTTGATCTCAGGAGCTACTTGAATGTGCCCACACTTGGGAGTGGCTGGATCTGGCTAACAAGGCTCTGGCCACTAGTTCTTAGTCGTCACTCAGCAGTATTCTCTTGATTGTTCAGTCCTGAGTGCTACACAAAACCTGGAAATTACGTACATCTCTGTGAAAAATCACTTATTGATCTGCACAAAACAAAGAAGAAACATCTAGTTAATTTATTTTATACAATAGTGTAGATCTGGTTACTTTGAAATAGTTCGAGTCTGGACTGCATAAGTGAGTTTTCAGTAGGATAATTGGCCTGGTGCACACATGGTCTCCGCTCCTCTTGCTCTGTCTAGACCAATTTGGATTTAAGCTCACCTTGTGTCTGGTAATCCCAGGAGCCATCAGGCTGCAGACCTAGGGACGAATCCTTTCCTATCCTTTCTTCTTCCTCCTTTTCCTTTTCCTCCTCCTCTACTTCTTTCTTTTTCTTCCCCCCCTTCCAGGAACTAGACCTTGCTCTAGCTGTGTGCTGCCAAATACATGACTAGATCAGCTTGACATGTAAATGATAGGGCAGGCAAAATCATTGTTCTCCGGTGCCTATCTCATCATCCTGAAGAGATCCTCGTAATCCGTAAGAGAATCCTGACAGTGTTTTTTTTTTTTTAAAATGTTCAAGACTCATAAAGTAATAGATGTTGTGCCCTACTAATTCTCTAAAGAAAAAATGAAAGTGTCACACAGCCCAAAAGATTCTAAGGAACAACAGGGCAAGGAAAAGATCTTGCCAATTACTCTTGAATACCAAGGTCTTAAAGCTCAGTGCCTGGCTGTCCAATGGATGGGCCCACACAGAATGAGCTCCGCACAAGCAGCGTTGCCATGAAGTTAGGGTGATCGTATACCTCATTGCTTCTAAGTCTTTTTAACAATTAAAGAGATACTATTAATAATTATTATCGTAATAGTTATTACGATAATAATTATTAATCCAGGATGGTCCTGGGAAACCAGGATAGACAGCTACCCTGCCTCAGGGCAAGCAAGGAGAAGAATAAGATTTGGAGCGAAGGTAGTGGTAGGTAAGGAGATACGGGCAAACATTTTTCTGCATTTAGTAGACAATGTTTGATGAGATAAGTGTATTTATAAAATCTGTTCCCTCTGCTACAGCTTAGTAGGACTTTGGCAAACTGCTTAGAACCGTACCTCACCTCACTTATTCAGCAAGCTCAGCTACCTTGGACATAGCCTGGAATTGAGTCTCTGGGTGGCAGAGCACGTCGTTAACACTCACCCGACCAAGAAGGCACAAAAGGGAAGCCCCTAAAACATTCCCTCAGCTTACTGAGTCCTCCTCGAAATTCAGCTCATTAACACATTCAGTTAACTAATGCTAGCCATAGTCCATAGAAATACAAAGTCGCATGTAAGAAAATATAGGGGCCCGACATATTCAGCAGTAGAGAGGAGCTGAGAGCCTCATTAGGACGGGATAGACAGACAGAAGAAGCATAGCCTCTCTGGTCTATAAACCTGTATAGCCTCTGAAGATGCCACTGGTCACAGCATAGCACAGTAACTGGTGTTCATCATTGTGCTCTGGAGTCATCAAGAAAAAAGTTATAACTTAAGTAGAGAAGCAGTGTAGGGACATAGGAAAAACACTGACAGTGGAGCAGAAAGACCTGGGTTAGGGACCTAATTCCGCCATTCACTAGCTTTGTGACCTCAGATAAATTATTTAATCCCTTTAAACATTATTAGCCTAGCATCATGTGCAAAATAGAGAGAATACCTACCTAAGGGTGATAATAATGATGAAGAGTGATCATGTATTTACAAAGTCCAACGCTGTGCCTACTATATGGAAGCCGCTCCATCAGTGGAAGTTATTATTCATAATAAGAAAAAGTTCAGTATGTTTGATTTAAGAAGAATGTTATCCTGAATGGCAAGAGACATTACAAGATTGTCACTGTTGGGGATCTCCCCACATGGGATGTTAACTGAGCCAGTTTAGGGCAGCAGATTGTCGTGACTTTTCTTAGGCCTAAAAATCAACCAGACATAGTCATGTAAGTAGGAAGAGGAATACGAGTAGTAGATGCTCATGGACTGGCAGACCAGAAGGCACCTTGTTTGGGGACAGGACAGAGGTGACATCTCAGGGCCTGAGTTCAAGCAGTAATAAAATACCCTGGATAACAAGGTCCTTTTTCCGGAGTCAGGGCCTAGAACCCAGTGGTGGACCATTTGACCAGTGCATTAGTTGTATTAGAAAATTAAAAGAAAAGGTTCTTTTGGTGAAAGATTAGACTTTGAAATTTCACAGAATAAAAAATATTTATAAATAAATTGCATTACCTTGAGATGTAGTGAATTTTTGATCAACAAAAGAGTATTCAGATATAACTAAAAAACCTCTTGATATGGGCATGGTTGAATGGATTTAAACATTGCCTGTAAAACTGTTTTAAATCACTTTACGATGGTGCTTTCCAAAACTAAAACAATATTTGACTTGTGTGGAGTAATTTAGACATTAATAAAAATGCTAAGTAAATGAGATGCTATTGTAAATAGCATATTTGTTTCAGAATATAGAGTGAATGTAAGTTAAAGAAATGCATAAGGTATTAAAAATATATACAACAAGAGAGATCATGATTCTACTGTTCCAGAGGTAACCATCACAAACATTTTTTCAGTCTATCTTCCATAGGATTTCCCCCCAATGTTGAAAATATATTGTACATACAATTTTATCCTACATTTTTTTCTTTTATTATATCATAATTGTTTTGTGTCATCAAAAAATGTTTTAGGCAGCATTTTAAAGTTACAAAATAGCCCTGGCTGGTGTGGCTCTGTGGATTGAATGCTGGCCTGCAAACCAAAGGGTCGCTGGTTCAATTCCCAGTCAGGGCACAAGTGTCAGTTATGGTCAGTTTTATGTGCATTGTATCACAATAAAAAAAGAGAAGCCCTAGCCAGGTGGCTAAGTTAGTTGGAGCGTCATCCTGTAGACCAAAAGGTGGTGGGTTTGATTCCCACTTTGGGCACGTACAAGAGGTAACTGATAGATGTTTCTCTCACACTGATGTTTCTCTCACATTGATGCCTCTCTCTTTCTCTCTCTCTTTCTCTCCCCCTTTCTCTCCCTTCTTCTCTCTCTCTAAAATCAATAAATATATCCTTGGATGAGAATTAATTTTCTTTTTAAAAAGAGGAAAGAAAACAATAGAAATAGATATTTTCCTTTCCTTAAAAAACATATTGGCCAAGCCAGCAGCTCCAGATCAATAGCATCTATTAATGCATTGCCTTATAGCTAAAGCAAGTAGCTAAGACAAGTTTAAAAATGACTAAAGAGTGTAATATTTTGTAATTTCATTTTTTAAAAGATTTTATTTATTTATTTTTAGAGAGAGGGGAAGGGAGGGAGAAAGAGAGGGAGAGAAACATCAATGTGTAGTTGCCTCTCATGCGCCCCCTACTGTGGACCTGGCTCACAAACCAGGCTTGTGCCCTGACTGGGAATTGAACCAGCGACCCTTTGGTTTGCAGGCCAGCATTCAATCCACAGAGCCACACCAGCCAGGGCTATTTTGTAACTTTAAAATGCTGCCTAAAACATTTTTTGATGACACAAAACAATTATGATATAATAAAAGAAAAAAATGTAGGATAAAATTGTATGTACAATATATTTTCAACATTGGGGGGAAATCCTATGGAAGATAGACTGAAAAAATGTTTGTGATGGTTACCTCTGGAACAGTAGAATCATGATCTCTCTTGTTGTATGTATTTTTAATACCTTATGCATTTCTTTAACTTACATTCACTCTATATTCTGAAATCTTGTAAAATTTGCCAGGATGTTTTCTGGCCGCTTTTCCAAAAGATAGTCCCAAATATAATGTACAGAAAGGAAGACAGAAAAAGTAAATGTTATTGGCCTGAAAATAACTCTCATGAAAAAGGAAAATTAACTTCCTCATTCTCAAATTTTATTAGGAAGTCATTGAGTCAATCACCAAGTTATAACTACCTCAAATCCTTTCTGTAATATAGTCATGCCTATTAAAACTTCAGTTGGCTATATTTGCATAGTGAGGAAGAGAAGAGCTGAGAGGGGACTAACACTCAAGGAATCCTGTTAGAGTTCAGACACTGTGGAAGATGGTTGATGTAAACTACCTTAAGTAGTCATTACAAAGACTGCAAGTTATAACTATTGTTCTCCATATTGCATACGAGGAAACTGAGGTTTGGAGATGTAATTTGCCTAAATTTATACAGCTGGAAAGTGGCAGAGATGGGACTCAAACTCAAATTTACCTGATCCCTAAGCTCCATGCTATTTTCATTGTATCACACTACATTGTTGTTATACGTGTATAATATTATCCTACGAGAACAAAATCCTTTGAAAATTACAGCAGAAATTCCAATAACGACCCAGATAGAAAATTGTAAGTCTACAAACCAGGGAATCTAGTTTCTGCAGCTTTTCTTGGTGTTTGATATAGTTCTAACATTTCATCCTCCTCTGTTGCTATCAGTTTATCGCCTGGATCTCTCAGCATCCCTGAAAGGTTTATTCTGAATGGATTAGGCATTGGCATTCTCAGCTCTGTGCCAAAACACACACAGGCTTGTTGACCCAACAAGAAAGTGCTTGTAGAGCAGCTTTACATAAACTGAAATCACAGATCTCAAAAGCTTTCTCTCTTCTTCTGTCACAGTTTTTTTTTTTAATCTGACAATAAACATACACAGACTATCAAGAAGAAAGGAAAAAAACTGTTTTTCATAGGAAGAGTCACTAGAATTTAGTGAGAGAAATAAGCAATGAAAAGTAGAGTCTTCTGTTCAATCTCTATCTATCTAAAGTCTTGTTTTTTAATTACTCATGTTCTTGGGTATTCTTTGATGCTTAATTTCTCATTTGCAACACAGGAATCATTTAAAAGGGTGGCTCTGGAACACATAAAATTATATTCGTAGAGCACTTTGCTTTGAGAAGGGTTAGAAAGTCGTGCGTGTACGTATGGAGCCCTTAACACTGTGCTTAAGCACAAGGAAAGCACAACTAGTAGTGAACAGGGACCGGCTACCTTACGAGCATGGTTCCCTTGTCCAAGCAGCCCTCAATGGATTGGTGTGCTGTGGCTGCTGAGTTCAGCTTCCTTGACACTAATCTACCTGGGCTGTAGGAATGTCCTAGAATTCACTATTATGAGAAGCCACTAAACTTCTAAATATATTGCATGTTAAATAGGTTGTATATTTCTGCCATTCTACTTCTCTGCTCCTAACATTTTTGTATAGCGGTCTCTTTCTGCCTCCCCTGCTCTTACCTTACTTTCACTGCACCCCTCACTCCCATTGCACCCATACTCTCTGCAGCACTGTGTGACCTTCCTGAAACAGTATTAACCTTCTTAAGGAAAAAGAAAAAGAGCTAGCAAATACTGTAAACCTTAGTGGGGGGAATCCTTCCTAGGTGACGACAGTTGACATCTCTAGTCTAAGCAGAAATGATCAATTTTAAGTTAACCTTCAACTTTTAAGTAGGGTCAGAGTTCCCCACTCCTGAATCAAGTTCAGTGCTTCGGGTGGGTGATCAACATGTGTCCATAAAGCAAAAACTCTTTTTTTCAGAGTGACATCTATCTGCCCAGACAAAATTAACTCCATCAGCAGGAACAAGTTTACAGAACAATGACTGTGTGGATTCACAATGAAATCCCCTTTTAAAATCTAGAATCTTCCAGAGCATTTTAACCAACAAACCTGTGAATGATTAAACTTCTCTTTCCCTCCTTCCCTGCCTTCCTCCCCTATCCACCCCAAAGTGATATCAATATTCAGTATAACTGTTTTAATGCTCCACGTGTTAGAGGAGTAAAAAGGCCATGGAACGCCACTTCAGTCTTTCAGTACACGAGGAGGACATACACACAAGAAAAAGGGAAGTATCAGAGAGGCACTTTATAGTTTATCAAGATATGAATACTAGTAACTATATATTATAACCGAATGTTTATTGTAACCAAAGGCACTAGGTGTGATTATCACATAGAAAGCCTCTGAGGATTGCCACGGATGACGTCATGACTGGCTGGTAGGACACTCAGTGCTCCCTAAGTCACTGCTCCAACGTGGTTGCCTATTCCACCTGGGACTACAGGTTCACTTTTCTAGGGTGTGACTACAGAATATAAAAAGCCAGCTTGTAAAATAGTTTGAGTGAAGCAAATTGTTAAGAAAAAAAAAATCATTGAAACCTATCCTTTAGACAATTTGGAACACATCTATCAAAATTATAAATACATATACCTTTAATATAATAATTCTACATCCAGGAATTTATTCTAACAAAATAAATGTATATAGAATCACAAGTATACAAAGTTACTTATGGCATCATTGTTTGTAATAACAAAATATTGAAAATAAGTGTTCATTAATTAGGAATTATTTAAATAAATTATAGGAGATCTATGCAGGAGAACATGAAGCCATAAAAAAGAATGAAGAAACTCTATATGAATTGATATAGAAAGCTCCAGAAGAGCTAAACTTAAATTAGCTGTTAAATTTTAATAACATAATTTTTTCTGGAAAACTACAGAAGAAATTCACATCAATTTTGAGGAAGGGAATTAGGTGGCTGGAGGTCCAGGATGAGAGAGTTTTCCATGTTTTGAATTTTGAACTATAGGAAATAGTTTGGTCATTAGATTAAAACAATTGATGTGCAGGAGGCCTCAAAAGTAAAACTTTGTAGCCCTGACTGGCGTGGCTCAGCTGGTTGAGTGTCGTTCTACAAAGCAAAAGGTCACAGGTTCTAGTCCTGGTTAAGGCACTTGTGTAAGTTGTGGGCTTGGTCCCCCTCACACATTAATGTTCCCTTCCCTCTCTTTCTCTCTCTCTTCCCCTTTCTCTAAACATGAACAAATAAAAATCTTTTTTTAAAAAGTAAAACATTGCAATTCATATATTTTTCAAACTAGCATGTAATAGAAAAATTGATGAAAATATTCCTTTTATAAATGTTCTCATACTCCTAGATTAAAAAATTGGTAAAAAAGATAAATAGGCATATCAACAATAAAAAGGCTTTAATTATATAGCTTATAATATATGCATATATACAAACACAATGAAATACAATTTAATTTTTTGTCTTTTACATAGTTGTAATAATACCATGTAGACATCATTATTTATTCTATCAATTAGGAGAGAAACAATCATTCTTTATTCTCTTAAATGTATCTTACACACCTGCACAGTACCAAGTACCAGGCTGGATTCTGGAAATCCTGTATTGAGCAAGACAGACATGGTCTCTGCCCTCCTGGACAGTTCTGGTACTTTAGCTATTAAGGCAGAAAAAGTTCCTTTTTCAGAATGATATAGGCAACACTCAATAGCTGCTTTCCCAGCTCAGTAAAATAATAAACATTCAAATGTGAAATGAAAACAGCTGGAGCAGCTGGATACAATTTAACTTTACATGAGAAAAGTCCTCAGACACAGATCACTTCCCTGCACACACAGACACACACGCTAATAACTCCTGCCCAGGAGGCTCAGTGCATAAGGGCGGAGTGGGAGCCCACCCTGCTCTTCCTCACCTCTCCATCTCCTTCCTGTATGTCCAGCCCAGAAAGAGGAAAACACAGGAGTGCTTTTAACAAGGGCCCATAATTGGGTTGGATTAAATGATAATTTGCTGGATATAAGCTGTTTGTGTGATATGTGCTCTACTTTTAGAGAATCTAGAATCATGTTGCTTAAAACTTGTGGGGAAATTATTGCACTGTCCATATTAGGATTAATTCGCATCCTTGTTCTTTTTATTTGAGTGTAGACACACAATCATAAATCTCCCCAAACTAGCCAAGCATACTTTGGTGAAAGGTGACATGGGGGATGGTCTTCAAAAAAAGGAGCAATGAAGGGAGAATAGGGCAAAGGTGGTGAGAATAATTTCATTTCGTATGCCTCCTTCACACATGGGAGATATCATCCTTCAAAACAAGATGATTTCCCACCTGAGACAACCATAGCCAGGGGATGAGCGTAGTCCCCGATGAGGTACTTAACAGAAGGCATGAATGGCCAATTAATGTACATTCCATTCAAGACTGAGTAAATCACAGGAAGGAGACCCACGGCCACAAAATACCTGGACTGCCAAGATGGAAGAACAGCATAACTGCAAATATTAATAGAACATCAAGAACATGTCAAATAGCTAAACTGGTCTCATCACTGGTAACTTGATCAAGTGGATTTCTGTCTTTGCTGCCATGATTCTTTTGTACAATTACTGTACATACACACTTCTGCAAGTATGCACAAGTTTCACAAGCAATAGCCTTAGAGAAACAATACCTACTTTGCAAACCCAAGTTCCTCTGCTGAATGAGAGAGATCATTTTCAAGTGCTTTTTTTTTTGGATGCTTTAATTATACATAGAAAAGGAAACAACCTCTATTACATTATTGCATTTCTTTTGGCTACCAGAATAGTGGATATGATTTGAAGCAACCGTTATATCACTAACTTTATGCTATAAAGAATTCCAAACTGTCT
The DNA here is from genome assembly GCF_022682495.2 of Desmodus rotundus. Taxonomy (NCBI): domain Eukaryota; kingdom Metazoa; phylum Chordata; class Mammalia; order Chiroptera; family Phyllostomidae; genus Desmodus; species Desmodus rotundus. The sequence goes on from NC_071388.1 coordinate 41,025,205, forward strand.
CATAGGCTACAAGACCACACACTTGCAAATGCCTTGCACACACAATAGAAAGAATGAGGGCTGTACTCCACGCATTGACACGGGGTGTGGTGAGGGGGGCTGCATGGACATAAATATGCCGACATTGAGATGAATTGGTAAGAACAAGTTTACTGCTGAAAATTCTAATATTCCACAGAAATAGTCCTGTGTTGTCTACTTATCACATACATACTGAGCTCCAAAATGTTTTGCTTATAAGAACCATATAGGTTTTTGTATATTTAAAGATTGAAAGACTAAGGTGCCAATGCATTTCTCCTCCGGCAATAGCCTACCAAGTGGCGTGTATCTCATGTGGTTATGGAGAATTTAAGTCCTGTAGAGACAAATGAAACCTAGATTATATATTCAAACATCCTTCAAATAGCTCATCTGACAAAACAGTGAGTTGTTATGGATCTCATTAATACTGATTCCTCATCAAATTTCGACTGTTTGACCAAGTCACTTCTAAGACACAATAATGAACAATTTGTTTTTGGTAAGTACAAGCAACCTAAAAGTAGATGTCATGCAATACAGCGAAGAATGTCAGTAAGATCTGTGACAATTTGTTTTTTTATAAACAGGAAAGATGACATAGATTGTCTTTGGAATCTCTTTTCAATTATATTACCTGATGATTTTAAGGAGTTGATAATGATTTTAGGTCCATAAATATATATGTGACTACAAATGAAATTCTTTACATAAAGAAAAAGTTCACTAAAGTTTTACAATTGCTACAGGACTTAGGACCATCTTAAACCACAAATTCTCTAGTCTTTTTGTTATTATGTAAACTCAATAGTAGCAGCTGATGGCCACTACATAATCTTTCCAAATGAATAATTTTGAGTATCACCATCTATATCATAATTGATAAAGCAATTGAAAGCAAATAAGATTATGTTGCTTAAGAGGCCTTCAAAAACCTGAATTTATTAGCTTTTCTAAAATTCATCTTCTGGGTGTTCTGCACGGTTCTCCACTGGTTACTTTCCTAGCAGCTATCTTTTCTTCCTTCCTTCATGTTCTTCATTCACCAGATATTTATGGAGCATCTATTGGGCACCAGTAGGACCAAAACAACAAATGAGATAGTAAAAGGTTTCGTAGTCCAGGTTTAATTCCCTTTGGGCCTTCATGAATCACCAGCTACTCACTCATACCATGAATGTAGCCTAATTCATTAAGGTTACAAAAGTAATAATTCCCCTCTCTTAAGTCCTATATTTAGTTAACTAAACAGAAAATCCCATTTCTTCAAGCCAACCTATAAAATAACCTCAGACGCATGGCAAGTGTGACCTCTTCGTCGTTAGCTCCTTTCTTAGCCCATCCATCCCAGGCCAACACCCCTTCACATTTCTTTAACTCCCTTTGGAATGCACCCCATGTTATATGTTGACCGTTTGAATATATATTCATTAGTTAATTTTTGTATACGTAGTAGACTATATTTAACTCTTAATTTAAAGCAAATGTCACTATGCCCTAATAAAAAGTAAAACATTTAATAAATTATATGGCTTTTTTTGCATTGATGTCTACATTTTTTACTGTTTAGATAGATGTTTTAATATTGTAAAAAAAAAAAAAAAAAACCCAAAACAGTACCTACATTTCTGGATTTCAAAACCAATAAAACTTCCAAAAAACTACAGAGATCTACAGAAAACTGCCACCAAAAAGATGTTGAAAACAATCTATCACCACCATTATGTAATAAAGAATGAACTTTTTAATATTTGAAAGAAATAACAATCTCAGTGTAAAAGATAGTCCTAACTTAAAATGGATCAATTTAATAATGAAAAATTTGCCATGTTGTTCCAATATTCCTATTTCACCATAAATGGGGGAAAATTTAATCATGAATCACTACTTAGGAACCACTTGTAATAATAATGCGAAGTCTAGACATACCAATTATTTTAGGAATTGCATTTGAAAGGTGTTTGTGAAGATTTTGCTGCCTTTATTTTGTTTTTGGTTTATTTGTTCATTTGTTTTTTAAAGATTTTTATTTTATTTATTTATTTTTAAAGAGAGGGGGAGGGAGGGAGAAAGAGAGGAAGAGAAACATCAATGTGTGGCTGCCTCTCAGATAGCCCCTACCGGGGGTCTGGCCCGCAACCCAGGCACGTGTCCTGACTGGGAATTGAACTGGCGACCCTTTGGTTTGTAGACCTATGCTCAGTCCACTGAGCCACACCAGCTAGGACATGTTGCCTTTATTTTGGACTAAATAAGCTTTTATTAGGTTTTGCTGACCAAAATAAGTTCTTGAGACTTAAAAAATTTTTCTACCTCTGCTTATAGGTAGGTGTTAATAAAACCATTTTAGAAATGAGGAAATCTATGCTATTCTGAAAAAGCAACTTCTAAGAGCTTCCGACACTTCTCAGGATAAATCATTTTGGGGTTTTCAACTGTGTGGGAGAACTTTGAAGATCTGATACAATTGTATCTAAGAACTCAGGTCAGGCCTATAGGGCAGGAAAATATCTGTTACCTGTTCAGTACTGTAGTTTGACTCACATGCACTTTCAGAAATATAATCCAGTTGTCGAAACCACAAGTTTCCATAACATTCTCAGGGAGGTGAACAATATAACTTTTCTGTTAAAAATGAAAAATGGGGGGGGGAAGGGAAAACCTTTGACAGACTACTCCATAATTCTGGTCCCGCTCCTCCCATGTGTGAATCGGAGGCAATCACTGCAAGGGAATTTTTGTTCCAACTATATGTGGAAATGGAGCATGGCACCTCCACATTTGAAATGATGCCATTCTCAGATATTTCTGTACAACACAGTAAAAATGAAAATGGATTCTGCCCCTAATGGATTTCTGATTTTTCTTCTAAGTATAAAGGTTTACCTCCTACTTTTCCATAAATAAAATTTTTTTGAAATAAAAATAAATGAATTTGATCTCATACGTAGAGTAAATTTAGGAGAATATTGGCCTTAATTCATTAGTTATTGAAGGTAAGAGTCTATAGCATAATAATTCTTACTTAGAAAAACAATGAACAATTTAATGATGGAAGTGCTATGTCAAAAATGACGCCTACAATTATGTCATTTATAAATATGCATTTGTATCAAACATCTGACTTTTCATTATGAAAGCTTTCTTAAAAGTAGTCAAAAGATATTTTGTATCAACACATGTATATGCCCATAAGGACATATGCAGAATTGTAAAATGCTTCATCCAACAAACTGAATTGCATCTTTGCTCTGTTTTCCAATTATATGTCAGAAATTTGACACCATGTGAATGTATTCTGAACCTTTGTTGCCAATAATTAAAAAAATAGAGAAAATTTATGGCAATTAGTGTATGATTGAAGGAGTTTATAATAATGTGTCTCATGTGTGATAATTCAGAAGAGTTTAATTGAGAAAACAATGAGGCTTCTTATTCTGTTATTAGTCACATATACTAAATTTATATTATATTATGTTATGTTATATTAGTTTTTTGATTACTGGACTCTAAGTTTTTATGAGGTATTTTCTTTCTGACCAACCTGTTGACCAATATGGGAAAAGTATGCACATTCAGGAATCGATAGATCAATTATAAAAGTCTCAAACTCTGGAACTTGTCTCAGAATTCAGCAATCCAGCTTCTGTTCACATCTTCACAAAACTTTAAATAAAATTTTTAATTTTCAATCAGTTTATTTGGTATAACATAGAACCCGTTTTATTTTTTAATAAAAGACACTGGACATAATTCTGAACCCCCCAGGATCTCATACAGATATGTGTCCATTCTCATGGAATAGTTCTTTCTTCCAACATTTTACTCATGTCTAGGTGTTGGAACATGAGTGGAAGCTCATGTTTATGAAAATGAAAAGAAAAAAGGAAGGGTAGTATTTCAGGGATAGTGAAACTAAAATAGGAATTTAACTGAAAGTGTACCATTCCCACAAAATCAACTTCATAGTAGTGCAATGTCATTGTCTGTCTGTTTCATTCACTTGATAAATATGTATTAGGTAACTACTGAAAACAAGACACTCTTAGGTATATAATTTCATTCTCACTTCAGCAGAAAACAGATAAATTCTTTTTCTTCCCGTTTTCAATCTTAGTAACTGCAAAGAAAAAATTTAGTACTTGCCAGGTCGTATAAAGAATTTTTTTTTAATTCTTTAAAAATTTGAATGGATAATATATACAAAAATTTCCAAATAAAATGTATGGAGATGGATGTACAATGAAAAGTCTCCCTCCCATTCTTGCCCCTGAGTGCCCCAGTACCACTAACTCCTTCAATAACTGTTGAGCCATTGTTAATGGCGCCCTACTCATGGACATTTAGTCGTTTCTAAACTTTTGTTAAGTATAACCAATACCAATAAAACCCCAGAAATCCAGCTTGGTTTAAATGTCATCTAACTTAAATACATATGCAGGTCCATCTATAGGGAAAACTCCAAGAAGTGGAATTGCTGGGACAGTGGGTAATTTGTAATCTTGATAGATATTTCTAAGTTGCCCTCCATAGGGGATATACCAATTCATACTCCTATAAGCAGTATACAAGAATATCCTTTTCTTTACAGTCTTGCCAATGTATTGTCAAATTTAAGGATTATGTCATTTCTGTAAGTGAGAAATGGCATTTCATTGTACTGTAATTTGCACATATGAAGAGTAAGGTTGAGCATTTTTCATATGTTAAGAAGCCATTCATCTTTCCTCTTCTATGAAATATCTGTTTATATGTTCCATCCTTATTCTTTTGTATCTAGGATTTCTTTGTATATTGAGGTTAGTCCTTTGTTTGACATAAGTTTCATATATTTGGCTCTTGACTTTATGGTATGTGATTTTTGTCATGCAGAAATGCTTTTATTTTAAAGATTACAAATTTTAAATATAATTTCTGAGGTCACTGTTAAGAATACTTTCCCCACTCAAACATTCAAAGGTTAAAAATAAGTTCTGACATGGAGATTTCTAAAACACAGTCAGACTAAGAAAATATAATCCAAATCTCTCTCTTTCTCTCTCTCTGCCCTTCCCCTCACCACTCCCCCACCCGCCCCCCCACACACACATTCTGTCTTTCCTATTCCTCCTTCTCTTCTACTTCTTGGCCTGTCTCCTAAGTATTGTTTTGAGCCTCTGGAAGGAGAAGTACAGCTCTCCTAATTCATGAATTTAGGAAGTGGAAGACATGGACACTGGGGAAGGGTTTATGAACTCAAGTAACATTTCTCAAGACAGATATCACCACACATATCCAGGTACACAAACTGTTGTCATTCACCCCTGTGCAGGGAGGGAAACCATTTTCTCTTACAACTGTCCTCGATGAATCCGTAGAAATTAGGAATTTTACTATATTTCAAACCTTGATACAAGTCATTCTCATATTTTGTTACAAAAGGGGAAGTATGCATGAAGCACATCTGCTGCACTTGAACAAAGGACCGGGGGTGTCTCATCATACTCTTCGGTGCAATTGAGTTGCAAGCTGAACTTCTAGCACTTCCAGCTCCTATTTTTGTGGAGCACCACTTTTATTTGAAAGAACAATTGGCAAAAAAAATATGATTTATTCAGACTTGGGTATTTGATATTTTCTCAAAAATAAACAAAAAGTGAGTCTGTTACCTCAAGGCCGAAAAAATGACAGTATTACTGCCAATGATAACTTTCAAGGGGAAATTAGAGTTTTGGAAAACTTGTATCCACCACTGTGAGTTTTGCAGCTTCCCAATACCTAAGCATTTTCCTGATGAGATCAGTATTCTGTATAATTAGCAAATGTGATTTTGTAAATATTGTATAATGATATGCATAAATTAATGAACTGATATCTTCCAATTGACCAATGCATACAATTACAAAATCATGCATGGGTAAAAGATCCATCAAAGTATAAGACATGCCAATGGATTTTAATAACACTAACTACAGGAAGTTTCAGATTTCACTCTGAGAATCACCTTCAAGAAACTGCCACTTGTCGAACTTTAGCGCAGCATCAAAGAAAAATATCCACAATTATCTGAAAAGGCTGTTAAAATACTCCTCACTTTTCCAACTACATGTCTGTGTGAAAGTGTATTTTCTAGATATACTTCAGTCAAAACGGCATTTCATACGAGATGAGTGCAGCTGTCTTCCATTAAGTCAGACACTAAAGAGATTCGAACACATGTAAAATGATGCCATTCTTTTCACTAATTTTGTGTGTTGCAAAATATAATTATTGTATAATTATATTTCATTTATTTTATAATTATTTTTAAATCTTATGTTAACCACTTATGGGTTTATGATTATTATTTTTAAATTATTAAATATTTCAAAGTTTAATTTTTAATATGGTAAATAACAAAAGCTCTTTGGGATCCTCAATAATTTTAAAAGTATAAAGGGATCCTGTGACCAAAATGTTTGAGTATATTTCTCGATCACTGAAACTTCAACAGTCAGGGAATCTATGTAAAATCCTGAATGTTTGCTGGACACATAACTGTAATTTTACTTCTGGCTGAAATACCATGTGAGTCTCTCAGGAAAGAATAGGAGTAGAGTAGATACCCCAAGAATGCATAGTACAAAAAAATGTTTCATTGGTTTTTTTATTACAAAATGAGATATTACAAAGATAGCAGTTGCAGCAAAAGATTGAAAACCACCTAAATTTTGGATTGGTGGTGGTTGTTTTTGTTGTTAGTTTTTGAACCTCTGGTGCACACACAACTGGTTGGTTTTGTTGTGGTCTCAGTTTATCAGTATGTTGTCATCTTAGGTCCACGCCTGCTCCCTTTCCTTCACTCTATTTTGTTCTTTTAATTTTACTGTCACTTCCTTCCTCTAAGCACCAACCCATTTTAAAGAGATCGGTATGTATCTTTGAGAGTGTATAGCTTTAGAAAGTTGATATAGTTGTTCTGTAAAGAATTATGTGTGTTCTATTTAAACAGTACTTGTGCTATAACTTTCACCATGTCTCCTATTTTTTTCTCTCATGGTTTTGTTTTGTAAATTTCTCCATGCTCAGTTAGTTCATTGCTTCTTACTGCTGCATAGCCTTCCATAGCATGCATCTACTATATTTTACTTAGTAAATAAATGTATTGATTGATTAACATTGGACACCTCAGAGGCATCCCTCTACTTTTATTAGTGATACTAAAACACCCATGAATATGTCCTCACTCAAATTTTGCTAGTTCTCTGGAAAAATATATCCACGGGTGGGATTGCTGTGTATATGATTGCTTTCCAGAGTGAGTATATAATTTACACCCCACCAGCAGTGCAAAAGTCTCCACTGCCCATATTCTCTCCAGTACTTAGTTGTATCCACCTCTCCAACTGCTGCCATTCAAATACTTACAAAGTAATATTTTATTATTGCTTTAATTTACATTTCACCTCTTTATAATGAACTGTAGCAACTCTTCAAAGATTTGTTATTCATTCAAACCTATTCTGTGAACTACCTGTCTAACCCTCTTATGAAATTTATAAATTTTTCTCTTGGGTTTTCCATCTTTTTCTTATTGATTTAAGGAGTTCTTGCCTATTCTGGATATTACCCCTTGCTGGTTTTAAACAGTGCAAATATAGGGGTGGGCAAAAGTAGGCTTACAGTTGTGTGTGAAACAGCTTATTCTTGTATTATTACTTATTAATTATTGTATTGTTTTCAATATGAACACCTGTAAACCTACTTCTGCTTAAGCCCTGTATTTTTTCCCATCTGACGTCTGTTTTTAGCTTTACATATGATATACTACATTGAACAAATTTTTTAATTTTGTTGTAGATAAGTCCAACCATTGTTTTTTTATTTATAGTTGGTTCTGCTTTGAGAATTTCTTTTGAGATTCTGTTTTTTAAAAACTTTCCCTACCCCTTGGTCACAAAGATTTTATTTCACATTTTCTTCTATTATCTGTATACAGTTATTGCTTCCATTTAAGTCTTTAATTTATCTGGAGCAAGGCTTTGTGTAAGTTAGAGGTCTTTATTTTTCTCCTCATAATGAAACAGTTATCTTAACATCATCTGCCAAACTATCTGTACTTTTTTCAACTGCTTTGCAATACAAGCCTCTATCATATAACAAGTCCTTACCTATAAATTGAGAGCTATTTCTTAGCTCTCAAGTCTTCCACTGGTCTATGTATTGCTGGGACACTAGCACTACCATTAGCAGCAGCATCATGATGTATAGTCTGTGTTAATATCTGGTGAGTGAGAGTGACTAGTATTTGGCTCATCTTTTTCTATGTACTTTTTTGTGTTACAAATTTTGGGACCTTGAGACACCCATTTAAATTTTAAATATTGTTGTACTCCTCAAAAATTCAGTTAAATTTTCATTGGAATTTCATTTACTTTGCACATGTATCTGGAGACCATTGATAACTTTGGTGGGTTAAATCATACCAATCATGAACACAGTATATCTCCCCATTATTCAAATCTTATTCTATGTCATTTTCTACCAAAAAAATGAGGATTTACTTTTTTAAATAACCTATATTTGTTATAAGAATGATTTGTCTATCCCTGACTGGTGTGTCAGTGGGTTGGGTGTCATTGCATGAACCATAAGGTCACTGGTTCAATTCCCAGTCAGGGCACATGCCTGGGTTGTGGACCAGGTTCCTGGTTGTGGGTGTGTGTGAAGTAACCGATTGATATTTGTCTTGCACATTGATGTTTCTCTCCTTCTCTTTTTCCTTCTCTTCCCCTCTCTCTAAAAATATATAAATAAAAAATCTTTTTAAAAAAAGAATTTGTCTAAAAGGAACACTTTCATGAGTTGATTTGTATATGTCTATTAATCTTGCTATACCTTTGTTGGCACTCATAGTACATTGATTTGATGGAGTTTTCTGTATAGATAATCATATCATCTGCTAATAATGATTTTTATCTCTTCCAATTCTAATATGCCTTATGCCTTTATCTGCCTTAAAAGATAGGACCTCTTTCTGAGTTCCAGAACTTCCTCTCTGTCCTCATTCTTTTGGGCCTAGGAATGTTAACCAGCCCTGCTGTTGTTACTGGGACACTACACTAATCTTTGCAGTCTCCCAACACCTTGTCCACATGTTTGTAAAGAGTCTTTTTATTAAACTCTTCTTGATTATCCTGATTTGAATGTGCCATCTGTTTCCTCCTGGGACCCTGACTGGTGCGCCGTTATACACTTGTGCAGAGAAGATCTATCCCCTTCCCTCCAGACTAACCATTGCTAATAGTTTGGTGTGTATCCTTCCAAACACAGAACATGTTTGTAATTTATATAGCACAAAAACATGCAGATACAACAGAAACTATATTTTTTAAAGAACTTCTTTTAAAAAGTACACATTCCTGGTTACTATTGACCTCACCTCATTTTTAAAACTTTCTTTTGGGGTCTGGTGAAGGGATTAAGCAAAACAAACACACAAACCAACATAAAACACCTGTGGTGATTACCAAAGGAAAAGGGGGTAGAGGGAGGGAGAAGGGTGTAAAGGAGGTGAGTGGTGATGGAAGGAGACTTGACCTGGAGTGGTGAACACACGATACAACATACAGTTGATGTATTGTATTATACAATTGTACACCTGAAACCTATATAATTTTGTTAAACAATGTAATAAATTCAATGAAAAGGAATGTTAAAAATTTACCAGTAAAAAGTAAATTGATTAATTAAAATAAAACTCTTTTCTTGATCCCAGTAACTCTCATAAGTCTTGTATTCCTTTAATCTGTTTGCACCTCTGTCTCCCCTTGCGGGTTCATCCTAAACTGCAGTGTCCAGGTTCTGTCCACAGTTCTCTTTGCTCACCACCCTCTGTCTTTCTCTTTGAGACCTATTCCCTGAGGAACTTCAGTTATCATTGCAATGCAAATGATTCCAAAATTTGTCTCCAGCTCTGACCTCTCTCCCAAGTGCCTCCATTTTCATTACTCTGTGGTGGTTATTGCCAACCTGGAACTACTAACAGCAATTCACATCCAACAGCATCAAAACCAAATTCGTATCTTTTCCCACTATACCAGTTTCCTCTTTCCATTCCTAATAGCCCCAGTCTTCTTGTCTCCCCAGTTCAAAATCTTGTTGCCATAATTGAATCCTTTTCACTGCTTTCATCACTCCTGTTTAGGACAAATTTTAGCAGCTCAGGTAGGTACAGCTTTCATCCAGTACTCATCTCCTTCTTCCAGTCACTGCAGCCAAAATGCAGTAGGATACCGCTGTGCTGGAATCTCACACCACCTCCCCACTCAGCTCCCACCACTGGTTTTCCCTCCTGTTGCACAGCCATCCAGCAGTTTGTCAGTCTAATCTTCCTAAAAAACACAACATTTCTATTTTCTAAATTAAAAAATAACTACATGGTATTCCCTGAATTTTAGTGTAAACTTCATGGTTTGTATCCAAATGTCTCTTTTATATACCTTAACCTACACAAGGCTTCATCCCAATACTTACACCATGCTCCAGGCATGGAGTCTCGGGATGTGCTGTTTTCCTAGATTATAAAGTCTTCCTCACATCTCTGCTGGTTTGAATTCTTCAAGCTGCAGCTCAAGCCCCACTTCCCTAACGTGCCTCCCTTGAGACAATCATATTCTACTTTACATTATATTATATGTGTTCAGTCATTTTGTTCACCAGATTAAAAGTTCCCTGAAGGCAGGGCTATTTCTTATTTATTTTGTTTTACATTTTACATTTTTATTAATTAAGTTTATTGGGATGACATTGGTTAATAAAAGGATTATATAGGTTTCACATATAAAGTTCTATGATACATCATCTATATATTGCATCTTTTCAAGATCCATCCATATTGTCACAAACGGCAGTATTTCACTCTTCGTATAGCTGAGTAGTATTCCATTGTATAGATGTACCACATCTTCTTTATCCAATCACCTATCAAGGGACACTGTGGGCGTTTCTATGTCTTGGCCACTGTGAATAATGCTGTAATGAAATAGCGGTGCATATATCTTTGTGAATATATGTTTTCAAACTTTTCATGTAGATACTCAAAAGAGGGTTGCCGGGTCATATGGTAATCCTATTTTTCCTTTTTTGAGGAACCTCCATACTGTTTTCCATAGTGTCTGTACCAGTTCACATTCCTACCCACAGTGAATGAGGGTTCCTTTTTCTCCACAACCTCTCCAACACTTGCTTGTCTTGTTGACAATAGTCATTGTAACAGCTGTTGGTGGTACCTCATTGCATTTTTGATTTGCATTTCCCTCATAGCTAATGAAGTTGAGCACCTATACATGTATCTGTTCTTTATTTGCATGTCTTCTTGGGAGAAGTATCCATTTAGAGCCTCTAACCATTTTTTAATTGGATTATTTGTTTGCTTGGTGTTAAGTTGTATGAGTTCTTTATATATTTTGGATATTAAACCCTTGTCAGAGCTGTTGTTTGAAAATATCTTCTCCTATTCAGTTGGTTGCCTTTTTGTTTTGTTTGCAGTTTCTTTTGCTGTGCAGACGCTTTTTAGTTTGTTATAATCCTGTTCATTTATTTTTTGCCTTTACTTCCCTTGTGTTTGGGGTCAAATTAACAAAATCCTGTCTGAGACCAAGGTCCAAAAATTTAGTACCTATGTTTTTTCTGTATTATTTATTGTTTCAGGTGTTATATTTAGGTCTTTGATCCATTCTGAGTTAATTTTTATATATGGAGACAAACAAGAAGGTTTGATACCTGTTTTTCTCAAACTTTTCCAAAAAAAGAAGAGGCAATACTTCTTTCATTTTTGTTTCCCTCCCAGCACCTACATAACCCCTTTCACAAAACTGGTAGTTAATAAATATGCATTGAATAAATTAATCAATGAAAACAAATCATCAGAAAGAAAGAACCAAGTTTTCTTTCTTTAATAAAGATTTAGAAATCATTTGCTTTTTGTTCTTTTAAAGTAGGGTGTTTTTTTCTTTTTAAATGCATGCACATTTATATTCTTCAACAATGGTTTTTTTTCAGACTTTTAAAAGATTGTAAATCTTACAAACTACGTGAAGGAGTCACAGTCCAACACTAGGTACGATTGGTCGCTACAGGACCCATAATTGTTGTATTGTCTCTAATCAAAAATACGTGTAACTTTGCCACAAGCCAATCCTCCTTTAGAGACAGAGTAGAATTAAAACTTTCACTTCACTGGGCCTTTAACTGAAATACCCTTTGTGATTACTTCCTCTTTAACAACATTACTATCTAAATCTATTTGAATGAAATTGTTTTAATTGTATTTTTGTGGATAATCAGTGCAAACAAAAAATAAATACAGTACGTATGTTTGTCAAAATTTGAACGTGTTGTAACCAGCTCATCTTAAAAGACAAACTATGAAGTGTTATATAATAAAAAAACAACTTGTGGTTTCAAAGATGGAGTGACACAAACGGCAATAGATCTGTTTACTATTTCATTGTGAAGAAAAGATTTATCATCTTTCTTCCTTCCTGCCTCCCTCTCTCCCTTCCTTCCTTTACCTATCTTATGTGCCAATCAGGCATTGGGGATATCAGGTAGGATAAAGATATAAATCCTTCTTTAAAGGAGAGTCAGAATTATAAGGAAATGAGAAGGAAATGATGTAAATGTAAAGTTTGTTCCAGACCTGACAGTAACACAGGAAAAGAAAAAAATGATTCTTACAAATAAGTTTTATCCTTGAGAACTTTTGCTAATCTGGTTTTCTGTAGCTTACTATAAAATATCACCCACTGGACAAAAGCGGGGGCTGGGCGGGGGGAAGAACATGCTGTAAGACAAGTGTTTGAGTAATTTGTAATGGCCTCTCTGCTTAGAAACCTTTAAATCATTTTGGCAACATGATGAGATCAGTGGTCTCAAAGTTAAAGAAAAGCATATAGCACTGCAGGGCCTAAAAAAAATATATATGATTACATTTAAAAGTGAATGCTAGTCGACCTGGCCAGTGTGGCTCAGTTGGCTGGAACACCAGGGATGGTCTACAAGACTAGGTCAGAAGGTCGCAGTCAGGACATATACCCAGGTTTTGGGTTCAATCCCAGTCAGGACGTGTTCCCTGGCTCGGGTGTATATGAGAAGGCAACCAGTTGATGTCTCTCTCTCTCTTTCCCCCCACTTCCCTCTCTCTAAAAAAAGCAATGAAAAATCCTCAGGTGAGGATTTTTTAAAAAGTGCTAGTCATTATTTTCTGTAGCCAGGAGGAAAAATATTTGTTTACTTCAGATTTTAACAACATACTTACCTACCTTATATTTCTTATCTCTGAACTAAAGAAATCATTTTAACTTTGAGCAAAGCCACAAAGCATAATTTCTCAAGATACATATTAATTGCTTATTTACTTGGCTCTCTCCTCTCTAGACTGTGAACTTCTAGGACAAAGACATTTCCTATTCATCTTTACATCTGAGGCCTAAGCACAATTCCTGGCACATAGAAGACAGTAACTACTGGTTAAAGGAACGGTGCAAACACAGACTTTTAGATCCTTACCAGCTCTTAATATTCAAATTATCTAATGCTCATCATTCATATCTTGTTCATATTCTCATTCTACTTACAAAAACAAGAACAGGGGAGGATTTTCAAATAGCTTAATATGTAGTACATGGGTGTTTCAACAGACTAAAGCTTCATGACTTACCAGGGAATGTCAAAGAGAGAGAGAGAGAGAGAGAGAGAGAGAGAGAGAGAGAGAGAGAAGAAACCTTATTAATATTTCAACTCAAAATTATACACTTCCTAAAAATGCTCTTCTTGCTAGATATCTGTGAGATGACTTGAGCAAATAGAAAACTACAGGTATGGCCGTAAACTTCACTTAAAATGATTATATTTATTATTTTTATTTTTCACTTCACTTTTGCTATAGTTGTTGTGAATGGTTTGGAACATATGAAATATGCTAAGCAACAAACACAGCCCATACCTGAAGAGTTAGCAGTAGAAAGGGACAAATAGGTACAATGGATTAAAAAACCTCTTAAGAACAGCCTTTTGCTGCATAGATGCCAGGCAAGACAGTATGTGGCAGGAAAAGAGTTGGAGAAACTGCTTTAAAAACCTATTAACTAGGAATGTGAAAAAGCAGGGAACAATTGAGAAAGGAAGGAGGTGCTCACTGCTTAAAAGGCTTTTAAATGTGACCATATTTTTGTTGGCTTTTTGCCTGCGACATAAAATGAGGCTGGGGTACTGAATGGCTAGCAGGTCTGCTGCAGGTGGAGTGAATGGAAGCTAGGCTAGGAAGTCAAGGCTGAATTCAGAGACACCAATCTGGACCATGTGCAGCAGATGAGACACCTCTCAGCAATGATTTAGTGTAGTAAACACAAAATGCAGTCACCCTTTCGTTCTACTGTTTTTCTTGATCCCATGAATATTTGCCCATGCGATCTTTGCTGCAGCTATTAAGGAGTTAATAAATTAGCCTGCCAACAGACAGAAATCAAGAAAAGCCACAGAATGTAGAATTGAACAGCTGACAGCAGATTCTGCAGGTGTGAGATGGGAATCAGCGCTGCGTTTTCTCTGTAGCACAATTTTCTCTGGGTTGTGGCCTGATTTCCTAGCCCCTTCAAGACAAGCTGAGTTATAAGGGAGAGATCTCCAGAGGGTCTTGTTCTGTGATCCTATGAACTCTAACCTTTAAAAAGGAAGCAATCTCCCTCTATGTTTAGACTGATAATATTACATATTGGTGATGGCCTTGTAGGATTTAAGTTTCCTATTAGGAAAAGAAAAATACTCTAGAGGCATCCTACTTACATAAGAAATGGTGGAATAAATTGCATAACACAATAAATCAGCCTCCTTCAGTTGGTGTCAGGGGTGAGCCTATATGTGTGTGGCTAAGGGAAGGGGGTCGTTACTTGCATTGAATATATAAGAGCCACAGCAGATAAAAAGGTCAAAACAGAGTGGAGAAAAGGAGAGAAATGGACTGCATGAAAGTGCATATTTCATATACACTAGTTTATCACATTCTTCTAATCCTTATATTTGCTGGTGATGGGCATTCGAAGCTGAGGAATCCATATCCACATTGTGGCAGTTCTTCCAAGTCTTTTTTACGTACATTGGTAAAAATACTAATTATGTAACAGTCAAAAGTGTTCAGTATGATCCATTGATTAATGAAACATTCTAGTGCTTCTTCTGTAAAGGGCTTTGGGTTGCTTGCAAGAGAGACTGTGACTGATTAGATTGACAAAGAGAAAATTAATTTGATTTTCCTTTTTGCTGGTGAACATGTCCTATACATCCAAATCTTTCTGACCAAGCCCTAATATGAGGTATATAATTGGAATAAAGATAGAAAAACTCAGAGAACTGAGACTTTTTTTCCTAGATAGACTCCACGAAGGACAGACAAATGCCTTCAGTATATCGATAGTCAAAACGGAAGCTAGTACCTACTATTAAATCTCACTTTCGATCTTCTCTTTCCTAAGGCCTACTTTATGCCTCTAAAATCCTGTGCTTCCACTTTCTCCTTCCAAAATGAAAAGATCCTATGATTTAGACCACGAGATTAGCTACTTTCACCTGAACCCTATCCAACTTTATTAACCAATGTCACCCCAATAAATTCAATAAAAAAGTTTTTTTTAAAAAGGTACTTTCAGAAATATTGGCCTTAGAGAGCTCTGACAAAATGTCTCCCCAATCCAAAAATATCTTCTCAGACTTTTCTGAGGACCTAAAATTCTACCATTAGAAATTTTAATATTTACAATAAGCCTTTGTCCTTTAATAGCAAATTCAGTGTCAAAGCCCAGCAAAATGAAATGAACAGAAAACCCCCCAAATATGTGCACTATGTAACTTTTAAGTATGTGTGGGCCAAAGATCAGAGAGGAATATTAAAAATGTTAGGTTATTTATGGTGCTATGGTGGTAGTATTATAAATTACATTTTTCTTTTAAAAATTCCCTTTAATGTGCTTATAATAAACATCAGTAAGAAAAAAAAATAATACCACTTTTAAGGACTCTAATTCTGTCTGACTGTTGTATCTCTCTAGCTGCTGGGACCTAAAATATAAATATATAAAATTAAAAAAATAAAAGATTAGTCTCAGTGAGGTAGATAGATAGATAGATAGACAGACAGATAGATAGATAGGCTGACTGACTTAGGGAGAAAAATATAAAACTCAACAAATATTCATTTACAAGTCAATGTTTATTAAGGGGAAGACTCTTCGTTGAGTGATACAGAGGATACAAAAATGACCAAGATCTGTGCCCCATCCCCCTTCAAAGAGCTTCTGGCATAAAGCTGGTAACTTTGAAGAAAGAACACATTGTTGTTGTCAGTCATTAGTATATTATGATGAATCCATTTATGAGTCATTTGTTTCAGATTTTGAAAAGCAGAAGGATGGGGCAAGCCTGGGACACTACCTAGGGAAGATCAGCCTGGATTAAGGACCTTAATGAAGGAAGCTGAGGGCAGGGGCACAAGCCGGGAAAGGCGATAGCATAAAGAGGGAGGAAAACGAGAGCATGCCGACTGCAAACGGTGTCTGTTTCAGAGGGTTGATCAGAGCCAGCTCTGACTTTTGGACATAATTTTCAACATATAAAATGGTCCTTAACAAAGTCTTATTCCTATCCAGCAAGGAGTGCCAAGTAATCAAGGAGATATATTCGCAGACAACTATGCCTTCGCATTCACAATATAAACTCTGGAATAGTATGGATTTTTGTGTAAGCCACCACTGCAGTGAAGATTGTTTTAGTCCAGTAATTTTTGAAGCTCACTCTAATATCTGATGTTGCAGATTCCCTTGTACTATTATCCTGTTCAAAACATTTCCAGGTGGAAAAAGTAATGCCCTTAAGGAGTCATCATGTTTTTAAAAAGCATTTTCAAAAAAAAAAAAAGCATTCTTCAAGTTCTTTGAGAAATGGGTTACTTTCTCTTTTTTCCCACTTTTCCTAGATGTCAGAATATATTGATTTTCCCTTGCTGGTAAAGAAATATGGCATTGAGAAATATCAAATGAACCCATTTTCACAGACTTCGAAACAATGCTACTTAACTATTATTTTCAATGTTTCTTTCATACACTCATTTCGTACAGCTGATCACTCTCTTGAAATGCTAACGCTCACAGGGCCTAAATTTTCATTTGATCTCTAATACCCCATTTGGTTATCAACATCCTCTTTTGCACCCCCCACACACAATCTTATTCTCTGTCAGTACCTCTCATATTTTTCCTTTTCTTTCAGTCACTACCTTTCATTTTTAATCCATCCCTTTGGGCCGAGTTGTCTACCTTTGAAATATATATTTATGTCCTCCTTCTTTCTCATTTGACCTTTTCTAGACCTTTAGATTATTAGAAATTTGTGACTCATTTTTTTTGCCATAGTGACCTTCCATTAATAAAATTACCCTCCTCCTGAAGATTGTTCTAAGAAAGCATAATTTCAAGCACCCACAACTATTACCCAAATAGAGATGCACTTCATTTTATTCTTCACATGTGTTCAATCAAATGTGTTCAAGAATATGATTTCCTACCCCTATTCTTTCTCAGTTTTTTCTGTGTCTCCTTTATTATACCTTTCAATTGCAATGTGGAAATTTTAGCTATCTGTGGTCTACTCTGAACTGTACATGGGACAGTGATAATGACCTTCTGACCCTACAGTTCTTCCTGGCTGTGGGTAGAATTGATAGCACTTTTTCAATTTCTCCCTTGTCTTTGCTTGAACATACTGGAATTACAACCTCTGACAAAGGTAACATCCCTTTTGTAGTGGAAACAAAAGGAGTGTGCAATGAATTGGTTAAGATTACATTGCATGTTTAGATGATGAAATCCAACTGCGGCTCAATTCCTTTATTTTCTCTAGCTGGACCTGGTCTTTCAATAAGACATTATTGACTGGCATCTTCCCCAGAACAGGTGCTTTGGAATATAGTCTTGCTGCTTCGAGTTCCTTAGACTGAAAAACAACTATAGTATACGTCAAAGGAATTAGATATGAGGCAGTAATGTGCAGGGTCTTAGGAAGAGCACTGTGGATGATCCATTCTAGGTGGCACTAAAAGAATAAAGCGTCCTTGGATTTATAGGATGTGCTAACCCTTTTCAAATAAACTTTAGTTATAAGATGGCAGGGTGTGAATTATAGTTTTATATGTCTTTTTTCTGCAAAATTCTAGGACTGAGAGGAACAAGGAAAAGGGAGGGAAACAATTTTTTATAATTCATCACTACAGATTTTGCTATACTGACATTATAATGTGAATTTTTAATCTTTATGAATATGGAATCAATTAAGGCTACAATTGTGTAGTATTCAGAAACTCTGTTTTTTAATCACAAAACATAACATCTTTGGTTGCTCTGAATAGCAAATTATTGGCCTCTTTCTACCTTTCCCCTTATTTTATGTGTACTTTTATCTCTACTTTTCAAAAAAAATCACTTAGAATTTTTGCCTTTCAAAATGGCATACTACTGATATTGGCTGCAGAAAATATTTAAAATATGTGTTTTTCAAAGAATGATCAGATCGTTTATTCATCTTTTAGAGAAAAATGATTCTATTCAACTCAATTATTTTTGCCAAGGACTATAACACTAATTTTACTCTTTCTAAAAATTAAAATAGCAAACAGTTTATGTAAGGTGTTGATAATTACCTATATTATTGTACTGCTGTGACAGATGTTGGCAAAAAAAAAAAAAAAAAGCCTAAAATGCCTACAGCTGTGCACTCCATGACATCTAGTTTATACTCAGACAGAAGGCTAACAGATGTTCTGAACTGTCACTTTGCCTAAATGTTTTTTTAAAGTCTAAGGACCTGCTTTATAATTCACCCGGGTCTGGTTTGGTTTCACAGAGGTCCTCAGAATTCCCATCTGTGACAATTAACGTTGAAGACATTGATAAATCAAGCCGTGTTTTCCCTCTTCTTCAACAAACAGACATCAGTTCACAGACGAATTGTGGGTTGGAAAAGCTGTTTTTATATACATCCTAATTGTGAAATTCTTTCCTTAAACACAGAAAGAATTGGGCCACCAGAACGCATGAAGATTTGTTTTGAGCTGGGTGTGTGGAAAGAGCCAGGGAATCACCCACCCTTTTCTACCCCAGCACCTTGGAAGTAACATTAACTATTTCCAATGAGATATATTTTTCCTAGGAAATAAAAAAGTGGTTTGTTGTTTTTATTGAGGATTTTAATAACTCTTCCCATAACAATAACGATTAATTCTGCAGCCTGTTAAGATAATGGAAGAAGAAAATAAATAGCCTTCACAAAGCACACAGCACATCTCCTGCTTGACACTCTAATACTTCCTCTTCCCAAACATACCTTCAGATCCTTCATACAGAATTACTGCCCCGTGCAAAGGCCATCAATGCCTTATTTGCTGTTGCTCTTAATTTTAACAAGCTGGATTCCTGTAGTACACTTGCTTAATAGTTTAAACATTCTGTTAACAATCAGGTGTTTGGCCTATCCTGTTTCTCCCCCATTCTGTGTAGAAATATAACTCCAAATAGTACATCTTTCTGGGTTTGTTTCTAAATTAGTCCCCACACTTAATTATGAGGATGAGAGGGCTGCCTTATTCCTCTTTGTTATAGGCTAAGCTCTCAGTAATCCCAAACAAAAGAGCCAGTTCTGGAAGATATAGGATTTGCTAGCAGGATTATGGTCTCATAGATAATGATGTGCAGTCAGCAGAAGCGAAGCTTTATTTTAATTCAAATAAGCTAGTAAACAAACCACTGACAAGTCTGCTGGTGAGAGTAACTGGCTGCTGTTGCCACATTGGCAGCTAAATTATAGAAAATCTATTATACCCTGTTCACCATATGTTTAATTTAATACAAGATACAAATTAAACTATCCACAGTGCCTATTAAAATAACAATACTTTTTTATATTTGAATGCCTTAAAATAATTTCTACTGACCTTTTAAAGGGTGGTTTTGATATAGGTGATTATCTGGGGGGAGGGGGAAGGTAGTTAATAAGAGGCAAAAAAAAATTTAATTGCCTTTTGAGAAAATAATATAAATGTTCACTAGTTTGCAGTTGTTAATAAGGTTAATTAGCAGTCATGTGTTCTGTTATTACTATATTTCCCTCCCACCCTTTTGCTTTCTGAGGTTGGGTTTTTAAGACTGATACTTAGTTTGACCTGTGTGTCAAAAATGTCCTCATGAAATCATTATCCTGATCAAGTCAGCCTGTGGGTAGCTTTAAACCTGATGCCAGTTGAGACCTGTATTAGGAAAACTGACTCTAAACTCTAGGTCCAACTTTAGTATGGCACAGGAAAAAGACATAGACTTTTATATTCTTGCCCCAAGTCAATCTCCTCATAGCCAAAGATCCTAAGGAGAGCCAGAATTAAGAAGCTGCCTTCCAGGGGAAGGAAAGGAAGATGGAGAGAAAACACTGCTTACAACCAACGTCCTCCTGTATCTACAACATTCAGTAACCACTGATACTTGTTTGAGTCCATTGGGACTCCATCCACCTGATTCTAAAGACCAGTCTGGGTTTTAGAATCACAGAGCCAAATGTGAGACCCAGGTCTACTATTTCCCAGCGATGTAACGACAGACATTTAACCCAGCTGGATATTCTGTTTACTCTGTTAAATAAAAAAAAAGGGGGGGGGGAGGGATAATCTCAATTTTATAGGATTATTATGAGAATTAGAGAAGAGATGGTATCTGGTACATAATAGATGCTCATTAAAGATTAGTCCATTTCTCCTTTTTAACTCTCAAGCAAATAGATTGGAAGGAGCAGTACAAATAGAAATTCCCCCTAGAATCAGTTTCCTTGGATCATCAACTTCTTTCCTCAGGCAAAACCCAAAATGGCATGCTCCTTTTCTCCCAACATTCACCATAATATTTACTCTGTTTTAAGACGATGTCGGTAAGCAACCCAGACCAACCGCTATCCTTGGACCTCTGAGAAGTAAACCATAATCACCACACTTTAGTGTAACTTTTCAAACATTTATATACATACAACGTTTGCAGTTAGTCTGCAGGTGTGTTGATGGGCTGCACTATGTGAATCGTGGTTCAAATACATGCCTGTCAAGTCCAACTGTGTACTGGTAGTTAAATATTGGATAAGGTGTACATTTGAAAGTGTGCATGGTTGTTCTTGAAGTCTGGCAGGTGATAATATTTTATCCAAAATGCAAGCTAACTTATTTTAAATTGATGCAAGAGGTAATTTTGGAAGCATGACACTGGTAAGCACATGCCAGAGGGACAGACACAAGACAAATGTCCCATGGTCCCCTCCTCGCACACCACTCTGTTACTCAGAGGCTGAGTGGAGATATTTCCATTTATTGAAACTCTGAGATATTGATAAAGTAAGAAATTGAATTAAAAGGATCACAAAATGTGTGGCATATTTAAATATTTAACATTTTAAAATTAATGCTGCTACCACATAAGCACAAAACATGTGATTGCGTGGATAACTTCATTTTATAAGGGGTGGGGAAATGGAAAAGTGTCCATTGATGAATTCACCTGTAGGCCTTGCCACCACCTCCAGCTTTCCTCTCACCCTTCTCTGACCCTGCTGTCAGTCTTAGCATAAAATAAAGACGGTGGGAACCTCAGAGAGTTCCAGAAATTTGAAGACCAGTAGGAAAGAAGGTATCACTAGGTTTTCGGCCCCTAAGGGAGCAGGCTACCTTCAATTCCTCACTCCCACCTTCAAAATGTCGACTTTGGTCCTGGATCCCTGGCTCGCCAGATGCCCTCCTCTGCCCCCACTCCACTCTAGGTTCCCAACTTTCCACCCCTGAACCCCTCGAGGTGACCCTGTTCCAGACCAAGGAGGACACACATTTTCCAATGCTTCCCAATGTTCCCAGGGCCGTGCAAGGCTCACGTTTCCACGGGCCGCTCGCACTGGAGAAGAAACCAAACTGGTCTCACTATGCGCCAGGGACTAAGCAGTTCCCAGCGTCACTTTGACAAATGAGTCTAGTCCCGGAGCTCTTGCCAGCCCGCTCGCGCCTCGGAGCAGCCCTGAGGCCGGCGAAGGCGCATGGGCAGGAGTAATCTGGAAAGGCCAGCCTGCCAGCGTCCGGGGAACCAGGCTTCCCTGTTGGAGCTGGGCCCGGGCGTGCAGGCCTCGCGGGGCTGGGGCTGGGCCTGAACCGCGCAGGAATGTGCGGGCTGAGTGTGCGGGAAAGTGGGCGGCTCTCAAGGGCTGGCGGGCTGCTGGGGGCGCAGCTCCTCCGGAGTAGGTGAGCCCTGCCTGCCGAGCCTCCACCTCCTAACACGCAAGTGACAGGGAGCTGCCCATCCCGCAGGGCCCGGCAGACCGAAAGGCTGGCTGTTGGCTCTCAGGAGATGCGTTCATGCTCAGCCCCAGTTCCCCCGGAGTCCACTCCCAGGGCAAGGATGAGTGGAAGGCTAGAAGGTTTGTCCAGAGGCTTCGAAGAAGAAGGGCCCTCTTCCCTTCGGGCGCGCGCGCTCTCGGGTGAGATTTTAGAATCTAAAGAGCTTGGATTGAAAGCAAGTCCTTCCTGGCCTGGCTGCGCTCCCTCGTCACTTGCAAGTGTTCATCAAGTGGCGGTGTCCTGTTGTGTCGTTTTGTCTAAGCGAATGACTGAATGGTGCTGGGTGATTTGAAGGACCACCATGTTCGGGGTCTGCGGTCTAGTTCCTAAGCACTCGCTGCCATAACCCCTCCGGGCTGGGGGAGTCGTATCCGCTCCGACTTGGCAGGAGCCCCGCACCGGGCAGTCCAGCAGTAGCAGAACTAAGAACGTGAGATGAGGGTCTGGTCGCCCACTCCGCGCGCCCCGCCCCCAGTTAAGCGACCCCGGACCGCGAGAGCCCTCGAGGGAGGCCGGAGCTGGAGAGCTGGGAGCCAGGCCCACCAGGGTCGGGGCCCTAGCCGTCCCAGTCCCACTTATTTCCACGTGGGGAGGATAGAGAGGCCAGTTGGAGAATGTTTGATTGCTAATGAGATGAAAGGTACAGCCTTCACTGAGCTGATGGCTAAAGCATGACACTATACCATCTCGGTGGAACTTGTGATTTGTATGGTCATTGGTTCGCTGGAACATCCAGACCGCGGTCCTAGGTATAGTTGTTTCCTTATAAGAAGCACTTGCCAATTTAAAACCAGGTCCTGGGAACCCTTCTTGCTAATGCCCTCTTGCCTTTAGTCTGCTTACATCCTCTTTTTTATCCTCTCCCCACTTTTCCTTTCCCTCCCTCCCTTCATTTTAGTCTCCCTCCCTCCCTCCCTCTGCTCCCTTCCTTTGGTCCCCCTCAACCCCCTTCCTTCCCTCCACACCCTTCAGATGTTGGTGCTGAGTGCCCTGTTGGTGCCGAATGTCACTCACTCAGGACATCCCCAGTGTGGGATTGGCCAGATAAACCCCCTACATCAACCAGTGTGGCTTGCACTTATTGAATTGGAGAGCTCAGGTTTGGCCCCAAAGCAGTTTTGATTAATGAAGTTTCCAATTCAGAGCCCATAAATGGTGTATGTCAGCTTCAATGAAAAAGGAGCTGGCCAGTCAGCTTAGTTTCGGGATACAGAAAGATTATCTTTAAAGGAGTTTTCCAGTTGCAGACAACTAATTCTTGATTCCCTCACCTAACAAGGCAGTTTGTCATTGTGGCCTTTCACCTTAACACATTCCACATTTTTGAAGGGCTCAAGTCTTCTCCCATGTCACATTGTATACATTACAGCTTTTGAGACAACTTTTGGGCACTTGCCTACAAAATTCTTCTTGATCCTTTACAAGCGATTGAGGCCAACTGACAGATTTTAAACTTCCTTATGTCTGGGATTGAATAGATTCAACTGATAAGATATGTAAGGTTCACTCACCTTTCGTCACCTTTCGCTACTCACTGATGCTTTCCTATCTTACAGACTTAGGCTCAGCCCCAAACCTCTCCCTCAGTGGAGAGAGCACACCAGGTCAGATTCTTATTTCAGTTCATCATAAAAAGGAAAATAGCTTTTAATCAGGTTGGGGCATCCTTTATGAGATTTTCTATTCCAGAAAAAAAAAAAAAAAACACATGACAAGGGCAGCAGGAAGAGATCATTCTATCATTCAGGTGGATTACTTTCTAGTGCAGTTAAGAAACACTGTATAAAAACATTTTATATTTGCCCTCTACCACCTCCCACCTTAGTTGGGAGAAGTGATTCTACTACTAACTTTCAGTTTTGCGTAATCCTCGCCAGCCACTCGCTCCCCTCCCACCTTTCCTACGTTCCTTAGCCTGCTCTATTAAAGGTCACTCTTCGCTTACACTCTTCACTTTCCCCCTCCCCCAACACACTCACACTTATAAAGGCACTTTTTTCTTGATCCAGAGAGTGTTGGGGTGTGCAGACTTATTTAGTATTGCCCTGACTTTCATTCTTTCAAGCTGATATTAAAGTGTTCACCCTGTTTGTTATTTGTGTTTGTTTTTCAAGTTTCATTTCCTTTTCAAGGAAAGGTTTGAATTGGTGTCTAAGTAATAGTAGCCAAGAATCCCTTATGAGATGACTTCCAGATCATTTGTAAGCCACTAACATTGTTGCCAAAATGGAAAGTGGAAGCTAAGATCATTTTTGTGAAGCGATTCATTTGAGCATTTATCTTTCTTTCATTTTGAATGGTTTGTGGGAAGAAAGGGAGGACTAAATGGGGCAGAGGACAGAGATAGAGAACCAAATGAAAAGTCCTTTTTAAAATTAAAGCCATTTTCCCAGACCGTTCTCTTGCCACAAATGAAAACACACAGAGCAGAAGTCAAAAAAGTGGATTGTTGTCACTCTGGGCTACTGGAGGCCAGGAGAGCCCTGGCATTAATTCCTATAGAAAAGTAGACAAACCTATCCATCTTCCCCTTCTCTTGAAGTACCCTCACTGCCTAAGGGTTCAGGACTCTCTTAAAGTTCATACCAACCTCAGCTCAGTCTAGATGGCAGGGCTTCCCTGGTGAAGGGAAACAGACCCTCTCCAGGGAACTAAGGAGGAAGTGGGTGACTGTAGAAACAAGCCTGAGAGAGTGGGGTGCTATCACAGGAAGGCTGTGGCTACCAGTCCCCTGACAGCATAGCCATGAAGGAGTCAAAACTAGCTAGCAGTGTGTGAAAGAGAGCCAGGTGTGGGGCCCTTCGAGTGGTAGAGACTAACCTTTAACTTATTCCACTCCTCCTCCTGGGCTCCCATCCTAGATTTTCTGAGATTGGAGGCCTAGCCAGAGGAGAAGGTGTGGGTGGTAAGGAGATACGCCTAGCCCCTAGCCAACACACAGATACAGGTGGAAGCTGGCAGAGATCGGGATACACACCTCAAGTCCTCAGTGATCTGTGCGTCTGGCTCATGCATGGTCTCAAGGGAGAGGAGAGAAAAGCCTCGCTCATTTTCTTCAGTTGCCCTCTCTAAGGTGGTTGTGTCTCCTCTCCCCCAATCCTCCGCCTCACCCCATCACGACCAAACAGTACTGAAACTCCATTGCCTTTGCCAGCACTGAGCCTAAAAATTCAGGATTTGATAAGGTTACTGCACCATTGATTTACAATTTTAGATTTTTAAAACCTCCTCAAAGAGACAGATGTTTGGGCTGTTTAAGGACTGAAGAGAAAACCTGCAGCTGCACCAAGGAGTAATCTACTGGACAAATATTTTAATAAAAAGATATGAAGAGATCAGCCCGACCTTGCAAGGTCTTCTGCTTTAAAAAAATCTTTATCAAACCCCTATTCTATGGCTTCAATAAACAGAACCCATTACCTCACGGCATCTTTTGTTGGCCCCATACAAGAGAGAACAAAATGGTTATTCAGGGGAACGCTTTCGATTTTTATTGTGGGTAGCCTGCACAAAGAGCCGTGTTATTGTATTTAAAAGAACCATCTGTAGCAGAAACAATGGCATCAAATTATCTTTGAATACCCACTGAAAAAACATAAAGCTTTTTTTTTTATTCTTCTTCTGTACGGTGGGGGGGATAGAGCAGTGTTAGGATAACTGACTTTTTTGTTGTTCTCTGGGTGCATTCTTCTCGCTCCCCCTCTCTCTCCCCCTCACCCTCTCACTCCTCTCTCTCTCTCCCTCTCCCTCTCTCTTTTAAAAAATCAGCCATTTGGGGTTTTAAGCCATAAACGATTTTTCTTGTTGCAGGGGATTGCAGTGGCAAAGCTAGGCTAGGTCTTGGAGGCTGGTGTAAGGCGAAGCGGGTGAAGGCAGGAGGCTGATGGAGAGACTGGGGGGAAGAAAAGCCGAAATGGATTCCCGGTGCCTTGCATGGAGGACAAGAGGGGAATTGCAAGCTCCTTCAACTGTTCTGTCCGGTGAGAAGTGATCTAGCTTGGACTGACAAGAGGCTCAGGGAGCCCTCACGTTCTTTCGCTTTTTTACCTGCCAATCAAACTGCTACAAGACAACACCCTGATCTGGCATGGACATGTAAGTAGTTTGCAACCCAACTTTGACATTCACTGCTAGCTCACTCCTCTCCGCCCACCCCCCCCAACTCACTTTCTTCCCCTTCATTCTATCTTTTTTTTCTTTTGACCTTTCAGAGATCTGGAAATATATCCTGTGTGGTAGTCATTTAACACAGGCAGATTTAAGTCCGAAAGCGTTAACTTTTGGAATTGAATGCTAATTTTGATTTCTTTAACAAATGCAGAAATGAAGTGACATTATTTTATTCTCTTCTGAACAGTTTTAGTGCTGAACATAATCAGTTGCCTTGCAAGGATGTGTGTTTCTTTTTCTATGAAAATGAAGAAATCTGTGAGCCCCCAGAGAAAAATGCAGAAAGGAAAAATTCAGACTTCCATTTTAAGAATGTTAAATTCTAGCATTTCATCCCTACAAAGAACCTTCTCCAGACCAAGATTACATAGGATGGAAAGAGTGATTTGAGCCAAAGGTACATGTTATTAAGGGGCTGCTGCTATTTCACCTGGAGTCCTCCTATTTTGTTGATGGTTGGGAGGTGAAAAAAAGAAGGAAAGGGACAAGGCGACACCTCGTTCTCTATAAGAGATTGTCATTGACATCTAGAGAGACAAGAGGGCAGAATAAGCAGGAAATATTACCTGAGAGAAGGAATTACAGAGCATGGCGAAGCTGGAAGCTGGAGAAGGGGGGCCTTCTGTGGGAAGTTGTGTGAGGGTTGATAGGGGCTTGTTCTCTGGCGCCCTCTAATGGCAATTTGAGTCAATGTTTTACTTCCCTAATTCAGTACTGGGAAAAGCAGCTGGGTTTTTGTTGTTGCTGTTGGTGGGCTTTTTCTCCTGACTTAGAAACTGGAAACTCTTAGTGGAATAAATTGATTGTTTTCATCCCAGAAACTTATGTATATGCCTTAAAATTATAAATGTTTTCTCCTCAAACATCCCCTCCTTTTCCAAAATTTTGTTAGACTATTAGAGGAGGAGAGCCTAATGGTACATTGATTTATGGAGGGTGGCCCGTGCTCAATTAGTAACTTGGGAAAAGGGATTCCTGTGCTACCTGAACATCATTCTGACTCTTCTAATATACTCGAGAGTTATAGGGAGGTAGGGTAGGGAGGGATGATTTGGAAATTGCAGATTCTGACACGGGCTCATTAGAATACAATTTAAAGGGGGCTCTCAGGAACCTCTGTTATTGCGACATGCGGTGGTCAGGGGGCTTTCCTTCCCGCCTCCTTTTCCTTTTTTCTTTTTCTTCTTTCTTTCGTTATTTTTTTTTAATTTGGTAGATAAAGGTTAATCTTGGGCTGAATGATAGAGCTATGATTGACAAGAGAAAAGGTGTTGAGGGCAGGTCGCGCTGTCTTATTTACAGCCCACTGCTTGCTGTAGAGTCTTTGTTAGGACTGGAAAGCTAATTTAGTGCTGATCAAAAGCACCACAGAGTTAAAGGACTGGTAATGACTGCTAATTTCATTTCAGCCTCATGCATCCCAACTGCTGTAATTAAAGACACGCTATTTAAATACAGGTGAAGGTTTTTTGTTTTTTTTTTTTTAGTTGGGGTGGGGGTGGATGGATTACAATTTTACTTAGATTTCATCTAATACATGGGTGTTCTGTAGTCCAACATCAGATTTTTTTTTAAAGAGCCGATTTATGTCATTTATACCTGGCTTTGCAGAATCGGCAGTGTGAAATGTGTCAATCACATAAAAGCTCCTGTTTAAAGAAACAGGGGGGAAAAAAGGATGCAGAGGAGTAACTGTTTGGGGGGGGATTTAAATATTTGGGTCTCTTTTTTTTCTGCTTCAAATTAATAGAAGGGCCTTCGAAATAGCTAAAGTATTTGAAACTTGGGGCAGGGTTAACAGGCCAAAGGGATCAGTGTCAGCTTTTAAGACTTCTAAAAAGATCATGTGAACAGATGGAAAAATATATTTTTAATTAAATAATTTTCCCTACACTGGAGCAGAGTTGGCTCAGAAACCGTGTAATTCCTCAACCGATAGGAGTTTCTTTATGAGAACATCAAAGCATAAAAAGCTCTACATTTTCGTAGTTGGTTAAAATTGATAACCCCCCCCACACACACACACACCCCAAAAAAGAATTTAGCCTTTAATCTCTTTTTATCCACGAAGACTAAAGCTCTGTACTCGACCCCGCGAGCGGTTTTCGCCTTCCGGGGCTGGAACCCGACTCAGATGTGAAGCGGCACTGAGCGGCAGCGCAGGTTCGTGCCCAGCGCCCCCTGTTGGACACAGTGGGAGCAGCGCAGCGCCAGTCCTGGAAATCGCTAGAACCTTGCTCTGGGGTTAGATACAACTCTTTATTACCCTCCAAAAAAAGGAGATGGGGTGAAGAAACAAGTTTTTGTATCCTTGAAATATAATTTTTACCCAATAAAAAGTTAAAAGGAAAAAATACACTTTTAATTCAGTAAAAAGACTAACCTATTCCTCCTCCTCACATCCCAGCCACCCCCTACCCCCATTTGGGTTTGGGACTCTTATTAAAGATTCTGCAATAGTAAATCAGGTAGAGAAGCATGATTTTTAAAACAAAGAGAATTTTCTTCTGTAGCAGAGGAGAACCAAGAAAAAAAGTTACTTCTCCCGTTCTATCCATATTCAAAAAATAAAACGGAAGATGCTGCTGCCTGCTTTTTTGACGTCGTCAGCAGCATCTTGAATGCCATTACAGTCTTGCAAGTATTGTAACTGAGTCACCGAGTAAACGCAATATTTGCTCCATTTTATTTGTTTATTTTTAGAATGTAATTAAAAGGCCAGTCTGTTCTTGGAATCCTTCCCATCCCCCAAACCAAGCTTGGTCAAACTTTTCCTTTACCGGCTAGCGGTTAAATTTCAGGTATTATTTCAGGAACAGGTGCCTAACACCTTTCTTCTTTTATCCCAGCCATAGGATTTCAGGGGCAGTGTATCAATAATAAAGAGTATTTTCTTTTGAAATTCATCATTTTAACTGACCAGGAATCCCAATTACCCTAAGGGTAAGAGGACTATGTTTACACTTCCAAAAACTGCCTGTGTACATAAGAAAGAGCTTTGGCTTTTTCTCTGGTCAGCAAGTAAGGACAAAAGTACACTATGCATTCTTTCAGAAAGGTAAACTATAAAAATGAGACATCCTTTGAATTTAAAACAATGGGAAAATATGGGTTCATTTAGATGTTTAAAATCAAATTGAAACAATTCGTGTGCTCAAATATAAGATCTCAACAAGGTGTTTTATGATTTCAATCATCAGGAATATACTTAAATTTTTAATATTTAGATAAAAAACCTTAGGAAGTTTAGGGCTTGCTCTTTTCCTTTTCTTTCTGAGTTTGCCAGTTGAAAGAAACCAGCTAAATGTTCCAACAGGATTACTTTTAAAGATATTTACTGTAGCTACGCAAGTTGTCTATGTTGACCTTGGTTTATTCCTCCCACCTCCCAAAATCAGCGGATCCGTGATGGTGCTTGCTTTCAGGGGTATTGCTGGAAATAATTTGGTGCGATGAGAGATGACTTCTCCATCTGATTCCAGAATCGAATTTCAGCTTATGTTTCTCAGTAAATTAATTCGGATACTGTGGCAGGTAAAGAATCAAGGTTTTTGATCAGTTTTTACCCGGAATTCTATCGAAACGAGCTAGCGGGATCCCCTGCTACAGTCACCCCTACCCTTTGCTTTACCAAAAAAACTAGCACCATCGCAGCAACATTAAGTCCAGGCCAGGTTTGGAACCTGCGCCAACCCCGTAAGGTGACAGACGACATGCTGACGGCAGCGGTCCGAGGCTGCCCGTGTCGTGAGGAGGCCAAAGCCAGCAGAGCCGTGGGGGCGACCCACGAAATGGGATGTACGCCTGCAGTTTGTAAGTGATGCAGAATTTGCAGGAGCAGAGGCCTGGGGATTTCTACCCCGTTCCGCCCCCTCTGGGGTCCCAACTCGTAGGGAGAAGCCGGGAAAGGGGAGGAAGGAGCCGCACCTGGCGGTGGGCAGGCGGGCGGGCAGTTTAAGTCCTCGGCATCCCGGGGCCCAAGGAGAAAGCGCAACTACTAGCTGGGGACAGAGAACTAAACAAGTGGGTGGCCCAGGCCTGGCAAAGCACGCAGCTCTCCCAGCACTGTGTCGTTTCTGTGGTTTCGGGCGGCCTCAGTCCCAGCCGGAATCCCACGCCCCCCGGCCCGCCAGCAGCAAGGCAGCTCTCCAGTCCCTGGAGATCGGGGAGGGGGCAGCGAGTGACTTGACTCCTTAGGAGCAGGCAAAGCCTCGCTGGCCACCGGCTGCGCTTTTCCGCAGCCGGGGGGAAAAAAAAAAAAGCCCTTTAGGGGCGGGGCGGACATTTCTGGTCTCCTGTCCCAGCGTCCAGGCCTGAGCCCGAGCCCGTTGGCTGCGCGCCCTGTTTTGTAAGGAGTCAATCTTGCCGGATTCTGAGGCCATCCAGGATGATGGGCCGGCCTAGCTTGGGACCCCTGAGCGGATGCCACCTCCTCAGCCCCCTCTTCTCTCCGTGCCATCTTTCCTGACGAACCCAAGCCTCAACTTTGAAAAGCCGGTTATGTGGCTTGGAGTTTGTTAGCTATTAGGAGGTAGAGAAAGTTACTGATTATTAAGACCGAGATTCATGGATGAGCCCTCATTTAAGTTTGCTCTTTTACTTTGTTTTTAAACTTTGAAGATACTTTAGTTTCTTGATCCAACCCTTAGAGAGAGAAGGCGCCAGGGAGAAAGCCCAGCCAGGCAGGCCTGAAGGACCTGGGACGCTGACAGATACTCACCTTGCCACCACTCAGCGGGCAGACAAACTCTGCCAGACTGTGGGTCCTAATCCAGGGCCTGCTGTGTGGGTTGCCGAAGGGTGTTGAAACCACAAGTACAACTTGACACCGTTGAGCCCATGGTGCTTGTCAATAATCTGTGAATTAGGTGCAGAGATTGTCACTGTAGATCATAACAGTTTCTGAAGGACTCATTACAGCCTATCGTGTCAATGATCTTCAAATTAAGGGGAGAGGGTGGGGCGGGAGGGAAAAGGAGTGGGGAGAGCCTACAAAAAAGGGAAGAAGGGTTGGAGGGGAGATAAAAGTCAGAGCCCCAGCTCAGAAAGAGCCTTTAAAGATTATCAGGCTAGCTATCTGAGAATTCCATTGGGATGGGTTTGGAAGCCCAACTCTATTTGAGCCAGAGCAGGAGGGGGGTGGGGGCGCTAGGGGGTGAGCAGAAGTGGGCCCCTGGGAAGGCAGACTTCTCAGACATTTCTTTTGAGGCCAGAAGAGCTTTTGGGGAGAGGGCTCCAGATGTCAATGGGAGGCCCCGAGGATGCCAGCCCGCCCAGGACGGGTGTGCACTCTCATTTGGAGCACTTTCCAGGGTGAGCCACAGCTGCAAATCTTTGAAAAAAGAAAGTGGGTAACAGTTTTGTTTAGGGTGGATGGTGCTTGTAGGGTGATTTTCCCCCCAATGGTTTGCTTTCTGCTTCTTTTCATGCAAACAGGTAAAAGACTTTCTCCCTTTTCCTTTGATAGTTTTCCTGTCCCTTAAGCAGACCTAATTGATTTCCCCAATTGATTTCCCCAACTTGCTTTTTGAGGTACCAAACACCTCTGCCCCCTGAGGTAGTTGGTTTTTGTCACTTTTTGTGAGTTTGTATTTTGTCCAATTACACTTCTGAAGAAAGAAGACTAAATGCCATTGCTGCAGCTTGGAAGGGGCAGGATAGGAGAAGCGTGGCCTTCTTGCGTGGTGGGCTGCTGGTGCATTGAGTGTGTGCCTGGCATGCACTGGGGTGTGATTCATGCACCATTTAGGTTTGTTTTCCCACAAAAGTTGTGGTCACAACTAAATGAAATAATCACGGTTGGAGAATCTAAAACAATCATCCTTTTTTTTTCTAAAATGAAGGTAACAACCCTAGTACCTAGAAAATTGGGGATTCTAATGAAGCCTCGTTCCTTGGCTATGATGAATTGCACAAGAGTGTGGTCAGTCAGGGTGATAGGTATTTAGACTCCCAAGCAGTGATTTAGAGGTATGGTGTGGCACATGGGTGTGTTGGGCCAATTGCAGTTCCTGGTGATTTGTTTGCCAGGCTTTTGTTTTTTATTCCCTTTTCCTAATTTTTAAGATAAAAATTACAGGCTCATTTCTTTTTTCAGTGCAACCAACAACCACTCTTGGTGACAGCTCTTTAAATTTTCAGATTGTCTTTTTTTTTTTAAGGGAATTTCTATTTTAATTAGATTATTTAATGGGTGCACTGTATTTTTTCCCCTGGACAACACGTGCAGAGCAGAGACAGAATTTTACCTTAAATCACGTGATACCTCAGTAGTGAAGTGACATTGTGAAGTGTAAATCCTTTTCCAGGAAATATCTGAGCTGGGCTATCTGAAGGATGTCCATACATGTGTGATGCTATAAGCAATATGATGGTTATTATGTAGAGCCCTGAAGACATACACTAGTGATTAGATATTACTTTTGTTGCTATAATTTGAAGAGGAAAATATATTTAGTTTTGTAACTACCGAATTCTCTTTAAAATGTATTTATTTCATCAGTGGGAATTAGATGAAAGAGAATGAGTATAAAAAGGGCCTGAATGCTGAGCAGCTCTGCATTCCTTAGGTTTCAAGGGTCCTTACAGCTCTTGAATGAAATTATTTGGTAAAATCGGGTCTGGATTGAAATCGCATTTGTTACCCCCTTGTTCATTTGTTATGTGTAATACCACTTCTAGAAATTAAAGCAAGGTGCTGAAGGGACAGACAAGAAAAAAAAATATGATTAAGCAATTTTAAATTGCCAATCTACCATGTGTCCATATGCATATCATATGCATATCTTTGCCTTAGTACATAAAAAAGGATAGAGGTATATGCTTGTGTTTGTATCATCTGGAAACATTTATTATAGTTCCCATCAATAATCCTTCACACTTCCAAAATCTAACAAGTTTAGCAATAGGAAGAAAATGAAGGAAATGTAGATGAAAGAGTTTCTATCATTTTGAAAACTGCTTTATAAAAATTGCTCCGGGATTGATTTCCTGTGAGGGGTCCTTTTACAGTTCTCTAAAGCAAATGCAGTTTGCTTCACTTTACTAATTTTTGCTCTTACTTTCAATACCCAAACTTTTTCCAGCTTGTGTCTTATTATTTTTTTTAAACGTGTGATGCTTTCTTAAGGAAAAGAAATTCTCTAGTACCTTTCTTTACCTCCATTTATCAGTGTTTGTTTCATAAATCTTGGAGAATCAAGTGTTGATCATTCTGGAATTCTTGTGGCATGCTCCAATTTGGAGTGATTGAAGTGTTTTGTGATTTAGTGGGGGGAAGGAAACATTTTTAAAATTGGCTTATACCAGTGTCTTTACTCTGTAATTCTCAGTTTTCTTCTGCTAGGGGATAAACATCAATAAAACCTCATTTTACCAGATTGCACCAGCATTGTCCTAAATATTGAAATCTTCCTTTATTTTTGGCTTTTCAAAACAGGAAATTTTCTTGAATTGCCACACTTCTCTTTTTCCTTCTATCTGCCTGTCACTTGCCATACTGGGGCGACCTCTCCCACTGCATCACGATCCCTGCTACGTCCACTGAGAGTGGCCGTAATTGGAAGGTTAGGATCCGGAGGAAACGGAACAAAAAAGGGAGGAAAAAAACCCCTTCACTTGGCCAAATCTGGCTCCTAATACATTTAACCAGTTCCAGAATTAGAAAGCTTTTCTGTACATTTTCTTCTATTTCTCTCTCTTTTTTTCCTTACGTAATGAAATTAAAACTTTTGGAGCCCACAGTTGACATTTTTCAGAAAATTGAGTTATCAAGGCAGTAATTATTTCACGGGGAGATAAAACTCTCATAGCCCTAACTGTCAAATAGGGCCCTTTTCAGATTTTAATTACAAAATAAAATTAGTCTGCTCTTCCTCAGAATGGTTTGTGAGTGGTTAAACAGAGCTTTCCCCCCCAATACTGGTGGTCGTCGTCAAACTCTGCTAATTAGCAATGCTGAGAAATTCCAGTTAACAAGGACATTCTCCAAGACTCTGCAGGTTCCCTGCCGTTTGCCTTCATTTCCATAAGAAGATTAAGAGAGGAGGGGAACACACTCAAATGCAGATGCAGAAAAGAAGCGTTTTTTTTAACAAGCATCATAATAGTAAGATGCTTGGCTAGTTCTCACCTAATTACTGCAAGTTAAACCTCTATTTGCCACTAAGAAGAAAAAATAAGTCTGCAGTCCCCTATCCACAAAATTGTTAGTTGGCTTCAGATATAATACTTGAGGAGGGATGAGGGGAGTTTAGGAGAAAAATATCAATGAAAAACTTTATTTTTAAATAAAATTGAGCTACACATAACCAGTTAAGGTTTTCTGGCTGGGGCCTATGGTAGAACAAAATCAGATCTGAATATCCCAGGAATTAGGCATTTTTATTCTTAATTTCTAATCTTGCTCTAAGTGTGCCGCTGTTTGCTGCTCATGAAAGGGGAATGTTACACTCTCTTTGGATTAAGCACTTCCAATTTTCATAAATTGTGCCAATGGCAACATTTAAAAATTTTGGAGGGTGAAGTGCCCTCTTCCAATTCTTATTTTGATTCCCAAGTAGTCAGTGTTGTATTATTATTACTCTAGCCCTCTGTTACAAACTTAAAACAATACTGCTTCTTTTATCCATTGTAATTGTTATAGTTATAATATTTAGGGGCCAGTGATGGTGCTGGGTTGAATTAGAATGGCTAGTGATCTGATTTTTTTAATGCATATGTTCTTTTAAAAAAATCCACTGAGAACAATTGTTTCTGCTATCACCATCTTCTTTAATCTTATTTTCATAGCACATTATTATGCATAAATACCAGCCACAGTTAGTTTATTGCCTTGATAAGTAGAGCAAGCTTAATTAAAATAAAGCTGTAAATAAATGCAACCAATGATAACACAATTGTAATGTATTTCCATAGCTTATTTATATGATAAAAGCAATTAACAAAAGACCTAGCCAGCCCCTTTAACCTCTTAAATGAATTATTAGAGTTTAGGCACAAGCACATGCATCTGAGAATGTATAAAAGCTTTTATATATCATCCCAAGGGAAAAAAAAATGTGCTTCTTACTACTTCCCCTTGAGAGACAGGAAGAGAGAGATTAGAAATGTTTGCTTCTATAACCATCCGTTATTAATATTTATTTTAAGACATGTATACCACCATTATCCACACCAACCCCTTGGTTTTATCTTCAAACTTAATTATCCATAAGTTTTTATTTTCCCCTGGTTTTTGAAATAATGCTACTAAGCAGAGACCAATGCATACACAATCATAAAGTGGATGCTTGGTCTGTCTGCCCTTCGTGGCGTCTGGACAATCATAATTCATTCATATGTTGAATCTCATAATTTGTACCTCTTTTTTCCATGGTTTAACCTCCCACTTATCTCGAGGTTATATATGTACATTTCTATGTTAAGCAAATTAAATCTGATTCTCATGATTTGGTTCCATCGCTTATATGATATGTGAACTTCCCTTTTGTTTAGATTAAGTGTAATTAATTTGATCTTCCTCCCATCCCCCTCGTCGTTTTTTTTTTCTTTATTTCGAAACACCTTCTTTTAAAGGTAAAAGCCAGTCTTGGAAAACAGCATCCACCAGTAGGGGGCGCACCAGCCACATCCCTGAAACCAAGTCGCACTGAAAAGTCTTAGTGGCCGCCTTCTCTTCCCCAAATCCATGCAATCTTTCCTCTTTCCTACTCTTCTTGTCTGTGATTAGCTTAATATTACATCTCGAATAAGCAGAGGACAATGCTTTATTTTGAAGAGTGATATATTTATGCGTTTCGAGGAGGCCAGTCTCTTCCTTCCCGGGTTCCCAAGAACTAAAACAAACCGTAACTTAAGAGGAAAAGGAAAACCTGCGGGGGTTGATTGGAAATGGTAATTTATTGAGAAAAGTCTGCTGCAGGATTCTTGTTCTCAACTTTTCTGAGTTTCCAGTAAGCATCCTTATCTTGAGTTGAACAAGAACAGAGAAGCTTGGGAGGGCAGGGATTGAAGAAGTTGGAGTGGGGATGATGACGGTTATGTGGAGCTTAGTAAGAAAGAAAACAATGCAAAGTTTTGTAAAGATAATAAATGGAATGTGGCCGACAGATACAGTTTAGTACCTTTTCTTAGGGTGAGTAGGGTGGATCACGGGGCAGGGGGAGGAGAGAGTGTTACAGAAGAAAGAAATTAAGTAACCCTGATGGTTTAAGCCCTTTATAAAAAAGAAATGGCATCAAGGTTCCCCCCACCCCCACCCCCGCTTTGTAGTCAAGTGCATTTTAGCCACAAAGATCCCAACAAGAGAGTGGAAGGAAACTTAGACGGGGCTTTGTTTGACTCCGTGTAGCGACAACAAGAGAAACAAAACTACCTATTTGTAACGGACGTGCTGCCATTGCGCTCCGCATTGAGCGCCTACCTATTGAAATCTTTACGTCCGGACAATGGGAGAGCGGCTAAAATTACCCTCTCGGGTCCTGGGCGGGCGGGATTTCTGAGCCCCTACCCCCGCCCCCACCCACCCTCCTGCAGCCCTGGCCTCGCCGGGCTCGCGGCTTCCCCAGTGCCGGCCGTTTCCTCCGGCCCCAACTGCCTGCACCTGTGCCCGGCTCGCACCGCCCAGCCTCTGCGGCCCAGAGCCCCCTCCCAGCGCGGCCCCCAGACCCCGGCTGATCGCCTGAGGGCAGTGCCGGGGCTGCTTCTGCTGGAGGCCCGGGACTCTGCGCGGGAGCGAGCTGGCGAGGGCGGCCCGCTGGCCACCTCCGCGCGGCGCCGCGGCGCGCCGGGCGCCGTGGAGTGGGGCTGAGGCTCCCCCAGTGTCCCGCACTTCTGGGCGTCCTTCGGTTGAGCCCTTTCATCGCCCTGCAGCCCCCTTTCGAAACCTGCACAACTAAAGCCCCCCTGTGGGGGCGGCTCAGCCGGAGCGGGGCCCAAGACGGGCAGCCCCTCCGCGCGCGCCGAGCGGGGCAGCGCCCGGGGAGGCGCGGCGGCGGAGAGCGAGCGCGCTGCGGGCCCGGGCTGAGCTGCGGTGGGGCGGCCGGGAGCGTGGCGGCGGCTAACCCAGGGCCTGCCCCGCCTCGGCCGAGCAGGATTCATTTTTAAACCCAAGCAAATTGCGTGGAAGCCAGGAGGGCGTTCGGGACAGAGCTTCCAACTTGTGGTCGGGACAGAGCGAGCGGGGGGGGGGGGGGTGAGCCAGCCGCGGGCCCCCGTGGAGTGAGAGGCGAGGGAGCAGCCCCGGGAGGCCGCAGTCGGGGCCCGTGTGCGGGGGAGCGGGAGAACAATGCCGCGCCAGCCCCGGCGCCGCCCGCTCCCTGAAACTCCGGGGGGACGGGCGCCCCGGCCGCCCACCCCGCCCCGCCCCCGCACCTTCGCGGCTTCTCGCGCCGCGTCCGCGCCCCGGCGGCCCGCACCGAAAAGTGAATCACTGCGAAGTTTAAAGGGAAGCGTCGCAGACTTAGTGCTGTTTACCCACTTCCTCCGAAAAGGCGTGCGGTGTGACCTGTTGCTGCGAGCGGGGATACAAAGGTTTCTCCGCGGCGGGCGGGCGGTGGGAGCCGCCGGCCCCTCCCCGCCCCCCCCCGCCCCCTCCCCCTCCCCCCGCGGCCCGCGCGCCGAGGCCCCGCCCCGTTTCATGCAAAACCCGGCGGCGAGGCCGGGCTCGAGTGGAGGAGCCGCCGCGCGCTGATTGGTCGCCGGAAACCCATTTATTCCCTGACAGCCCCCATCACATGGATGGTTGTCTATTAACTTGTTCAAAAAAGTATCAGGAGTTGTCAAGGCAGAGAAGAGTGTTTGCAAAAGGGGGAAAGTAGTTTGCTGCCTCTTTAAGACTAGGACTGAGAGAAAGAAGAGGAGAGAGAAAGAAAGGGAGAGAAGTTTGAGCCCCAGGCTTAAGCCTTTCCAAAAAATAATAATAACAAGCATCGGCGGCGGCTGCATCGGCCAGAAGAGGAGGGAAGCGCTTTTTTTTGATCCTGATTCCAGTTTGCCTCTCTCTTTTCTTCCCCCAAATTATTCTTCGTCTGATTTTCCTCGCGGAGCCCTGCGCTCCCGACACCCCCGCCCGCCTCCCCTCCTCTTCTCCCCCCGCCCGCGGGCCCCCCAAAGTCCCGGCCGGGCCGAGGGTCGGCGGCCGCCGGCGGGCCGGGCCCGCGCACAGCGCCCGCATGTACAACATGATGGAGACGGAGCTGAAGCCGCCGGGCCCACAGCAAACTTCGGGGGGCGGCGGCGGCGGCGGCAACTCCACCGCGGCGGCGGCGGCCGGCGGCAACCAGAAGAACAGCCCGGACCGCGTCAAGCGGCCCATGAACGCCTTCATGGTGTGGTCCCGCGGGCAGCGGCGCAAGATGGCCCAAGAGAACCCCAAGATGCACAACTCGGAGATCAGCAAGCGCCTGGGCGCCGAGTGGAAACTTTTGTCGGAGACGGAGAAGCGGCCGTTCATTGACGAGGCCAAGCGGCTGCGAGCGCTGCACATGAAGGAGCACCCGGATTATAAATACCGGCCCCGGCGGAAAACCAAGACGCTCATGAAGAAGGATAAGTACACGCTGCCCGGCGGGCTGCTGGCCCCGGGCGGCAACAGCATGGCGAGCGGGGTCGGGGTGGGCGCGGGCCTGGGCGCGGGCGTGAACCAGCGCATGGACAGCTACGCGCACATGAACGGCTGGAGCAACGGCAGCTACGGCATGATGCAGGACCAGCTGGGCTATCCGCAGCACCCGGGCCTCAACGCGCACGGCGCCGCGCAGATGCAGCCCATGCACCGCTACGACGTGAGCGCCCTGCAGTACAACTCCATGACCAGCTCGCAGACCTACATGAACGGCTCGCCCACCTACAGCATGTCCTACTCGCAGCAGGGCACCCCCGGCATGGCGCTCGGCTCCATGGGCTCGGTGGTCAAGTCCGAGGCCAGTTCCAGCCCCCCTGTGGTTACCTCTTCCTCCCACTCCAGGGCGCCCTGCCAGGCCGGGGACCTCCGGGACATGATCAGCATGTATCTCCCCGGCGCCGAGGTGCCGGAGCCAGCCGCGCCCAGCAGACTTCACATGTCCCAGCACTACCAGAGCGGCCCGGTGCCCGGCACGGCCATCAACGGCACACTGCCCCTCTCGCACATGTGAGGGCCGGACAGTGAACTAGAGGGGGGGATTTTCAAAGAAAAAAAAAAAGAGGGGAATGGGAGGAGAGTAAGAAACAGCGTGGAGAAAAACCTGGTACGCTCAAAACAAACAAGTCATCACCCACAGCAAAATGACATCTGTCTGCAAAGGAGAACACCAATCCCGTCTACACTCACAAAACGCGCCGCGATACCGACAAAAAAAACTTTTATGAGAGATTCTGGACTTCTTTTGGGGGGGGACTATTTTTGTACAGAGAAAACCGGTGGGGTGGGCCTGGGGCGGGCGAGGGAATGGACCCTTGTATAGATCTGGAGGAAAGAAAACTACGCAAAACTTTTTAAAAGTTCTAGTGATACGGTAGGAGCTTTGCAGAAAGTTTGCAAAAGTCTTTACCAATAATATTTAGAGCTAGTCTCCAAGCGACGAAAAAATGTTTTAATATTTGCAAGCAACTTTTGTATAGTATTTATCGAGATAAACATGGCAATCAAAATGTCCATTGTTTATAAGCTGAGAATTTGCCAATATTTTTCAAGGAAAGGCTTCTTGCTGAATTTTGATTCTGCAGCTGAAATTTAGGACAGTTGCAAACGTGGAAAGAAGAAAATTATTAAGATTTGGACATTTTAATTGTTTAAAAATTGTACAAAAGGAAAAAACTAGGATAAGTACTGGTAAAACTATCTCCGTGGTCTTTAAAGGAGCAAAAGTTTTAGATTGTACTAAATTTTTTAACTTAACTGTTAAAAGAAAAAAATGGCCATGCAGGTTGACATCACTGGTAATTTATAATAGCTTTTGTTTCCCAAGTTTTCATTTTGTTCAGATAAAAGAAAAACATGAAATTACTGTGTTTGAAATATTTTCTTATGGTTTGTAATATTTCTGTAAATTTATTGTGATATTTTAAGGTCCCCCCTCCCCTTTTATTTTCCGTAGTTGTATTTTAAAGATTCGGCTCTGTATTATTTGAATCAGTCTGCCGAGAATCCATGTATATATTTGAACTAATACCATCCTCATAACAGGTACATTTTCAACTTAAGTTTTTACTCCATTATGCACAGTTTGAGATAAATAAATTTTTGAAATATGGACACTGAAATTATTCTTGAGTCTTTCATTTATTTGGATAACACTGATTATACTTAACTTCGGGGAATGTGCTGTGCTCATCCAAGAAAGCAAAATTCCTAGAACCTTGGTATTCTTTTCCAGTAGCATGTGCTAATGTTAACAGCAACAAATAGATGGCTGGATGATTAATTAAGTACTCGAAAAATGTGAAATGCTATGTCATTTCTAAAACAGGAACTGGAGGCATATATTGTGAGTCCACCCCCTCCTTTCCCGAGCAGCACGAGTAAGCACGATGGGGACTTAGACTTAAACTGATTTGTGCCACTTGTTGCCAGAAAGGAGTCAATTCTGAAAATTTTCATGTAGCTTAGCAGATGGGGTATTGAGCCAAATCAGAACGAGGTTGGCTGGTTTTGTTTTCGTTTTTTTCACAGTACAATGGCCCTTTGGAAACCTGGTTATAGGAGGGAAATGATGCTTCTTGTATCGGAATAATTGCAAACTAGACGTGCAAAGTGCTCATCTGCTGGGTGGGTGTTTGGATTACTCCAGCCCTGCTATTGTCTGAGGGGAAACAAGTGGTTTGCTTTCTTTGTTCCTTGACTTTATAAACTTTCTCCCCTAATTTTCCTGTTTAGGGGCGAGGGAAAGAGAAGAGCGTCTGGCAAAACTCCCCGATTGATCACGGCTATTATTATTATTATTACTATTATTATTATTTATTTGCTTTTTTCCTCTCTCTCTCTCCACGAATTCCATTTTTTAAATTGGCAGCGCGGGTCCAAGCCTGTAGCCCCCAATCGGATAATCTCTGCAGCTGATAACAAGCAAAAAAAGAAGCCGGGCAACAGCCGTATTAAAGAAGAAAACAACTCTGAGGTAGATATTTTACTTTGTCCGGTCTAATCACATTTGGAGATTATTATGCTTTTGATCTTTTAACTATGTTTTACTACAGTAGTGGGGAGGGGGAGGGGAAGGGGTGGAGAAACAAGATTGGATTTGTTTTTTTTCTTTTGCCCTGGGAAAGGTAAAGAAAGGCTATAGCTGTCCTCAGTGGGAGCGGAAAAGTTGGGGAATCGCCCTGGTCTTTGCATTAGCAATGTTTCTGCATCACAACCGACTCGCGCTTTGGCGCAGCCGGAGAATCCTGTACGACCGACTCAGGGGACTTTTCTTCCTTATTTACTACTTACCTCGCTCATCTTCCCCCACTGAAGGGGACCAAGAATCAAGAGCCAGGCTTTCTTAAGAGCGTGGATTTGCTTCCCACAATTTCAAGGGCTTGTTGTGTCAACTTATTACAACTTTGGAGAAGTTGAAATTCGGCAGCGCCTTCCCACCCTAAGTACCGGCTGCAGCCACTGAGTTAGCTCATCCTTTTGGCTTGCATCCTCCCGTTTTCCCAGAAAGTGTTTCTTGTTCTAGGTGTTGGTAATGTTAGTTCTGGGTTCGGCTGGGATATCCTCGTATTTTCTGTACTTTGATCACATGCGGATTGGTTTATTTTCAGTGTATATTGGTTTTTATTTATTCTTGTCGTATCCTCATTTTTAAGGGTAATATTTTACTGGGAAAGGGAAATTATTATGCCAGCTCCCAATTCTCAGCCAGGCATTTCTCCCCCCACCCCCTAATTAATGCAGAGACTCTGAAAGAATTTCCCCCCAGCCCGGCCAGCCATTGTAATGCATATACGGATTATTCACGTGGTAATGAGCACTTTCGACAGTTCTTGCTCACATATGAATAAAAGAAACTTTGAATAAAGATCCAAATGATCTTGCTGGGGGGTGGGGAGGATATTCCCAGCATTTGAGCCAATCAACTGGATGGAGAGTACAAATTTGAAAAATAGAGATATATCAGAAATATGTGTTGGGGTTTACAGTAATTGCACTGCACTGACTTCCCTTGAAAAATAAAATAAAAACAGCCCACAGAATCAGACTTAAAAAAGCAACTTTTTGGCAAAATGCTCGGGTTCAAATATTTTGCAAGAGGGGAGACAGCAATAGTTGGGGAAGTTAAACTAGTTTGGAGTGATTGTCACTGTCTTCATAAAACAAGGGAACTCCCATTCCCCCTCCTACCCCTCCCTATTTCCTAACCAAATGAAAGCTAAAATATTTTATTTGTAAATATAAATTATTTGTTAATCTGCACTTAAGAAAAATGTTATACATGTGTCATCGTTCATTTAATTGGGTTACTGGTTCCCGAAGATGTGTAGTTTCATGACTAGATTAATATTGAACGTGTAATATTTTAATTATACCATGATTTCCAAGAAGGAGTTAAACCCTTAAAATTGCCCAGAGATGGTTATTTGCTAGTGCTTAAATTAGTTGTTGAGTGTTCAGTTCCTTCCTCGGGATATTATTCTGCTCCCTAAAACCATTTAATTTCCAGTCTAAAGGGGTGAATTTAATGTTTTGTTAGCCTACACACCGAATAGAAATGTGCAGAAGGATGAGATTATAGTTTGTTCCCTCGGCGATTTTTTCTCTACCCCCAGCCCCCTCCTTACTTTAAATAAAGAGCGTTAAAATATTTTGCTGAGCTGTAGTAGATTAGCAAGGTTTCTTGCCAATGCTGGGAAGCTGGTATTACAGACGGTCCCAGGGGAAAATGGCTCACATTAACCACTAAATGAATATTTGACAAGGGCTCATTCGGAGGTATTATTACTA
Organism: Desmodus rotundus; assembly: GCF_022682495.2. Lineage (NCBI taxonomy): Eukaryota > Metazoa > Chordata > Mammalia > Chiroptera > Phyllostomidae > Desmodus > Desmodus rotundus. Next base: position 41,068,725 of record NC_071388.1, read on the forward strand.
TAAACGTGTCCCTACTGGACTTTTCAAGGGTCAAAGAGCAACGCTTCAATTAATTATTTAGTCTGCTAGTAGATTTGGTTGTAATAGCTGTACTTATTTCTAGAACCAACACATTCTTACAGTAGGAAATCTCAGGAGAATCTTCTCCATCAGCAATGCCTTGGATTGAAATACACACAGAGCCCTGGTATTCTAAAGCTTACTTTTTCATTAAACCTGTTCTTGGGTGGGGGGTGGGGGGACAGGGGTATAGTCTCTTTTGCTATTTTATTCACTGTTTTTGGTTTAAAAGAAAAAAAATCAAGAACATAAGTTATGTTAATTTCTACATGTCTGGCAAGGTCTTTTATGGCCTTTCACTTTGGGGAGAGAGGGGAGACGATTTATTTATAACGTTTGCCTTTTCTAAGTGCATGTGTCAGAAAATTTCAGAGACGGAGGCAGGGTCTGAATTTAGAAAGGGTACACGTTCCTGTTTGCCAATAGAATCTGGGTTTTAAAATGGGAGGCTGAGTACTCTTGAGTTCTAGTAATCTCAGCAAATTGGGGTACCAGATATTCTGTCCTCCCCTCCTTCCCACCTATTGGTTTGAACACCTTCAGATGTAGTTGCGGGGAAGGGGGGTGGCTTTCATTTCTGTGGGTCATAAGTTCCTCCATGGCCCCAGGTTAAATGGCAAAGGCATGATTTTGAGAGTACGATTCCTTAACAAGAATATAAGGTGAATGAATAAGAGATAAGCTGCGAGGGGTGGGGGGACGGGATGCTGTAGTTACAAACCCGATTCATTCAGCTTTTCAGAACTTTTGTTGTGGGAGCTCCATTGACGGCTTTTGAGCTGCCAGTTTTCTCACATTAAAAAGAACTGATCAGCGCCTCAGGGGGACAAGAAATACTGCTTAACTGCATAGTGATGGGGTCTTCATTTAGAACCATTACAAGAAGAAAATTAAACAGTGCCTTTGTGTGCACAAGGTTTACTTTTCAACTGCTAACAGTTTATAGCTAACTGCTCTGAGATTGAAGTTTGACTCTGGTTTGTCACCTGCTAGTTGGCACTGCTTATTTATTTATTTATTTGTTGTAATTAAAAGAGCTTTGTATATCCCCGTTCCCCCCCCCCTTATTTTTTACTCTTGGAAAATTTTCAAAACAGGTCCTCATATTTGGCTTTCTGAAAAGGGTTTGCCATGAGCTTCACCAAAGACTGGAGTTAACATTCTCCAGTACTACCCCCCCCCCCCCATTATTGCCTTAAAATAATTTGCATCTCACTTTTTTATGCTGCCTTTTCTTGTTTTGAAAAGCAAAGGCTGCTTTTCATGACTCTAGTAGTGAGGTTGGGAATGGAGGTTGATTTATTCTTCCTTCTTTCTTTCTTTCTTTTTTTTTTTTTTTGACTAAAATTGAAAGATGGCTGGGTGGATTTCCTTTGGGACCTCGTCTATGACAGGAGAAGGGGAAGGGAAGTGGGGAAGGGGAAGAAACTTGACTTTTACTGTGGAAAATGTGGATAAAGTTAAAAGGGACACAGCCTCCAGAGTTCTAGAGTAAGCAGCTGTGGAAGGAACTTTCCAAAGATTGAGAAATTGCCCAAACCAGAAAATTGATTTGGTGTTTTTCACAGTTACTTTCTATTAAAAATTTTGCTGGAAACATGACCTCTGATATCACCCACGGAGACTTGTAATGTCTCTCCCTTCTCGCGACACTGTCTAGCTTTACAATTCTTGTTTTCAGTTTTTGTTTTGCTTTCTGTGGCCTTTAGGAAATAATGGAGTTGACTTTCTTATTTCCACTAAGAGACTTCTCTTTGGGAGGGTGGATTACTAAGACAAGGCCAGGGTTTCCCATGGCAGAGGGCTCTCTTTCTGTATGCAAGTCATTAGATGGATTTTAGTTTATATTTTTGGCAAGATGTTTTTTGGTTCCTTGAACAGAGTACTCCGTTTCTCTACAGAAGCAAATAGAACGTCCTTTCCTTTCAGAACTCAAAGATGTTTACTGCTTTGGAGCTTTTGGACTTGAGATGCTTGCTCTACTTTGCAAAGAAGTGCCAGGTGATTTAAAAGCTCCAAGAAGTCATTCGTTTCATGACCCGTCTGCCTGCGTGTACAGAATGAAGTGTGCACTGTTAGTAAAGATTTCGGGTCTCTGAACTATCATTTGCCTCCCTCTTTGGGCTTCGGGGCTAGGTGCTGAGTGCAGCCCAGGGCGGTCAGCGCTCTGGCTTCCCACCCTCCCGCCCTGCCCTAGGGAGTGCACCGCGCCCAGTGCCAGGAGCGCCAGGAGCGGGTGCACCCGGCAGATGGAATCTGAAGCGGGCAAGACATCCCTGCGGGCCCCACAGGCCCCGCGGCCCTGAGCGAGGCCAGCCCCCCTTGCGACTCCCCGGGAAATTTCCCTGAGAAGGCTTTGTCTGGGGCTCAAGTTCTCTCCACCCGGGCCCTGCCAAACAGCTGATTTCCTCTCTCCCAGCTCCGGCGGTCCGTGTCCAGTGATTCTGGAAAGTCACCGGAGGTGTTGTGGGCCCTTATCCCTCCAGTTGGCTTTTCCTCCGGCACCACAACCCCAGCCCCCTCAATGTTGACCTCGTGACCCCGAAGGCAGGCGGTTCTAGGACCCAAACTTCCCAAAGCAAAGGTTGTCCCACTTAAGTCTTGTCTTCCTCTTGCCTCTCACCCCAGGGCTTCACTTTTCTGGGGGTTGTTGGTCCCTGTTTGGTGCCAAGGCTCAGCATTAGCACTCTACCTCTGAGTCCTTCCTGATGCCAGAGACTGCTGATTGGCATAGCTGTGGGAAGCCACAAGAGCATCTGGGCTCCCTGCAATATTGGACCCCTCTAGGATCAAAGCAGGTAGGGATGGGAGGATGCAGACCCTTCACTTCCTCGTTGGTAAAACAGGGATAATATGTATTTACCTTGCAGAAGATGAGTGCAAAGCCATTGACAAAAACTGGATTACGTGATAGCTATTACTTTTCTTACTGTCTAGTGTAGTTAGGTTCTAGGGAAGGCAAGAGAGTCTCATTTGAGACGCCAGAGGTTAATACAGAAATTCGGGCCCTTCCTCTACTTGCTTGTCCTGGGGAGTGAAATTAGTAGTATTCAGTCCACTCTTCTCCCTTTAACAGTGTTCTTCCTGGCTGATGGTTTACCTAGGAAGTTATCCTGCAAACTTGCCATCCCAGGGCATCTTCCTGAAGGGACGGATACCGGCATTCCAGGCAGAAGCAGCCCCCACTCTCTGAAGGCAGAAAAATAATTACTGTATTAAAGGGAGCAGTGAATTCTTTCCGGGGGTTCTTATCGCTAGCAGCCAGGCCAGAAGTGGGACTGCGCCCCCACCCCCACCTCGTGACGTCAGGGTCTGCAAGGCCTGGGGGATAAAGTGATTCACTGATTCGTTTGAGTCTTCCGGATTGGAAAGGGCAATCCGAACACTTGCAGGGCGAGGTCAGTGGAGTCGGTCTCCATCTCCACTATCCAGCCCCAGTTTATGGCCGCGGAGGGTCTCGCACCCCAGGGCTTAACCCAACCCAAATCTTCAACGCAGGTACCTTCAGGCACACAACTCCCATCGCCATGGCGTCAGAGCTCATAGACTGCCCTTCTTCCGCGTTTATATTTAAAGTTATTTGATTTGCCAGACAGAGTTTGTTGTCAGGTCTTAGAAGAGTTGTTTTTGTTTGGTTTGTTTAGAGACGCCAAACTAAGCATGCCAAAAGGCTTAACAAAGTACATTGTAGCTTGATTTTATGTGGCCCTGTGTAAGTTTCAGTAGTGGGTTAAGAATTGGACTTCCAAAGAGTTTTCTGGTTCAGAGATGGACTCATTGTTAGGACAGTTGCTTCTGGCTGTATGCCATTTCTATTTTGCCTTTCCTCCTGTACTCCTAATAATTTGTATAGATTTTTATAATCTTATTTAAGAATTGAGAAAGGATTGCTGAGAGAACTCCTTGGAACCACGATTTAAACTTTGGTAAGAGGATAAACATTTGGTCCATGGTCTCTGTAAAATGGATAGAACTCTGTTGGTTGAAAGCATCTCAGCATTTCTAGCAGATGTACTTCCCAAGTTTTCTTTACCAATCAGTTTAATTCACTGAACACCCTTCTAGTAGGAGGGGTCCTGGGACCTAGGCCTTATGTTCTGATATTTGTCCAGGATCTAACAGACTAGTGATTCACTGAGAATTAACCAACATTTCACATACGGTCAGTTTCATATGAATTCCCATCCAGGTAGATTTGACTATCATACTTAACAGCTGAAATCTGAGTTATCGCATAAATTCACAGTTTAATAAGTCTGGAATTCTAAGTGGCAAACCTGTGTTCTCCTTCTGCTCAAAGTCTTCTTTCCTTTCTTTGTTTCTCCCCTTCTCCCACCTCCAAGAACATTTCTTAAAACCAAGTTTATCTTGTGAGTTTGTTTACCCCAACTTCTGCTGAACTGGACTAACACTCTCTCATCAGTTTTCTAAACACTCTCATCAGCTTAGTGAAATGGTGCAAAAACACCTTGGAATCTAAGATGGCAAAATAAACCTGAACATATGGAGGAAGACTTCGTTGTCAGGAAATGTATTTAAATAATATATTTAAATGTTTAGCTCACACTTCAGCCTCCATGACTCCCTTACCACCCTCTTTTGCTTTGCTCACTGCCCGTGGGCTCTTGGGTACCCCACCTCTATTAGCAAGCTGTTTCACCAGCATAAATTATGAAAGCATTTCAAGCAGGCCCTTCTGATAAGATAAATCAGGCGCTTTTCTCTTTTGCATGTTTCTGCTTTCATTCACATTGAAACTTCTTCCTGAGCCATGCTGCAGTGTCTATGTACAAACTTACTATCCCCCTGCAAGCTATGGAGGTATGCTTTTAATAGGAAAATCAGGTAATCTTTTTTTTTCAAGAACCCATAGAAGTTAAGCACACAAAATATTTCATGGTTAGTCATGTGAGCTTCCAAATTAGCTGCATATAAAGTATTTTAAGATTTTTTTTTTTTTTGGCTGTCACTGGCTGGCAATACTCATTTTGTGTATGTGTGTGTGTGTGTGTTGGTTTGAAAAGCAGGAAGAAATGTAATGAATTGAGTGCTGTCAGAGATGTCTTCTGTTTGAACAATCTGCGATGGGCTGAATGGCAGGGACTCCCTCATCCAGTGCAGGTGCAGTAGAGCTGGGGAAGGGGGGAGGGGGGCTCCCTCTGTTCAGTCAAAAAGCACCATTCTCCACAATAGACCACACACTGACAGCCAGCGTGACATCAACTCACACTTTCATACCCACCCCCCATCCATAGTTCTGAGTTCACAAAGTGGCCATACAGTAGCCTTGGTTAGGTTCCTTTAATGAACATTTTGTGGCTCCTATGACCAACATTGAAATCTGCTGAGCCCTGGGAGGAACAAGTACATTTTTGATCCTGAGTTCCCAATCAAAATGTATAGCAATAGGTGTTTAAAGTTAATCTGGTCTCTCCACTCTCTCCCAATACCAATGCCCACAACAGACCCCAGATGATCGGAAAACTCTGAGTTAAAAGTTCTTCTCAGACTTACTTAGTGTCCAAGGAACTATTTTCTCATATCCCAAGAGAGGCCAAACAGGAAAGGAGAGAAGGAAAAAAATTGTGACTTTATTTAAACTTAAAAGGGCCTCTAGTATTTTATTTGTGCTGCGTGAGAGGGTTAATCCTGCAAATGAAGAGACATCAATCTTGTGGAGTGGAGTCTGTCCCCTTTTGAATTGGTTTTACTGGGGAGAGCGGTGGGAGATGGAGAAGGGGCTTAGTAAAGGCACTAACTTTTAAAACTCCACCAAGATGCGACCACACTCGGGCTGCCCCACCCCGGCTAGGGTGCTGCTGCGGCCGGACCTCCCGAAGACCTCATTTTACATTTGTTTAAACTCTGGCCTTGGTGCCTCGGTTTTAAAGGGAATTATTCAAAGGAGGAAACTACCAGAGAAACTGTTCTAGTCAATTCCTTTCCCCCACCCGGTTCCTACTCTTCTCCGCACCCACCCCCTTCGCCACTTCTTAGTCTGGAATCTGTGCATTTAATAGGAAGAGGGAGGAGCGACGAAAGGGCCGTTCTGGCAAAGACGCTCCCCCCAGAGCTACCCCCGCAGGGGCCCAGTCCCCAAGGTCCTGCTGCTACTGGCTGATTTCCTTCAGTGCCCATACGTGCTGGAGCACCGTGCCGAAGAAAATTTCTCCCTGTTTGCCTATTTCAAAAAATTATATTAAATATATATATATAAACTATATATATATATTACTGCGGTAACAAATATAAACTTTCTAGCTCTCGGAGTGAAACCTTTTTAAATCATTCGCCTAAATATTGTTCAGCGGGTGGGGGGCGGGAGTAGGGAGACCTCCCAGGACAGCGGCCACAGCACTCCTCCTACACCCTCCTCCGTGTGGAGGCCAGGCTTTGGGAGTCAGGTAGGGCGGGGCTCAGGGCAAGGGGATTTGGTGTGCAGGCTGAATAAGGGCCAAGTTCTTTAAAACCTCAAATAACACAGAAGAAATGAATTTTACCACCTCCGTAGACCCCTTTGCTTGCGACTGTGAATTGCCGGGTGGCCTGCCTTAAGTATGCCTACGGCGCCTACTAAAGTCTAGGCCTAGGTCGAGAGGCGCTCTCCCTCGGCTCGACCCACCGCCGGCTAGATAGCTGCCGGTCTTCCGGCAGGTACACACCCACAATTAATCTTTCTTATTAAGGCCTCCGTTCTGCACCCAAGGGGCAACTCAAACCCATTTAGATTTCCTTGGTTGGCTGCACAAATTTAAGTGGGCAAAGAGTTATAAACCTAATAACAGAGGGCGGGAGACAGTGATTTGAGAAGACGGAAGGATTCACCAGGGGTGTAGGGATGCTGCGGGCCTTTCCCGCCCCAGTAACCTGCCTCCGGGTGCACGCCAGGCTCTGGGAAGGAAAATGCACCTCCCATGCACACACCGCACGCACCCTCCGTACACACACCTACTCTGCTAGGCTGTAGTGCACAAGTACACTTGCAGTGAGTTGGCCTGTTCCGGATTTCTTATGAAAACCCTTCCAGAAAGGCAAAATTCTCAGAGCATCCCAAACCAAGAAATTTCCAGGGAACCAGAGGTTTGCATTGTTCGCGATTAATTGAGAATAATTAACACTGGAGGCCGTTAATCACCACTCTGCTGCTCTCTGCCTCCTTCCGGGGCTGCGGCGACTGCCTCTTGTGCTCGGGCTGCCGGCGCGGGTGGGTTCGCTGGTGAAAGTGAAGACGTCGTGGTAGCTGTCACCCAGTGCGGCTGTACTTTTTAAAACGCTCGCATATTGTTTGATTACTAATTTGAGTTAATATGATCTTTATGGCAACATAACAGTGGATAATTGGCCTTTTTCTCTGAACAACAATGTAAATCACAATCGCTTTATTATTTAATAACGTCAAACGCTTCGTTGGATTGGCCCCGACCGAGAAGACCTTTTCTTTCTAGACAGTGTTGTGGAGGAAGAACAATGAAGATCTAATTGTGGAGATTTCATAAGTTGGCTCCCGTAAATGAACAGCTTAGATATGGAAGTTCCAGCAGATGTGGGCACTATTCCCCGTAGGAACTCTACCCCCACCCTCGCACACGCAGTCCAAACACTCTATTGGAGGCTTTTTGTGGTGGTGGTGGTGGTGGTCCTCAGATCCTAGCAACCACCTAAATCTTCCACTACCAATTAGAGCGTTTATCGGGCTCGCTCTCCAGCCCTTTCTATTGCCGGTTTAGCCTTAAGGCAGTGAGTCCGCACACCAAATTAGCGCACCTCCTAGAGCCACAACCTCTAATACGCCCCTTCGGTCACTTTGGTTGTTGGACACGGAGAGCACGGGCCTGGGGCATTTTGTAAGTCTTATTTTGTTTCGATTTGATTTTTAAAACGGAGTCACCAACGCAGTGTCTTGGCACATACTTGTTTCAGGCAGTTTGGCAAGGGACAGGAGCCATTGTTTTGCCAATACCTGGAAAAGCAGAGGAAACTAGAGACCCCCTCAAATACAGACGGCAACGCTTGGAGGAAATGGGTACCCGCTGCTCGAATTACGTTTGTCCCCAAAGCCTCCATTCTAACGGTTTTCTTTCGCGCTTTTTCTGGCGCTTGCTGTCCCTGGAGGGTCGCTGTCTCTGGCGCCCTCTGACTCCGGAGTCCTTTGCAAATGAATCCTCACCATTTGGAATTCGGGTCAAGGAGAGAGACTCCGAATCTACAGCAGGTTTTGTTTTCGCGTGTGTCCGTCTCTCCATTTTATTCAACTTCTACTGCCTGTCGGGAGACGGAACAATTCGCTGACCCCCCACCCCCCGCTTCTAGGACAAACAGGAGGTGAGAAATGCTGCTCCTGCACACGCGCCCTCGGGGCCCCTCTCCGCTCACCCCCGCCCCGCGCACGGACGGTGCAGCTGCCCTGCGCCTGGGTGGAGACACTCCCCCCCCTCTCTTCCCACCCGCATTTTCAATCAATCGACGGTTCTAAAGTCGTGTTCACATTTTCGGCCACCTTCCAATTTCTTTCCGGTCCACTCTCTCCCTTTCTGAGAACCTGGAAAGTGACAAGGGGAAGAGTTGAAGAATGGAAAGAAGGGCCTGGGTTTTCAGAACTGCCCCCACCCACCCCCGGTGGAAGTGCACTGGGAAACTCCGTAACAGGAGGTGCGCGCAGCGCTATTCTTCTCCGAGGGCCCGCCGGCCTCCCGGCCTCCGCGGACAATGCGCGCTTTGAGGCTCGGTGGCCTGCAGGCGGCGGGAGACTAGGGGTCTGCGCGGCCTTCCTCCAAGGGGCCCGCAGCTGGGAGAGCGCTGGGCAGGCAGCCGGGCTGGGAAGGCGGACTACGCAGGAAGAAAAACCGTAAAAGTTCGATTTTCCGCCCCACCCCCAGCCCGCCACAGAGACAGGCTTTCAGGACCTGGGGCCAGGACGGAAGGAGAGGGGGATGTGAGAGCCAACCCCCCCCCCAAACATTTTATTTCGACACAGAATCATGCATTCTACATTTTCCATCCTCTTTGCCCTCACTCGTGGGCACCTGGTCTCTGGTTGATAGTATCTCGACCCACGTCTTAAACGCTCAGATCAACCCTGGCCCCAGCCAGTCTTCCCCCCACTGGAGCTTTCGGGGTGCCGCACCACGGGAAAAGTCTCTGGGCCAGGCGCTCTGGGACATTACTTCTAGTTTGTGTGTGTGTGTGTGTGTGTGTGTGTGTTTTCTTTCTCCCAAGAGAACCCCGCCGCCCTCCCCTCCGGGAAGTCTCTAGGTTAAGACATTTGACATCAGTGGAAGCCCTCATAGGGTTACCGTCTTGGGGGAAGCATTTGTCTGATGTTTCAAAACGTATGTTGAACGGGAGCGTCAGACCACGTGCTGTGCCATCGAGACGCCGCTGTGAGCCCCAGCTTTCCGAGCCACGGAAGCCGGGGCTGGCGTGGCGGAGGCGCTGAAGCCACCGGCGGGCGTCCGGGTCCCGCGCTGCGCTGCAAGGTCTGACCGCAGCACCGAGTGGGGAGAATTATCTGGAGCATGTTTGATCAGGGGCTGCGTAGTCGCCTCTGCCTTATTTGTTTGTTTGTAATCTCATATTTAGCGAGCTGCGACGGCGGCAGCAAGAAAGGAAGGGATGGAGGAGGGGGCTGCGCCGTAACCACACCCCTTCCTAATGAGTAATTTCCATATGTGCGCCTCCCGCATCTAGCGCCCTCTTTTTCCCGACGCTGCTGTGCTGCTGCGTCTTGCGCAGCGCAGACGCCTCCACTCTGGATTGAAATGAAAAAGCTCGCGGTGGGAGCAGAAAATTGGTCTATCGATACTTTCGAGCTGAGTGTTGATTTTTGCATCACCGGCAGTGGGTTATTTCTCCCCCACCCCCAAATGGGGCGCACGAGGATCGCTGAGGGCTTGCGGACACCCAGGCAGGCAGCAACCGACATTCCTCCCCTTCCCCGCCTGCAGTTGTCCAACCTCCACGTCTCTTTCTTTCTCACTCAACTCCAGGTGTTATTTTGCTCTCCAGGTGAGGACAGTGAGGGCAGGGTCGTCATAGAAAGGGGGGGTATCATCTCAAGTGAATGAGTCAAAAGTGAAAGTTTCAAACTAGCTCCCGGTCCTGTTGGAGAAGAAGGGTCACCCTGCACTAGAGAGAGAGGGCGAGCCCGAGCGTGTGTCTGGAAGAGAGGGAAGGCGAGAAACTGAGGTGGGGAGATTGTGTCTGCTGTCCGAGTCGGGTAAAGGTCGTGGCACAGTGAAGTTTGGGAAGAGTCCTCAGGAGAAAGCTCGAGGCGGGTTTCAGCTGCTCCTTACCTGGTTTCCTATACATTTTTGTGGTGATTCTGTTCGGGGAAATCGGGGAAACAGACGTTTACAGTTACCGCCTCCTGACCCTGGCCACACCACCCTCCTGATCTCGCCAAGCGCGCTGCGGTGTGGGCTCCGGTTTGAGCTCCAAAACAGCTTGCTTGTCAACTGCGAGTTGTAGGTCTATCAAAGTGAACTGTCCCAAGTAACTCTTGTCCAGGAGCTGGGAGGAAGCTTAAGCAGCTCGCTTTAATGATGATTTGTAGCTCGGCGAGGGGCACGGACAGCAAACACCCCGCAGGTGTGTGCCGTAGCACCGCCATCCGCACTTGAATGCAGATTACTCTGGCGCTCGTTTGATCCGCCCTTTGAAACCCTTTACAATTGCCTGTGACGAACGGCCAGTCTCAGTTTTTCTCCGAATAATGCCCTGAGGGTAAGTCCTCCAGGCTTTTAAAGAGCTCCAGTATTTTTTTTAAGGGAAAAAAAAGGAAAAATGTTTGATTTTAGTTTAGACTTCGTCAACTTTTTGTCGCTAACGGGCATCATTCAACCCATTCAATACTTAATGAACGTGTCCTTTGCTGTCTTCCCAAAAGATACACACACACACACGCACGCACACACACATACACATATATATATACATACACACAATGCATTAATAAAAAGGAGAGCAAAGTTATTAATTTCGTTTTCTTTAGTTCCAAACTGCCCTGCCTGTTTATAAATGTTTGTGTGGGTGTTTGTTATAAGCATGAGTTACTATTATTAACGCCATTGTCAATCTTGTTTTAATGCCTTCTCTCTATTTTCTGAATTATATCTGATTGGTCAAGTCAGAGTTTAACTTAAACATTAAGGCTTTCCAAAGTACAACTCTAGAGTTTAAACCCCCTCAACACCTTCACACCAATCCCCATCACCCAAATTTTAAAAAGGTGGTGCAGTTCAACCTTTAATATTTACTTAGACTGTTTACATAAGAGGAGGAAAATGAACTTTTGTCTGAAACGTGCAACAAGCGGCACTTTGATTTCACAAAATAAATGTCAACAATTGCAAAGGCTTATCACACTAGGGGAGGGGTAGAGAGTGGGAGTGCGGTTGAATTAAAGGCCCATTCCTGCCACTGCTGACTACAAAGGGTTACACATAAATAAGTGCCACATTTGCCTATTGCAAAAGTTTTCTCAGTGCTTTCTAAGTCACAACGGGGGGGGGGGGAGCTGTCGTTTATTATCCTGCTCTGGGCAGGAGCAGACCCCAATACCAAGAGGCTCTTAGCTTTGGCCGGCAGAAGAGGGGTAGCCTTTCAACAGCAGCCCCCTTTGTTCTCCTGATCTCTTTCCCAATTTCAAGCTTCACTTGCACATCCCAAGTTTGTGTGTTAATGACGCTATTACCATCTGGCTCGCCCTACTTTCCAAAAGATATAAATCTCCTAGCTCCATTGCCCGCATTATCATTTAAGTGCCACCATAGCCAGAAGAAAAAGATGCTTTCAAGACTCCAGATTCTCTTGCACTGACTACCCCTGACATGACTCTTCCGCTGTATTTATAGACTATACATTGGATGCGGGAGAGCTCCTCGACAGAACTGATTTCCCAAGAGCCGTCCCTCTGAGCCAAGGCAAACATGATTCTGGGAGAGAGAATGGCTTCCAATGAATTTCTCCTTAAAATAATTTTGCTTTGTTTGCAGCAGGCAGATACTTTTATGTGCTCGTGCCTTCCTTTCTCCCTCTTAGGTTTGTAAAAGTTGTGGTGCAACTCCCAGACATTCAGGATGTGCCACTTTTCAAGCCCTATTTTGAGCAGGCGGATCGATTGGTTTCTCCGTAGGAGTGGGGGCAAGGGTGAAGGGAGATAAAAAGAGCCCTGTGAGGCCAACTTTTGGGAGCTGGGCCACATGCATCCCTTCTCTTACACCCTCACTTTACAGATGTGTAGATGTGGGGTTTACACACAGCTAGCTGTAGATTTAGATCCACTTCTCTCTAGTCTCTCCTGAGTAATCGGTGATTTGTGTGTTTTGAGTGCAACAGCTGAGAAACTACAACAAAAAGAGTTGGGCTGGCTTGTGAATAGTTCCACAATGACTTCATTTATCTGGCCAGGTCCAAGTGAACTGAGCAGAGAGCAGAGCAGAGTCTAAGTGTGGGCTTTTGGTTCAGGCCCCTAGCTAATTTGAACAGCTAATGTCCCTCTGAGGGCTTCTACTGTTTGTGGCCCTAGACTGCCCTATCCCCATGCCCCTTTCTCCTTGTGATGCTCTCTCTCCTTCCCAGTGCTATCTTCAGAGGTGAGTGAGCTCCACGAAGATAAGCCAACGTAACAGGTTGGAAGACGAATTGGAAAGGTTAACTTCCCAGGTCCCTAAGAGAAGCTCTTAAAATCATCAGAGTTTGAGCAGACATCTCTTTAAAAATAATCTTGTCAGGCAGAAAAAAAAAACCCCACCTTGAATGAAATACATTTTTTGAAGGATAAAACAATTGCTTGTTATATACAGTATTCCTAATACTTTGAACTGAGCATAGACAGTCCCTAAAATGGTGATTAATTTATATCTCACCGGTGTAGCTGTTTGCATGCACAAGACACTTTATTTCTTTCTACTTCACTTTCCTGCTTTTCCTCCCAAATTCAAAAAGGATTTTATTTAGAAATTTGTATCCCTTTTTCTTTCGAGAATATTATCGAGTTGACATGAACAAACTGCAGAGGATATACCGTTTAAGTAAGATGCACTTTTAATCACTGATCATTAAAATGGTTATGTTAAATATACTCAATTACATGCATGAGTTAACTCTAACAGTACTTTCCATTCTCCCAGCTGCTCACGTATTCCTTAACGATAGTCTGCGGTAGAAACTTGATTATGCTGAATTCATACATTTCGGTGGATTTCATCAGCCTAATTAATGCCTCAGTGTGGTCCCGGGGTCTGAACGAACCCTTTACTATGTTTGAGGTTAAAGGCAGTGTTGGAATGTGGAAGGTTTTTCTTTCTTAGTTACTCAGGACTACGTTGCCATTCCACTAAGCAAGGTAGGTAGCAGTTGTTAAACAGAAAGACTATACAAAACAAGGAAACTGATCCCAATGGCAGAAAAATAAGGCTAATTCTTCATCCTTACTGACCCAGCAATATTTTTGGATTCCACATACAATCTCCAAATATTTAGTGAGGAGTAAATTACTACCTCTTCGTTGTACCTTAAAACTATGCTGAAAGGGAAACATTGAAACAGATTTACAACAGTGTCTCAATAGATTTCCATTACCTCATCAAGACTGTCCCCGTTCCCTTACTTCTTCCTGTTCCCATAACTTGTAGACTATTCTCCCCATCCATTTGAACTTTCGTCTTTCCCAAGGAAGCACTCAGGGCCAGTATTCATAAGAAACTCCAGTCACACACACACACACACACACCCTTGTGGATGACTGCATTCAATCTTTTCAGGTGTAAATTAACATCTGAATACATCTCAACCTTACTGACCCTTACCACCACCACCATCCGGGCCTCTGCAGAGTTGCTGCTAATCTGCACCTCCACAACTGGCGGGGCAGACTGAGGTCGGATTTCCCAAACCCCACCCCCAACAAAAGCACCTGTCATTGCCTGTGGTGGAAGTCCTGAAATTTGCCCATGTCCAGTGAAACACCTGTGGAAGAATATAATTTAAGACATGTTTTCTTGGTGGGCAAGGGAGGAAGAATAAGGAAAGAGGAAGGAAAAAAGAGATGGAGGCATCTTGGTTCTTTAAGAAATGTCTCGCCCTGGCTGGTGTGGCTCAGTGGATTGAGTGTCAGCCTGCGAACCAAAAGCTTGAAGGTTTGATTCCCCATCAGGGCAATGCCTCAGTTTCGGGGCCAGGTTCCCAGTTGTGGGCGTGTGGGGAGCAACAGATGGATGTACCCCTCACACACTGAAGTTTCTCTCCCTCTCTTTCTCCCTCCCTTCCCTTGTCTCTAAAAGTAAATAAATAAAATATTTTTAAAAAGAGAGAGAAAAAAATGTGTCCCAACTTGGACAGGTGAAACTCGAAACCTTCACCTCACTCTGAGTTCCCAAGGACACAGTGTTTACCCCTGTAGAACTTCCCTCAAGCAGGGGCTCTGCTGACCCAGATTCTCATCCGAGCGGGGGCAACCTCACACCTCATCATTGATCTGATGGAAATGGAAGCGTTTCAGATCCATAACCAAATCACCACCTTGGAACTTTGTACTTGTTACGCTAATACACTGACTTCTGCAGTAAGAGTATATTTTCAGGGTTGAAAATTAGCTTTTTAGAATGCTTTGTGTAATGACAGACTTTAGACAGAAGAGACAAATGCGCCAGTGACGATGGCACAATACTCCTGGCAGACACCCTGGGCTATTTCAACAGATAAATGGAGACCCAGATATGTTTGTAAAATTAAGCCGAGAGCGAGCTGGGGGAATTGGGTGAGAAAGCAGGTGCTGGCAGCCAGGCCACAGCAGCGGTGAAGATACTCTTGCCACCCCTGGCTTTTCTCTCATCTAGTTCAGTAGCAGCATAGCATGCCACTTAGTCCCTTGGGGTGGATGCTTAGGGAGAAAAGAAAAAAGGGAGAAAAGTGTTTCATAAATAGCACTGCAAACAAGCAGTTACCTCTAGCTCATGGTTTGTTTACTCTTAAGTTTAGATTGCAGAGAGTAAGGGAAAGAAATATTTCCTGAGGAAGGGGGGAGGAGGGGTGCTGGGAGGTGTATGCAAATATAGAGAGAAATGAAGAACTTTGACTTTTAGAGCCATAGGGTGGCCCAGTACACCTCCTGTATCCAGTATACCGTACTTCTGCATTGTGTGATGAAGAATTCAGGCAAATCCATCTGAAACCAATACCAAATAATGTTCAGTATAAACTGTAATTAAAGAAATTAAAAAGAATTCAGGCATTTCCTCAAATTTGTGGTGTTGACCTCATATGGTTTATATCTTGGGAATCAAGGATGAGATAGTGTAAGGTACCATATCTCTAAAAATAATAAGACTCTTCAGTGTATAGGGCTGGGATGGGGTTAGTCATTTGCCATAATTATAAATAAGGTAAATTCACACACTGATGAAGTATCCAAGAGGAGAACTCTTTTCATCAGTTACCTGCCCTTGATGGACACCAGAGTGAAGTCATTCACAGCCTGATTATTGCGTTTCTACTCCTTCCCCTCTCCCTTCCCCACTCCCCCTATCCCCCCAAAACCTGGACAATTACTTCAGAAATAAGTGACTTGGTTCCTGGATGGATTTTCACCCTTTCTGCATGACACAGGTTCCAAATGTCAACTTGCAGCTATGGAGAAGCCTGCGAACTATGATAATGGATACACTCTACTGTATTAACAGTCTTGTTTGGGGCTAAAGTAAGGTTGCCAAGACATAGTCTGAATAAGTTGGGGGCTCCTGAGATGTAAAATGAGGCCAATTTGAAATGTTGGCACGGAGTGCTGAGTTTTTTATAATAGCCCATGTTGTCTCATTTTCTTCAGGAGTTGAATAGGAGCAAAATACCTGGCTTGATGCAGTGGTCTCTGACGACAAATGAACTAATTAGAGTTTCTTAGTTCATCCCAAAGATGTTAGCAATGTTATATGGGAAATGCCGGCTCTGAAAACTTTAGTTTTAGGAAAGAAAAATTTTATGCATCCACCCCTTAAACTTATAAACCGCATTTGTCTCAACTAGCTTGCTACTCTCTGATCCCCTCTGTCACTTTTCTCTGTATAGATGGGTCCAGGTAGGTCAAGGGGAACTGTAATATTTATACATCAACTCACTGACAGAAAATTCATGAATCAGACTACTTTCCACCTTTGGTGTGTAAGTGATTCATAGCATGCCAAGGTCATGAGGCTTCTTAACAAGGTTCTTCTGAGATACATTAACATGTTTATCACATAAACTAATCTACCAAGAGGAATAGGTTCCCAGGTAGGTCAACCCAGTCCCACCTTTTTAAAAAAAAATGCTCTTGGTGAAATGAGTCATTGAGTTAAAAGTGCAAGTAGTACCTCATAGATAAAGGGAGAGAGAACAGATAAGGAAGGATTACATCGTATTCACGCCCTGCTATGATAAGGCAGCATCTGTATGTGGCAGATTGTAGAGAGCAGGCTGAGAGTGCAACAGGAGCCAGTGATGCTGAGGCAGAGAAACAGCTTGCTGCAGAGTTATGGGTTCATGTTACTTATGATCAGATGCCGTTCACTTACTTTTGCATTATACTGCAGAAATTTTGGTCACATTGATGAAAATGACCTAGGACTTCAAAGGATTGGTTTTGAAGTTGTTGGACATTTCATTTCAGATTTCCACTGAAAAATCCGAATCTGAATTGCTTATTGGTTTGGGAAGGAAACTGCCTAACTTGAAATTCTGTTATAAACTTTATGTGAGCAAACAAACTTAGGTGAGCTTAGAAACAGCTTGGATCCCAGCCCCCCATACTGGTGCACCACTTGTTTATGGACGGGAAAGGAGAGTGCCTGGTCTCTAACCAGAAGCCTATTTGCAACATCTCAGCGGATCTCAGCAGGTCTGTCCTCAGTGGTTTGTGGAGACCACAGACAAGTAAGCTGGCTGGGTAGTTCTGGTCTCCTGTCATCCAAACAGCACATTTTTCAAACTCAGAAGTGACAGATCATGTTATTTGTGTGGCAAAAGGTTGCTTAGGATCCGTGACAGCTGAGTTTTTCCTATCGATTATATGACAATGCAAGTTCATTCACAGAGTTCAGGGAAATGAGAAAGGCCTCCGTTTAACAAGAGGACCCTTAATTCAAGTTATGTGTTACATTTAAAGGCAGAAATCAAAATTCAAGTTGGAGAAAGTAGAAGAGTGAATTAAATTGTGAGCCCAAACATTTATAGCTAAATCAGTCTCCTGGGAGGGCTGTGACTGATAATTTAACGTGAAGCCTTATTTATTTACGGCTGGGTAACTGGATTTGTAAACAACACAAAAGGTCATCTTATGTGGAAAATTCATATTTAGGTCAAGGTATGTGTTTAAAGTTGCTCCTAAATTTAAAATACAGTGAGTCCAAATGTAAAAAAAACAAATCAAAGGGCACTCTTGTGAATGAGGGGCGGGCAGGGGAGGGAGCTATTTATAGGGACACTAACCTGCAAACACACTGAGAGATCTTTTTCAGATTTATCACGTTCTGAAATGATTTAATATACATACATTTTTCCCATTCATCCACAGGTTTTAAAAAAATCATTATTTATCTTGAGCATTAGTCAATTCCTAATAATTTTCTCTGTTGCAGGATACACATAGGCATGCAGAAATAACTAGACATCCAACACATGCCAAAGTCTTGTAGACCCAGGATTTTAAACAAACAACAAAAAACAAACTCGGGTAACATGACTGTAAATCACAGGCACTTGAGACCATAGACAGGCGCACCCGGAAGGGTTCATTGGAAAACGGGGCCGGGGGAGAGAGGGGCTGTCTTCCTTCGTACAGTCCGTGTGACAGGAAAGAAGGGAGCAAGGGCTGGGGCTGCTGGTAGACCCCCTGCAGTCCCCACACTGAGCACATTCCCTTGTTGGGGTGCAGGGGGCAGCTTGTGGCGGGCACCACTGAAAACCTTTCAGACCGGGCTCTGGCCTGCGCCCACCCCTTCATGCATCTAATTCTTTAGTGACTGGAGGCCATACAGCATGTTGAAGTCTTGACTCTTGACGATTTGTCAGCCAGAATTTGTCACTAGCAATAACTCCTCATGAAGTTTTACTCTCAGGCACCGGAGTTTAGAAAGCTGGCATTATCCCGTGGCCTCTCATTTAGACATGGCCCAGGTAGGCAGAAGAACAAGGAACATTAACCCAACTACAGTCACTCCACCCAAGCCATGGGGACCCAGGGGAGAAACAGGTTATTTCTCCTATGAACACCCCCCCCCCCCACTTCTCCCAACGTCTATCACAGCTTCCCTGCCCAGACCTCAGCTGTGCGGTTCCTAGTGTGTGAGACACAAGGAGGACAGAGGGCTTCCACATCTCCCCCTCCCACCCCATATCCTTCATCCATTGTAAAAATTTGTGTTCTTGGGCCTACAGTTCATTTGAGTAACCTGGGACTGAGACCCTGAAGTTTTAAGTGTTGCTTTGGGATTTTGTTTGTTTCTTTGGTTTTGCCTTTTCTTTTGTATTGTGCCAGGGCCAGGGCCCTCACTCTCAAGTTGAAACCTTCACTTCACTCCTCCTTTTCTCTTCTTTTAGTTGGACTTGTGGGTGTGGTGGCCACAAGGCTGGCCTGTCCCTGGGATCGAGCAGCTGCTGTGCCTCACCCCTCTTTTCTGACAGTCATTAAAATGCAATTTCAAACCTTCTGTCTTTAACAATTCCCTAAGGAGCCTATGAAAAGTGCCAGAAGAGTGAGCCTTTTTCCAGGCAGTCGTGCCTTGGTAGCAGGCAGGGACCATCAAGTTGCTCCTGTCTGTGTCCTTTTAGTCACTGCCCAGTAGATAAATTATCTAGATGGGAGTGCTGGGCCTGCCTGGACTGCGGGAACGGCTCTGGGCAGGTCTTAAGGCAGGCCAAGAAGCTGGGGAAGGCAACCAGCTCTTCCCTCATCGACGCCATCCTGGAGCACAGCCCATTCAATCATGGCGGGGGAGCTCAGAACCAAGCGGGAAGCTCTCACTCTTTAATCTCACCATTCCTCACTTACTTTCCTCTAGTGCTCAGCTCACTGGCCTCTCCTCCTTGATTCCAAAAAGAAACATATTTGTGTATCAGAAGTTCCCTTTTGCCAAGAAGCTTCCCCTCACAGCTTTCTCCCTTGGGTAGAGAAGTCTGCTTCTGGGTCAAGGGGAGAACTCTGAATCTGAAGTGTTTTGAGAACTAGAACAATGCACGCACGTCCACAGCCTAGGTAGGTAGGTAGCTGAGTTTCATCAGGAGCTTTGACTGAGGTTGCCAAGCAGACATTCTTCAGATCCAGCCTCAGGTAGTTTTTCACTTCCTGCTCCAAAAAGTTAACGTGATTAATACCAAAAATGCCTCCCTTAACTAACACTGATTGGAATCTATGGAAGAGATATAGCATTTCTTTGAAATTCTAGATGGGAGTTAAGGACTACCTGACTACAATTGCCTTCACCTCTTAATCACATATCTTCCTAAACAGCAGCCTCCTTTCCTACAAACTCATTGGCCTCTCAGCACACCTAATACTTTTCTCCTCCCTTCAGATTCTTATCCCTTACTCTTTTTTTCCTCTGGGGCCCCGAGCCAAATTCTTGGAATTAAATTAAGATCTTCTCCCAAATGCCATGACTTGTTCGAAGGGGAATTTGGGGTCCCCGCCGAAAATGTATGATACAGAAAGTAAATGTTATAGCTGAATGCAGTTGACAAGCGGCAGTTTGGGGTATCAGCAATGAATTCCACATTTCTTCTACAGACTTTTTAATTTTTTTCCTTCATTTTCAGGATCCACTGATGGTAAGAGATACAAGTTAAAACTGAAGTAAATTAGAGAAACACTAAAGAAAGACCACATTAAGCTCTTTCGGGACTGACAGCTGTCATAACTTATGGTTATTTGGACAGACTGTTTCTAACTGCTGGAAACTTAGATGGACTAACACCCAAAGCCCTGCTTCTTGGTATTTAATTACAGACCTGGCAGAGTGAAGACTCTGTACTGATTAAAAGGAAATCAATCTGTGCTTATTAGCCATAACAAGTCAATAAATAAAACAGCTGGAGAAGTAATATTAACAATATGCCCTTGTTACCATCAGACATAAGTTCCTAAGAATTTTGAAACTTCCATAACACATTATTTCATTGTTTCACTGCTTGGTTTGAGGGAATTTCTGCTTGTGTGGCACCTAAAATTATTTCCTGAAAGTGTAAATGAGTGAGTTTTACAGTCATTTTATACCGAGGTTCCAGAATAACTCTGTCTCCAAGGTTTTGAATATGTCTACTGATGTGGGCTTTCAATTTCTTTGCCCCGATGAGAAGGGTCTTGTATTGTAGTGAACACACTGGGCTAGAAATGCCAAGCGAGGTCTAGGTTCCGGTTCAGGCAAGTAATTAATAGCATGAATGTAAGGGAAGTCATGTTCCTGGGCTTCACATTTCCCATCTGTATGTAAAGAGGTAGGACTAAGCAATCTTCTAGGGCCCTCTCAGTCCCTAAATCCTGTAGTTCTGTAACATATTTGTGACTTTTCAACATAAGAGGAGACTCAGGTCTATGAGTTACTGAATGAAATATCTATTTATTTTCTAGTTCTTTCAGTAATAGTTTACACAGAAGACAGACAAATGTTTTTTGGTCTTTTCTTGGGAGAGATCCTGAATTTGACTAGAGGAAACCAAGCTAAGAGACTTGGCCTTGTGTTCTTGCGTACAAATGAACCATTGTCTTATACTTCAACTTCTTTTCCTTTTCAGATCCAACTTAGACATAATGTTTCACTCAAGATAAGGCTTGTGGTTTAGGAGACTCTGGTCTGGCTTGCCTCATTTTAAGACTTCTATCATCTCTTTTCAAAACCTGAGGAGTAGCTCATTTCCTGTTTGAGAGCTCCTCCGGCTTTGCCAGCCACCAGCCAGATCTTCAAGGAAGCTTGCCAAGAGTTCCCGGCTGGGAAGGACAGTCTGAGTTCATCACCGAGAATGAGCTGGCACCACTGTTGCAGTGCCTCACTGCCCTGGCTGTCCACTTTGCCACGGCAAGGACCACGCCATCTGATTGAAAGACTTGCATTCTAGCGAAGGGCAGTCGGATCACCTGGCAAAATCATCTCAGACTCTCTCTCTGATCTTCCCTTTCACTGGCTGTTTTGAATGCAAGGCAAGAAAGGAAATTCTATCCTAAATTATACTTCGTTTTAAGATTAATTAACAGGTCCTTGGTTTTTATGTCCATTTTGTTCTAGGAATTGAGTAGTGATTACAAAGCAGTGAAAATAGGTCACAGCAGAATGCACATTCGGGACCAGGTTAAAACATCCCTCTGAAATTTCAGTATTCATTTTTGGAGTGTTAGTTACTACATTTCTGTAATTCATCATTTTTTTTCTTGACTTACAGTCAAGATGAGAAATGATATTTAGACCAAAGACATTGCTTTTTTATATAGCCACTACTTTTTAAAATGCAAATCCAGCCCTGGCTGGTGTGGATCAGTGGATTCAGCGCTGGCCTGCAAACCAAAGGGTCGCCGGTTCAATTCCTAGTCAGGGCACATGCCTGGGTTGCAGGCCAGATCCTTGGTGGGGGGCCTGTGAGAGGCAACCACACATTTATGTTTCTCTCCCTCTCTTTCTCCCTCCCTTCCCCTCTCTCTAAAAAGAAATAAATAAAATCTTTAAAAAATATAAAATGCAAATCCACTCTCCCCTCATCATTTGTGGGTGCTCACGCACTTCTGGGCTCCCTCTCTCTGTCTCTCTCCCTCTCACCCACACACCCAGGTACACACACCACCCAAATTCTAGAGAAAGTCCTTCCAAGACTTGCATGAAAAAATTAAGGGAGGACCAGAGCAATTGCAACAGTAAAAGGCAATGGTTTCACTTTACAAAAAGTCACTGTACAGTAAGTACACAGGTATTTTTAAAAGCAAGTATGATTATGATCGAAGAATATTGCACTTCTAACTTATTACAATTCCTGTCTAATTTTAAGTCATATAGGAACTACTTTAAAGTATTTTGTATTACACTATGTCACCACAAAACTAGTAGAGGTTTATAATGTACATAGGTTTACCCTGTAGATAATTTTTTAATTTTTAATGTTTACATTATTTTTATTAGGTCATTTGGTAAAAGATAAAATATGTAATAATAATGGCCTCTTGCTTTTCTACTAATTTTATTATTTCAAGTCAAGCAAAAATGGACACTTTTCTCTTAGGAAAAAAGATTATGAGTGTGTTTCTGATGCAAGAATGGTTATTTAGTTACTGTATTTTTCCTTAATAGATTAACATTTATGATGGATCTTATTTCAAAGCTGATTATTCTCAAAGAAAAGCTAAAAGATATTAGAATTTCCAAGTAAGTTATGGTGTTTAAAAAGTATTTTAATACATTATTCAAATTGATGTCAGCTATGGGTAAAGAAAAAAGTAGTACCTGTTGCAAATGTGAAATTTTGCTGTTTGAAGCACCTTACCAATTCCAGTTTCTTTAGGATAGAAGTGAAAATTAATATCAAAGATATAGACAATTTAGAGCTTCCTCAATTTTTTTTTTAAACTTTAACTGTGATAGACATCTCTGCAAGGTGGGTTTTAACATATTTTTTCCTCCTTTCAGTAAGAAGGATAAGCTTTTAGAGTACCCAGTCACCGTGGTAACTGCCAAAAAAATTCTCCTGAAGTTTGAAGAGGTCAGCTAGCAGGGTCAACAACTCTGGCCTCTCTCTGGGCTCAGTCTAGCATGCCCCAGCCTGCGGTTGGAGCGTCAGGCCAGATCCGACCCCGGGAGGTGGGCTATTCGGGCTCTGATATAAATTTTTCGAGTCAGTTCATGGCCTGGACTCTCCAGGTGGCCTCCAAAATCGATTTTGACCCCCTGACCCTGTCTCATGGAGGCATAGCATCCACCCTAAGTAAGGATTTAGCCAGGAATGACAGCTTTCCACTGAGTGTTATTGGGGACAGTATAAACAGTTTGGAAAGCACGTAAGGAGGTGTGAGTGCTAGAAATCATTAAAAGCGTATTAAAAAACAATTTAAGAAAATGTTTAATTTTGAACTTTGAAAAGTTTAAAATGTATATGTGTTACAAAATTCTTATGTGATTTGTAGAATTTTTAAATCAAGGAATAGTTTTGAATACACTCAGTAAACCCACACATCTTTATCTTTAATATACTTTGTTACAAATATGCAAATAAGATAGCCCAACTTGCAACAAAATAGGTCCAGCAGGCATGTAACATGTATAGAAAGGGGAAACTAGTTAGTAAAATACATTAGTAGATCTAGTATTTTAAATACTAAATATGGTGTGTGTTTCTTGAAATGTTTAAAATGGGGAAATAAGGAACCTTAAAAAAAAACTGGAGTGAAAATAAACTTGTACTGCACTCCAAGTACCTTGCTACTTTGTAAAACAAATAGCCAATGCACTCAGCCCTTGGGATACAAATGACATAAAAATTATAAATCCAGAAAGTTAGATCTTGTATGGAGCTAAAAAGGAGAAAACAGGAAATTAATAGTCTCTGAATTAACTTGGAAACTAAAAACAATGTACATAAATCATCAGTGATGCTTTTCCCTTCTGTCTTTCTCTCTCTTTTTGCAGGATGCCACCCTGAATGTTTTATTTTCTCCAGGAAAGTAGAGTTCTCTTTGAGAGTTCTAGCCTGTGAACTCAGTATGTAAATGTGGTCATCAAGCAAGACTGAACTGCCAAGAGGAAAGATTTTGAATGTTTCGCTTTCTTAAAACCCTTCACAGCATTCCTTCTTCCAGTGGTACTTAACTCAAAGTTTCCCCCTTTTCCCAGCACTGGGGAAAATGGCTCCAAAGCAACAGTGCTGTAGTTAAACCAATTGTGCTGTGAGTTGTTGAGATGGCGTTTTATCTGAATCCTTTGTAAAAATTAGATTTTAAGTAGGGGTGAGTGCCCTTTTGGGAGAGGGGGACAAGGAAGAGTGCAGGCAGAAGGGGAGGGGACAGAGCAGTTTATATATATGTATATACTCTGTGTTTGAAGGCATCTGTGTCTTGGCTTCTCACTATGTTAAATCCCTATTATAAAAGTTATCTTCACAAAGCCTATTATAGTAGTCTGAGAACAAATTGGACCATGAATAACTTAGTTGGAAGTGTAGATTATTTTCTACTCAGGGAAAGTTGGAGATGACAACAGTGGAACTAAAAGAATAGTGATTAATTTTAAATAGATGGATTTCAAAGTTTCACTCTTGATAAAGAGTGCCTTTGATATTCCCCCTCTTCACACTCATGCTTTCACTTTCCTTGTATGAAGAATGGTCCCACTGATTGCACTGTCCACCTGATACAGCGTGGCTCAAACTGCAGGTCCCTTTCTTTCCCGCTGCTGATCTGTCAGAGAAGCCACCACAAGGACACTCTGCTTCCTCGCGGTTGAGTATACGCTTCCCAAGTGGCGCCTGCGCTTAGACGTCAAACTCGTTCTTACATAAATCACAATTTCTCAAAGATAAAATTATTATTGTTATTTTAATCTTAATTTTGTTTAATACCCTATAGCTTACAAAGCACTTCTCAGCCAATAATTTTGTTGGATCCTTAGAATAATGTTATGAAATAAACAAATATAACTAATCCCACTTTACCAATGAGGAAACTTATTTGCATGTTGTGATCTGGCTAATAAATGGAAGGACTGAATACCAACTCAGATTCTATAAAGCTTCTGCTTCAAGAGAGTCACCTGTGGCAATAAGCTTTTTAATTATTTTGTGTTCTACATCCCTGAAAATGAAGATTTCTTATGAAAGAGCAAAAGTATATTTCACAGATAAAAAAAGTTAAAAGGCACTATTTGAAAAAATGTTATTGACTTAAAAGTGAATTTTGCCAACTATTGTTTTCCTTTGTGGTCTTTTATAGTTGAAGAGCTTAATTTCTAAAAGTCGAACATGGGCAGCTCTTTATACATCAAAAAACTACCTGGAATTTTAAAAATGTATATAAAAATATAGATTATATGTTTCAAAAGTAAAATATAACAGTAAGCAAACCTTTAGAAGTAGGTTATGCATGTTAAGCAGTTATCTGAGAACGTGCAGGTATTGTCACAGAGTGCCATACGTGAGGTTTTCCTTCTGGTGCTTTTTTCCTAGCTATATAATTGGCAAATAAAATAATAAGATATTTAAAGTGTACATCATGATGATTTGATACATGTACACATTGTGAAAGGGCTTCTCCCATCGGGTTAATTAACACGTCCATCACCTCACGTATTTATCTTTTGTGTGTGTGGGAGAACATTTAAGTTCTACTCTCACAAATTTCTTTGTGTGAGAACACAAAGTTCTACTCGCTGTATTATTTAGTACAGTGTTTTCAACTCCAGTCACCGTGTTTTAACTCAGATCCTCAGGCCTTGCTCATCGTACAGCTGAAAGTTGGCACTTTTTAACTTGTGCACTCCCTTGCCCCTGCCCTGCTCGTTTTTAGACTGGTGTCTTTTAAAATCTTAGCAAGTCTGGGTAAACAAAGTTGTACAAGACTACTTCTGTTTCTCATGGGTTTTTACTCTCCGGATTAAAATAAAGTTTGCAAAATACTCTAGAAAGAGTAAGTGAAAATTTTGTTAACCTGATATTGATGTAATCTATGTAAACATATAGAAATCAAGAAATACAAAAGGATTACTCCAAGTGATTCTTAAGTTTTTAATTATATTGTTTTAATTATGTAATGCAGATAGTGTGCATGTTAATGTGGAAATTCTACATCTTTTGTTTCTTAAATTGTATGCAATGAAATTAGTCATTTTATATATACTTAAACTAAGGCTTTTGCTCCTGAATTATGCTGGCAGCCAGACAAATCCAGCTTTAAAGGATTAGAAAAAATGAGAGTCCAGAAAAGGAAAATCAACTGTTCTGATTGGATGTTGCATTTGTGAGGTTGTGTCAATAATGACATATATTATAACCTTTTTCATGCTCAGATTTTTCCATTACAGCGTGACATTAGACTGAGATTGTTGATTTTGATTTGGAGGTAAATGACCGAGCCCTATAATTCAAACTTCTCGTGTCTTCTCTACTAATTCACAAATTAAGAAATGCAAAAATAAACATTTGTGTTAACAGTGATATGTTTGTTTAGATGCTCTTTGAAATTTTTAAGTTTCTTTTTTTCATCCCCAACCTCATTCATTTTGTTCATGTGTGTTTTTAACAGCTGCCGCAGATTCCTCCTTTACTTTTTTCATTTTTTCTTCTTTTGTCTCTTCCCTTCTTCCCTCTCTCCCTCTCTTCCTTGCTTCTCTCTTTTCCTCCTTCCCTCTTTCCTGAGTTTTTCAGTTAGTTTTGTTCTAAAATGCACAACATCTTGAGTTAAGGGACTTATCTCATGCAATATGTTATGCTAAAATGATAAGCTACACTACAAAACACTCACTTCAGTGAACCCATAACACATCAGAGAAACTTCAAGTATAATACCAAGACTTCTTGACAAACCAAATCCAATCTTGAGGAATTAGTTTTTACTTTAACAGATTCTGGCAATTTCCTTCTTGTCTTTATAGTCTTTGTAAGTCAGCTGAGCTATTGGTTATTTTTTCACATAAACTGCTCATGCTGTGAAGGACAAGGAGGAGGAGAAGGAGGAGGAATTTTTTCAGAAATCTGAAAAGAAATACTGTTAAGTTGCTACATTTAATTTGTATGGAAGTACATAAAAGTATTGTGCTGGCATTGGAAAGCATAAATAAAGATCCGTAATTCATTGTTTTTCTAAGTCACACCTGCCCAGTATATTGTTGTATCAAAAATACATTTGTCCTTTCTCGCTCTCTTTCTTCCCCCCTCTTTCTCTTTTCTCTTTCTCTTTCCTGAAGCTACTATAAGTCTGAACAGGTTAATCTAATTTGGGGAAATAGGATTTTATCTGAAATGATACAGTAATTTTTCTTAATGCAGTTTTTAAGTGAGTCAACCAGGCATACAAATATTTTGTGTTCTTCTGAAAGGAAGAGTATATGTCCAGGTCTATTTAGCAAATCGCAATGCACAGTGAGAAATTTAGTCACCTATTTGGGTGTTAGATTTTTCTCCATCTCTCCACATTGTGAATACGTCTCGTATATTCAAGCGCTGATAGAAACAACGCATTTTTAGGGACTTGGTGCACCGGAGAAACCGAGAGTTGTCCTGTTTGTGTGGGGCGCTGTTGACTGCTGGCTGTTCATGAAGTGAGCACACTCGACCCCCTCTGTAAAAGGTGGGAGGCATTCCTCCAACTCATGTGAAGGCTAAATCTCTGCCAGCGTTGAATTTTGTGCTAGGTCTTGGGAGATAGTAGGGATTAGAATTTAAAAAATACAAAAAGGCTCAAGATTTGGGCCCAGCTCCTTAGGAAAGAAAAATTAGCATGTATACAAGTGTCTTTTCAGAATAAGCTATGGTAAAGGTATGAGGAGGGAACCCCCTCCCCCCCAAAACCGGAATTATCTTCTAGAGGGTGAGCCCCTTGTGGTACAGGGTCCCCCTGTACCACAAGGTGAGTGCTCTAGGAACCCACCTGTATCAGTGTACCAGCTGGCGTTGTTGTGAGAGGCTGTATTTGGCATCACTGAAGTTTTTTTGAAGACTCTTTCAACACTTTGCCCATCATGATGGGTCATTAACAAGCACACCTGCCCACACCATGCTGAGTGTTCAGCAGTTTTTGACCAAAAATGGCATGACTCCTACACCCCAACCTCCCTATTTACCTGATCTCACCCCAAGCGACTTTTTTTGTTTCTCTGGATAAAAAAAGTCTTCAATTGTTTTGCCAATGTGGAATAGGTGAAACAAAAAACTACTAAAGCACTAAAAGGCATCAAAATCAATGAGTTCAAAAATGTTTTTGAGCAGTGAGAAAAAGAGTCTTGATAGGCACGTTGCATCAAATGGAGAGTAGTTTGAAGGTGACAGAATGTTAAACATGTAAGAATAAATACACAATATTTTATAAATAAATTCCACTGGGGGGTGTCCCCCTCATATAAACAAATGGCTATGAAAATATGGAATAGCCTAGAGATTCTTGTTGGAGAAAACGGGACTTGAAGAATGAACAGGACTGTGATAGACAGATATAGGACCATATCCCATGTGGAGTGAAAAGGTAGAGAAGTGAGATTGTGCAATGTAACATAGAAAATTATTTAATGGATTTTTTAAAAAGTTCCTAGAATAACATAAACTAAGACCTAATGCTGTCTATGTCACTAGGTTATTCCATAGCTTTGTTCCTTCAGGAAATACTGTTATCAGCCATGAAAATATTTTATTAGTAATAAAAACATTTCTTTTAAAGACAGTTAAAATTCAATGAAGACAAGTGTGAGAAATCCAGTATTTCTCACATTACATTATTTCAGGATTTGGGTACCTGTGTGTTTCTCAGTATCTTCATCTGGGCATCTATTTATCATGTTTGTGAAATAACATTTCCTATGTTAAAATAAAGACTCTTATGGAAAATCAGCCAATCTTTTTCAAAGATAATTTATGGGTCACTTCTTATGTGTCACTGCCTTCCAGAGTTCCATTACAGAGTTACAAATAAAGACTGCGTCTTAAACATGTACTTTTAAGTGAGTGACTCTTCAGCTTAAGAGAACGAAAATATCAGTTTTAAATTTTGCCTATCAGAAGTTCTACATTTGTGCTTATGCAAGAAGATGAAAACCTAGAAATAGATTTAAATATATTTAAAAGCCCACAGAGATATCTTGAAATCATGGCATTTCACCAAATTGCATGAGCCACCTCAGAATTTTTTTTTAAGATTTTATTTTTATATACTTGTTAAGAGAGGGAGAGAAACATTGATGTGTGGTTACCTTTTGTACACCCCCTACTGAGGACTTGGCTCACAACCCAGGCATGTGCCCTGACCAGGAATCGAAGCAGCGACCGCTTGGTTTACAGGTAGGCATACAATCCACTGAGCCACACCGGCCAGGACAGAATTTTTGATAAAAAGATACTAAAAGGCAAATAAGCAGGGAATAAAGGCACACTAAGTAAATTCTAGCAACATGAGTCATCCTGCAATAATCAAAATAGTGAAGTAATACAAACGTTTTCAGTGACGTAAAGCACAAGAGTCCAGGAATAGAGTGTCTGTTGTAACTGTCAGTCTTCCTAATATGAAACCTCAAGTCAAGGGGAAACTAAATCCTAGATCCAAAGCTTAGAAATCCAGACCCAGTGAATAGTTTACAGGGCAAATGGGCTGAAATATACTGAACACCAAATTAGAATGAAATATGAGCAAATAATGTGCATGGATGCTAGTGTTTGCAAGGGTAAAAGAAATACTCATTATCTGTGGCTGGTTAAGCGCTGGCCAGTTCTCTAGAACTGTTTGTTTATTTATTTATAATTATATTTTATCAATTATGCTATTACAGTTGTCCTGATTTTTCCCCCTTTGCCCCCCTCTACCCAGCACCCCCTACTCCCTCAGACAATCCCCACACCTGGTTCATGTCCATGGGTCATGGATATAAGTTCTTTGGCTACTCTGTTTCCTAGACTACTTTACATCTCCATGGCTACTCTGTAACTACCTATTTGTATTTCTTAATCCCCTCACCTCTTCACCCACTCCCCAACATGTCCCTCCCATCCAGCAACTATCAAAACATTCTTCATATCCATGATTCTGTCTCTATTCTTCTTGTTTCCTTAGTTTTTTAGATTCAATTCTTGATAGATATGTATTTTTGCCATTTTATTGTTCATAGTTTTTTCCTTCTTTTTCTTAAGTAAGTCCCTTTACCATATCATATAATAGTGGTTTGGTGATGATGAACTCCTTTAGTTTTACCTTCTCTGGGAAGCTCTTTATCTGCCCTTCAATTCTAAATGATAGCTTTGCTGGGTAGAGCAATCCTGGCTGTAGGTTCCTGCTTTTTGTGACTTTGAATATTTCTTGCCAATCCCTTCTAGACTGTAAGGTTTCTTTTGATAAATCAGCTCATAGTCTTATGGGAACTCCCCTGTAGGTTAACTAACTTCTTTTTTCTTGCCACTTTTAAGATTCTCTCTTTATCTTTAGCCTTTGGTGTTTTAATAATGATGTGTATAGGAGTGGGCCTCTTTGCATCCATCTTGTTTGGGACTCTGTGCTTCCTGGACTTGCATGTCTATTTCCTTCACCAAATTAGGGAAGTTTTTGTTCAGTATTTTTTCAAATAGATTTCCAATTTCTTGCCCTTTCTCTTCTTCTGCACCCCTATTATACTAATATTGGACCCTTTGAAGTTGTCCCAGAGACTGCTTACAGTATCCTAATTTATTTGGATTCTTTTTTCTTCTTCTTGTTCTGACTGGTTGTTTTTTCTTCCTTAGGTTCTAAATCATTGATTTGATTCTTGGCTTCAACCACTCTACTGTTGTTTCCCTATGAATTATTCTTTATTTTAATTAGTGTATCCTTCGTTTCTGACTGGATCTTTTTTAGGCAGTTGAGGTTCTTTGCTAAGTTCCTTGAGCACCTTTATACTCAGTGTTTTGAACTTTGCATCTGATAGATTGCTTATATCCATTTTGTTTAGCTCTTTTTTCTGGAGTTTTGATCTGTTCTTTCATTTGGGCCATGTTTCTTTGTCTCCCTGTGTTTGTTTCAATGTATTAGGTAGAGCTGCTTTGACTTTATGTCTTGGTAATGTGGCCTAATGTAGTAGGTGTCCTGTAGAGTTGAGTGGAGCAGCCTCCCCTATCACCAAAGCTGGGTACTTGAGGTGTGCCTTTCGCATGGGCTAAGTATACCCTCCTCTTGTAGTTGAGCCTTGGTTGCTGTTGCAAATCAATGGGAGGGATTTACACGGGCCAGTCAGCTGTAAGGATTGGCTGTGACCACTTACCACCAACCTCCACACTCTGTGGAGGATCAGCTATGCAGGGGTGTGATGGTGGTGCTCCAACATGGTCTGTAGCTGTCCACTGGGTGCACTGGCCTTGGAGTTTCCTGGGTAGTACAGGCCAAAGTCAGCCCCTACCTGTGTTTTGCCCACAGCCACCTTGCCTGAGCTATGAAGCAATCTGAGATTGCTACTTAGGCTGCTACTCGTGCTGGGCTTGGAGATTCCCAGGTGAAGCCAAGCTGTGAATCTAGGCTGGCCACTGATAGTGGCAGGCCTGGTGCTCCCTGAAGCCAGCTGTTGCCTGTTTGAGAAGATTTAGGAAGTTTTGCAGCATGAGCTAAGACCAGCCATTCACATGGAAAAGCATTTGGTGGTCCCATAAGGTAGATGAAGCTGTCTCTGAAGATCTCCAAGGTGAGTCAAACAGTGTAGACAAATTGATAGAGTCCCAGGTATGGCATAAGCTTGCTGACTTTGTGGCTGTGTGGGGGGACAGTTTGATAAAGGGCAATGGCCTCTGCTTGCCTTGATGCCAGACACTTCAGTTTCTCCCAGTATGCCACTGATGCCTTTCAAGCTGCTACTGTAATGCTGGAGCTCAGAAGGAGTGAGTTTGCTGAGTAGGTGACTTTTTGTGTGGGTTCTTTAAGAAGAACCAATTGGAGTTCCAGCCATTTCTTCCACCAACTTAATCCCTGCTGGTTTTTGCAACCAGAAGTTGTGGGGACTTATCTTCCTGGCACTGGAAATGTGGGCTGGAGTGTGGGATATGGGGCTGGGACTCCTGACTCCTGAGATATCCCTCCCGAATTTTATCCACCACATGTGAGTGTGGGACCAGTCTGTTCCATGTCTGTGCCTCATTCTACCGGTCTGGATGATGAGGTTTCTTTAATGCCATAGCTGTCAGACTCCCATTCAACTTGATTTCTGATGGTTCTGAGAGATGGTTGTTCTATATTTTAATTGTAATTTTGATGTGGTTGTGTGAAGAGGCAAGCCATGTCTGCCTATGCCGCCATCTTGACTGGAAATCCCCTAGAACCATATATTTAATTTCAGTTTAAGTTTGTTCTATTACATAGCCTCAAACTATAGCCCTGCCCTAATAGGAAACTTTCAATTATAGGTTCCTTTCAGTCAGTAAATAAAACTTGGAGTGCTCATGGGGATACTGCAGGTGCTATTGAAAGAGTAAGGTGTTAAAATTGAAAGCGAAAAATGTCATGTCTCCTGCTCTCAAAGATATGAATAATATTTATATTTAGGGCTCTACCCAAAGTAAATTATTGACATTGCTTTTAGTACCCACTTAAGGATAACTTTTTGTTTGTTTGTTTGTTTTTTAAAGATTTTATCCATCCATCTCTAGAGAAGAGAAAGGAGGGAGAATGAGAGGGAAAGAAACATCAATGTGTGGTTGCCTCTCGTGTGCCCCCTACTGGGGACCTGGCCTGCAAGCCAGGCACGTGCCCTGACTGGGAATCGAACTGGTGTCCCTTTAGTTCGCAGACCAGCACAGATCCACTGAGCCACACCATTCAAGGCAGGACAACTTGTTTATAAAACTTTTTCTTTATAACTCCTGCAGCTGTATATTAGATAGCCCCAGTACCAAAGTTTTAAACTTGACAATGACACTGCAAGTAATGCAAAAGTTTATAGAAGCAGAAGTGAAAGTGATGTATAGAATAAAAAGAAAAGTTCTCTTTATCACTTCCCCAGAAGTATATATCCTTCCAGATCTCAGATAAAAAGAAAGATGTATAGGTGGATGGAACCACAGGTAGATAGATTAAATAGGTAGGTAGGAAGGTAGGTAGGTAGACAAAAATTAAGAACATAGACTCTGAATCTAGACGAAGTTTGAGTCCCAGCCCCTACTACTTACTACATGTGTGATCCCAGTTTTCCTCATCTATAAAACTGAGGATGACATTGGGTTATTGTAAGGATTAAGTGAGTTTATATGTGAACTGCTTAGAGAGTGCTTGGCACAGAGTAAGCATTTTATAAGGGTTTGCTACTCTTCATATATACTTATATCTGTACACATACATACTTTTTTAACAAATGAGGTTTTACTATATGTATTTTCTCACTTCATAAGTTTGGAAGAATGTGCTTATAATGCAGATAGGTCTATTTCACTCTAACTGCTGCATCATATCCCACAGTAGAGTCGGGTCACAATTTCTTTAACCATTCTCCTATGGTTCATTTAGGTTGTTTCCAGGTGTTCTGCTTCAAAGCAACTGCTAATATCTTCAAATATAAAATAAGGCTTGCAGAAAGGGCAGGCATATAAGGTATCCCCATTTTATAAATGATCAAAATGGTGCTCACAGGAGCTTAGTGAATTGCCCAAGTTCACACAGCTAGTAAGTACCAGTTCAGAGAACTAGTTTAACACAATTTCACACTGTCTTACCTCAAATTTTTCCACTCGATGTAGAATAGCTTTACAAATAGAGAGGTCTTTATGTCATATGTCATAATAAGACTTTTCTGCTTTTTGAAGTAAGCATCAGGCAACTACATATTTATGTGCTTCCAAAGGGGCCATAAGTTAAGAGATACAGAGGAATATACTAAAAGATAAAATAAAACAGTAAGCCTGGCACTGTTCTAGGTATTACAGAGAACATTAAAATTATGACACCAATCTTAAATACTTAAATAATTTGAAATCAAGATAAATAAAACATGGAGGTGGGAGAGGAAATAGAGAAGATGACTTGCAATTTGACAGTGTGGGAGAATATTATTTGAAAACCTGCCACATTTGACTTTTAGTTTTCCAGGTGGTACACCCTTGATTAATTCTGACCTGGCTCTATTAAGATTGGTCCTTATACTCCCCTATACCACACTCGCTAACCCTATCACACTCTACTAAATAGTATTAAGATCATAAGATCATCAAAACTTCATGAACTACATATATACATGAGACAGTTAAATTGACTTTAAGTTATTGTGGCTTAGAACATATAATTATTTTATATACAATGAAGCTTCAGCCAAATATAATCTTCTCTCATACTACTATACAACGACTTCAAAAATGTGCAGGGCTCATTGTAAAAATAGCTATTTAATAACCCGTGTTTCTAATTTCAGCTGTTTGTGGGATCCAAGAACAGAGAAACAACTTAATATCATAATATATTTGTCGTTGCTAATCTTGCTATACTCCCAACGTTAGAAAGAATTTTATTCTCAGCTAGATCATTCAATGACTTTAGGACTGGGCAAATGACTTCTCCACGTTGACATTTCCTCTTACATAAAACAGAGTTAGTGTACTTGTTTTGTTGGGAAATAGGCATACTCATTTCATTGATGTTTATCTGAACATTTGAAAAAGCATAGGAGACATAAATTATAAAATTTTACTGCAGTGAGAGAAACACTAAACTTTAGAAATGTTCAGGAAATAGTATCACTTTAAAGCAGAGGATGGAAAAAAACGAAGCACCATGGCATTTTCCAAATACACACACACACACACACACATTGGTCTGCAACAGTGTGCACCGTTCCTGAAGGTACTATACCAGGTCAATGCCTGGCACGGATGGAGCAAGCTCCTATGTCATCTCCCTGCTGCAAAAATCCACTTACGGTAAGATGTGGTCCTTGGTTAGAGGATGTATCAGATGATAAACTGATAAGAACAGATAACTATGCTTGATCAAAAGGCCAAGAAGCAATCGAAATATATTTCTCAGATATCACTAGGTCAGTTCATTTATCAGACTGCTATTTGCCTTCTGCCTCTGCTTCTGAGTTATGGTAACATAGAAGAAGCTTACAAAAAATACTTATCAAAATCAGTTTGACACAATACAACAATTTAACTCCTAATGATAGCCACCTCTAACTCTGAATGACATGTAATAAATTATGTTTGAACTGGATTTTCAGTGGCAGATCCTTATTCTACCACCCAGACAGCCCTATAAAGTTGCGCTTGTGGCCTTAATCCCACTTGGATGGGTGCCCTGCTGCCTCTACTTTCCATCATTCTGGTGCTTTAGTCTTCTTGAATAAGTGAACAATCTTTGTTTCTGTACCTTATTAGGCCAAAGACCATAACAGCTAGTGATGGCATCGGCAAGCCCTGCGGGCAGGATTCTCTGCAGACCCAGCCAACCTCCAACAAACCCCTTTTTATATTCCTGTTTCTAGGAAGAATTATGATGGCGGTGCCCTGCTGTTGATCAGTCAAATCTGTGGTAGGCCTAGAGATAAGTCCTGTAAGTGTGGTGTACTGTAAAACAGCGGCTCCCATTCATTAGTAGCTTGTGTGTAATAAACCACCAAGAAGGGGGGGGTAGTGAGGGGAGGCAGCTGCAATGTGCAAGAGCAAACAAGGCGTCTCATTCTTGGGAGCCAAAACTTTGTAATTTGCTACTGGGCAGCCTGCTCTTGCTGACATTCTTTCTGATAACATAGTAGTGGCCGATCTATATTTATAGTTTGACTACTAACCCAAGGGATTTTATTTGGTAAATATATATATATTTATATATATAAATATATATTTTATATATACATTTACCAAATAAAATCCATATATATATATATACATACATATATATATATATATGGACATTTTCTCTACCAACTGTTAACCTTAAACCTTAAACTAATTTATACTAGCCATCATTTTATAATACTGGTTTTATAAGGGAGGCACTTCAAAAGATACCAAGTAAAAGTCACACTGTGTGAATATTCCCTAGGAATGAATGGTGTCTCTTCTGTAATATATTTTCTAGATATAGAAGTGTTTATTGAGTAGAAAGGTGTTTTGGGAAATGCTTGTCTTTTTAAAATTAAAAGTACAAACTAAATCTCACTTTTTGGCTATTAAGTATCTAAGAAACACTACTTTGCAACACTCCTGCAGATTATTCATCTGCCTAAACCAAAATGTGGAAAGCAATTTAATGGAGAAAAGAAGACAATACACCTGTTGGGTAAAAAAAGGAAATAACTCTCAATAGATCCTTTTAATTCAGATGGGTTACACCTAATAAAAGGGAAACACACTTGCTTTTGCTCACAACTACTTAATGAGATAAAAAAATACTGCAGTTTCTGCAACAAATGCTTTCTTTTTACACCCAAAGCAGGTGCATGGCATTGTGGTATCAACGCTGTACTTGTTCCTCGTCCGCCCCCACTGCTCTTCCAAATGGGAACAGAATACTGTACATTCTAGGCATTTTTGCTTCCCCGCTCCAAGCTCAGGGTCAGGAGAGCGGCCATGGCAGAGTGGAAGGCATGCCAGTGTTTTGGAATTCTTGCAGGTGTTTAAAACGCAAAGGATTCTTTCGAGAGGCACATCTGCATTTGTCATATGCTGTTTGTGCGAAAGCCTGTGGTGTTTTTGTTTGTTGGTTTGACAGATTGACACATAATGGCCTGGGCTGTGGGGTGGCTGCTCCCGACCAAGTCGTTCTGATGAGCCAGAGTTCTCTAAAACCCAACTGCCTGGATGACCCATGATTTTTCTCTGCCCTTCAACGGACAAGGTGTTTTAATGTACTTGTTGGCTTTTTGATTGCTTTCACAATTTTTTTTTGTTACGTTGTTTTAAAGTCTAAGTTAAGATGAAATAGGGACTTTGTTAGGTTAATAATATCTACAAAGAGTTTTCAAAACCAACCAGTCCTTCAAATGTCCTTAGAAGTGGTTGAAGAGATTTATGGCATTAATGTAAGTATTGGGATATCATAAAATTTCGAACTTGAGAACACATCTGCATCAGTGATGAATGAGGGAACTTAATAGAGGAAAAACTGCAACATTAAAATTTTTTCACATTTTAAACAGTAAAACGAAACTTTCATTTTAAGTTATTTTTGAAATCTTTTTTTTCTTTTGCATCTCAGTGAATAATGTACCCCAATCTATATGTAAGCATGTATCTTATCAACCATGTTACCACAAAGCCAAGTAAATGTGTGTGAAAGCAAACTTCGGTATGGTGTCTGTTGTTGACAAAGTGAAATCAGGAATCATTAACATTCTCTGTACACAGGGAGTGTCTCATGAAATTGAGGGTTTGAAACTCATGCTTCTAATATTAACCTTATTGTTGATATGACTTTCTGAATTTTATTGTACTGTGTGATAGGCCTTCACCCTGCCACCCTATTCGAAAGGCATAAAATAACAAAGGAATACCAAGTGTTAATTAAGCAAATGCAAAATATCATAAACATGTTCATAAGAACATTCATTTTAGTTAACCTTAACATAAATACTCCATTGACCTAAACATTTCCCGGACATACAACCTCCCTTAACCGCATAATACCTCTCTGGACTGGAAAGGGCCTTTCCTTTGACAAAGCATCTCAGTTTGGGTGTCTTACTTGTCGGCATATTATCAGCTCCACAGGTCTATCTGCATAACCAAGTTTCCATGGAGCTCTGCACCGCAGAAAGAGAAAAGGCAAAACAAAACAAAACAAAACTCCTTTCAGGCCCAGTAATAGCCATTCAGAACCAGCTAAGGGAACCTAGAAAGAGCTCACTGCCATGATTTGGGTGAGAGACTATTAAAAACTAAAAGCCACTCACTAAACTGTAAAATGGAAAAATGGCCATTGTTTTGCTTTCTTATATTGACAAGTTATGTTCTGGATATTTAAAATTTTTAATAACTATTGTTTATTAATTTTTTAAAACTTTCTTAAATAAGGATTCCTTTCCTGTTCCTGCAGTAGGACTTAAATGTACTCAGGTCTTTATTGTTTGTAGTTAATTTGCTAGATTTAGAAAGTAAAAAACAGTATGACCAGTTAAAGCTGAATTTTGGATGAACGATCATTGTTTAGTATTAACATAATATTGTGTGGGATATACTTAAAAAAATCTGGCTCAGATATTTTTTGCTGTGGCTCAGTGGATCAGGTGCTGGTCTGAGAACCAAAAGGTCGCTGATTGGATTTGCAGTCAGGGCACATGCCTGGGTTGTGGGCCTGGTCCCCAGTTGGGGGCGCATGAGAGGCAACTGATCGATGTCTGTCTTGCACATCTCTGTTTCTATCCCTTCCCCTCTCTAAATATAAATAAATAAAATCTTTTAAAAAATCTGTTGTCCATCCGGTATTTAACTTTAACTGGGCGTCCTATTTTATCAGGCAAGTCTATTGGTAGCAGGGGTTAATTAATGACCAATTTATGATCAGAAGCCTCATGGTTTGAAAGGCTTAAAATTTTTTTATTAGGTTTTATTTTTCTGGGGTTCACAAAGGATTTCCCTAAGAGTTTCTGTTATCTATTTAGAGTAACATGATTAATGACAATAACTATGATTCCAAGTACCTGCCCAAATACACAGCAACAGGAGGAGACAGATGATGTTATCCCCATTTTGCAGGTGAGAAAACTGAGGCCCAGAAACAATGAACAATTTTTCTTTTTTGAGTTAGATGAAAAAACAAGCGGAAGAACTAGGGTGGGAGACGAGGTCTGCAGATTCCAAACTTGGGGCTCTCCCTCTTTGCTGCAGAAGCTTGTGAAATAAAAAAGGTTGTTAAAATCACAAGTGTAATCAGCTAATTACAACTCATATTAAACAATGTCATATTGCGAGTCATCTTTGAGTGTGTACGTGTATTCTTTTTCCGGCTAGCCTCAAGGGTGGCGTCACTGTCTCATATTGCTTAATGTCACCCCTTAGACAAGCCGTCATGTTGTTATAATGTCACATTATTGAAGATTATCAGAAGTTTGTCTTTTGATTGAATCAAGTGTGTTTTCATTATTATTCAAATGTAGAGCATATTGTCACAATAACCCTCACTTGGTGCACAACCTCTGACTCTATTTGTCACTCTGCATAATTGTGTGTGGGGCTTTCAAAGTTTTACTTGCTTTGTAAACTACTTACAAACCTCCAACATCAGCATTGTCTTGCCAAAATACCAAAATAAAAACAACGATCGCTTCAATGTCTCACCCTTCTTTGCTTCGGGTCACGACCATAAAGTGTTGAATTTGGGGCTCTTCTCTCCCAGAAAAGACTTCAACCCCTGGTTTACCTTTGCCTGCGGTGCCCTGTCAGATGGAAATACTATTACACAATGACACTCCTCCCCCTAGCCCTTTTATGGTTCTTTGATATTACTTGGAAGGTGATTACATAGTTTAATTTATTTCTTTGAATGCACAGGTTTCATGGTCATTAAAATAATCATGGACTCATCAGTTCTCCCCATGCCTAAATAAGATCAGTACAAACCAGAACGAGAGGCTTCACTCCTCTGGTCACCGATTTCTCTTTTCCTACTTCTCTAATCCCTTCCCTTCTTTCCCACCCTCAGACGTGGTCTAGAGAAGAATGCAGTAACTTTTTGGTAGTTCTGTCTGTAATGATTCATAACATTTATCCCGCCGTCATCCCAGACGTAGAGAAGTGCTGCCTTTATACAAACTGTCAGAGGCAGCTCTAACAATTTTGGTGTTGGCTAGCGAAGAAAAGCCTGCTGGCCCAGCCTTAAAAACCAGTTCGGCAATGAAATGGTTAATAAGATGAGTAAAGGCTATTTTTAAGTCTGGCTCCCCTCTCTGATGCACTCTTGAAAATTCACCCTGTACTGCAGAAATCCTAAATTGCAGTGCCCTGC
The DNA here is from genome assembly GCF_022682495.2 of Desmodus rotundus. NCBI lineage: Eukaryota > Metazoa > Chordata > Mammalia > Chiroptera > Phyllostomidae > Desmodus > Desmodus rotundus. Next base: position 41,108,359 of record NC_071388.1, read on the forward strand.
ACCCCACTGGAACTCTTCAGTCTGCTGTAAGTAAGCCTCAGCATGGGCAAGATTGGGGGTGAACAGCTGGGGGAGGGGCTCAAGCCCTGGGCCTTTGTAATGGAGGGCGAAACACTGAGATCCTGCCGAGAGGGAACACAGAAACCCTCAAGGCACAGAGAAATAGACCCAGACAAAAGCCCCGTTACATGGTTGCAAATCACCCCACTGCTGTTATTTTATTTACTGTGGTCTGCAGGAGGATTGTTTTCTCTTTGCAAAATTTTTAAGCTTCATAGGCCTTTCTCCTCCACAACAGCGGTCACTTATACCACAGTGCCACATAGAGACAGTCCTCACCTTCAGCTTTCTCAAGGAAAGGGGAGGGGGAAAAACAAACAAACAAAAAACTTGCCTAGTCAGGATTCAACAGACAGAATGAAATCGATGAACTTCCAGTCTTCCAGTTCTTTTCCAGGGATAAAAAGAATGAAGTACTGTGTATTTTAAATATTGACTTAAATTGGTTCTATTGGTGTGGTCTCGTTCCATGTTTTTCTGGCTTTATTTGATTATTTTCCTTAAAGATGACACCTACATGCATACTTTTGGACCTAAATTTACTTAGATGTGGGAAGGAAAGAAAAGGTAGCACAACTGTGTATTGAATCAATTAGGGATATATAAATAAATATTTTTCCCCAGTAAAATAAATTTTTTTTTCCCATTTCAAAATGGATGGAAATACCCTATCACTATGGCAGGACATATGCTATGAGTTTGAGGGTTTTTTCTTGGAGGGCTAAGAGAGGAGGGAGGCTGACAGAAACAACTATTTTAAAATCTAAAGGGAAAGAACGGTCGGCAAGTCCTTTTTGTACAAGTTTCTTCAGGTATTTGGAAAAAGAGGCTCTTGCCTCACTGCAGAGTAAGGGGAGAGAGGCCTGTGGAAGAAAACGCAGCTCACTTCCCTGAATAGAATTACGTGGCGGACTCTGGGAAACATTTCTCCACAACTGAGCCGAAGCTGCAAGCTCTGCCTCGGGGTGGCTGGGGAGTGAGCGTCACTGTAACCAGAGCAGCAGAAGGCTCCGGTGCTGTGAGCCTTTCATTGTCACGACTAGGAAGTTGAAAGGGGAACTTGCAATAAGTGTTCTCAATTTAAGAAAAATAAAAAAGTGAAATTTTCTTATGACAAATCCATGGAGGTGTTTACAAGGTGTTTGAGCAGGTAATTAGCACCCAAAACAGGTTTCAGGAAATAGTTCTGGTCACCTCAAATGAAGAATATATAATGAGCTGAAGAGCTTGATTTTCAATGGATGATTTACCCAGGACAATAGCCCAAACAGAACCGGGTAAAGGGTTTACAAATGGTAACTTGAGAAGCAGTGGGCTTCCTTCCCGGGAGCTTAATTCTGTTTCCCTCTATGACCCTGTCCCTTCTCTGCTCCTCTCTCCTCTCCTTCCATCGCACCCACAAAATACACACATAAAATAACCTTTCTTGAAAAATTGGACTTAGTCCTTAAAAATAGAAATTCTGTCAAAGAAACATAAGGAAGGTGCGAAAACTAGTACAATGTCCTGTTGGCCTCTGGACCTTACTAGCTCTGGGTTAGTTCAGGCTGAACCTTCTCTGTGTGTCTTAGGGTTACTCGCTGAGACTCATTGTGGAGTCTCTTTATTGGGGTTTCTTGCCCTGGATAACAAGCAATGCTGAAAAGATTACCCATTCTTTCCAAAGTCTTTTCCAGAAGACTGACAACACTGAGAACCAAAGATGACCACATAAAAAATGGTTCCACATTTCTTAACTGACAATGTTATATGATTTTGTTGATTTAAGAAAGGCTCATTAAGGCTCCTCTGTCCGCGGAGCAGCCCCTTCTCTGTCCCACTGCTCCCTGTTACTTAAAAAAGGGGGCTCATTACCCATAAGCACTATGGTTTGCTATGCTACAAGCATTATCATTTTTAGGAAACTAATATTTGTCACTGTAACTCTGGTAACAAAATTGAATAATCATAGTTAACTTTCACCTAATGATCTTATATATTGAAAGATGAATTTTACTGTATCGTAATCTAAAAAGTTTGCATGATTCTTATTTTACCTGTGTATGGCTAAGGTCCTCTCCCACTGTACCCCACCCCCAATTGTCTTGGGTACACATTTAAAGCTAAAAGAAGGTAACTTAGATATCATCTTACAGACCAGAAACTAGTTTCAGAAAGTTCAAATAATTGCCCAAGGTCACCAGTGTTAGACAAAAACCAAGATTTACTAATTCCTAATTTTGACTTTTTTTTTAAACACAGTGCAATAGGCCATCTTCTTATGTGGTTAATAATACATGAGAGCTGCCTCGGAATACCAATTTCTACTGAGGCATGCTCTCTGTCATTAAGTGCTCCAGCAAACTGTTAATTAAGATTGTTTTGAGCTGTTTACCAATTTAGGTGATGTCAGATACTTCTCTTGGATTCTGTTAGCCTCTTGGGATGGCAGAAAACTCTGTTGCTTCTGTTGCCTGTGGTTTGGCCATCTGTTCTAAATCATGATTGCGCTGCCATTTGGAAATCCATAATCTGACACCATTACCCAAATTGTACATTGAAAATGCATTAAGCTCTTTGTGGGTCACAGGCCCTTCATAAGCTCTCCTTAATTTTATAGGTTGTCCACAGAGAGCACTTAATTTTGGAGTTGAAAGGTACAGGTTAAGAGACTGAAGCAGACTCACTCCTCTAGACAGTATATAGAAGCTATTTTGTTGAAACAACGTGAGATAGAAAATACAACACTATTTCAATGTCTCTGGTTATATTTTGCTTGCTTGCTCATTTTGTTGATTAGGTTTTACTTATAGGTGGGATCATATGGTATTTGTCTTTCACTGTCTGGATTATTTCATTTAGCATAATGATCTCCAGTTTTATCCATGGGGTAGGAGCTCCTTCTTTCTTTCTGCTGCATAGTATTCCATTGTGTAAATGTACCATAGTTTTTTGATCCACTTATGTCCTGATGGGCACTCCAGAGTGCACAGGCTGTGAACCAAAGGGTCACTGGTTTGATTCCCAGTCAGGGCACATGCCTGGGTTGCAGGCCAGGTCCCTAGTACAGGGCGCACAAGAGGCAACCACACATTGATGATTCTCTCCTTCTCATTGTCCTTCTCTTCCCCTCTCTCACAAAAATGAATAAATAAAATCTTTAAAAAAATCTTTAAAAAAAAATTTGTATGTCACGCTTCGCACTTGCCAGAGTTAATTATTAGTACCTTAGTGTCCCTAACATCCTTTACCATTCAGGCTGTTATGTCCCTAAGGGCTAATTCTTTAAAAATTTTGAATTAATGCACAAAAATAGACGGAACAGAGCCTGGTATGTGGTAAGCACTCTGTAAACGTTTGCCATCATTACTCATTTGCTCACGGATCATTTATTGAGTGCCGATGCTAGGTGCGGGAGAATGCTAAAGGTGAGGTCATGGGTTCTGCCCTCAAGGACTTTACAGTCACCTGAGAGAAACAGATAGGCAACGTGGTCATAACAGACAGATATCAATGAAAGTATGTAGGTGATGTTGTGGGAGCAGTTAGGAGGGGCAGACAGATTTCCTGGGCCCCACCCTAGATCTGCTAAATCCCAAAATGAGGGGGTGAGGCTAGAAATCTGTATCTGCAAAAGCCCCTCGGGCAATTGCAAAGTAGGCCTGGGATGTTTGTCTAATCTAAATTAGGCTGGAAACAAATTCTGGGAAAGCCTTTCTAGAGGAGTTCATACTAGAGTTGCAACTGGGAAGAATGAAGGGGATCCTAGGTTAAAGGAAAATTGCTCGAAGGAAGCTGTGGAAGAGCCAAGCCTGCTTGGAGAGCGGCGGGTAGATGGGTCTGGTTGAAATGAAGGCCTTGTGGAAAAGGGTTGGAATATAGGTAGAATGCCCACATCTGTCATTACTCAAACCAGAGCCCTTTTGAGAGTGGAAGGCAGTATTATAAATAATTGCAGGGGAACAGGTATCCTCCATAGAGGTGAAGCTGGGGCTTGAAGAGCTCTAAAGAGATCCTGAGGCTTCCTCACCTGCAAAATGGTAACAGTGTTGGCAACCTTACAGAGCTTGTTAAGTAAATGATTTTCATGAAGATCTCTGTCAGTAGATTATATAATAGACGTTCAAGAAATGTTAGCCTTCTTTCCTCTCTCTTGAGAAACTGTTGTTGGAGTAACAGGAGAACAAGGTTAAGAAAAGCAGAGGTGCTAGGATTCCCTCACCCTCCCTCCTCAAGGACATGCCTCTTGCAGACCATGGCTTCCTCCCAGTGTAGGACTCGGGCAGGAGGTAGGAGAGATAGGTAAAGGCCAGTCATGTGTAGCCTTGTAGGCTGTATTATAGAGGTAGGAGTTGCTTGATCAGAAAGGGGTTTGAGGTTCTTCTTTCTGTTCCTCCAATTCAACAAGCATGTTCCTACCTCAGGGTCTTTGCACTTACATCCTCTTTCCTCTCCTTGAAACATTTGAACCTCAGATGGTCACTTGGCTCACTCCCTCACTGCATTCAATGACACTGCTTCAAGAAAGCAATCCTTATCTGAATTAATTAAAATATCATCTCCCAAACTACTAGTTACTCTTCAACCTCCTAACCCCTTGCCTGTCTTTTTTTATCCTTACCTGAGGATATGTTTATTGATTTTAGAAAGCAAAGAAGGGAGAGAGAGAGAGAGAGAGAGAGAAACAATGATGTGAGAGAAACATAAATTGTTTGCCTCCCATACGTGCCCCGACCAGGGGTTGAACCCTTAACCTAGGTTCAATGGTCAACTTAGACCAACCCGGACGATGGTCTAACTGACTGAGCCACCTGGCCAGGGCAAACCCTGGTCTTATCTTGATTGGGGTTTTTTGTCAACACTTACGAATACCTGATTCTATATTACATATTTATTTAATTATTGTCAATCCCTGTTAGAATGTGTGCTTCATAAAGACAGGGACGTTCTCTGCCTTGTTCACTATGTTTCCCCAGTGCACAGAGGAGTAAGTGGTAAATATTATTATTTCATTCTATTAAAAGGCCTTCCACTCCAGAATGTCTTTCAATGCCTTGGAGCCATAGGTCGCATTAAATAGGGCATGCCAACAGTCCATTCTACCTAAAAGCCAGTTCCTGACAGCAGCTTCAAGGCACACTTTGTAAAATAGTATTTTGTATAAGGAAATATCAAAGACTAGGATATAAATCTTGTATATAGTGTAGTAAAATCAAATGCCAACAATAAGTACAAAGGCCAGGATTCCAATTCAAATGCTGCAACTAATTAGCCCCGTGTTGGTGTGCCCTTTATTAAATTCCCAGAACTTTCTTGTAAGTGTATTTGACCAGTAACAAAATGCAGTATGAATGATGGGTTCAGTTTCTGAGGTTTGGAATATTAAAACACACACATAAATGCACACAACTCTTAGAGTGATAAATAACTGTAAACTTTTCTTTGTGAGCTAAATAAGGTATTTTACCCTTCGGTCTTTTTTATTCTTGAACTTTGAAGACTGAATATAGAGAGAATAAGAAGCTGTTTAGGCTTACTACCAAGTGAAATGAACTGTGGGGTGCCTTCTTTTTAGGCACTACATAAAACAATTATTTCAAGAAACTAAAAAGGAGACAGAGAGGGAAAGGAAGGAAAAATAGAGGGCAGGTATAAGAAAGAAAATTTTCAATTTATGTTTGGCCATGTGGGCTTCTGTGCAGTGACTTAGTTTTAATCACCTGTTTTGGACCAGTTGCGGTCTAGCAATACTATAGTGAGGAAGTAGAAATGGCATAGAAGAACTGGACTCCTTAATACCCTTAAAACTCCTAAGGAGCAGCCTGTGTAGGACTGCCCAGCAAAGAAGACTTCAGCAGGCACTGGACTCCTAGGCTGAACTTCCATATGCAGTCCAGGGAGGGAGGCTGAAATGAAAGCAAGAACAGTTCTCTTAGGAAGAGTGGAGTTTCAGGAAGGCTGTAAAGGGTAGAACTGGTGTGGAAAGATCAGTTAACCTGAGGGGTGGCTATAGCCTTTCAAAACAGGGTCAGTGTGGTGTAACCTTCTTAACTTTTCATTTCAGAGTTTAGTTTTAAACTTTTGTACGGTTTCCTTCCCCAGAAAAACATAAGCACTATTGAAAGAATGGAAAGGAGAATCAAAGTTGTCTAAAATGTCCCTATCAACAGGAATCTTTTAGAACTGAAGAAGAAAAGGTTCTACCTGGAAGAGTTTAAATGGAAAGGAAGGAATCTCACTCCAATACTATTCTTCAGAAGATTAGAAATTAATTACTGCAACATTTTTCTTCTTAAAAATGTCTCTATCTTTAAGTAGATTCGAAATGCCTGTTGTGATTTCAGATAAGGATCCAAGATTTCTTCCCCTGGGACCTGACCAGGTGGAGCATGGGCTCATAAATTCCATCACCTGGTTTAATCTCATCCTCTCCACCTCTGACATCTTTAATCTGAGGAAGTCACTGGTTCTTCTTGAGCCTCGGTATCTCCAGGTGGGACTTGAGAGGCTTAATGCCTGTCTAGTATTTAGAATTGAATAAGATTTCAAGGGGAACAAAGATGAAAAATCATTGAGATCTCACATTTAGTGAGTTAATAAGTGTTCATTCCTTTCCCCTTTCTTCTGTACTTGGCAAAGAACCCACATGTTCTTAAAAGCCAATCAATAGAAAAGTGGTTTGTTATTTCTTTTAGAAAGTGTTTATTAAAGCTGGGGATGGGGAAATGAGGAATGGCTTAGGATTTTGGAAGCAACAGGAAAGCCCAGTAGAAAAGTATTTTGATCAGAGATTTGCATAGCTAAATTTGTGTAGTTTCCCCAATTTTAGCATCAAAGAACAAAAATAGAAGTTTTAGAATAATAATTCACAGGCTGCAATCTCCTTAGCATTTGGGAGTACTTCTTTCATATTTTTATATAAAGCTATTTCTTCAGTACTTATTATGAGACCAGAACTTGTTTTTAGTGATTTACATTTATTCTCTCACTTGATTCTCACACACCTTGAAGTAAGGTCCCTATTCCCATTTTAGTGGCTAGGAAACTGAGGCTCAAGCTGTTAAGCACTGTACAGCCTCCTGGGAAACTCATGCACACTAGATACTCGATAACTAATAACTAATTGATGGTCGAATGAATAAATTGGCTTGTTACACCTACAGAGTGCTTTCAATTTGCACACCCTTTTCACGTACTGGAGCTTGTTTTATCCTTTTTTCAGGCAATCACATCGTTCTTTCTTTATTCTCTTCTGAAATGGGAGGGACATTATTGCTTTTAGATACACTAAGGGCTTTAAAATATTAATGGTTTTGGACAGAGGAAGAAGTGTTTTCCAGTTCTGTCATCCTGACTGGTAAAGCCTTCCAAAGGGAGGAGGGACAGGAGCATGCCCAGTTCTAAACAGCCCAAACCGGCTGCTTACTGTGCTCTGTTCCTTGCTAAGAGTGGAAAGCCAAATGACAAGACAAAAGATGAAAGTCAGTTTTGATGTTAAAGTCTGCTTTGGTGCCCTTTGGTGTCCTTGTAATCTTATCATACATCATTTGTATTAATTTAATATAATTACTTTAATAGTGGTACGTATTATAAATAGACTAATCATCCTGAATGCAAACTGTAGAAATTAAATTAAGTGTTTAGCTCAAAGGGTTTCTTTTTAAATTTCTTCTCTTCTTCTTGTTCTTCCTCCTCCTCTCCTTGTGTCTCTCCCTGAACACAGGCAGCCAGAGATTCAGGCCCCCAGATTTCTCTCTGCAGAGTGTACTTTACCTTTTGGATGGGACTTTAAAGACTTTAAACAGCTTGAGACTTATAGTTTGCCACAGGAGCATGTAGCAAATTCCTGTTTCTACTTTTTGAACCCGGAGCTGGAGTATAAGAGCCCCGCGCAGGAAGTCGCAGGTGGTGGGAAAGGGGAAACAAGGTCATTTTCAACCATGTACATTGAGGTTGTACCTTTAAAGTCAATTCTAAATTTAATTGAAAGCCGAGGGCAGAGAAGCCAAGATCGGAGCAATGTGGTGATTTATTCTGAAGCCTGTAAGAAGTCATGCGGCTGAATGTGGGATGAGCTGGGGCTTTAATAAAAATGGCACTGGGGAAGCCAGCGGGAAGAAGCACAAGAATGGAACTGGGTTAGATGAAGGATCTCCAGGCCTGAAAGGGAGCGGGGGTCTGAGAGAGCAGTGTTTGCCCAAACTCTGCTGTTTTCACCATGATGGACGCACATAAGTAATCCGCATCAAAAGGGAAAACCAGGATCAGACAGAAGCCACCAAGACTCTTCAGACGGTGAATTTTTGCATGAAATCATTAAGGTGTCCAAATTGCAAAAAGGCTACAGAATAAATGGCAATGAGAACTCATCTGATATTATTTCTAGCTGAAATTTAGCTGAAGAAAAATGATATGTTCCTTTATTAAAGCACTACAGGACTTGACAGCAAAGCTCCCACACATTTCTACGGGTGTTATTGTCTACTAAATTATATTGGACCATTGCTACAGAAAATCCATAAAATGTTCTCAGAATCACATCTTCTCTGTTGACAAATGGTTTAGAAACTATCTTTCCAAGTTAAAAAAAATTTTTTTTGTAAAGGAAACCGAAGCTTGCTAGCAGGTGTTATATTAGAAAGGGAGCAAGACTGGGCTGGAAATTATACTTCCTTGTTCTAGAGTCTTTGACCTGAGAGAGGGACTGCTTGTCCCTCCAGTGACAGGGACCATGTGATCTGTCCCTGTGACTCTAATTTTTATAGGCCTTTCTCTTTAGAGCAATTTTTCATCATATTTGGCATTACTATAATATTAATTTTGATCTTATTACAAACATGTTACATGTTTATTGCAGAAAACCCAGACAATGCAAAAAAATTCAAGAAGAAAAAACACATTATTTATCATCTCACCATCCAGAGACAACCACTGTTAACATTTTGGTTAATAGCGCTCTGATTAAGATAAGCATCAAAGGGCTAGGAAGGTTCTACATCAAATAACTCGCCACCTCTCCTTGTTGAGGAATAATCATCACATTCAGAATTTGGTAGTGGTGGCTCTATTAAAAATCCTGAGATGAATGACTACTAGCTAGCTTTGAGAAAGTGTTTCCCTCATTGCAACTCTTCTCTCTAGTTGCCTGGTTTATGATGGAACTATGTACAGGCTCTCCTTGATGCCGTGACAACTTTTAGTCACCGTGAAGTTTTAAAGACTTTCCGAGATGAGTTTGAGTGTTTGTGTGTATGTGTGTGCACCTGTTTGGCAATATTTGGATAAGGACTACGTAGCAGTAATGGAAACCTACAAATAATTTATATGTTGGCGTACTGGAATTATAAATCAACTTTCTTCTAATTATGTCCTTTATTTTGTTACAATATTTGTGCAACAAATGAAAATAGTAAAGAGAAAGGTAACAGTGGAGAGGGGCAGATGAGGAAGAGGGAGTGGGCATGAGGCAACTCTTTAGAAACAAGCAGTTCTGTATATGGTACACTTCAAGCTTACTAGGGTCAAAAAAACTCACAATAAAGATGCTTTTGCATTTAAGTTTACTAGGTTAGAAAGTAAAGACCTGGGTTCCCATCCCATTGTTATTTGGGGCTTAGTTTCTCTGAGCTTCAATCTTTTCATTCATAAATGTGATCACAACAGTTCTCTCACCTAATTTATTTTTCAAAGCTGTAAAAGGAAAGTTCAAGTGAGGCATTATGTGAAGAAAATTTTGTCTTAGGATTCTAAGATACTGTGTTTTATTAATATATTTGCCAATTAGAATTACTCTGATTAGCCATGGAATTTCCAAAGGTTCTAAGAATTTCCCTCATGATACTGTCGTTTCTGTTATAGCTGGTGGTGTTCAGTTTCTTTCTTCCAGGAAATCAAGGCACAGACACGTGAATTTAGACATGGATTTCTGAGTCAGATAGTCAGATTCTATGCATGTGTGAGAGGCATTGGACAAGTCACTTAGACTCACTGAGCCTCAGTTTCCTGTTTTGTAAATTGGGGATAGCAAAACCTACCTTGCTGGGCTGCTAAAAAATTAGGAATAATGTGTGTCAAGCACCAAGCATTGAGTTAACCACCTGTAAGTAGCCAGTCCATGGTGGCTATTATTGTTATAACAGGATCAATTAAAAAAATATTCTCCCTCAGCTCCCTCTCACAGTTCACATATAAAAATACAGGGACATGTTGCTCCTGATGCACTGTCCTTCCAGTCCTTGGGAAAATTGTCTAACTCAGTACTCTGGGAGCAGGGCCAGTGCCTTAGTCTTGTAAGGGATCTGCTTGCTGATGATTCTGTGTTCTAACAAACATAGTCAAGACAAAGTTTGGTTTCAGTAGCAAAGTGGGACTTTACTATAAGCTATCAGCTTGGAGTTAAGACCAAAGAAAAACAAGGCCATGTGCCAACTCATACCAGGAGAAATATACTCATAATTGAGAGATTTCTTTCAGCATAGTATGCTTCTGGTTGTTTATTCAAAAAGATATCTTGCACACTAATTATGCATTAGTGTGCCAGCTCTGGGGATGCAGTGCTGAGAAGCAGTCCTCACTGTGGTCACTTTCAGGTTGGAAGTTAGAGGGACATGGGTTTGTATCCCTGGTTTAACAGCTTAAGTGACCACTGCTCCACTTACTGGCTGAGGGACATTTTGCAAGCACATCAGTCTCTCTGAAAACCAGTTCTCACACTGGTACATTGGATAAAAACCAAGTGTCTGTGTCATAGACAAAAGAATGAACTGAGAAAATGAATGAAAGGGCCTGGCTCTGGCACATAATAGGTACTCAGAAAATGATGGTTGTTATTGGTAATGACAAGATGAAGACTTCATCTTTGAAGAGGGAGCAGCATAGCCACAGGGAAAATGTACAGAGTCCTGTATGTGCTCACGGTGCTTCAGTGTTAGGAAGGCAGAAGCAATGAAGCCTATGTGAAGAGGGTAAGATCAATGGAGGCTTCAAAGAGGATTGTTTGAGCCTCACCTCGATAGCTGCGTAAAATTTCTCCAAGAGGAGAGAGAGGGAGGTCCAGGCAGAGAGGGAATTGCAAGCAGCATAAGGGTACAGGGTATGAGGCTTGGGTAGGGATGTTGACCTGTGTGCTGAGTGTAGTAGTGTCACGTGGCTAAGAATGGTGGGAGATGGGTGGAAAGACAGCCCCAAAGCCACTGGTCTTGGTTTCTTGAGCAAGACACCGAAAATGAAGTTATGCTGAACATCCTCCATTTGTCCCGCCAGAGTCACCCTTCACTCATCTCCTTCTGTTCCTGACCTAGGGGCTGATCTGTTGTGGACCACATTAGTGAGCTCCCTCATCCTCTGGCTCCCACAAGGGTTTGGCCAATGGGACCCAGGGAAGAAATGAAAAGGGAGAAAACTGGGAATGGGGTATTTATTTTCGTGACCAAGATCACAGCACCTGTCAGATGGCCTTCACACACAGCTCTCTCTCCCCAGGATCACTCATCCCTCCCTCTCCCCTGGCCTCCCACTGATACTAGCACCAAGGTATGAAGCCATCTCTTACTGTGTACAAATAGTCCTTTTATTACCTCTCCCTAAATTACTCAAGTTGAGGTACTAAATGTTCCCTGCCAGGCCCCCAGCTGATATGTAACTTAAATAAGTAATAAAATCATCGTGTTTATGGGGGAAGGCTAGGGCAGAGAGACCATGGCACTCATGCCAAAAGACATGAAGTTCCAAGGCATATAATTTATATAAAGAACAATGATTTGTTCATTCCCTTGAGGCTGCTAGTCTGGAGCCACATGGAGACATGGCCTGGCTCTTGGAGAGTGTCCTCAGCTTGTGTCTAAGTGAGCCCCACTCATGACATGACTGAAGGTGGACACCATAAAATGCTGTTTCCCATCTCAGTGGGGAGACTGACTTCGAGAGGAGGACTTGAAATAAGCTGTCTTGATGTCGAGATTGCTCTTCTTATTAGGATAGCTGCAGAAGAGAGACAAAAGGTGGACGTGGTTGGGGTGACTGATGTGGCTTGTTTTTCTTATAAGGAGCCAACAGTTTCTCTTCTCCAGCTCTGCCCTGCCCCTTCTCCCAGGTATGGAGGAACCATCTCTCTCTCCACTCCTGTCCATCCTGTGCTCTGAGAAGGATACGATGCAACCACTTACTTTTTATGGCTTTCCCCAGGGGGTTTGAATTTTGAGCCTCAACTTTAATTATGTAATGAAAACATATGTTTCCTATTGCAAGAATTTTAGACAGCAGTGAGGAGGAGGGAAAGATGGCGAGAGGATAGGGGGTAGAGAGGGCTAAATCACTTCCACTGAGCAGTAATTACACCAGAGAGAAGACCATTCTCAGAGATCTGAGGCATAGCTGGAAGCATTTCATTCACTAATCATTTAGTATTGACAGCTGTGTATGCAGGGCACTACTGGGCTTTGGGAAAATGTGAAGTGGAGTCCAGGGGGACAGTGCGGGAAGAAGGCTGACACCTGCACACACGTGTGTGAGTAGATAAAGGGCCTGGGAACTTAGAAAACAAAGAGACTAGATTGGGTTGTGGGAACTAGACCATAGAGACACAGTATTTGAACTGGGTCTTGAAAGATGGTAGTCAGGGAAGCAGCAGGGGATTTCTGGAACTCTCTTCCTCACCCTTGCCACCTCCCTTGCCCTGCCCTCAAAGGCAACAAGCGTGCTTCGTTGGGTGTGGAGAAGACTTTCAAATTTTGATGAGTAAGTATTACATAGATAAAATTTAACCAGGATATGCTTCGGGGTGTATGTGGTCTAGGACAAATTACATATTACATAGGCTACCTTCATCATCTGAACCACACCAGCAGTAAATAAATATTTGCTCCTAATTGCAGAATTAATACAAATACTTTTTGATCATAAAATAATTCAAGTATTATCGGCACAACAGAAGTTCCTTTGAAATTACCACCCCCGAATCCATATTTGCTTCTAGAAATATATTGTTCTGTGTGTGGGCCTGTGGTTACATGGTGGCATCTTACTACATGTTCAGTCTACAGTCTGCATTTGTCACACAATATATCTTGGAGTCCATTCTGAGTTGCTTCACAGAGATCCACCCTCACTCTTTCTAACCCTGCCTCCCATTTGTTCCTAGACAGTTTTGGAAACATTTTTCCTAACTCTTCCAGAAATGTTCCTGATGATAAATATCACCTGGAAGTATTCAGGGCCTCACCAAGAGAGTCTGTTTCCACAGGGCTGGGAGGGGCATTGAAGAAGTTACTTTCAACCAATAGACCAGGTGATTTTATTATTCAGCAAGTTTGGAAAGAGTCTCACAACTTATTTAACCATTACTTATCAGAAGACACATAAGTAGTTTGAAGATTTTTTTTCTTAAGATTTTATTTATTTATTTATTTTTAGAGAGAGGGGAAGGGAAGGAGAAAGAGAGGGAGAGAAACACCAATGTGTGGTTGCCTCTCACAGGTCCCCTACTGGGGGCCTGGCCTGCAACCCAGGCATGTGCCCTGACTGGGAGTGGGCCTGGAGACCCCTTGGTTTGCAGGCCGCGCCAACTCTTATCAAAGTCCTGCTCGGAAGAAACTTTACCTGTGAAAAAGGACAGCGGCCTATCCATCCTTTAGTTAATCTTGATTCTATTTGTTCAAAAACCAAGAGCAGTACTTGGTCAATACTATGGTAGAATTGCATTTTATAAGTTATTATTTGCTTTGCATATCTTCCTTTTAAGAAGCACTACAAAAAATCTCTATGCCCAAGTCCAGTACAATGCTTTATTTACATAAGTATTGTTATCTACTTATCTGTCTATCTATACACACACACCCAAACTGAAACCAATAAGAAAAACCCAAACTTAATCATCTACCCTGGAAGTCTTTCCTGGTTATTTTTACCTACTATACATTACATAACCCCAGACCTACTTACTCTTCCCTGAGTGAGTCAGACTTCGTTATGCCTCTGTGCTGCTGCTTCCACCTGGACCCCTTCCCCCACCCACCTCTTGTTAAGCTGAGGAATTCTGACCCAGCCAGAAGACTAACTCAGAATTACTCCAGGTAAACTGAGCTGCTCCCTCCTAACCTTACCACTTCTCACACTGCCTTGCAGTTATTTGCTTTTATGAGTATATCCCCTCCTCTAGATTGTGTGTTTCTCTAAGGCAGAGTGTATGTCTCCTTCATCTTTTTGTCCCTCACTCTGCCTAATAGAAACGTGGAACCTCACATAGCAGTTCCTTAGTAAGTGTTTATTGAACCAATGAAAACATAGCACTAGGTCTTTTTGGTATGAGTGTAACGGGGTGCTGAGCTAGAGGTTCCCCCCAAATGGAGAATACTCCCATAGCTGTCACTTGGGGGGATGAGGGAATCAGAGCAGGGCCATTGAGAGCTAATTTGCACATCTGAAGAACTTGGCCAGTGTTTAAGTGCCTCTACTAGGAGCCAGGAGGATGGGCATGACTCTAACCCTGGTGCCATGTAGCTGGAGGAGCTTCCTGCACCTTGGCGGCTTGGTCATGGCTTCTGCCTCAGGGAGCCACGCTTGCAGCAGAGAAAGGCAGAATAAACCAGACTACTGGCAGGTGTAACCTAGTGTGGGAAGAGTCGGAATGGGATTGCTGAGGAAGACCCTGGCAGGGACTTAAACCCAAATGTGGCAGCCATGCCGGGGCTTTTTACCATGTGGTTTGGGATTCAGTCTGGGAGCAGAGAGGGGGTTCTCTTGACTATGCTGCTTAGAAATCAGGAAAGCAAGATGTAGCAGCCATGTGGAGCTCTCTCTTGGCCCCCTGATTTGAAAGGATGCAGAAGGATTCCCCAGCCCACCATGAGGATGCGGTTTTGGATTAAGAACAAGAGCCTAGCTGAGCTATGGACTTCTATTTTCTTTTCCTGAAATATGGCACCTCTGACTGGCCTGGTCTGGCAAGAGAAGGCAGGACTGTGTGTGTGTATATGTGTGTTTGTGGCTGTTTTAAAGGGAGTTTGAGATTGAACTGCAATGTTCCACCATTACTCTAAATCTGTATAACTTTTGAATAAAGTTTCTTTCCTTTTTACCAAACTCTGGCACTGAGAGCCACAGTTCATATCGGTGGTGGGGAAAATGAACCACAGCGCTACAAGATCGCCAGGGGGGTTTCTGTAATATGAGCAGAGGCAGCTTCTTTCAACCTTCTTCCCTTTCATTGCAGCAACCTGGAGCCCCCAAAATGCCCATGATCGCTCACACTGCCGTAACTTCTGTGCACAGCTGTGACTGCAAACATTTCACCCCCTGGCTTTGGCACCGAGCACGTGCGGCTGGATGTGTGTGGCCAGAGGACACAGCCTACCATGTCTGAGAGTGTCCTGCCTAACTGGGTTGTGAGGTAAGACCGGAGGCTGGACTGGGGAAGATCAAATATACTCTGTTTTTCTTTTGATGGTACCACCTCTTCCTAGGGAAGACCTTAGAAAGCAAGTCATTCCACAAAAGGACAGTTTGTTGAGTTGTTTTTTTTTTTTTAAGATTTTATTTATTTATTTTTAGAGAGGGAGAAAGAGAAGGAGAGAAACATCAATGTGTGGTTGCCCCTCATGTACCCCCCACTGGGGACCTGGTCTGCAACCCAGGCTTGTGCCCTGACTGGTGACCTTCGGTTTGCATGCCAGCATTCAATCCACTGAGCCACACCAGCCAGAGTTCGAGTTTGTTTTTAATGTATTAGAAACAAATGTATTAAATTTCACTAAAATACAGAGATTTTTTTTAGCACCAAAAAATCAGCAAGTACTTTTCATCGCAAGGTGAAGTTGTGTCCTTTGACAAACCAGGGAACGTCTTTGGTTTTTGCCCTGTGTATGAGATAAGTGTTGTAATATGCATTTCAAAAAAGAAAGCAAGTGTAAAAGAAAAAAGAAAGCAAACCAAGGACCCATCACAACCAGTTCAATAGACTGAGGAACAATTGGGTGTAGAAAAGAAGGAAATCATTATAGAGCTTAACAGATGCCCCACGGGTATGGCAAAAACATGATGAAACCAGCAGTTTTGACTGCACCCTGTGGAGGGCATGGGCAGAGATGGGGACAGGGAGGATGGTGCTTGCTGACTGGAAGGGCCCAACTCTTGACTTTGGGTTAAGGCTTCCCAGGAGGCTTTAATCAACTACCATGGAGTTCTATTCAGAGATTTTCTAGTTTTCCATGATGATTTTTAATTTAAGGTTTTTCTCTATTTTTGAGCCTAAGTTTCTGTTTGTGATTGAGTAGGTGCTAAATTTGCCACTTTAATTACCCAGCTAAACAGAAAAGCTCATGAGTAAGACCTGATGCATAAGAGATGTGCTAGCACCATGCAAAGGCTGAGGGGTCCCACACCCAGCAGTGGAAGGAAGACTCACAGAACAGTGAGGAACTGGGTCATCGACCAGCCCCCAGTGACCTGGGCATGGGGATCCATGAGGACCTGCTATAGTATATGCTCTTGAAGAGCTGTGATTCGGTTTCTGCAAAACGTCACCAGACGTCATATTAAACTAGCGTACATTGAATTCCATTATTTTTAATTACTTTTCATTTAAATTTATCTTTATTGTTGCCTAAGTTCTATGTATGTAAGGAGTTAATGCATATATAAATAGTAATATAACATTTAAAAATTATAATAAAAATAGTCTAAGTCAACACTGGATCCCTAAGAGTTTGTGTTTTATTTTGCTTCTCTTTTGAAAGGGGTCTATATCTTGTTGAAGATTGAGGGACGCTGATTTTAAAGTCTTGCTTGTCAGACAACTGGGCATTGGTGTAATTAGAACTCTGATATAAGGGCAGAAGACTCTGGTTGCTAGTCTCCAAGAATGGCCAAGTGACCGGGGTGGTGGGGGGTGGGGAGGAAGGGAGCCTTGGCCATTTGACATTGAGCTTACAGAGACTGTCTAGTAAAGGCCAAAGGGACTTGCACATTAAACTTCATTTAATCCTCACAAACACCATTGTCCTGATTTTACAGGTGGAAACAAATAGCCTCAGAGAGGTTAAGGAAGTTAATTTTGGCATGGCCAGAGCTAAGTGGGATTCCAACCCAAATATGCACAGCTTTAAAAACCAGTTCCACCCTTCCTTTTTAAATTTTTAGTATTTGTTTCTATTCTTGTATCAAAGTTTAAAGAATATAATGGTTCCAGCAGGTTTATAGTTCTCTGCCTCCCTGCCCCCTTTCCCCAGAGGCAAACACCTCCATGTATCAGCTGCTGCGTTTTATATTTACCTGCATGCTTCCATACAGCATGCCCATGCTGATTAACGTCCTGACTGTGCAGTGGTAGGTGCTACCTAGTAACTTTTCACCTTAGAAGACAGGCTTAGCTCTCTTTCTCCCAGCCCTACATTCCACCAAACACACCACTCTTCTCATTCCCCTCCGCACGAAGATTTACATCACATTGACTCTTCACAGCTGAGTCGTTTGTAAACCACCACATTGTATTTGAGGGGCCACAATTTGAATTTGTTACATTTTTGTATATACACACAGTACGCATTTAACAAACATTTGTTTGCCGAGTCAGAATCCGTTTGAGATTAACACACATTCCTAAAGTAAAAGGACTAAAGCACCATCCCAGCCCTCAGGGAGCAGGCAGTTATTAGGGGAGAGAGACAACACAATCTCACTGCAGGGAGATAAGCTTTGGAAATATGCTTCAGTGCACAGAGTTGGAGCACGAGGCTGGGGTTAAAGGGGAGGCGAGGAGTGGTGGCCTCCAGGGGTGAGTGTTGAAAGCTGAGTAGGAGTTAGCCCCACGAAGGTGAGGTGGAGAAGAACCTCTCAGGCCAGTGGTTGCAAACTGGCAGCTGGCTTTTTGGTCAGCATATGTGTTTCAATTATTCATAATTAAATTACTTGCTAACATTTAGAAATTGTGAGATCTCACATAAATATGAAGATTTCTGAGTTCTCTTGAAAAACTAGAAGATCTACAGACCTTGAGCCCACCTCCATCCTGCCTGACCACAGTTGCTGGATGAGGGTCAGGGTGCCCCCTCTGAATGGGACAGCTCACTAGTACTGTAGCTAGCAGAGAGTTCCCTTCCCCTCTCTAGTGGAGGGGCTTGTGGAGCAAAGGAACAACATGGGTTTGTACTGACAGCTGTTGCAGTTGCCCAGGGGTAAAGTTTCTGACACAGAGCTTCTGAAGAAGGGCCAAGTAAACTGACTAAAACTCTTAGTGGGTTTGTAGATGGCCATTTGGTTATATTAAATGGCAATGGAATAATTGTGAGGAATAGAGACAGTAAGAACCATTTCCTCTCTCTCTTTTATTAATTTTTTGCCTCACATGAAAGGGAGTTTCGTTTACCTTAACTTATCTAAGTCCTCAATGTGAAATGTGCATACTTGAAAACAATGATCCTTAAGCTTTGCTTATTTTGAAGATACTGAGGCCCAGGCCACATCCAGGCCAATTATATTATATTAGACTCTACCGAGTGGCTAATTTTGAGAACTAGAGGTCCAGTGTCTGCCTTGCCTCTTACTTCGTCTCCCCAAAGCACTGGTTCATCTCCAATGACTTGCAAGTTGATGGCAGTGAGGTCTTTCAATGTCAATTTGCAGACTGCAGAAAAGGAGCTCCAGCTTAAAGTCCCCAGGTGTTTGTCCCTCTGATTCAGACGAAAGCCCAGTTCTAAACCCCAGGAAGAAACATTTCTGCATGCTGAAGAGACTTGCTGCTTTTGGCACCTAAAGCATTTTTACCCGAGGGTTCTGACAGTTTAAATAATTGGTATGCTATAACTATTCTGGCTGACAGAAGTGTGGTTTAATGCTTGTAAGTTGTAAAAACATGTAACAAACAGGGTTTGAGCTCAAGATATCTGGATTTGAAAAAAAGAAAAGGAGAGAGAGAAATAGAGAAGGGAAGGAAGGAAAGCAGGAAGGATGGAGGGGAGGAAAGAAGAAAAGAAGGGAGGAAGGAAGGAAGGAAGGGAAGGAGGGAGGGAGGAAAGAAAAGCAAATAAGCTAGCTCCCTCGATTTCACTGACTTGTTTAACATTTTAATTAGCTTTCTTCCTTCAGGATAGCAACCTAGTGAACATGGCCACGTTTCCAGATGCCTGGGTTCTTTTGGATGACTGTCTCATATAGAACTCAGTATGCAGAATAACCTGTTTCAGCATAAACTAAAACAATTTTTCATGAGAGTATTTCTGTGAAAAAGAACTGATGAGCAATATCTCTATCTAAATTCAATCTACATTTTTGATCAAAGTACTGAATTCTCTAGTCTCCAAGAGGAAGTATCAGTGAAAATTGTAGCCTCTGCCTTTGTAACAATACTTTTCTGGCCAAGGTACAAATGGATCATTGACTAAAAAGGATGAAGAGTGAATGAATATTTCCTGAACTTTTTTTTCCTCCCAATCATTTCACATCTTGGAGCCAAAGTATCTTTTGTGAGATTTAAAACTGAAAATGTACGAGTTACAAATTCAGCAACTCGAACTTCCTTGCTAAGACAATGTTCGTATGCAACTCATTTCTGGGGCAGATCACACACTTGTTTGATTCTTGAAGAAAATGAGTCAAGATAATGTCTTACATCAGGGAAACTTGGCAGTTGCTGTTCGAAGAACTTCTGGAGCTAATCAGAATGTTGAGTTGTCTTCAGCTTTAAGAATGACTTTGTTTTAACATATGTTAGCTGAAGCAAAAAATAATACAGTGGGAGCAAGGTGTCTATCAGAGTGACTGACAGATTGAAATTCTCTTGAAAAATAGATTATTTTCCCTCAAAGAGAGTAAAGTTTTGGTTTTCAAAGTCAATCAGAAAACTAACAATTTGGACAGGAGAGGAATCAGCTTCTCTTTTTGAGACAGTATATTTCTAATGATTTTTATGGAGACTATAATAAGGATCAAGAAACAAAAGCTTGATATGGACATGTTTTTAGCTAGCAGATTGAAAAGAAATAATGACATGAAATAAAATGGTTTTTTAAAATATAAAGTTCTCATTTCTTTTAAATTGTCTGAAATAAGATTGATAAGTGAGAAAAAATCTGTAACAGTTCAGTTCGCCAATGCTTGCTTATGTTTTTTGTGGTTAAAACTTCATCATAGATATGTTCATATGCATTTTTCGGTAAGATTCAAGTTTATGTAACAATCTTCCAAATATTCAGTGTTTATGACATGAATATATAGTATTAAAAATTAAACTAAATGAAAAAATTTCCTGATACTCAGAAATTTAAAATGTGATAGTTTATCTTAGCAATGCTGCTTTTAAGATTATGGGGCAAACATACTTAAGATACTTTAAATACTTATATTTGTAACAATATTAGCATTTTTTTGATAAGGAAAGGGGAAAAATCCCTTACACACCTGCCTACCTCATAGCCTTTAATTCCCTTCCCATAAAAAGGCATTTCTGGGCTTTAGGCAAAATTAGGTCAGCATGGGAAGACAGCTTCATGTGCAAACAGCACTCTTGCTCATTCCTCCTCTAGGTGTAGAATCTCACCAAGGTGTTCGCTGGAACAGCAGCAGACTTGTTGTTACAGCTTCCATAACATCCTTCCTTAGAGTTGTTGGGGATACTATTTCCTCTCTCATCCCTGAGAGGAGCATGAATTTTCTAAGCAATGATGCTACTACACTCACTTTGCAAAGTTCTTGTCATGTCAAGCCTTAAATCCACCCTCCCTTCTCCAGCTGGTTAACTCCAGGTTCAATTCGGGTGTCATGGACTTTTTTTCAGGGGAGCCACCCCTCCCCTGACAAAGTCTAGTTAGGGCCCTCTCTCCAGGCTCTCCAGACACCAGCATCTAGTTGGTGTCACAGTCTGTACTTCTGTACTTGGCTCTTGTAATTCTTTATTACTCGCCTTTCTCTCCAGACTGTCCATGAAGACTGTCTCGTTCACTGTTGTACTCACAGTGCCTAAAACGGAGCCTAGCAAACAGTAGCACTCAATGAATATTAGTGGAATGAATAATTTAGTGAAAGGTCGGAAAAAGAGTTCTCAGAAGACAGAGGTGTAGCAGACCCATAGATGAGGAAAACCACAGGGAAACCCGGTCAGCAAGGCCCACTGACCACATAGCTCCCCTCCATGGGAAATGGGAAAGAAGACATCAGTGGTCTTCACATTTAGCTTTGGAAGCTACTTCCTTTAAATGTCTCTCCCTTTCATCTCCATTAAAGAGCCTCCCTGGATCTATAATAGACAAGAACATAAAAGCATCATTCTCTTTCTCATCCCATCCTGTTTACTCAGCAACCCCAGTCCCCTCCTTCGCCTCAGCCCACATGTTCTCTATTAATAAAAGTTAGGAAAGGCCAACCTCACCCAGCAGTTCCCCCACTGCTTTCTTTTCTCCTCTGGAAGGCCTCAGCCAACTGCCAGAAGTCCTGAGTGAAAGGCCTTGCGTGCTCTTGGGAGCTTCTGTCTTGGGAGCTTCTGGGGGTGGGTGAAGACAAAGGTGACGCCGGGGCTTCCAGTGTCTCTGAGACCCAAATGACCTCAAGTGTTTTCAAACCACCAAGCAGCTCATTTACAATGTGGTGATAAGCTGTGGTCCGCATTTGGGGAAATTTAGTGGCACATTTTAAGGAGTAAACATATTTACTATAAGTGGAAATAAGGTCAAATTCTGTGCTTTCGGAAAAGTCAGTAAAGCAGGCACACCCTGGTGCCTTCTAAGTGAATTAATGTACTGTATTCCATTTGAGAGTCATTTCTCTCTTCATCTTTAATTCCTGCCCCGAGGAGCCATCTGTACTTGGAGGGTATGTGCACAGGATAACTCACTGTGGACTAAGGACCTTCATGCTCAGCCCTCGATGAATGACCCTTTCATACACTGGGGGCTCCCTCTGATTTTCTGACAAACCAGAATTGAACAGGGCATAGTCATTTCTAACAGCAGAAAGGTTCACACACATGTAAAAACAAAAGGCAATGGATGGATTTTCTACATTTTGTTGTGCTAGTTGAAATGGTAGTTGCTTTTTAACCCATAAATGCCACCCGTTAATCCACAATATAGCATTATTTTCCTGAGGATCTCATGCTTACCTTTGAAAAAGGCAGCTTCACAGTTCAAATATTTTTAGGGCTTTGGGGGCAGGGTTTTACATGAATTTTTCCATCAGTAAAGACAACATTTCAGAGTCCAGAAAGAGTTAACGCCTTCATAAGGTGAATGGTATATTTCCTTCTTGCCAAAGGTTGAGACTCAATGCCCGATTAAAATAAAAAAAACAAAACAGTCAGTTAAATAGCTGGAGTCATGCTGTCCATCAATATGATTGGCAGTCAACTATACCAATCAATGGACTTATTTACATTTGAATCTCTTTCTTACTTGTATAGTCTTTTGGAGACTTTTTTTCTTTTAAGGCTTTTACTTTACTGTTTTCTGTTTATATGTTATATATGCTTATTGTAGAAAAAAATCAGAAAGTATTTTTAAAAAGCATAACAAAGGGAAAAAGCCCACCGTGTTACCACCCAGAGACATACAGAGACCATTAACATAATGGCCTGTTTCCCTGGAGAATTTTTTCAAGCCTACTTTTTTATTCCTGCCTGCCCTGCTTCAGAAATGCTTTTTTTCTTTTTTTCTTTCCCCAGTATTTTTGCCAATAAAAGAGAATTCTTGTCGTGGCCTCATGTGAATGGGAATAAAACTGTCCAGCTGCTGGTTCTCATGTGGCACATAGTAGGCACACAGGAAAGCTTGTTTACTAAAAATGACTGATTATTTCCAGAGACCTATTGAACTAATTCTTGACTAACTAGTGCTATTCATCAGCTAGACCACAGAGATATGAAATTGAATGCAGTCAGAACATCATACTATGAAAATAAATGCTAATAAGTGTGACTTTAATGGTTGCTGAGCAGTTGGGATGAAGAAGCTAAACTAAAGAAGATGCAAATTGCACAATACAATATACAGATGACATATTATAGAATTGTACACCTGAAACCTATATAATTTTATTAACCAATGTCACCCTAAAAAAGTCAATGTTTAGGAAAAAATTGTCATTAAAAAATTAGAATAAAAGAAAAAAAAAAAGACACAAATTACTGAACTGCTCTTTCCTTCCCAAAACATTGTAAAGGTTATAAACTCTGGGAGGCCAGGGAACCCCACGCTATTCTCAAACACTCTCTTATACCTCTGGTTTCTACATTGTATATCACCTAAACTTACCCAAAGTTTCCATTAAGGGCCAAGAAAATAGCCCTTATTTCTGATTTCTAATTTATGCCTCTTCTTTAAGTTCCCACACAAAACCTAGCATTCAATTCTTGCAAGCACCTCCACTGTGTTTCAGCATATCCTTTTCAGATCATTCAGCAGACAGCATCCTACAGCTCTCATTCATAAAGTCCAATTATAAGACAAGAAATGTCAGGAATATACACTTTGAGAGTGGGAGGCAAACAGAACAGTACATTGTGACTTTGTAAGAACAGCCATGCATTTCCTCTGGGCTTGTTTTCAGTTCCTTTGTCAGCTGATTACATGGTCTTTTATAATTTCTCATCTACAGAATGGAGCTATTTGCTTGTGGATTATTTGAAAGACACAGGCTTATGCAAAAGAAAAACGAAATCATCATGAGGTAGAGTGATATTTCTGGCTAGATGTTTTTGCTTTTCTTTCTCTTTTTTTTTTAACATAACTGTGAGAATATAACATAATCGTGACTCTTTAGTGGTATTAAACAAGTAAATATTATATTAATTCAGTCTTAATGCATATATAACGCTACATATGCATTTGTTATTTATATAATTGCATTTATCAATAATTTTTATTTATTTTCATATAAAGAAGAAAAATACTACGTTATATGTATTTTATTTTCAAAGCACACAAGTTTTCAAAGCATATATGTTGTGCTTCTAGTCTTTTTATTCTGGACAGTACTTTACAGTTTACGAAGTGCTTTCATTGTAATACATATGCTATTTAATTCTTGTGACATTCCCCAGATGTAGAACTGGTCAAAGTACTTTGGGCTTTAAATCCTCATTTAAATCTCCCCTTTCATCCGACCCCACAGGTAAGGTTCATCTTCTGTGCCTTACATCTCTTTCCTTGCGTACTTGTTCAGCCCTAGGTCAGGATTACCTTCTTCACGAAACCTTCCCCTAATAAATTAAGTAGAAGTGCTCTCATCTCTTCACTGTGTCCCTTTACGACTCTATAAATTTATTTTTCATGAGAAATTTAAAAAATCTAGTTATTAAAAAAATTATATAGTACATGACTATAATTTTATAAAATTGTTATAAAACTCTCTTAGTCTGGTGAGTCCATAACCACTTAAATAAAAAGTTAAAACAAACAAAAAACTTCTATCCTTCCATGTCAGTGCAGATAGAGGTTCTGGATTCCTTTCAAATATTGTACAGTATTTCATAGCATGAGTATTTTATAACAGCATGTTCGACAGAAGTTTCTCGTCTAGTCCCACGTGGCAACTGAGCACCTGAAATGTGACTAGTAAAACTGAGGAACTTTAAATATTATTAAATTTAAATTTAAATAGCCATATGTAGTGGTGGTTACCATAGTGAACAGTGCAGTTTCATACCTTATATTAAAATCTATTGTTTGTCATTTAGATTGTTTCCAATTCTCTGAATTGTTTCCAATATAAATAAACTGTTATCAACTAAGTAAAGCATGAGAACAAAAGAGAATTTTGCCTTTTTATATGTATTCATTCTTGAGACTTGCATTCATTCTAATGCAGGCTTTTTTGAAGTTCGACAAGAACTTATTGCATAAAGTAGGACAAAGAACATTTACAGTAAAGGCATTTTCTATATGAAAAATGCTTTAAAATCTACAGCAAATAAAAATATCTATATCAGTGTTTATTAAAATAGTGATATATTGATCCTGGCTGGGTAGCTCTTTATCTCAAATCAGTAAATAAGTTTAAAAAAATTTTACATAGTGATATGTTGTAATTAATCCTGTATCTAACAGTGGGAAATTGGCTCCAGTATATGATCCTCTATATATTGAAGGGCAAGGCAGTCATTAGAAATAATGATGAAATTGCAATTTATTGAGATGAAAACAATAGGTTATTGAAATAACAAGTGAAAAAATAGGTTATTATAATACGCATAATAGGCCCCTTTTCCATAAATATATATGCACACATATATACAGGTTTGGTTTAGTGGTCAGTCAGACACCTGGTGAGAACATGATCTTTGAGGTCAGACAGATCCGGGTTTGAATCCAGGCTCTGCCACACATCATCTGTGTGACTGTAGACAAGTCTCTCACTTTCCTGAGCCTGGGTTTCCTCATTGCTAAAATGGGATGATAAGCTTTTTTATTTTGGGGTTGATGTGTTAAGTAACATGTGAAGCACTTAATACACATATTTTTTTAACGAATGGTAGTTGCTGTCTTTCTAAGACTAGTAGGCATAGACATGGAAAGAAATCAGAAATGATACTACAAGATGATATTCCAAGAAATGATATTTTGGTATGTTGAAAGTGGCCATCTCTCAGTTGGAAAGGATGTTGTTGTTAATTGGATGGAAAATCAAAATCTTGAATATGAAAAAGTTCATTGAAAGTATGAATATATGGTGTTGGCTGGTGTGGCTCAGTGGATTGAGTGCCAGCCTGCAAATCAAAGGGTCGCCAGCTTGATTCCCAGTCAGGGCACATGCCTGGGTTGTGGGTCAGGCGCCCAGCAGGGGACATGTGAGAGGCAACCACACATTGATGTTTCCCTCTCTTTCTCTTTCCCTTCCCCTCTCTATAAAAATAAATAAAATCTTTTTAAAAAGTATGAATATATGAAACTAAAAAAAGTAAGTAAACTCTCTATGTAATGTAGAAATATGCCAAGATAATAAATTGCAAAGTATCATACAGTGTGATCCCATTTGTGTTTTAAAGTTTTTTTTTAAACAAAGTATCAAGTTGCTTTTGGTAAGTGACTCAGGATGACTGGCAAAGAGGGGCAGAGAAATCTTTTTAACTTCTATTTTATTGCTTTTGAATCTGCTTTAAGTTTTTACATGATTTATTTAAAATTTTTATTATTTGTTAAAATAATAAGTACTCTCAGATTTTTCTACAAAAGGAAAAATAGAAAGAGGAAGAAAAAAACTGCTTTTCATTCAAGTCTACCTTGCCTAGTCTGAAGACACATGATTTTCAAAGCTATAAGAAGGACGGTAAATTTCTTCAGTAGTAGCAACTTCCCAATTCAGATGAAAACTGTGATAATCCTGCCACTGTACCATATTTCTGTAATGTGTTATTTTCTCTACTAAAATACTTCTAATATTTACTGAGCATTTATTAAAATAAAACCCAGAAAGGTGAGAAAAGGTAACTTTGTTAAGAAAAAGATCTAATCTTTTACTATTTGCTTGTATTAACAAAATTACAGAAAAATGAATATGGCATCTTATTCATGTCTTTCTGGCCTCTCTCCATAAATTTCTATCTTGTCCCTTTAATATAACATTCCACAGACCAAGCTCAATGGACTTAAAGAGATTTTTTATTAACATAAAAGTACTAGGTATTTATTATAGAAAAGAAAAAATAAAAAACGAGATGACCATGGAGACAGTTGTTGACATATTGGAGTGAAATGTGAAATCTCATCAGTATTTTTATATGTATACTATAGTCTCTTCTCTTTTACATGATCTATAATGGCTGTATAGTATTATCTTTCTTGAATTTACATAACTAATCCCCTATTGCTGGACATCTAGATTGTTTCCATCTTCTTGCCTTTGTGATAAACATTTCTATAGTTGGATATTTGTGTACAACAATGACGTTTCCTTGGAATAAATCCCTAATGATGTAATTGTTGAGTCAAAGTTCAAACAGGAATTTAAAATTTTGATGTATCTCAATACATAAGTGTTGAAAAGAATCAGTGAATACTTGCGAGCTTATGGCAAAGGGGAGACATCTGTGGAGGAGGTACCCATAGTCAAGCTCAGAGGTTGAGTTGGTGAATGGGCTAACTAGGGAAGTTCTTAGGACATTTTTGGGGTCAGGAGAGTGAAAAGGGTGGGAGAGTCCTCACATTTTTATAAATACAATGCACTAACTGCTGAAGAAGGAAGGCTTAACCTCCTTATTACAGCCAGCTCCTGGTGCTGCTCTACAGAGTACCTTGTAAAAGAATATTGAAAACACAAAAAAGAACAAATCTTTATCCAGCCTCTCTTCTGCAGTTGTGACTATTCAGAATCTACTTATCTTTCAAGGGGTAACTTAAATCTTACCTTCTTCATGATGCATCCCTGACTCTCAAGGATTTCTTCCTTTATTAATGCATAGCATTTCTCGTCTTCATTCCCATATTCAAGAATCATTTTTGAAACCACTTTCTGAAGCCACTATGCTTGTTTACCACATTAATCTTCACAAATATCATGTGAGCTGGGTATTATCATTCTCTAGGGCACTGAAGCTGAGATAGATTATCAGCTTGTCTCTGTGGTGCAAAGAAGAAGCTAATCTAGAATAAAAACAAGGTCTTTCACTCTCCCCAACTTTGTCTAAATCTATTTTTCCTAAGAGGGAGCTAAAGGCAGAAAGGGAGGTATGCACAAAAGCAGATGGAGAGTGAAAGTAAAAGAAAGAGTGGTGGTTTGGGGGCTCGCTGGGAGGGGGTTCAGTGTGTTCACTGGCAGAGAAGGTCCTCGATGAAGAGGCAGGAGATGGAGCTGGGAAGGAAAGTTGGAACTGGGATCCTCATGAATGCAGAAGCACATAGCACAGCTCTTGGAACACAGTAAAAAAAAAAAATTATTGTTGTTCAACTACAGTTGTCTGCATTTTCTCCCCACCCCTCCACCCCCCCACATCCACCCTCCCCCTTGGTTTTGTCCACAAGTCCTTTATAGTAGTTCCTGAAAACCCCCCTTCCCACTTTCCCCTCCCCACTACCCTCTGGCTATTGTTACATTGTTCTTAACTTCAATGTCTCTGGTTATATTTTGTTTGCTTTTTGTTGTTGTTGATTATGTTCCAGTTAAAGGTGAGATCATATGGTATTTGTCTCTCACCGCCTGGCTTATTTCACTTAGCATAATGGTCTCCAGTGCCATCCATGCTGTCACAAAGGGTATAAGCTCCTTCTTTCTCTCTACTGCATAGAACACAGTAAAATTTAACAGAGGCAGTTGAGTCTTACACTACATTGAAGATTTAAACTGTCTTTGTTCAATGGTATCTTTTTAGCTAGCCTGTGAGCCCTGTGAGGTCAGTGGTTGTTTCCAGGGAGTTGGTCTTCCTGTCTGTAGCATCCAGCACAATGACTGGCATGTGGCAATGGCACATAAGTCTTAGTTGGATAAATCAATTGATTCATAAACATTCTCTTGGGAGGCTGCATAGGCAAAAATGAACCAAAAACAAAGCAAAATCAAAATAGTGCTTTTCAAATCAGATCTGATTTTAAATACCTTTTCTCTAGCTCACAGGTTATATGACTTTGGGTAATTTATGTAACCTCTGTGAAGAGTCTATTCACCTGATGATAATACTCACCTCAAAGTATTATTATGAAGATTAAATAAGATTATAGTTTTGAATTGCTTAGCACAATACTTAACAAATTGTAGGTGTTCAACAAATGTCTGTTTCCTACCTCCACCTTCCCACTATTCAGAATTGTGTAGTAAGAGAGCTTATATGCAGATTTATGGAATGGTTCATTTCTAATATTTGGTTCTATTATCATGGGTCTCAATTTAATATTTAAAAAAGGTTAGCACTGTTTCAAGCATGTATTACAAAGTGTCATATATAGGTTGTCAATACATGAATGAATGAATTGAACTAGATTAATACAGTATGCCCCCTTATTGGTGGTTTTGCTTTCCATGGTTTCAGTTACCCATGGTCAACCATGGTCAAAAAATATTAAATGGAAAATTCCAGACATAAACAATTCATAAGTTTTAAATTGCATGACATTTTGAGTAGTGTGATGAATCTCATGCTGTCCTGTTCCATCCTGCCTAGGATGTTAATCATCCCTTTGTCCAGCATATCCACGCTCTATACACTCCCCGCTCATGAGTCACTTAGTAGCCATCTTGGTTATCAGAACAACTGTCCCAGTATTGCAGTGCTTGTGTTCAAGTGACCCTTAATAATGGTGCCAAAGTGCAAAAGTAGTGATGCTGGCAATTTGGATATGCCAAAGAGAATCTGTAAAGTGCTTCATTTAGGTGAAAAAGTATGTATGTATGGGGAAAAACATTATTTATATATACACATGTATATATGTATACACACACGTGTACATATATGTGCATATATGTACATATATGTGCATGTGTATATAAAAGGTTTGGTACTACCTGTGGTTTCAGGCATCCACTGGGGGTCTTGGAACATATCCTCAGTGGACAAGGGGAAACTACTGTACTCAGAAGTTTGTCAGAGTGTCTGTAGTACTCTCAAAATTGAAGATATAGAAACACCTCAGTCACTACTTGATTTGGTTTGTCTTTAGTTTATTTGAAAGGCCCCTTGAAACCATTAAATATCTTTGGTTTTCACTCTGTCTGCACCCAAGCAAACTTGTGATGACAAAATCATTTTAACTATTTTGATACCAGATAAGAGGATCCTGGAATCAATGAAAAGAAATAACACCCATTAAAAAAAATAGCCTGTTGTGCTCTGGCTGGTGTGGCTCAGTGGACTGAGTGCTGGCCTGTAAACCAAAGGGTCACTGATTGATTCCCAGTCAGGGCACATTCCTGGGTTGTTGGCCAGGTCCCCAGTAGGGGGCGCCTAAGAGGCAACCACAAATTGATGTTTCCTTCTCTTTCTCCCTCCCTTCCCTTCTGTCTAAAAATAAATAAAATCTTTTAAAAAGTAGCCTGTTGTCTCCCAGCTTAAATGTCAGTTTCTTTTTTTTTTTTAACAGCTTAATTGAAATAAAATCACATACCATACAATTCTTCCATTTAAAGTGTGCATTTCAGACTTCCGGCAGAGATGGAGGCATAAGTAAATACACATTGCCTCCTTGCACAACCAAAAGAAGGACAACAACAAATTTAAAAACAAAAAACAACCAGAACTGCCAGAAAATCGAACTGTTTGGAAGTCTGACAACCAAGGAATTAAACATTCATCCAGACCGATAGAAGGGGTGGAGATGGGCAGCTGGGGCAGAGAGGACTCAAGGCAAGATGGCAGCTGGATGACCCAGGATGGGTGAGGCAGAGGCTGGTGGACCGGGTGGTCCCACATTTGTGTGCAGATAACTGGAAGGAATAACTGGGAAGCAAGAAAGATCACGCAACCCAAGGTTCCAGTGTGGGGAAATAAAGCCTCAGAACCTCTGACTGAAAACACCTGTGAGGGTTGAGGTGGCAGGAGAAACTCCTAGCCTCACAGGAGAGCTCTTTGGAGAGGTCCACAGGGTCCTAGAATGTACACAAACCTACCCACCTGGGAATCATCACCAGAAGGGCCCAATTTGCTTGTGGGTAGCAGGGGAAGTGACTAAAAGCCAGCCAAGAGCCGAGCAAACAGCATTGTTTCCTCTCGGAACCCTCCCCAACATACAGCACCACAACAGCAAAGTGGGTTGTCCTGCCCTGGTGAATACATAAGGCTCTGCCTCTTACTATGTAACAGGCATGCCAAAAAATATGAGACAAAAGAATATGGCCCAAATGAAAGAACAGATCAAAGCTCCAGAAAAAATACAACTAAGCAATGAAGAGAGCAAACTTATCAGATGCAAAGTTCAAAACACTGGTAATCAGGATGCTCACAGAAATGGTTGAGTGTGGTTGCAAAATAAAGCAAAAAGTGAAGGCTATGAAAAGTGAAATAAAGGAAAACATACAGGGAACCAACAGTGAAGGGAAGGAAACCAGGACTCAAATTAAAGGTTTGGAGCAGAAGGAAGAAATAAACATTCAACCAGAACAGAATGAAGAAACAAGAATTCAAAAAAATGAGGACAACTTTAAATGTTCCAACATCCAAGTCATAGGGGCTCCAGAAAGATAAGAGTAAGAGCAAGAAATGGAAAACTTATTTGAAAACATAACGAAGGACAACTTCCCTAATCTGGCAAAGGAAATAGACTTCAAGGAAGTCCAGGAAGCTCAGAGAGTCCCAAAGAAGTGGGACCCAAGGAAGCATACATCAGGGCACATCATAATTACATTAGCCAAGATTAAAGAGAAGGAGAGACTCTTATAAGCGAAAAGGAGACAAGAGAATCCTCATCAAGAGAAAAGGAGACAGTTATTTACAAAGGAGTTCCCATAAAACTATCAACTGATTTCTCAAAAGAAACTTTACAGGAAAGAAGGGGCTGGAAAGAAGTATTCAAAGTCATGAAAGGCAAGGACCAACATCCAAGATTACTCTATCCAGTAAAGCTATCATTTAGAATTGGAGGGCAGATAAAGTTCTTCCCAGGTAAGATCAAGTTAAAGGAGTTCATTATCACCAAGCCCTTATTATATGAAATGTTAAATGGACTTATTTAAGAAAAAGAGAAGATCAAAAATATGAACAGTTAAATGGCAACAAGCTCACAGCTATCAACAACTGAACCTAAAAAAGAAAACAAGAACGAACTAAGCAAACAACTGGAACAGGAATAGAATCACAGAAATGGAGATCACATGGAGGTTATTAGTGGGCAGTGGGAGGGGGAAGAATGGGGGAAAAGGTACAGGGAATAAGAAGCATAAGTGGTAGGTACAAAATAGACAAGGGGTGGTTAAGAATAGCATAGGGCTGGAGAACCAAGATGGTGGAGTAGATAGACACACTGCGCCTCCTCGCACAACAAGAACTGACAGAAAATCGAACGGCAAGGGGGTCCGACACCAAGGAAATAAAAAATAAAGATTCATCCAGACTGGTAGGAGGGGAGGAGACGGGCACCGCGGTGGAGAGGACTCGCGTGGCTGTGGTGGGACCGAGACTGGCGGAGAGTGGGACGAACGGCTCAGGCAGTCCGAGCACTAGCAGACCCTGTGGCCCCACATTGGCACACAGATAAACCGAGAGGGCCGGACTCAGAGTGGCGGAGAGCGGGGCAGGCTGAGCAGTGGGTAGCACCCCGAGGCCCCACATTCGTGCAAAGATAAACCGGGCGAACGGCGGGGAACAAAGCAGACCACGCAACCCAGGGCTCCAGCTCAGGGAAATAAAGCCTCAGACCTCTGATTGAAAACGCCCGTGGGGGTTGGGGCAGCAGCAGGAGAGACTCCCAGCCTCATGGGAGAGGTCGTTGGAGAGACCCACAGGGGCCTAGGGTGTGCACAGGACCACCCACTCGGGAACCAGCACCAGAGGGGCCCAGATTGATTGTGGGTAACGGAGTGGAGGATTGAAGTCCGGAGGAGAGTGTGGCGGGCGCCATTGCTCCCTCTCAGCCCCTGCCCCACATACTGCGTCACAGCCCAGCGACCAGCGTTACCCTACCCCAGTGAACACCTAAGGCTCTGCCCCTTAAACTAACAGACGCACAAGACAAAAAAAAAAAAAAATGGCCCAAATGACAGAACACTTCAAAGCTCCAGAAAAAATACAACTAAGCGAGGAAGAGATAGCCAGCCTATCAGATGCACAGTTCAAAACACTGGTTATCAAGATGCTCACAGAATTGGTTGAATCTATTTGAAAACCAGATGAAAAAATGAAGCCTATGCTAAGAGAAACAAAGGAAAATGTACAGGGAACCAATAGTGATGCGAAGGAAACTGGGACTCCAATCAACGGTGTGGACAAGAAGGAAGAAAGAAACATCCAACCAGAAAAGAATGAAGAAACAAGAACTCGGAAAAATGAGGAGAGGCTTAGGAACCTCCCGGACATCTTGAAATGTTCCAACATCCGAATTATAGGGGTGCCAGAAGGAGAAGAGGAAGAACAAAAAATTGAAAACTTATTTAAACAAATAATGAAGGAGAACTTCCCTCATCTGGCAAAGGAAATAGACTTCCGGGAAGTCCAGGAAGCTCAGAGAGTCCCAAAGAAGCTGGACCCAAGGAGGAACACAACAAGGCACATCATAATTACATTACCCAAGATTAAACGCAAGGACCTACATCCAAGATTACTGTATCCAGCAAAGCTATCATTTAGAATGGAAGATAAAGTGCTTCTCAGATAAGGTCAAGTTAAAGAAGTTCATCATCACCAAGCCCTTATTATATGAAATGTTAAAGGGACTTACCTAAGAAAAAGAAGATAAAAAATATCAACAGTAACAATGACAGCAAACTCACAGTTATTAACAACCACACCTAAAACAAAAACAAGAGCAAACTAGGCAAACAACTAGAACAGGAACAGAACCATAGAGATGGAGATCACATGGAGGGTTGTCAATAGGGGAGTGGGAGGGGGAGAGGGGGGGAAAGGTACAGAGAATAAGTAGCATAGATGATAGGTGGAAAATAGACAGGGGGAGGGTAAGAATAGTGTAGGAAATGTAGAAGCCAAAGAACTTATAAGTATGACCCATGGACATGAACTATAGGGGGGAATGTGGGAGGGTGGGGGTGGGCAGGATGGAGTGGAGTGGGGGGGAATGGGACAACTGTAATAGCATAATCAATAAATATATTTTTAAAAAAAGAAAAAAAAAAGAATAGCATAGGAAATGGAGAAGCCAAAGGACTTATATGTATGACCCTTGGACATGAACTAAGAGTAAGGGGAATGAGGGTGGGAGGGGGAGTACAGGGTGGAGGAGAATAAAGGGGAGAAAAAAAATCAACAACTGTGATAGCATAATCAATAAAATATATTCAAAAAATAAAGTGTGCATTTCAGTGGTTTATAATATATTTGCAGGGTTGTGCAACTATATCACCACAATCTAGTTTTAGATTTTTAAAATCATCCCTATGCCTAGTAGCAGTTACTCCCCATCCCTTCTCATCTTCCCAGATCCAGACAAATGCCAATTTACTTTGTGTAGATTTGCCTATTCTTGACATTTCACGTGAATAGAATCATACAGCATGTGTTTTTTTATAACTGGCTTCTTTCATTGAACATCACGTTTTCAAAGTTCATCCATTTTGTAGCGTGTGTCAGTTCTTTATTGCTTTTTATTAATGAAATATTCCATTGTATAATTAACCACCTTTTATTTGCCCATTTATCATTGACAGGCATTTTGGATTGTTTCCACTTGTAGCTATTATGAAGAATATTGGTATGAACATCTGTGTACATGTTTTTATGAGTGTTCATGTCGTATGTCTTTCCCGTTCTCTGGGTACATACTTAGTTCCCATTTAGGTTCACCCTGCAGCAGCATTTGACTTTTTAGTCATTCCTTCCCACTGAAAACATGTTCTCATTCTGACTCTCATGATACTGCATACTTCTCATTTTATTCCCTCCGACCTGAGAACTCCTTTCCAATCTCCTTTGAAGATTCATTCTTCCATTCCTGGCCACTAAATGTTGGCATTTCGTCATAGACCCTTTTCTCACTCTGTACTCTTCCCACCGGCAACCTTATCCCTTCTTATATAAGGCCACAGTTACCACCTCTATGCCAACGACTCCCAGATCTCGGGTCCCATCTCTCTTCTGAGGCCAAACCCATATATCCAAATGCCTACTTGATAACTCTTCTTGGATATCTCAGAGTCACCTTAGTCTTCACGTGTCCAGCCTGACTCATAATCTTCTGGTCCTCTTTCACTCGGTCCTCTTCCCATGTTCTTCTTAAGAAACACGGATTGCTGGAGCCCACATTCGGAATTTCTGGAAATCTTGGAGCCATTCCAGCCCTTCTTTACCAATATACCCCATATCCTACTTATTCCAAGCTTTGTATATTTTGCTTCTAAAATGTTTGCTGAATCCACCTGCCTTTCTTCATCTCCACTGCCATTGGCTCAGGACAAACCACCATCGGTTTTCATCTAGACTCTGGCAGCACCCTCCCAACTGGCATCCGCACATCCTCACCTAGTCCTTTCAACAGTTTTTCATATGTCAGCCAGAGTGATATTTGCACAACACACAATATGTTAACCTCCACCCCAGCCCCACCCTGCCATGTTTAAAACCTTTCAATGACTTCCCACTGTTTTTGAACATAATGTTCAAAACACTACATATGATATTCGGTGCTCAGCAAGTTTGGGCCCCAATGGTTGCTCTAGTCCAGTATCATACTCTTTACCTCTTGTTCTCTAGCCACACCATCATCCTCTAACTTCTTCAGAAGAGCTGCCCCCAGCTATTTGCATGTGTTCTTCCCTATTCCCAGAAACCACCACCTCCTTACAAACCCCTCTCTCTCCTCCCCACCTGGTTAATTCCAATGAATCCTTCTTATCTGAATTCAAATATTTTTCAGAGAAGTAGTTTCTGAAATTAATCTCCTTGTCCCTTCCGCACTCCACTACCCACCTTGGTTAGGCTCTCTGTTTTATTCTCTCTTAGTTCCATATTCCTTTCCCCCCAAACATGTTTATAGTTATGCATGCATTTGTTTGATTATTTAATCAACATCCATTTCTCCATGTAAATAGGTGTTGAACTCGTTTGGCTCCTGTTGCTTGCCTAACAATAAACACAGTACCTAGCCTTAGTAGATAATAAATAAATCTTTGCTGATAATGTTAATAAAGAAAGACCACCAGATTTCTGGCTTGAATAACTGATGGATCATGAGGCCATTAACCAAGTTGAGGAATGTAAGATGAAAAACATCTTATGGCAGCCAGGAAAAGGGAGACCTCAAGCACGAGGGAAGTTGCAGTTGAGGGAGACCCAATGAGCAAGGCCAGCAGGCAGCTGGACTGTGGATGTAGGGCTGTGAAAGGGGTCTGGGATGGGAGCACAGATTCAGAGCATATCATGCTTGATTAAGATCTTGGGAGTGGCTGAGATTGCTCCGCTTAAAAAGAATAGAGGGCAGAAGAGTAAATACTAAAGACACCCGTATTAAGAAACAGGCAAAAGAAGATTTTGAATAAAGTTTGGAATGAAAAATCAAAGATAGGAAAAAAAGACCCATGTCAAATGCTTCAGAGGGAAGCTGTGATTTTGACCATTTGGGTAAGGTGATGAGCATCAGATCTTTACATGTTAAGGAATTTTTGAGTATCCTGTTCTTCCACAGTAATTTCTCACCTAATGGTTTTAGCATCCATTAACAATCTTTAATTGAATCAGTTGTTTTGCTGGGGTTAGCTGAGCGGTGACTTTAAATTTCATCATTCCTTCAAGAAAAATTCCTATCTTTCCTGTTCTGTCCCTTTTAAAAAATTCCCATGTTCCTCTCAGGGAAAAGTTTCTTTGGGCATCTCACTCTTCTACGGACCCACTGAAGGGAATGGAGAATATTCTGGAGTGAGATTTGATAAACCTTTGGAGAGAATAGCCAAAGAGATGAAGGCTACTCCTTTTGGTAAATAATATGATCCCTTCCAGCCTGTACCTCACCTATAAAAAATGCAGAGAGAGATGTGATTTGCACAAGGTTGCACTCATATTCCTTTAGAGCTACTCTGAATACAACCTAATTTCTTCAGACAGCCTTCCAAGACTTTCCAAGTCTGGGTAAAACACCCTTCATAAGTACTCCTAAAGCAGCAGGCTCTTCCCTCTTGCATCACAAAGCACCCAGAATTGTAATGGCCACTTCACTCACCTGAACTTTCACTAGACCTCCGGGTCTTTGACAGCAGGGGCTCTGTCTGTCTAGTCCCATAGTTGTATTTCCAATATGTAATTGAGGGCCTTACTCTAACAGGAGCTCATTTTTTTGGTAGGGAGGGCTAGGTGAATGAACAAGTGAAGGAGACACAGTGAGGACAACTGTATCTGGGGAGGTGCAAGTAGCATTCTGTGGGGGAGCCTGGAGATTGAGGGAGGTTCCCCGGGGGGCTGGATTTTACCAGAAAGGCACAGAGAGCCTTGGAGAGCCTAAGAGCAGTAGAAGCCAAACTTCTAAAGGATTTGTGACTCAAAGATCTCCTTTAATCCTTTTAACAACTTGACGAGATAACTCTATCTTTATTTTACTGCTAAGGAAAGTGGCTTCAGAGAAATTAAGCAACTTCTTCAAGGACACCCAGCTGGGAAGTGAGTGGACTCTAGAATCCTGAATTTCATCCTTTTTCTATCTCAGCCAGCCAGTCGCTCAGACTAGGACCTAAACTACCGTGGTCAGGACTCGGCCAGACTGTCATCACCTGGCTCCCCAGTACTTAGTTCCTTCGGTGAGCCAGAGATAAAAACAGGCATGCTCATTTGCTTCACCTGATGGATGTGCTTGGGGGGCTGCAGCCCATTGTAAAGTTTTTTCAATATTTGCATCTTGCTGCACCATCTCTGAGATCACAAGCTGTAAATAAGGTTGACCTTGCACAAGGTCAGAGGCAGAGGTCTGTGTGGAGCCCTTGCAGGTCCCCATGGGAGGTTCTGTACCAAGGAGAGAGCAAAGACTGTCTCCTCCTCCTGAAACCCTCCACTAAGGTTGCTTAGGATAAGGAGCTACATTTTAGAAATGACAATTACGTGCCAGGCTTTCCATTGTTACTTCACTGGTCTTGGCTTTACCATTTGCTAGTTGTGTGATAACCCTAAGCCTCAGTTTACCTAACTATTAAATAGTGCCCATACCATCTTTCTCACAGGGTGGTGTGAGGATTAACCAAAAAGTACATATAAGGAACTTAGCACGTTAGAAATATTCAGTGCATATTCATTATTATTATTATTTGTGCTTAACCCCTAAAACAACACCCCATGAGAAATTTGTCTTGAGGCAAATGGTATTATTGCTCCCTTTTACGTAGGAGCAAACAGACTCTGAAAACATTGACTAGCTAATAAGGCAAAGCTGCTAGGCTTTAAATTCAAATCTAACTTCAAAGCTGTTATTTATTTACTTTTAATGACTATATTTCATCTCCCTTAAGGAGAACAACAATAATGGGAAGTGCTCAGGGATACTTGATTGGAGGAAATATAATGAAATAACCCTAAATTTTCAGTTCATAACCGCTTGCTTAAATTTCTGAGACTTCTGACAGACTTCCCTGGGCTTTGAATCACCCCATGTGGCCCCCTCCCCACTGCAGGAAGAAAATGGCAGATTCCACACCCTCCTGGATTTGGCCAAAGCCTTTTCTTCAAGACTTTGAAGTAAACCATTATTTTGGCTGTGGGTCTCTGAGAGTATAGCATTAACTATAAATATGTCCCTTATTTTAATATAGGAAGAAGAGGGGAAACACAGTCCAGTTGCTTGTCTAACGCAGCCTAAGTATCTAATCAAGAAAATGTGTGTTTTTGTCAGATAGAGATTCTAGATATTATCATGGTTGCCCTTGTTCTTTATTTTCAGTTTTTCCCTGTCAAACAATTCATCCACCCCCTTTTTTTAAAAAAGCTTTACATGTTAACAAAAACAATAGAAGCAACAATTGTGTAGTCCATTTCTGTTTATGGAAGTGCTTTCATACACATGATTTAATTTGACTTTTACAAAATCTTGTGAGCTATTTATTACCATTTATTTCAGTGGCTATATAATATTTATTTCAGCATTCTCCTATAATGGGCACTTAAATCATTTATAATTTTTCATTATTTGCCATGAAATCTGTGAAGCATACACCATGTTCTCAATAAATGTTGTAAAATGAATGAATGAGCATACTCAAAGAACTTATTTTTAATCCAGGATCACTTACTAAACCTAAATGAAAGTCTCCTTTGCTAACTTAGCTGAAGGCATTTAACATATAAAGAAAATATATGACTTTGAAAAATCAGAGTGACCATATTTTTGATCTTCTCTTAGGAATATAACCTATAATCTAGTAGACAGCTTAGTTTCCCTAAGACTTATAAAATAAGATTTTTTCTCAATTTACCTTTAGATGAATTGACAAAGAAATAGTATTTCCTGTGAGATCACATATAACATGCACAAGGCAAAATATGTATGCATTTAATACAACTAAATTTCAGTTGTATTAAATACAACTAACCTATAAATATGGGCTCAATATGCAAAAATTGTTCCACTTGCAATGGGACCAGTTCATCTCTAGAGAAAGACTGGACTTTTTTTTTTTTTTTATACTCATGTCTAGGGTTTATTAGAGGGAAAATAGACCAAGAGCAACAGGAAAAAGATATGAATCAGGAAGAATTCAGAGAGTTCAGGCACATGCTTTGGAGTACTTCCCCATCTGGGACCACCCACAGCAGGCTTTCTTTCCAGCAACAGACGAGAAGGGCACGTGCAGAATGTCTCTGCCCAGAAGGGCCTGTGTGAGTCTCTGAGTCTGAGGCTTTTATTGCGAAGTGGTCACATAGGTAAATCCTACTACATGACCAGCCATAGCAACTGAAATTCAGGATCCCAACAATGAAACCAGATGCATTATCATCAATGTTGATGTTTGTGCAAAGCAGTCCTGATAATGGCATGGTTCATTGCTCCAGGTGTCTATCACCCATTAACACAGACATTCTGAGAGCCACATTCCCAGAGGTTGGCCAATACTCAGTCATGGTTCCAGGTTCCCTTAAAGACATACAAGGACTAAACAATGAGAGCTGCTGTGTTAATACTTTCTCATCATATGCTTAATCCCCAACAGTCCCCCATTACATGGGGGATTATATAAGTTAACTGAGGTTCTCTAACATACAGTAACCTAACATCTAGTAATTGGTTGAATTGAGATATGAATCTATGTTTAGCTTATGCTCAAATTTTCATTATGTTGTATTGCCTTCTCACTACCAGCTTCTAGGGCCCCTGCTTGTTTACATATCGCTCAATCCCCTGATGTAAGCAAAATCCTTACTTGACTTTTAATCAGTCTGGGCCATTCTCCCAGCCTTCTGGGGGCATATGAAGTTGTCTTACGTTCGTTCAGATCTGACTTTCCCATGACCTCTGCCTCTACTGGTGGTTCTGGTGGGGTCTGTACCCATAAGGTCATCATGAAATTCACAGATGTCACTAAGACTGGATGTGGCTGTGGTTGGGGGACCATGGTGGTGAATCAGAGCAATAAAGTGGCAAAGTTGATTTCTAACAATATTTATATTTATTTAGAAATGCATAACTCCAGAAGCAAAATAATAAACTACCTACCTTTTGCATAAATCAGTATAAACATTGTCTTACTGATTGGTTTCCTCATTTACTGTTTGTGGACTCGATATCGTTATTAGAGATTTATTTAATTTTAATTCAGTGCCTTTTAAAAAGTCCTGAATCCACCTTTTCTATATTCTGATATTTCCTCTGATACATGGGTTAGTTCACGTACAAAGTGCTGTCTCCAGGCTTACATGGTATGCATCTAACATGGGGTAATGGAACACATCAGGGTTTGGAATGATAATAATAATAGCTTATCCTTACGTCGCCCTAGGACAGATTATAATTTACAGGTAGGAGATGGTACTACTTACTTTAAACATATTAACTCATTTAATTGTTAGAACAAGCCATTGACGTAGATACTGTTGTTATCCCTGTGTCACAGGTAGGGAAACTGAGGGAGACAAGGCCATCTAGCTCAAGTGAAGGGTGAAGCTGAGGTTTGCATCCAGGCAGGGCTGCGTTGCAGCCCAAGCTCCCGTCCAGCATCCAGAAAGACCAGACTTACATCCTGCCTCCAGATTTCCTCCTGAATGACCTTGTAAAAGTCTTTCATCCTCTGTGAGCCTCGTTTTCCCATTTGTAAAAGAAATACCAGTGTACAAGTGTTTGTTTTTGAATCCTTTGGATATACACTTCGTAGTGCAGTTCCTGGTCTGCATGGTAAATCTGTTTAACTTATTGTGAAACCACCGAAATGTTGTACATACTGACTGTGCCGTGTTATATTCCCACCAGCAATGTATGAGTTTCAATTTCTCCACATCCTCAACACTTGTTACTTTGTTTTTTTCTTTTTCTTCTTTTTTCTCCCCCTGCCCACCCACACTCTCTCTTTCTTTCAATCATGACCTTCCTAATGTGTGTAAAGTGGTATTTCATTGTGGTTTTGATTTGCATTTCCTTAATGACTAATGAGGGTGAACACTTTTTAATATGCTTGTTTGCCATTTGTATATTCTTCTTTGGAGAAATGTCTGCTTATGTTCTTTACTCATTTCTAGGTTGAATTGTTTGTCATTTTGTTTTTGAGTTGTAAATATTCTTTATATATTCTGGATGGACATATACCACCAGATATATGATTAGCAAATAATTTATCCAATTCTGTGGGTTGTCTTTTCACTCTCTTGGTAGTATTCTTTGAGGCAAAACATTTTTAATTTTGATTCCTATTTTTTTATATGTCATTGAAGATGTTTTTGACTTGTACAAATAAACCCTATTTTTTCATAAGCCTTGTGGTTTCATTGCACAATTTTGCATAGTGTGGTGTTTTTTTAGGGGCACATTTCGCTAGAGCAGACCTGGGAAAAGACCCAGTGGAGGGAAAGCGTGGCTTATCTGAGTAACTGGAAGTGGCTCAGCATTGCGGGGGCACCCACCCTTAAAGAAGCCCTGATTGGAGCTCACCCTCTGTGAGCTCCTACTGTGTGTCAGGCAGTGTTGGAAGCACCTGCCACCCA
Organism: Desmodus rotundus; assembly: GCF_022682495.2. Lineage (NCBI taxonomy): Eukaryota > Metazoa > Chordata > Mammalia > Chiroptera > Phyllostomidae > Desmodus > Desmodus rotundus. The sequence continues at coordinate 41,150,069 of NC_071388.1, forward strand.
TATTAGCTCAGTACATCCTCATGATAACACTAGAGGAAGGTTCTATTTTAAAAAGTGGTATAGATCAGAAATAGAGCTACAAAGATTTGAAGGAAACTTTTCAAGGTCACACTGAAGTAATTGGTAGAGATAGTATCTGAACCCAAGCGGCCCCAGAGTGCCTGTTCTTAACTAGGCCCCAGGACAGAGATTATTTTGTTTCACTTTTCTTTCTTGCCCTTAAGATTATGCTGGTGAGAGAAAAAAATTAAAAGAACAAAAACTGTTCTTCTTTTGCTGTCTCTTTCCATATCATTTGTACTTATTTTTCAATTATGCCTGAAAGAAGTAATTGCTAAATCACATGTATAGGAGAAGAAGCTGCTTAACTTAGTACTTATGAGTCTTATGAAGTAAGCTTCACTTATTAGTTATTAGTTATAAAATTACTTGGTTGGACTGTTATCCACATTTCTAAAGGCTTACTCTTACTCCACACTGTGTGCTCACGGCTAACAACTCTCAGACCCCAAACCGCACTGGTCCCCAGGCCAATACTGAGGTCTCTGGTCCACGCAGGTCTGACAGAGAAGTGGGATCTGAGTTTACAAGGGTAATGAGACTAAACAAGATTTGCTGGGCTAGGCTACCACAGAGAATGGTGCAATTTGTCCAGTTTACCAATTACTATTTTAATTTCTGGTAAAGTGTCCTTTGGACTGCTCCCTCTAGTGCATGGGAGGTCTTATTGTTACAATGAACCAAAAGAAACCCGTTAGAGTTTTCTTTCTCATAAGGCATAATTTTTCTCATAAGGCAAAAATTTCCAGTAACCCCTGCCAGAACAGCTAGTGGCTATCCTGAATTTAGTCCCTAGGTAATTGGACATGTTCCATACATGGACTGGCAGTTTGGCAGGCTTCTCCGTTCAATATTTCTGCCTGCCAAGAGAAAGACAGGCGTGACTCTTTGCTTGCTCATTCTATCCCTCCGCAAGGAAGAAGAAGAAAAAAAAAGACCTCAAACTGTATTAGCACTGGAGGGAAAGAGCTAAAATGCACTTACACAATCCAAGATATACTTGCACAATCTACTGAAGGAAACGCCAGAGTGACATTTGCACCTAATCCTTCCATGAGTTGTGACTAAGACTGCAAACAGCAGAGGAAAAGCACATAGTTGCTTGGTACATGGGGACAAATGAAAGTTACTTGATAGGTAAGGGGAACTTGCAAAAATAACAACACAAATTTTTTACCTCTATTATCCTCAGATAGAAACACAATAATAACCCAATTGGTGGCAGAGCTGGGATGAGAGGTGTAGGGCTTCTCAGGGCTTCAGAGGAGATGGAAGATGAACGGAGGAGGGAGAAGCTGGGGGACAGAGTGTCACAAGGGCTACAAAACCATGTGGACCTAGCAGAATAAGGTTGTGCTTATTTTACACCAGTGACGCTGAGGCTTCTGTACTGGCATCCTGTCACATCTTATATGTGGTATTTCCTTGTTCCTTATTCAGACGAGAAAGGAGGAAGGCAGTGGCCTGTGTGTACCTACACTCAGCTCTGTGAGGAGCAGATGTGAGCATAGCAGCTCGTCATACTGGTGTCCTTATTCTGCCTTTGGCCATTTCAGTTCTGAACTGCCACTGTCTTCTTTTTGCTGTTCTCTTGAATGCCCATGTGCTTTAATGATAGAATGATGGCATTCTGGGGGCAGGCATTAAGATGGCTTTCTTGGTATTTGCCATCAATGTCTGTTAAGATTCTAATATTTGTAAATTTCTTGTGTAAACCCAAGCTAGCTATTACTCACCAAACCTCCCAGGACTCCTTATCTGCCAGTCCAGGTGTACCTGAACATCACCATTTTCTTGATCCTCCCCAATCTGCTCCTCCAAATACAAGTGCTATCATGCTAACCACACCTGCTCCCACCCCCATCTTCCTTACTTGGTTATCCAAGACAGAAACGGCATAGGAGACACCACGACTACTTCCTTTTCTTCATTTCTGACTCCATATCCATGTTCAATCAATCACAGTCTTATCAATTTATTCTTTATATATATATTTTATTAATTGTATTCTTTTTAAGGATTTTATTTATTTATTTAGAGAGAGGGGGAGGACCCTGGCCTGCAATCCAGGAACATGCCTTGACTGGGAATCGAACCAGCAGCTTTTGGCTTTTTGGGATGAAGCTCATCTGAGCCACACCAGTCAGGGCTCAAGCCTATTTTTAGAGCATTGTTTAGTACTAAATGCCTACTAGGTATTCAATGAGTATTCACTGAAAGGAGTGAAATTCACATTTCTCTGTTTTTCCTCATTTCCTTATTTTATGTTTATTCCCTTGTATGAGCCAAGTAAACCAAGGCTCATTTTCATATAATAAGAGCATTTGCTTGTAAGAAATGATGGCAAAGGGGAGAAGCAGATGCAGTGAAAATAATGTGTGTGGGGGGACGTTGGGGGAAGCTGACAGAATAAGCTTCCAGGGAATCTGTGCAACCTTAACAAACTTAGAAATTACCAGAGCCTTCAGTTACTCTGTTATGTTAGTTTTGATTTATTAATAATAATTATTAATACTTATATAGTATTTTACATGTATTTTTCCTTTATTGTCTCATTTGTGCTTCCTAATAGCTATGTAATGTCACTCTCCTTATTTTAGAAATGAGGAAACAGATGAAACACTTTACCCAATGTCACTATGTGAGTTGGCTGAGTATTGTCTGTTAATATCCAGTGCCTTTCCTGTCCCATGATGCTGAAACTTCTTTATAGTTAGGAGCTAGAATGATGAAGACCTCTGTCATTTGGCATGTAGAAAAACCAAAGGCAATGAAAGTGAGTGAATATTATTGTCTTTTCTTTTTTTTTTAATTTTAAAAAAATTTTATTCAGTTACAATTATCTGCGTTTTCTCCCCATCCCTCCACCCAACCCCAGCCAATCCCACCTCCCTCCCCCACCTTTACCCTCCCCCTTGATTTTGTCCTTGTGTCCTTTATAGTAGCTCCTGTAGACCCCTCTCCCCACTATCCCCTCCCCACTCCCTTCTGGCTATTGTTACATTGTTCTTAATTTCAATGTCTCTTGTCTTTTCTTTTTTGACTAGGAAGAACAAATGGAGACCTTAACAGCATGCATTTATAAACTACATAGCACGGTGTTTGATGGTGTTTGGCACACGGACATTGTTTAGCTAATTACCTCTCCATACAAATTTGAGAATACAGTTGACCCTTGAACAACCGAGGTTTGAACTGCATGGGTCCACTTATACACAGAATTTTTTTCAATAAGTACTGTAAGTGTACTTTCCTTATGTTTTTCTTAATAAGATTTTCTTTTCTCTAACTTACTTTACTATAAGAATACAGTACATTATACATATAACATATAAGATATGTGTTAATAAACTTTATTTTATCAGTAAGACTTCTGGTCAACAGTAGACTTTTATAGTTAAATTTTTAGTCAAAAGTTAAACACAGATTTCCAACTACACCAGGGTGAGTGCCCATAACCCTTGAGTTGTGTAAGAGTCAACCGTAATCTTGTTTAACCTACAATAATCTTGCTGAGACTTCTTTTTTTAAATTATATTTTATTGATTACTCTATTACAGTTGTCCCAATTTTTCCCTTTTTGCCCCCCTAAAACCAGCACCCCTTACTCCCCCAGGCAATCCCCACACCAATGTTCATGTCCATGGGTCATGTGTATATGTTCTTTGACTACTTCATTTCCTATACTGTACTTTGTATCTCCATGGCTACTCTGTAACTACCTATTTGTACTTAATATTCTCACCTCTTCAACCATTACCCCACACCAACTCCCATCTGGCAACCACCAAAATGCTCTCTATATACATGATTCTGTCTTTGTTCTTTTTGCTTGTTTAGTTTGTTTTTTAGATTCAATTGTTGATAGATATGTATTTATTGCCATTTTATTGTTCATAGTTTTGATCCTTTTCTTAATTAAGTCCCTTTAACATTTCATATAATAATGGTTTGGTGATGATGAACTCTTTCAGCTTTTTCTTGTCTGGGAAGCACTTTATCTGCCTTCAATTCTTAATGATAGCTTTGCTGGGTAGAGCAATCTCAGCTGTGGGTCCCTGCTTTTCTTGACTTTAAATATTTCTTGCTAATCCCTTCTACCCTGCAAAATTTCTTCTGAGATATCAGCTGACAGTTTTATGGGAACTCCTTTGTAGGTAACTAACTTCTTTTCTCTTGCTGCTTTTAAGATTTTCTCTTTATCTTTAACCTTTCGTATTTTAATCATGATGTGTCTTGGAGTGGGCCTCTTTGCATTCTTCCTGTTTGGGACTCTCTGCTTCCTGGACCTGTCTGTCTATTTCCTGTGCCAAATTATGGAAGTTTTCTTTCATTATTTGTTCAAATAGATTTCCAATTTCTTGCTCTTTTTCTTTTCCTTCTGGCACCCTTATGATGCAAATGTTGGACCTCTTGAAGTTGTCCCAGAGGCTTACACTATCCTCATTTTTCTTGGTTTCTTTTTTCTTCTTGTTGTTCTGATTGATTGTTTTTTTCTTCCTTGTGTTTCAAATCATTGATTTGATTCTTGGCTTCATCCACTCTACTGTTGTTTCCCTGTAAATTGTTCTTTATTTCAATTAGTGTGTTCTTCATTTCGGACTGGATCTTTTTTATGCTGTTGAAGTTCTCACTAAGTTCCTTGAGCATCCTTACACTCAATGTTTTGAACTCTGCATCTGATAGATTGCCTATCTCCATTTCATTTGGCTCTTTTTCTGGAGTTTTGATCTGTTTTTTCATTTGGGCCATGTTTCTTTGTCTCCGTGTTTTGTCAGCCTTCCTGTGTTTGTTTCAATGTATTAGGTAGAGCTCCTATGACTTCTTGTCTTGGTAGCATGGCCTAATGTATGGTAGGTGTCCTGTAGAGTCCAGTGGCATAGCCTCCCCTATCACCCAAGCTGGGTACTCAAGGTGTACCCTTGTGTGGGCTGAGTAGACTCACCTCTTGTAGTTGAGTCTTGATTGCTACTGGCAGGTCAATGGGAGGGATTTCCCCAGGCCAGTCAGCTGCAAGTGGCTGTGACCATTGACCACCAACCTCTGCCCTCTGAGATTCAGCTGTGCAGGGGTAGAGTAGTGGTGCTCTGATGTGGTCTGTATCTGTCCATTGGGTGTGCAGGCTTGGGGTTTCCCAGGTGTTGCAGGCCAAGGTCAGCTCCTACCTGTGTTCTGCCTAGGGCCACCTTGTCTGAGCTATAAAGCAATCTAAGTAGGCTGCTACTTGTGCTGGGTTTGTAGATTCTCAGGGGAAGCCAGGCTGTGAATGTAGGTTGGCTGCTGCTAGTAGATTGGGCCTCAGGCCACTTAGTAAGAGACATGGGGGCTGGTGGCTCACTGAGGCCGGCTGTTCCTTATTTGATAGGATTTAGGAAGTTGTGAAGCATGAGATAAGACCAGCCATTCTTGTGGAAAAGTTATGGTTAACAGTTTGGGTGGCCTCATAAGTTAGATGGTTCAGAATCTCAGGGGGTGTTCAGTTTGGGGCAGTGTTAGCCAGATTAATAGTCACACATATGGCATTTGCCTGCCAGCTCTGTGGCTGTTTGAGGGGAGCGGTTAGAAAAGTGACAATGGCCTTTGTCTGCCTTTCTGTCTGAGAGAAGTCTCTCCCCCAGCTCCTGCCTTGATGAGAAATACTTCAGTTCCTCCCTGTATGTCACTGGTGCCTTTCAAGCTGCTACCCCAGTGCTGGATGGAGCTCAGACAGAGCGAGTCTGAGTAAGTTCATGTGTGAGTTCTTTAAGGGAAACTGCTTGGGACTCCAAAAGTTTCTTCCACCAACTCAATCCCTGCTGGGTTTTGCAGGCAGAAGTTATGGGGACTTATCTTCTTGACACTGGAACTCTGGGCTGGGGGGCCTGGCGTGGGGCTGGGACTCCTTGCTCCCAAGATACCCCTCCCGAATTTTTATCCACCACACATGTGTGTGGAACCAGCCCATTTCTGTTTCTGCCACTCCTACCAGTCTGGATGGATATGGTTTTTACAATTCCATACTTGTCAAACTTCTATTCAACTCTATTTCTGATGGTTCTTAGTGATGGTTTTTGTATATGTTAGTTGTAATTTTGATGTGATTGTACAAAAAGGTGAGCTGTGTTTACTTATGTCACCATCTTTTTTCTTTTTAAAATATATTTTATTGATTATGCAGTTATTACAGTTGTCTCATTTCCCCCCCTTCACTCCCCTCTGCCCTGTGCACCCCCACCCATCCACATTCCCCCCCATTTAGTTCATGTCCATGGGTCATACATATAAGTTCTTTGGCTTCTATATTTCCTATATTATTCTTACCCTCCCTCTGTGTATTTTCTACCTACCATTTGTGCTACTTATTCTCTGTACCTTTCCCACCCTCTCCTCCTCCCACTCCCCTGTTAATAACCCTCCATGTGATCTCCATTTCTGTGGTTCTGTTTCTGTTCCAGTTGTTTGCTTAGTTTGCTTTTGTTTTTGTTTTAGGTGTGGTTGTTAATAACTGTGAGTTTGCTGTCCTTTTACTGTTCATATTTTTGGTCTTCTTTTTCTTAGATAAATCCCTTTAACATTTCATATAGTAAGGGCTTGGTGATGATGAACTCCTTTAACTTGATCTTATCTGAGAAGCACTTTATTTGCCCTTCCATTCTAAATGAAAGCTTTGCTAGATAGGGCAATCTTGGATGTAGGTCCTTGCCTTTCATGACTTGGAATACTTCTTGCCAGCCCCTTCTTGCCTGTAAGGTCTCTTTGGAGAAATCAGCTGACAGTCTTATAGGAACTCCTTTGTAGGTAACTGTGTCCTTTTCTCGTGCTGCTTCTTCTAAGATTCCCTCCTTCTGTTTAATCTTGGGTAATGTAATTATGATGTGCTTTGGTGTGTTCCTCCTTGGGTCCAGCTTCTTCGGGACTCTCTGAGCTTTCTGGACTTCCTGGAAGTCTATTTCCTTTGCCAGATTAGGGAAGTTCTCCTTCATTATTTGTTCAAATAAGTTTTCAATTTTTTGTTCTTCCTCTTCTCCTTCTGGCACCCCTATGATTCAGATACTGGAACATTTCAAGATGTCCTGGAGGTTCCTAAGCCTCTCCTCATTTTTCTGAATTCTTGTTTCTTCATTCTTTTCTGGTTGGATGTTTCTTTCTTCCTTCTTGTCCACACCGTTGATTGAAGTCCCAGTTTCCTGCGCATCACTCTTGGTTCCCTGTACATTTTCCTTTGTTTCTCTTAGCATAGCCTTCATTTTTTCAAGTAATTTGTGACCAAATTCAACCAATTCTGTGAGCTTCCTGATTACCAGTGTTTTGAACTGTGCATCTGATAGGTTGGCTATCTCTTCTTTGCTTAGTTATTTTTTCTGGAGCTTTGATCTGTTCTTCCATTTGGGCCTTTTTTTTTTTTTTGTCTTGGCGTGCCTGTTACGTAAAGGGGCGGAGCCTTAGATGTTCACCAGGGTGGGGCAACCCACAACACTGCGTTGGGACACTGTATGTAGGGGAGGGATCCGTGAGGGAGCTATGGCCCTTGCTCCTCTCTCTGCTGGATTTCAGTCACTCCCCCTGATATGCACAATCAAATTGGGCTCTTCTGGTGCTGATTTCCGGGTGGGTGGGCTTGTGCACACTCTAGGCCCCTGTGGGTCGCTCCAACAACCTCTCCTGTGAGGCTGGGAGTTTCTCCTGCTGCCGCCTCAATCTTCACAGGTGTTTTCAATAAGTGGTTTGAGGCTTTATTTCACCTCACTGGAGCCCTGGGTCTCCAGCCACTGCCTTGCCGTGAGTCCTCTCCGCCTGGTTGCCCGTCTCTGCCCCTCCTACTGGTATGGATGAATGTTTCTTCTTTAACTTCTTGGTTATCAGACTTCCATACAGTTCAATTTTCTGTAAGTTCTGGTTGTATTTTGTTTTTAAATTTGTTGTTGTCCTTCTTTTGGTTGTGCGAGGAGGCACAGTGTGTCTACCTATGCCTCCATGTTGGCCGGAAGTCATGTTACAATCTTGACTGGAAGTTTCTTAGATGTGCCAATCTTGGTGGTACTTTGGTAGGAACTTTGTTATGCCCGTATATCAGTTTGAGGAGAATTGACATCTTTACCATGTTGGTTCTTTTTAATCCATCAGCATGGCACATCTCTCCATTGGGAATATCTTTGATTTTTTTTATTAGTATTGTATAGTTTTTATATACAAATCATATTTTGTTAGATTGACACATAGGCGTTTATTTTTTGGAATGATTGTAAATGGTATTGTATCTTTAATTTTGATGTTTATTTGTTTATTGCTAGTTTAAAGAAATATAATTGATTTTCTGTACTTGACCTTATATGCTGTGATCTTGTTGAACTCTCTTTTTAGTACTAGTAGGGTGTTCCAGGGGACAGACTTTTTGGATATTCTCTGTAGACAGTCATGTTATTTTTCAAATAGGGACAATTTTACCTATTACTTTCTGATTTCTAGGTCTTTTATTTACATTTTTTGACTTTTTGCACTGGATAAAATTTCTAGCACAATGTTGAACAGGTGTGTTGAAAATGTATATCTTTCACTTGTTCTCCATTCTAGAGGAAAAGCATTCAGTTTTTCTCCATTAAGTAAAATGTTATGTGTAGGTTCTTTGTAGAAGTTCCTTATCAAGTTGAGGAAGCTCACCTCTAATTCTATTTTTCTGAAACTTTTTATCAAGCGTGAGTATTTACTTTTGTCAAATTATTTTTCTATATCCATTAATATCATCACGTGATATTTTTATCCTTGAGCATGTTAATATGGTAGATTACATTAATTGATTTTTGAACATTGAACCAGTCTTGCAGGGCTAGAATAAATCCCACTTGGTCATGTGTAGAATTCTTTTTATAGCTAATTTCTATTTGCTAACAGTTTGTTAAAGAATTTGTGTGTATCTATATTAACTAGGGATATTGATCTGCAGGGTGTTTTTTTGGTCTGGTCTTTGTGTAGTTTTGGTATCGGTAATTTTTAAATATATTTTCATTTTCATTCAGTTCAATGTATTTTTTAAATTTTCTTTGAGACTTTCTCTTTGGCTCATGGATTATTTAGAAGTGTATTATGTAGTTTCTAAGCATTTGAAGATTTTCTTGTTATAGTCCTGCTATTGATTTTCAGTTTGATTCCATTTTTGTTGGAGAACACATTTTGTATGGTTTCAGTTCCTTAAAAGGTGTGGATTTTTCTTTTTAAGGCCCAGGATGTGGCCTATCTTGGTATGTGTTCCATGGTATATGAAAAAATATGTATTCTACTGCTGTTGGGTAGAGTGTTGTATAGATGATGATTAGATACTGTTGGCTGATGGTGTTGTTGAGGTCTTTTGTATCTTTGTTGACTTTCATTGTTGAGAGGGGGTGTTATAGTCTCCAACTATAATTGCAAATTTGTCTATTTCATTTTTTGGTTCTATCAGTTTTGCTTCATATATTTTGTAGCTCTGTTGTTTGGTATATATACATTTAGGATTGCTATTGCCTCTTGGTGGATTGACCTTATAATTTTATAACTCTCTGTCTCTAATTTTCCTAACTCTGAAGTCTACTTCATCTGACATCAATATAGTGAATCATGCTTTCTTTTGGTTAATGTTTACATGATATATCTTTAAACCTGCCTATATTATTATATTTGAAATGAATTTCTTGTAGACAGCATATAGGTTATGTTTTTAATTCACTCTGACAATCCATATTTTAATTGGTGTATTTAGACCATTTATATTTAATATAATTATCGATAAGTAATAGAGCTTAAGAATGACATTTTGTATTCTGTTTTCTCTTTTCTTCTTCTGCCTTCCTGTGGGTTATTTGAATATTTTTAGAATTCCAGGTTTATATAACTCGAATGTTTTTAGGGGTATCTCTATTGGCTTTTTAAAATGTTGGCTTTGGTTTTCAGGAGTTTAATTATGATGTTTCTTGGCATGTATTTCTTTGGATTTATTCTGTTTCGAGTGTGCTCAGCTTCTTGAATCTGTAAATGCATTCTTCTTCCCAAATATGGTAAGATTTTAGTCATTATTTCTTTGAGGACTTTTTCAACCCTACCTTTTTTCTCCTCTCCTTCTGGAATTCTGATGATATCAATGTTACATTTCTTAGTATGGTCCCAGAGGTCTTTGAGGGTCTGTCTTTTTTTTGTCCATTTTTTTCCCTGTTATTCAGATTGGGTAATTTTTACTTTTCTTTCTTCCAGTTTCCCAATTCTTTCCTCTGTGACTTCCATTATGCTGTTAAGCCCACCCTATGAGTTTTTAAATTTTAATTTTTGTGTTTTTAGTTCTAAAACCCTTTAGTTTTTTCTGTATCTTTTGCCTATTTGCTCGACCTTTCTAATTTTTCATTTGTTTTAAGCATGCTTGTCATTGTCCATGACACATTTTCACAGTGGCTGCTTTAAAACCTTTGTCAGGTAATTCTAACATTTCAGTCATGTTGGTGTTGGCAGCTATTGATTGTCATGTCTTCATTTGTTTCAAGACATTCCTGGTTCTTTATGTAATTCTTTTAAAACAGGATATTTTCATGTTATGTTTTGAGACTCAGTATATTGTTTAAACATCCTGTTTTTGTTGGCTTTCTCTGACACCTCTCTTGCAGGGGAAAAGGGGGAACCATCTTATTACTGCCAGGTTGAGGTAGAAATTCAGGTTACTCGTGCTGCATTTGTTGACACTTGAGATGAGGATGTTCCTTGTTACTAAGGGGTAGAGAACTCCAGATCTGCAGCTAGTCTGCAGTGACATAACAGAAGGTGGCCTCATTGCTATTGGTCAGTAGTGAAAATCTGATTCTTCATTAGGCTTTCCTAACTCTACCCTGGTGGGGATGTGGAAGAGTATCTTATTACTACAGGTGGGTATGAAAATCCCAGCTCACTACTTGGCCTTCTCTGAGGTCATCCCTGGGAGGGTTGGGGTACCTCCCTACAGTCTCACGAAGATGGAATTCTAGGCTCCCTACTTGGTTTTTGCTGACCTGGGTGGAAATGGCACCATAAAATTCTTTTTTTTTTCTTCTTGTGAAGTTGGCTGGAGTAGAGCAGTTATTGTCTAAAAGTTTTCTGTTTTGCTAGGTGGCCCTTTTCCTGGTTCTTTGGCTAGGGTTTTGTTGTCGTTGTTTTCTGTGTACCTATTGACATTTCTGGGTTGCCAAGCTTCTTCATCTCCAAGTCTGAGATACATGAGGCAAAAGAAAACCCAGGGAATTTACCACTGTGTTTTCCTTTGGGTCCCAAAGTTCCTAACCTTCTCTCTTCATTTTTTAGAGTCTTTTTATGTTTCTTTTTTATCCAACACACAGAGTTTTAATTGTACTTAAGAGAACTAGTAGAAAAAAGTATGCCTATTTTATCTTTCCAGAAGTGGAAAATATATTTTTTTAATGATTAGAGATAGATGTCTATGTTTTTCAATGAGAATAATTTAGTATAAAGGGGGAAAATAACAATATAGAAAGGTAATACAGAAGAGTCCTTGAGTTGGTGAGAGAAAATGAAATTCAGAGGACAAGAAGAAGAGTTGGTTTTCTTAGAGGATCAGGACACTTCTTCTGTTGACACAAGAAGGAAAGTAGATAGGTATATTGCAGACAGGTCTAAGAGTCAGGGTTAACTAAATGAGGGAATTATTCTCCTCTGGACCAGAGGTATTCAATAGAAATTCCTGAGATGATGGGAATGTTCTATATCTGCATTGTCTAGTATGGTGGCCACTGGACACATGTAACTACTTAGCCCTTATAATGTGTCTAATACAATGGAGGGACTGGAATTTTAAGTTAATTTAAATAGCCACATTTACCTGGTGGCTACCATATTGGACAACATAGCTCTAGATGAACTGTGAGGTAAATTCTTTAGCTGATAGTAAAACGGGGAGCTGAGAGTGTGGGAAGAAGTTGAAAGTTTGAGAGTAGATGACAAGATATAAAGGAGTCCTCTTAATTTGAGGTCATGACTGGTCAGCAGAGTTGTGGGATGTTCTCCAGCAGAACTCTGCTGCAGGAAAATCCTATTATAAAAACATTATGACACCAAAGCTGGAAATCCCTTAGTAAGGCAAGCCCCACAAACCACTAGTTTTCAGTTGATGAAACAGATAGTTATGAAAATTTAATAACTGAAGTTACTGACCCAAGGTATTATGACAAACTATCTGGTATAACCATGTCTTTGACATTTTGTTCCCTCAAGACTATACTCTTTTCCTAATTCATGTGTCCCCTCTTGGCCCCTTCTGTTTGAACAATTTCAGGCCACAGACAAATGTTTTAAATATTCTCTGAAATCAGACGTTCTCTGGGACCCAGACTGATCTCTGCAAAAGATGCAATTCCCCAATATTACTCATGTATAAAATGTAAATGGATATTTGCTTTCCTTCATGTTAAACCATTTTCCTTTGGCTTCTTTTGTGCCTATGCAGAGTCCTGATACCTTAACAGCATTGAAAAGCTGCAGCCAGGTGAATTATACAGGAACACAATGCCTAGAAAATGGCAAGACCAGTTCTTCAACTGCTTCTTTATAGTTTCTGAAACATATGCATGACGAGTGATTGTGCTCTTATAATTCCCTGGTATTTTGGACGTTGAGTCTTCCATCCTGACCTGGTCTTGTGGGGAGCCTGTTGCAGTGCAACCTTTGCATGTGCCTGCCTGGACCACTGTGGGTCACCTGGACAGAACCCTTTGCCTCCATGAGAAAGGAGCATAATTGTTTATCTCTTCTATTTTTTTCCTGTGTCTAAAGTTAATTATTAGAGCAATTTTTTGTGCTCTATAATAGACAGACTATTAGTTCTTAATAAAAAAAAAGAGGAAAGGAAAATAAATGAACACTTACTGAGATTCTACCATAGAACAAGTGCTATCACATAAATCATTTATTTACTCAACAAGTAGTATATGCATAATCTGATAAAATGAATGGAGGATTCATAGATAATGACAATGAGGTCCATGCTTAAAAGGAGTTCCTACTTTACTGAGAGAGACAGATAATGTCTAAGGAGAAATAGCAGAAAAAGTAATACTATAATAAAGCTTAACAACGCTGGGAGGTAAATATTTTTATTCTTATTTTACAGATTCAGAAACTGAGGCCACCAGAGAGTAAGTGATGAATTCATGGTCACAGAATTAGTATAAGGATTTCAACTCATACCAAATCACACCAACACATCTCCCCTTAGGAGAAAAATCCTTGTCAGAAAAATTCATTTTAAAATTTATCTCATATAGGCTTAGAATCTAAGATAAAATAAACATATATCATTAAAACTTTTCTTTTTGCTATGCCAGAACATACTAGTAGGAAAATTCATCAGCTTTGACTCAATCAAACTATAGAAGACACAGGAGTTGGAGTCATGTAAAATAATAGCAGGACTGGTTGGACAGAAAGTCATTGAAATTCACTTTTGGCTTCTGGACATTCCAGCCATGTGAACATGGACTTGCCATGTAATGTCTCCTAGACTTGAGATTCCACATTTTTAAGGTAAAGGTAAACAATACCTACTTCACTGGTTGAGGATTATATAAGATATGTCTAGGGGTGTAGTAGACACATTAAATGTCGGATGATTTTGAATCAAGGAATTTCATTGTTCTGGCTATTCCATAAGATTTGATTTTACTTTATTTGGTTTGTTTACTTGTTAAAAAAAATAGTTAAGAGATGGGCAGAAGAATGATGCAATAGGGTGGGGAAAGGAATAAGGAACATTCTCATTGGGAAGGGGAGTATCGATTTGTAATCTGTAACACTAAAGTTTTAGGTTTAGAATTGCAAAGTGAACTCTGCCAGAGGGTGGAGCTCCATGGTGCTTCACATTATGGAACCTGGGAATGACTTCCCAAGGATTTACAGAATTAAGAAATTATAATCAATGTTATCTCTAAGGTCATTTCTAACCAGTGTATCCTATACAGTAATATGAGGCCTTTATGCTTGGAACCACTGGATGAGCTACAGATTGACTTAAATTAGTTGATACAAGGCAATTTTGGTTGAACCAAATTGACCCAGCAAACCACAAAATCATCCTAACAGTGGGGCTGTTTTTGCATTTCACTGGATGCAGTTGGAGCCCCTGTACTGTCTCGTGACATCTCTGGTTCTGTTGCTCCCAAACTAGTGACTCCTTGAATGATAAAGCAACTCTAGAAAGTGCTGAATTGCTGACCCTAGGAAGCCATCCACAGATTACTGCCTCCAGAAAGTGAGATTGCCAGCCCATAACAAAGACACTTTTGGGGTCTTGCTCACAGGCATTTAGGTATGTGAGAATACAAGAGTCTCCACAAAGCCTTAAGGAAGGCCACCAATCTGCTTATATCTAGTCATTTGGGCCCATGTAAGCATGGCCTTGAGTAGAAAAGCATTGAATTCACACTTTCTCCATCCGGGTACTAGAGTGATTTCTGTGCTGGAAAATTTGCATACATAGCAATGCCCTGTTTGGGACCTGACCTCTCCATCCCAGTTGACTATGAAAGGAAGCCAAGGAAGGCAGTGGGGGTGTTAGTGCATTTATTTGCATTTGCCATCTTTATTTGCCTCAGGGACATTAGACTGCAGGCCTCCTTAAGCATGGACTGTTTGTTAAAGTCTGGTGTTGGCTTTTGTGGACTGGTCTAGCCAAGAGTTGTTTTAGCCCAAATGGGGAGATGGGGGTGGGGCTCGGGTGGGGTAAGACATCTGCAGAGCCCAACAACCGTTACCAAGGCCTACCCAGGCTCTGCCTCTACCTGCCAAACAGTAAACAAAGCCCCTGGGAGAACCCCGGGGAGCTGAACACCTTGGTCAAACACTAAGCAAACCACCACCAGGTGTGCTTGCAGAACAGACTCTCCATCAGCGTCCTGTCATGCAGAAAATGTTTATCCAATTTGTCAAGATAATCTTTCCTCAAATAAGCCTTGGACCTACTCCTTGGAACAGCCTGAATTTAGTCGGTATAATGTAACTCTATTTTTTCACCCATTTTTGTTTAATCGCTATGTCAACTTTTTGCTGGCTTTAAACAAACTGAAAGTAATTATATCATTCTTAAGTGAGTAATCTTTTGACTGGGTTAGCTGATTTGTGAGTTACTCTAAAATTCTTCTAAACTGTGCAGTCCTTTTTCAAACACATTTTCTTAGATGTTTCACAAAGTTTGGCTCATTGATGACCCACGGATGTGTTTATTCTGTCACGTTTTGTGGCTACGTTATGACTATGTTACGACATTTGAAAAGCAGCTGAGTGTAGAAATTTGAGAGAGGGAAAAAGGTAACTTCATCCACTAATTTAGGCATTTCTTGGAAATCTTACAGTCATTGTAAATAACTCGCAGTGTCAAGCATGAAGAACGTTTGATTAGTACTTTGAATCATGGTGTAATATTAAAGGCTGGGCTTGAAGCACTTAAAAGCATTCTCTTCTTACATTTCATTCTATAATTTATTTGCTATTTGAAACCCTGTGTGATATTGTTTTGTTTAAAAAACAGAAACACTCAAGGTTACCACATTTTTCTTCGTTCTACTCATTGACATACTCCCAGAGAACTCATGATACATTTAAAAATAGAAAGCTCAGCCATCTGGCTATTTGATGCTTTCTATTTTTGTTTCTCTTTGCATTCACAAACTCTGTTGAGTCTGAAATTTCCTATGTTCTGCCCTATATGTAATTGTGTATATGTACACACATACTTTATCATTTAAACTTAGCCATTATCAATCTGAGTTTGTTTTACAGACCACAAAGTAGCACTTTGGTAGGAGCACTAACCTTATTTAATCTCTGCACTAGAAAATCTGCATTAAATCCTGACTCTGGCGATTGTTATCCAAAGTCTAGGGGATGCCAAATCAAAGGCATTTCTTATTATATATACCCACTCATGTTTACTCAGAAGTTTCATTGATAGAAATATGCTCTTTGCCTTGGTTTGGATGGAAAAGATGGAACCTTTGGACCACGAGGAACTTTAAGGCTCATACCTAATCATACCTAATCATACCTAATCCCCTTTGCTTTTCACGCCTGAGGAAACTGGGATCTAGAGATGGACAGAGATCTGCCCAAGGTCACTTAGCTGTATAATAGCAAATTCTCTTTAGAACCAGGTCTCCTGAGTTTTTCTAATACTCTACCCATTTTTATAAAATCAGACAAGAGCTTTTAAAGATATTTTTATGAGTTTCCAAATGTATCTCTTCATTACATTCATTATACATGTGTCACTTTTGTTATTTATAGATTTGTGTTTATAAGTGAAATTTGAGTGCATTGTTGTGCTTCAATGGCCAAAGAAAGATTTCCTCACCCTTCAGGTTCCAGTGACTTCAAATGTTATCTATCACACACAGAAATAAGCTGGTGAAAAAGGCAGATTCCTCAAGAGAATGAGAAGACAAGTCACAAACTGGGAGATAATATTTGCAAAAGACACGTCTGATAAAGGACTGTTATCCAAAATATACAAGAACTCTTAAAACTCAACAATAAAAAGATGAACAACCTAATAAAAAATGGCAAAAACCCTGAATAGACACCTCACAAAAGAAAACAAACAGATGGTAAGTAAGCATATGAAAAGGTGTTCAGTATCATATGTCATTAGGGAGTTGCAAATGAAAACAAACCTCTATATACACATCAGAATGGCCAAAATTTAAACCAGAAACAACACCCAATTCTGGCAGGGATGTGGAGCAGCAGGAACTCTAATTCACTGCTAATAGGAATGGAAAATGGAACAACCACCTTGGAAGACAGTTTGGCAGTTTTTTACAAAACTAAACATACTCTTACCATACAATTCAGCAATTATGCTCCTTTGTATCTACCCAAGTGAGTTGAAAACTTACCTGCTCACAAAACCTACTCATGGATATTTAGAGTAGCTTTATTTATAATTCAAAACCTAGAAGCAACCAAAATGCCCTTTAATCGGTAAATAAATAAACTGTGGTACATACACACAATGGAATATTATTGAGCACTAAAACATGAGCTATAAAGCCACAAAAAGACATGGAGGAATCTTAACCATGTATTTTTAAGTGAAGGAAGCCAATCCGAAGAGGTTACATACTGCACGATTCCAACTATATGGCATTCTGGAAAAGGTACAACTGTGGAAACGGTAAAAAGATCAGTGGTTACCAAGGGTTGGAGGGGAGGGAGAGATGAATAGGCAGAACACAGAGGATTATGGGGGGCAGTGAAATTATTCTGTATGAAAACATAGTGTGGATACAGGTCATAATACATTTGTCCAAATCCATAGAATGTACCACACCAAGAATAAAGCCTATGTAAACTGTGGACTTCAGATAGTAATGAAGAGTCAGGTAGGTGTATCTGTTGTACCAAATGAACTGCTGTGGCGGAAGATGTTGATAGTGGGGCAGGTAGTGAGTACGTGGGATCAGGGGGTATTTGGGAACACTTTGCTTAATTTGCTGTGAACCTTAAAACTATTTTAAAATATGTAGTTCATCAACTAAAAAAGGCAGGTTCCTGCCCTGCTCTACCTCACTGCTCTACATCACCTTTCCACCCTATCCCCACCCTAACCTCTAACCTTGTTCAATACTCCTCCTCCCCAAATGCTGATTTAGCTCTTCTGAAGTGAGGACCTGGAATCTGCATTTTCAGCAATTCCGAGGAGGGACAGGAAACTGCACGTTCAGAAACCCTGGTCTCCATCCTCTAGCCTGCTGAAGATGTGGCTCATCTATGAAGGAGACACTGTTTATTGAGTCTGAAGACAATGCGTGCTTGCAGTATGCATTTGCTAACCAGCGGCCTCTGGAAGTAACCCTATTTTGCAATTAAGGTAGTTAAGCTAGAGATCAAACTGTTCTGGAAGGAGGCTGCATGTTGGGCAGGGCGGTGGTGTGGTTATTTCCTTTCTACTAGAGGTGAGGATTTGTGGGAGGTGGGAGGGAGAGGTGTGGGTGGAGCTTTTCCAACAATCAGACTGTTCAGCCTGCCCTGGTTGGCTGCACCAGCTGGCCTTTGCTTTCCTGTCCTATGATAAGAGAACAAAGCCTCCAACTGAAGAATTGCCTGCTGGGGGTGTGTAAAAGCAAAGTATTCCTCAAAGAGTTTGGTCCTAATCAGAGGCTGAGAAGTTCTCTCAGACAACTGCAGGCAATGCTCCACAATACTCCACGTTAGGTGGCATTATAGTCCCTGTTTACAGATGCAGAAACTAATGCACAGAGGGGTTCAGAAATCTGCCCAAGGTCACAGGAATCCTCACCTGTGTTTGGACCCCCAACAGGCTTCACTTTCCTTTTGGTCCTTGGGTCAGACTGCTCTACCTCAGCAGCATTATATGATTCATAAGGAAGGAAAGGGGACTGACATTGGTCAAATATAGGCCATGTGCCAGGGACTTTCTACTCGTGACCTTATTTAATTCTCACAGCAACCTAGGTGAAAAGTTGCAGAGCTGGTGAGAAGTGGACTTCTTCTGATTCCAAGTCTGCATAGTGCTGGGAAAATGTGTGTGATTGATCTAATGCAAACTCTCCTCCCCTACTAGAGAAAAAGGACAAACACATCACTAGTGTTCTTAACTCAGAGTGCACTGATGGCCTTCAGAAGTCTGTGGATGACTTTAAATTGTACTAAAATATGATGGGGAGCAGGATCTTGGCATCATCTTAAAGTGTCTCCTCATGGGCTGTTCTGGTTGCAAATGAGAATAAAGCACACCAGAAATACAGTGGAGATACTGGGCAACACCCTTCCTGGGTGGTCAAAATGAACTTCACCCATGAGCAACAGGCAGACACACCCAGTGAAAGACACAGCATCCCATACGTGGTTTGCCGGCCCAAAATGTAAAGTCTGAATCTAATCACGAAGGAACCTGAGAGGAACAAAAAATGAAGAGTGTTCTATTTATTTAGGAAAAAAAGATGAGAGATTTTTTTAATGTCATTATCAAAATAAGACAGTCTGTGGAAATGTTCCCGATTAAAGGACGCTGAGACATGACAATTAAATGCAACACCTGGCCCTAGACTGCATACTGTACTGGAGAAAAAATCAAGGCTGTAAAAGATGATGTTAGATCAATTGACAAAATAGGAATAGGAACGGTGGATTCGATAAAAATATACAAATTTATGATGTTGATAATAATAGTATGATTTATAAAAGAATATCCCCATTCTTTTTTTTACATCATCTGTATATTATATTGTGTGTTCAGCACCCCAAGTCAAGTCCCCTTCCATCACCATTTATCCCTCCATACCCTTATATTCCTCCTCCTACCCCCTAGACAGTATCCTTATTCTTAGGAAATGGACACTGAAGTCTTTAGGGGTAAATGGCTTTGATTATGTGACTAACTCTCAAATTGTTCAGGAAAAATTATATAATTTCAAATACACACATCCATACAGAATGAGAATGAACAAGCTGGAGGGAGCAAATGTAAAACAAATGCTGTCAACTGGTGAATTTGGGTAAAAGATATATGGATGTGCCTTGTACTATTTATTTTTCTCAACTTTTTGGAAGTTTGAAATTATTATCAAACAAGAAGTTAAAATATTGTACATAAATATTTGTCTGGATAGGTGCACAACATTTTCACAAGAAGAAGGTCCATAAGTTACCTTAGTTTCTCATGAGTCTGTGACAGAAAAAAGTGGCCCCAACGCAGCATCTTGATTTGTGAAGAACAGTTTATCCTCCACTGGAAAGAAGACTGTGCTTTCAGAGGAAGAAGCCTGTTATTGTCAACTTGTGGATTCCAATTTTTGGCTATTCACATCTGCTTTTCACCTTAACAACCCAGAGGTATGGAGTAATTAGTCTGCCGTGTTTGGTTGACCTCTACTCTTGGTTCATTGAGCATTAATTGAGAAATTGCTATGTAGCATATATTATGCCACAGATATACAAAGATAAACCAGATGTAATTATTAGTGATTCTTTGTTCTTTAAATGCATCCTCTGATTTTAGTTAGAAAGTGCTGATGTCCCAAACAGGTGTGAACACTGTGATTACATAAGAGAATATCTTAGGATGAGAGATGCTAGGCAAGCTTCCCAGGAGGAGAGTCATTTAAGCTGGAATTTTCAGGATTAGGGGTTCTGCAGAGGTAGAGTGTGTTTGTGTGTGTGTGTGTGTGTGTGTGTGTGTATAAAGTGGGCAAAATGTGCAGATGGGTGAGTTTGTGCTGCTTTGGGAGGATTCCCCCACTGAGTTGGGGTACCTGAAATATATTAGAGAGAACTTGGAGGTAAGGTTGGTCATAAAGAACACAGAAGGTTTGGCTAAGGAGTTTGGATTTAATTTACTAGGAAATAGGGTGACACTGGATTTTTGAGCTGATAAATGATGTGGAATGATGCTTTGGGAAGCTCGACTGGTATTGATGTGGAGGTGAGACTGGATGCAGGGAGGAGGCAGAAAGGGGAAATGGGGCTTGACTCTTCTGCTCCCCTCTGGGCTCTGAGGCACCTGAAGTATGGGCAGAGTGCAGGAAGGCAGGCAGCCATGGTTCCCAAGGAAGACGGAGGGAGGGATGCAGGTTCTCACCAAAGACAGGATGTGTAGAGGTGAGGGCTAAGTGGACATCGGAAAAATCCTCTTCAGCCTGGAAATCAAAGCAGGCTGGCTCTTGGGCAGAGGGATGGATCTGTGCCACCTCTGTGAGCACACCTGGCAGAGGACAGGGACATTTAAGAGGGGATATGTGAAGGCAGTGCCCACCCTGGGCACTGGGTGACATCACAGCAGCCCTAGAGTAAGTCTCTGTTTGAAGGATTCTTAAGGCGGCCAAAATCTGAGGGCCCACAGAGCCAACCCTTTTGGTGTCAGCTGTCACTATCCCCTAATTATTCATGAACGCTTCCACATGGCACACCTATGACCTTGTTTCTTTGCCATGGAAGGAAAAATACAGCTGCAACCATCCAGGAGAAAGACAACTGCCAACTCACCTGATGCATCCAGGCCTTTTATTTGGAGAAACGTTTAATGAGTGTTGAATCTCTACTCTCACCTCTTAGTTTTCCGAGAGTAGGGGTGGATGGGAGTAGCTAACACTTCCCCTGACACACAGGCCCTGCATCAGTTCCCACTTCTCCTACTGTGAAGGAAGGGCGCATCAGCCCACCCTGGGCCCTTCTGCCACTGACCATAAGGAATTTCTTCTGAGTCAGAATTTTAGAACTGAAATAGACTTTAGAGGTCATTTACTTTAATTCTGTCCTTATACAAATGATGAACTGAAGGTCCCTAAAAGTTGGGTGACTTGTACAAGGTCGTCTGGACAGGGCAAAGTACAACCAGAATCCAGATCTGGCTCCCTGTCCAGGGTTAACCAGTAGCAGGCCCACAGAAAGTTTCTTATGAATTCTCAGAGCTTATCTTCTTTTCCTGGAACTTTTTACAAAGGGGCAGCAGATTCCTGGGGAAGACTGACCATGACGTTGCCCCAGTGGGAATGGGGAACGAGTCGGGGTACACTGTGTAAGTGTGATGACATGGCTCGAATCTCCAGAAGCCTTCAAGGAAATGGAAGGATCTGATATTTTACAAGACCTGAGGCAGGTGTCTTGTTTGTTCTCAGGATCTTTCCAGAGCAAACCATAATGTATCCTGAAAGAGAAGAGAAAATCGCAAAGTTCTAAGCAGATTAGATAGTTGAGATTAGCTTTTTGTGATCTTGCAATATTTTCATTTATTCCCAAATCATATAGCACTGAGCATGTTGAGCAATCAGGAGAAAATCGCTTGCAAACAGAGTCTAAGTACTGATAAGAATCCTAAAGGTAAACAATGAATTCCTACTAATGGCTAAGTCACTAAGGTAAGATCCAGTCTAAATACACACCCTTAGTTAAATAGGGTTTCATTAGCTCAGGTTACAGTGGCTCAAGGAAAATTTTCCTTTATGCTTGTCAAGTGAAATTAATTATATATCATCCATCAATCATTCCTGCCACAGAAGTTGTATGGGAATATTAAGGATTTCACAGCAGCTTCCCCACTGGGCCCCTGCCCCTTCTCCCCACCCCACCGGCAGCACTCTAGGGCATATTTTGGTGCCCATAGTTGAAGCTCCTGGGATTTTCTGGGAAGTAACAACTACGGTTTTTACTGATAACCTGTAAAAGTTTCCTTTTTCAAATTTTGATATTTGGTGTGTGCTTCAAGTTACTGGCAAATATTTGACTTTGCAGAGTGTATCTCAGACTGCACAGCAAATTAGATTCTTGCAAGTTTCTATAATAATCTTGTTTTCATTGGACAAGTAATACAGATCGTTGAAAAACATTTAAAGATAGAGAAAATAATTTTAAAAATATAATATATCCTCATCATCACATTAAACCATTATTAGAATTTAAATGTATTTCCTTCCATTTCTTTTTCTTTTTTTTCTCCCTATTACAAAAACAATGCATTGTAGTACAGAAAATTCAGAAAATATGGATGAGAAAAAAAGACCATGAAAACCAGCTATTAACTCTTTATCCTGCCGTAATCAAGCTTCCTAGTTGTTTTAATATTTGTGTATTTTATTTTGCTTAGTTCTGATTATATTGCAAGGCTGCTTTTCCACTAATCTTGTGAAAAAGCATATGTAAATTAAAAAATCTATTTCTTGTCAAAGCAGTGCATATACATACTTAAAAAACAAATACCACACAGTCATTTCATTGATAGTTTAGGAGTCTCTATCTAGTAGATGCTTAATAAGTATTCTATTACAGAGATAATTTGATTTTATTGTCTTTAATATTTAAGGTTCTCATCCTGCCTTTCTTTTCCTTATAGTATTTTATTCATCACAAACTTATAGTTAGTAGGCATATTTCTGGTCCAGGTACTAGGTTAAGATAAAAATGCATTTATTTTAATTTTTTAAAAGAATTTATTAATTTTTTAAGAAAGATGGGAAAGGAAGGAGAAAGAGAAGGAGAGAAACATTGATGTGTGAGAGATATATTGACCGGTTGCCTCTCACATGCCCCCAATCAGGAACCTGGCCTGCAACCTAGGTATGTGCCCTGACAGGGAGTCGAACTGGCGACCCTTTGGTTTGCAGTCCGGTGCTCAATCCACTGAGCCACACCAGCCAGGACATGTTTATTTTTTAAAAGTACTGAATATCTAATATGTCCCAAACAGTACTTTATGCTTTTTGGATGCAGAAATCACCAAACTAGACAAAAATCTCTGCCTTCTCAAGGTTTAAGTTTTGGTGGAGATGAATAAGACATAGTCCTTGCTGAGATCAAAATATAGCATCTTTAGGAAATGAGTAGCAAAAATTTGAATCCATATTTACTGTATTAAGACAAAAGATTTTTTTCCTGAGAGTTTGGGCCAGAAATGTGTGTGTGCATTATACACAGCAAAAATACGATAATCCTTGTGAATATCTACTCTATTAATGAATATTCAAGGTGATTGGAACACACAGTGAACAAGATATGATCCCTTCTCCTCAAAGGGCTTAGAGTTTAGTATCTCTAAGAGGGTATTTTGGGGGCTTGGGGAATTGGCATCCTCAAATGAATGTAGTGATACTTGTCCTGCTGCCCCATTGGATGAGTGTGAAATCAAGTGAAATGAATCTGCAGGTGCTTTGAAAGCTGTAAAGTGAGATACCTGGTGGTGTTAGTGGTCTTAGCAGTGGAGATTCCTGCAACATATCTCAGAAAAAGAGACAATAGTACCTAAGAGTGATTGTTAACAGCCAGGTGGTCAAATTATCTACTGGGGTGGGTTTTCTCAGTCCAGGAGACGTTTTTTACTGGTGGGCAAAGACATGACTGAATTAAGAATTTTATCCTTTCTTCCCTGGCTGGTGTGGTTCAGTGGATAGAGCGCTGGCCTGTGGAGACTTTGCCAGTTCGATTTCTAGTCAGGACTTGCACATGCCTGGGTTGTGGGCAAGGTCTCCAGCTGGGGGCGTGCGAGAGTCAACCGATCAATGTTTCTCTCACACAGTGAGGCTTCTCTCCCTCTCTTTCTCGCTCCTTTCCTCTCTCTCTAAAAGTAAATAAATAAAATCTTTAAAAAAAAAAGAATTTATCCTTCCCAAATGGTGATGGAAGGAAACTTGACTTGGGGTAGTAAACACTCAATACAATACCTAGATGGTGTATTTTAGAACTGTATACCTGAAACCTATATTTTATTAACTAATGCCACCCCAATAGATTCAATTAAAAAAAATAAAAGTCCTGGAATGAAGAAAAAAATTCCTTCCCAGAAGTAAAATTGTTAAGTAAATAGGCTTTATGATAAAAACAATGATGTTTTAGTAGCACTTAATGTGTCATCCCACTAATTCTCACAATAGCTATGTTTTTAAAAAACTCTGCTCTCTCATTTTTTCCCTAATTCAGTGGTTCTCAAACTTTGGTTAGTACCAGAATCCCCAATGAATATGATAAACATGCCAGGGCCAGGTCCTGTTCTTCATGCTCTTCATTAGCTTTCTAGGTCAGTCTATATACACCAACATTGAGAATTAGTAACATGTAGTTTACTTACAACAGGACAGTTTTCAGAACTGAAAAATACCTTGGAAAGCATCCTGTGGCTGCCTCTTTACAAGAAAGAGGACGGTTTAGCTATGTTAAGTGGCTTGTCCAGGGTTCCTCAGCCAGCCAGCGTCTGAGCCATCACCCAAATACAAGCCTTTGGACTGGATTGGCCAATGTACCGTGCCCGTCTTCCTGCTGTGGGTCTGCTAGGAGGAGTGCCCTTGTGACTGTTGAGTGTTGGTGGCACACAGCCACCAGCTCTTGTGTTAGGAGCAAGTGTGACTTCCCAGAGAAAAGCCACCCTTCAGAGTTTCTAGCACGGCCTTACCTAACCACAAAAGTACTTATTCTGTCTGATAACAATGTATTCTATGTAATGGCCCCCAAGATAAGCCCTTAGAGCACTATAAAATTTCCAGTGGAACACTGGGGAATTTTCAAATTCATCTTTCCAAACTAGGACATTATCATTTCCTGTCGAAAAGCATTTCTCCAGCCATCAAGATCTTTTGCTTCTTTAGTGTCCTGCCTGAAACTAATTTTCCTGGGTTCATTCTGAGGCTGATGCCTGGATTCTGACTAATAGCCCCACAATTGGAATCGATGGACTGTCCATGATACAGCGGCAAGATGGCACTTGTTAATATGCTGCCTCTGTTTTTATTTTGCCCAGGATACAGAAGGGGTAAGTTGTGAAGTGCGTTCCTGTTTTATGAAAATACGCAGTTGCTCTTGTAAAATTTTTGGCCTCCTGGGGCCCCAGCAATAAGAATATTCCTGAAATGTCCACCATGGGCACTTACTCCTTAAAGTGAGTTGATTGGTGTCAGTTAAAAGAGATTCCATAGGGAATAAGGAGTTAATATCTGCTGTGGTGAAACGGTAGAGAAGGATTTGATAAGAAAAATAGGGTTTGTATATAGCAGAATATTATATGTCATTAAAAATGTGTGAAAGCTATGTTGCTTGGTAGTAAAAAGATACAAAACAGCGTGTATTGCTTATTTGTTTATGCATGTGTGGATTAATATTATTTATCCATCCACTTCTCAACTTCTCATCCCGCAGTCTGAAAGTTAGTCAGGTGTCAGACGTGACACATACCACATTGCTAACAATGGTTATTTTTGGCGGGTGGGGGTATATGGAGGATTTAGTCTCTATAGTACACTGTTTATATTTGTTCATTGCATTACAACTTGTAATCAGGTGAAAACAATACTAGTTAAGCATGTGTTTTTCTTAAAGAATGATTTTTAAATGTTTTTTAAAGAAGATCATTTCTCCGGTTCAGGTTTTACCCCCAGGCAATGCTGCAGAGGTTTTATCCTCCTTCAGCCTTCTCCCGAAGACAATCGTATGAGAGCAGCCAGACTCTCGGAATCTTGGGAAGGCCACAAACAGGTGAAGTCAGCCCGAGGCAGTTAGGGGTAATTCAACGCAAATTATTAGACTGGTTTGAGGAGAACATTCCGGACCAGAGGTTTCTGGTTTCAGGGAGAAGTTAATATCAATGGGAATGCAGATTTCTGGTGAGGAGGTGACAAAGGTTTAGTACTGAAGGACAGGAGGGAAAGCAGCCTGGGGGCTGGGAACCCAATCATCTACCCTTGAACTCCCTGCCTCCAAACTCTTCACCTTTCAGCCTGCTAGTGTGAACTTGACACTTCTCTGTTGGGCTGGCTTGGCTCTTATCAGGTCCTGCTTACTTTGTGTCTCACTGTGTGTGTGCTATGCCTCCCTCACCAGACAGCAAACACACTGAAGGCAGGGCTAATCACATTTAGATGTACACAATTATTATATTGCCAAGCACTTGGGACTGAGTCTTCCCAGAATAGGTGCCTAATAAATACTTAACTGGTTGTGTCACTTCCTTGCTCAATTTCTTTTGTTTCCTCATTTCCCACAATTTCCTGGTATCAGGTTCCAAGTAGCTTCCCAGTTTTTTCTTGCTTTGTCACCCTAGATTAGCCCTGTGCTCTCGAGAAGTGTGACCTGTGACGGAGCCAATCCTCAAATATAGTCAAGATCCTCCCTGCACACCAGAGCCTGACTCATCATTGCCTTCAGAATAAAATCCAAGTGTTCACTTCAATGCCTTTTCTTGAATTTCTGCAGTGCTAACAAGGAACGTGCTGGAGTGATTAATCACATGGCCTCCAGCTTCCCTACTGGGAACTTGACTTGGGGTAAATTACTCACCCTCGGAAATGAGAATAAGAATGCCTACCTGTAGGTTGTTAAGGACTAATTAATTTAGCATAGTTTGGGGGCATGGGCTAAATGCTGGATATTGTTAAATTATTATTGATTTAATGTATTTATGTTAATTGTCTGTCTCTCTTCCACCACCCAAGGTATTTGAGTTTGCCATATGTTGAACCAGGAGAAATAACACTGTTGGCTCCATGGGGGTAGGAATTGGGGAAGAATAACCTACAGTAAATGAACCTTGTAATTCTTAAAAATGAAGTTGGAATTAAAGAGTGAAGGGCTTTGAATACCTTGCTAAAGGTTTTAAGTTTATGGTAAACTTTGAGGAGTAATGATATGTTTTAAACAAGACCCTTTAGATAACTTCCCAATCTCCCTGACCCATCAGGTAATTTTCTTCTAATTTTTCCCAATACAGGATGATGAGGAGGATTATTATTATGAAAAATAGTCACCATTTATTAAATACCTATTTTGTGCCCTCCTCTATATTAAGTGCTTTCCATTTTCATCTATTAACTCACCCATTCACTTACTCATTCAACAAACGTTGGCTGAGCACTGCCTGGAAGCCAGGCACTGAGCAGGCTTTTGTGGACACTGGTAAATGAGACCGATGAGGGTCTTCCTTCATGAAACTTTCACACCAGTGGGGATTCAGACAATAGACAAGGTAGCATATACATATTGTGCTGAGTGTTATGAAAGACAGAGCTTGGCACACTGTTATCTATTGTTATGATCAGGACCTGATCCTAACTCATTTTTCCATCTGGTTTTCCATGACATACTCACCGACACCATGTCCTCCAGGTCTAATGAACTTCTTTCTGGACTTTTCTATCTTTATGTCTCTGCTGACACAGTTCCCTCTAACAAAATATGCTACTGTGCATTGTTGCCTTTTGAAGTTCCTATGCATCCTTTGCCTTACTGTAAAACAAAATTGATTTTAGACTGTAATAAAAAATAAAAAGCATTTATTTAACCAAAAAGGAGCTGTAGCTGGGGAGACACAGATTCAGGTAGCAATGTAAATTGTGTTCACTGAGACAAAGGGGAGGTCACCTTTTATAGCAAAAGTTTCTGCACAGGTACTCTATCAGGTCCATTTTATGTAAATGAGGTATCCAAATTGTGCAGTTCTGATTGGACCAGTCAGGTCTCAGAAGTAATTAGGTACAGTCAATGAACTATAGAAATACAAAACCATGGTTTCCCTGCAGTGATTGACTCAAGGTATAACCAAGCAGGGCATAGTGCAGGAGGCTGAGAACTCAGTCTGAAGTTCTTTCAGGTATAGAGAGTAAGTGAGAAGCCTCTGTCAGCCAATGGCTGCTAGGCTTTTATTATTCATAAAATGTGAACACTTGGTTGACCTAAAGGGAGTCCATCTCAGCAGATAAATTTCTTCTTGGAGGTTTTCATCAAATGAATCTCTCTTCTCAGGGTCCACAGCACATTTCGAAAGCACTTCTTCCAGAGCCTTTTTAGTCCTCCCATTTGGAATCAGCTACTCCTTCCTCCACGTGGCAGGTTTCATGTTCGGACCTCACTTCCAGCATTTACCTCACCCCACCTGCATATTTAATACGATAGTTGTACGTATTGGTTATTTGTTTTCCTTCTCTAGCAGACAATCAGATGCTTATTTCCCACCGCAGTTTCTTGCATCTCTTGCCTGTATTAAAACAACTATTTCAGAGTAGCCAGACTTGCTCTTCTACATCTCTTTTCCAAGCCAGGGACCCTGAATCGTCCTCCCCTTTCTCTCCAGCTGATCCTGTCCATGAGTCTGAGTACATAACTGCGAAATGCTGCTGACAGAGTAATCCTTCTAAAAGGCAATTCTGAAGATTTCACTGCCCTACTTAAAACTTGTCAATGGTTCGTACAGTGAAGATAAAATCCAAATCTTATGGCACACAATACACGTGCCCTTTTATAACCCAGGCCAGCTTTATCTTTCCCTCTCTGCCTTCGACTGGGCCCCGACTGTACCCAGCTACTCGCCAACCATCTCTTCAGCCTCCATTCAGCAGTGTCCTCCTCTGGAAATTCTCTTCTAACTCCTGCCAATCTTCCAGGTCTCAATTTAGATGGTAGCCCCTCCAGAAAGTGATCCTGGGTTTCTCTTAGGTGTTTTATGTGCCCATTAGGACCTAATACTTACTCTTGCCCAAGGTGCTGTCATTTCTTATTATAATCACATGTTTAATCATCTGTCTTCACTGCTAGACTATAAACTCTATGAAGGAAGCACCCTTGCTATTGTTTTCTAGTGTCTACTTAGTTTTTGATGTACAGTAGAACCTGAATAAATACATATCAAATGAGCTCTCTTTGTATCTCCCAAAGTCCTCCCCCAACTTTTAGATGTTTTTAAAACAATATGCACATATAATATGAAGGCAGGTTTATTATAAAAGCAATTCAAATTAAACAGAATAAATAGTCTGTTTAATGCAAATATAGGTTTCCTTTTATCATACCCCTAATCTTTTCTCTCTCTAATTCTATTCTCATGACTGGGCTGTTAACCGTTTAATGTACATCTTTTCATTTCTTTATATTGCACACACGTGCACACATACATGATATAGCCCCTGCTCCCAAACCCACATGGAGTTCTTTTGTAAACAGAAATGGGATATTATAGGTGGTATAGTACCACCTATAATTTAATTTATTTAATTAAATACCTTTATTTAATATTTGACATTTTCTTATTCCCTATGAAATTCATACCTACTACCTCATTCTTTTAATTTTAAATTTATTTATTTATTTATTTATTTATTTTAGAGAGGGGAAGGGAGGGAGAAAGAGAGGGAGAGAAACATCAATGTGTGGTTGCCTCTTGCACGTCCCCTACTGGGGACCTGGCCTGAAGCCCAGGTATCTGCTCTGACTGGGAATCCAACTGGCAACCCTTTGGTTTGCAGGCTGGTGCTCAACCCACTGAGCCACACCAGCCAGGGTGCTATTCTTTTAATAGCTAGATGTATTCCATAGTAAAGTTGTATCATGGTTGACTTATTAATTTCCCATTGGTAGACTTTGTATGTTCATCTTGTGCTCACACACAACAGTGTAGTTGTAGGACAGGTTCCTAGAAGTGGAATTGTTGGCTCATAGAATGTATACATCTTAAAATTTCTTTAGTTCTTAGCTTAGTGGGAGGATTACAAATTCTCAAAATGTTTAATTTGTCAACCTGGCCCCTGGCAAAACTGTGAGAAGGCACAAATTTATCTCTACATCACTTTTGACCCATTTAGAATTGTACCCTTTTGCTCCCGCCTTCTTCCTATCCCTTTGATCCCACCTAGATGCACCCTACCTGCCTTGTGTGACTGATAAACCTTGTGATTTCTCATAGCAGAACATTGCTTCCCTATGTGTTCACCACCCTCTACATATTTTCTGTTTCAGTTAATGGGGCCACCATCTAGTCAAAGAAATAGGACTTATGACCTAGATAACTGGGTTTTCTTAGACTCCTCCCTCTTCTAAACTATCCTCAGGCAAGTACCAAATCCTTTTATTCTCCTCCAGATTCATTTGGGATCTAGCCTTGCTCCTGACCATCATCTCAGCTAGAGTTCTATCCATGGCCTTTGTCTTCAAGGTGCCAGCTACCGCCAGAATAATTTTCCTAAACTTTTAATCTATTTTGATTTATCTTCTGCTTATAATTTTTCAGAGGTTTCTTCAGGACAAGCCCAAGCCCCTTAATATTCTGAGGACCTCTCATTGGCTCTAACCTACTGTTGAGCCTCATCCCCAGGAAAAATTTCTCCCTATACCCGTATCTCCAGCCCCATTGGTGCCTCAGCTGGTATTATTGGGTTGGCCAAAAAGTCCATTTAGTTTTTTCCATAAAATAAAAGATGCATTTTTCATTTTCACCAATAACTTTACTGATTTGGATATTTTGAATATGTTGGCTATCTCCTGCCATTAGCTGCTAGTGGGTAGAGGCCAGGGGTGCTGCTAAACATCTTCCAATGCATAAGACAGACTCACAGC
The DNA here is from genome assembly GCF_022682495.2 of Desmodus rotundus. Lineage (NCBI taxonomy): Eukaryota > Metazoa > Chordata > Mammalia > Chiroptera > Phyllostomidae > Desmodus > Desmodus rotundus. The sequence goes on from NC_071388.1 coordinate 41,180,921, forward strand.
AAAGAATTATTTGGCCAAAATGTCAATAGTACTAAGAAACTTCACAAAACACTTTTGACATGTTTGATCAGTCACAGTACCGTCTCTATACACTGCACAAATCTTATTTTTGTATTTCAGTTGCATTTTTACCTTTCTTGAAATAATAAAGCATAATATGCCAAATATGTTGCATATTTTCTTCCATCTTCAGTGTTAAAGTGGTTGCACAAAAATTCACCAATTCTGATAAGTTTTTAAAAATGCATATTGATATGACAGCTGTCACAATAAAATCTAACAAAGTTGTTTCCAATGAAGTTAAAGATAATTAAATGCTATCAGAGCCATTGTACAGAAAAGCCTAAATGAACTTTTTGGCCAACCCAATATATATCTGTGCTGTTGTTTCCTGAAAGGCACCATAACCCCTCTTTATATTTTCTGCTTCCACTGACTAGAATGTCCTCCCCTCTGATCCACCTTTGCTTCCCTAACTCCCACTCATCACTAGGCCTCGGCTGAGATGACACCTCTTCCATGGCTCATGTTGGCTTAGGTGCGTGTTCCAGTGTTCCTACCCTGTGCTGAACAACCTCGTGCTGGCCATTCACATTGCTGGTCTCACTTGGGGTGTAATTGCTCGTTTACTGTCAGTTCCTGTTGGAATGTAAGTCCTTTGAGGGAGGGAATCACCATGTTCCTTGCTCAGTAGCCCATGTCTGGCACAGTTCTTGTCACAATACAAGTTTGTGGGTTTGAGTGAAGGGACAAATGAATGATTGAGTGAATGAGGTGTTTTCTGGCAGCCTATGCACTTTCACTCAGACCTATTCATCATCATAGCATCAGTTCTCATCTTAAAAGTGTGTTGTATGCCAGGCTTAGAGCTTTGTGTGTATTACGTAATTTAATCCATACCATCATTGTGAAGCAGGTCTTATTAGCACCATTTAATGAGAATGCTGAGATGCAGAGAAGTTAAGCTACTTGCCCTAAGTCACGAAGCCAGGGAGGGGCAAAGATGGTCTATAAATTTGTCTGGCCCCAGGGTTTGTGCCCTAAGCTAGCTCATCTGCCTGCAGACTCTGACTCTGCTGGTTCCAGTTGGTCCTGACTGGGAGGGAGGGCTTGCTGACTGCGACGGATCAGCCTTCTGTCTGGTGGAGATTTCTTGGTTCTGCAAACTGTGCAGAGTAGGTACTTGCTGCCTTCTCGTTCAGAGTAGGGGCCACAGAAGTGTTTTTGATTCTTGGGCTAGGATAAATATCCAGAATACATAGTTTTAAAAATATTTGATAATGCTTTATTCTGAAATAATTTCAACTTACAGAAAAGTTGCAAGTATCATACAAACAATCCCCATATGCCCTTCACTCGGACTCATCAACTTAATATTTTGCTATATTTGTTTTGTTTCTTTCTCTTAAAAAAAGGGTGTTTCTTCTGAACCATTCAAGAACAAGTTCCAGCCATTTATACCTAAACTTCAGTGTGTGTCTCCTACGAACAAAAGCATCTTCTTACATAACCACGGTCATTATCAAAGTCAGGGAATTTAACGTTTATTAAACACTCTTACTGATACTCAGATTTCAAAAACTATGTCAATAATGCACTTTAGAGAATTTGTTCCCAATACAGGGTCTAGTTTAGTGCATTTTCTTGTCATGTCTTGTTTTTTTAAAGCCCTGAAACTTTGCCTGAACCCTGTGAGTATAGCCCCTTGAATCAAGTTCAGGGGTGACCATGTACTTCTTGTGAACTGAGACACCAGACCAAGAGTTCTAGACTGGGACCCTTGCTTTTGACTTTGAAAAGTCTGCAGGACCTCAGTTTCTTCTCCTATCAGTGGGGAAAGGGGGAGTTGGACATAAGCATGTCCAAAATCCTCTCCAGCCCCTTATAAAGCACCAAAATAAATAAACAACACATTAGTTTTAAAAGGTTTTTTTTTTTCTTTAAAAAAGATTTAGGTGGGAAGAAAACTGCCTCCTTCAGAATCTGTCAGTTCTGAAAGCTTGCTAAATGATTTTATTTTCTGGATGTTTTACTTCTATGATGTTCCTTTTTCTTTGCCATTATCTTCTGCAAATGCTGGGCTGACAGTCTTTTTCATCTTAGAAGTATTTTGAACGTAATATGACTGTTTATTTAATGTCTCATGCACTTCAGAAGATAATGACCAGAAGTAGGGACTGTTTACCTATTTTTTTCAAGCACCATCGCTTACTCAGCTCCAGACTTTCCAGAGAACCTACATTAGTTTGTCTTTATTTTGTCAGCTGAAGTTAGATTAGCACTTGTGGGCTTTTAGTCTCTCTCTTCTGAAATCTGATGTGAGTTTATGTCAGTCAGATTTCTTGGCGTTTACCTTTTAACTTCCACAAGTTTCACTGCCCAGATACAAGTACTCTGCCAGGAAATCCATCAGGTGGTGGCAAAGTTGTAAAATAGTGAAGATGACTTTTTTAAATAATTTTTATTTTTTCCTCTGTGCTACCCTTAACTACTTATTTCAAAGAGTTAGTGGAAGATTTTAAGGTGGCGAGTATTTGTTCTTTCAAAAGTTGTTTTCCCTGTTGCAATTGCACATAGATGAAAGTATCTGCCACAGTGAGCTTTTGCTGAGCACCTGCTTTGCTGAGGAACTGCGCTGGTGCAGGGCGCTGGGGTTGGGGCACTGTGTTAGATGGTCCCCAAACAAGCCCAAAGGAAAGAAGGTGTTCTGCTAGAGGCACTGACATGGTACACTCCAGTACAAATTAGGTAGTGATCAGCTCTGCCAAGAGGGGTGACATGAGGCTATTCTTCTATGTTCACTAGCTTTAAAACCTTACACTTTGCTCTGTAGATAATTTGTGAGTTACTCCCAAAGGGATGTTTCTACTTCATCTTCCCATTTCACAAAGAGCTACTGAACTTTGAGTTCTTTGAAGGAAGCATCTGGGCATCTAGTAGGTCCACAGTAAATAAATCAGCAGTTGCATTGATATTAATAGCCATCTAAGAGGAACTGCTCCCTTTAGTGTTGTCAAGGAATAGAGCTCATTCCTCTGGCAGCTAGACATGAAATATACTTTGAGAATGGACCTACCGTGATGGAATGTAGGGTATCCCCAAAGGCAATGAACCTTTTGAATTGGGAGAAAACCAGGAATTTCTAGAGTAGGCAAGGCTGATCCAGCTCACAAGTGAGTCTGAAGTGAGTCTGTGTGAGACAGGAGACCTTGTGGATAGAGGGGAGGAATATCTCAGGCCAGAGGCTCCTTCTATAAGGTAAGGGTTTCCAGGGGGTTCCAGGCAAGTTGAAAAACCTTCTGCTGTTAATTCTGGGGTGGAAAAAAATCTTGTTTAGCTTGTGGGCTAGCAACTATTTTTTATTTATCTCTGTGGACCTGTGTGTTTTCCACATTTTCTACGCCACAGAACTTGTCCTGCTGTGGAAACTAAGACATAAAAACTTAAAAAACGAAACCAAAAAACTTCGATAAGGTTGGAATGATGGGTCAAAACCACAATGTTCTGTGCTCTGGGTAGATGTGGCAACAAGTCTGAAAATGAGGAATATTTTTGTTGACCGGGAGCTCAGTGTGAATCAGCAGCGTGCTCAGGCTGCTGCTCAATGCTGGTGTCCTCCAGGGTGCTGACAACACGGCATTAAGACCTGTGGCCTAGCATCCTGAGAAAATAGTCAGAAATGAATCCACAGATTTATCAACAAAGATGTTCCCTGGCATCTTTGTTTGTCTTACTTATGAGTGAAAAATGGAAGTAAATTACATGTTCAACAATAGGGGCTCAGAAGTAAATCAAGATTTAGTATGAAGCTGTGAAAATTTATCTGAAGGATAATTAGTAATATCGTAAGCATTTCTTATATTAATCAGTTACATTAAAAAACAAAAGCAGGAGGCTTTTGTCTAGAAAAGTTTCCTCTAAATGGCAGCAAGAAAGGAGAACTAACAGATGTATAGTGTTCTGAGCAAGCGAGCGTGCCTTAGTCTGTTCAGGCTGCTATTACAAAATAACACAGACTGGGTGGCTTAGAAAGAACAAAATTTCTTTCTCACAGGTCTGAAGGCTGGGAAGTCCAGGATCATGGTGCCAACATAGTCGAGTGAGGGCCTTCTTCTGGGTCACAGACTGTGCATTGTATCCTCATGGGGTGGAGGGAGCTAGGGATCTCCCTGGAGCCTTTTTGATAAGGCACTAACCCTGTTCAGGAGAGATCCACCCTCGTGATTTAAGTACCTCCCACAGGCTCCACTTACTAATAACAACATCTTTGGGGATTAGGATTTCAATAAATGAATTTTGGGGGAATTCAAATGTTCAGACTACAGCAGAGAGGATATTAGGTTTATTTTTATATAGCACAAGAAGACCTCAATGCATATTATAGATGGCAGTTACAATCCAAAATAAGGGTGGGAGCCCTGGCTGGGTAATTTAGTTGGTTAGAGCATTGTCCCAATATGGCAATGAATGCATAAATAAGTAGAACAAATCAATGTTGTACTCTCTCTCTCTCTCTCTCTCTTATTCTCTCTCTTATTTCCTCCTTAAATCAGTGAATAAAAATTTAAAAACTAAGGGTAGGCTTTTTTTGGTTTTACTTTATTTTAATCTTTAGTTACGACATTGTAATAACAGTGAAAAAAATTTTAAAGAGAAAAAAATTAGCCCCAATAGATTACTTTTAATGCATTAGCTATTAAATAATCTTGTTCTCTCTGGTACTTGTCAATTTGCACAAACCCTTTCTGAGTTGCAGTTATTGTAAAGTGCACAAATGTTTGGTAGCCACGTGCGCCTGAGTACTACCCCATGGCACAGACACCACTGACTCATGCCCCTCCCCCGGAAGCAGCCTCAGTCTTTTTTACCATATTTCTCTGAGAATCCACAAACGATCATAATAAAAGTAGCCAACACTGTGCCAGGCGTTATTCCAAAGATTTATTTATATCACCTCATGTGAGTTTGTTTTAACAGTCTTGTAAATGTGATAGTATTATCCTCATTTTACAGACAGATGAAGATTTGGTGTGGGAGTTAAAACTCTTCAGTCATCTTACTACAGACTTTATTAAACATTATTTAAAAAATAATGACATTATTCATTTCTATTTTGCTCCATAATTTTCTAAATTATATGTGCAATGATTATGTAAGAAATAAAAATCTTTATTATAATGAAGACTGAATAAAACTGGAATGAGGAATGTTTCATTACTTGTTCTCAAGCAAGGCTGATGGGTATTAGATGGGTGGGGGTTATACCTGGGGTATGGAGTTAATAAAGTTTCAGCTTAGATTCCTTCCAACTTTTAATATGATGATTCTGTGAGTTGGAGTAAGGTCTGTGATCGCCCTCATAGATCTTAAAACAGTCTTCTGCTAACAAACAAGTTGTCTTCTCTTGGGCTAAGTGCATTTGCAAGCAGATGGTGGGAATTCTTTTAACTGAGGATAATGCTTTAAAAATAAGGCATAATTCTTAGGATAAGGAATTGTGACACATACTCACATTAAGAAGAAAATGACAAAGAGGATTCTTTTCCAAAAAAAGGCTTTGAAGTGGATGAAGTAGAAAAAACACCTGAGGGCATTTATCACCCAATGAAATGGGATGCAGTGATAAGGAGACTCACAGAAAGGCATGGAACAAGAAAAAAGGGAAGTTGAGGCCTCTGAAGAAGCCCACAACCAACCCTAATAGGCTCATGTAGTCATCACATCTTTGATTCAGTTTAGATTTAATTGGTCTGGGCATCAGATTTTTAAAAGTTTCCCGGGTGATTCTACTGTACAGACAAGTCTGAGAGCCACTGTCTTCTTCACAGAGAGATTCGTGTCTTTTAGTTTGTTTTAAATTTCAGGTCTGTAGTCATTCCCACTGAGACGTTTTAATGTGTAATTATCTTCATCCTCCATGAGGACTTTCTAAAAATGCCTCAAAGGTCATCTGTTAATTGCTGGGTAGAGTGTTCTAAAAATGTCAATAAGATTGAGTTGGTTGGTAGTATTGTTCAAGTCTTCTATGGCTTTTCTGGTTTTCTGTTTATTGGCTGTATCAACTACTATTTGAGGAATGTTGAAATTGCCAATTATATGGATTTGTTTTTCTTTTTATTTATTGTAGAGAGAGGGAAAGGGAGGGAGAAAGAGAGAAAGAGAAACACTGATGTGCAAGAGAAACCTTGATGGTCTGCCTCTCGCACATCCACAACTGGGAACCTGGCCTGCAACCCAGTCATGTGCCCTGACTGGGAATCAAACTGGAGACCTTTTGGTTTGCAGGCTGGTGCTCAATCCACTGAGTCCTACCAGCCAGGGTTGGATTTGTTTTTCCTTTCACTTTTGTAAGTTTTTGCTTCATGAACTTTGACATTTTGCTATTGTGTACATTGTTATTTTGCTATTGTCAGTATTGTAATGTTTTCTTGATGAATTGGTATTAAACTATTGTAAAATGTCTCTATCTCTGGTAATATTTCTTGTTCTGAAATCTGCTCTGTCTGGTATTAATATAGACATTTGTTGACCAAATGTAAGGGAAGCAGGAGGCTTCACTGGAATTAAATGACAAAATTTTATTCAAGGGCCTAAAGATTTACAAAGACGAAAACACTAACAGGTAACATTCAGAGTATTCTAAAGAGAAAACAAAAATTGGCAGTTTTTATAGTAAAAAGTACATTCTTGAGACGAATCAGATCTGCATTCTTAGCTTGTGGATTGGTCTTAGATGGTAACCTCCCAGATGTCTGGTGGTCTGGACGTGTGAACACTCTTTCCTAATTCTTCAGAGGGTAACCTATAGGATTTATACGTATCTCTAGGAAATGCACGACTGAAAAGTTCAAAAGCTTAAGTCCTTGGCTAGTTAAAGCTAAATAAAATCTATTCCTCACGTTTCAGCCCCTTCTTATTTTTCTGTTTGCTTGGTTTTTCGGTGAGCCCATTTTGTTTCTTCACTCTTTCCTCACATTCTGGCTTTCTTAGGTTTTTAAAGAATCTTTTTCCATACTTTTACTTCTAGCCTATCAGTGTCTATGCCTTTAAAGTACATTTTAACGGCATCTAAGTGAAAATTTAAAGCCAAGCTGAATGTCCAATCATAGAAAAAGAAGAAAACAAACTGTGGGTATACTACATACATAAGGAAATATTATATAACCATTTCATTATATGCATAGTGTCCAGTGTAAAATGGCATACATCGATCCCAATTATGTGAAGTATAAATTCATATCAAAAAGATTTGGGTATAGTCATAAAAATATTTTCTCTGGGTGGTGAGATTGTTTTATTTATTTATCCATTTATTCATTTTTTCTAGCTTTATTGAGGTACAGTCAATAAATAAAAGTTGTACGTATTTAAGACGTATGATGTGATATTTTGATAAGTGTAGAATTCTGTTGTGAACTTGATTTTCTTCGTTATTATTTATTATTATTATTTTGTATTTTCCAGAATTAACCTCTCTGAGCATTACCATTCAAATCAGACAATAAAACAAAACAAAAATGAAAGCATCAGTAAATATGATTTATGGTAAAAGCAGGGCCCTTAGTCGTCAGAAAGACTGACCTCGGGTGAGTCTGGGAAGCCTGAATCTTCTGACCACAGCTGCCCTCTTGGACTGCTTTTCTACACGTGAGTTACTGCAACGAGTGAACCACAGCAATATCTGCCAAGTCCTGGACTTTAAAAAATTATTTCACTTCCTTCTTTTTTAAACAAGGAGCTAGTGACTACCCAGGAAATATGTGTCATTTCAGCACACCAGTTGGCTCTGGGTCCTGAATTGTTGCAGCCTGTTTGCCTGGTAATCTCGCTGTCTGTGTGAGTTGTTAGGGTAACCAAAGGCAGCTGATTACTTAATTGTGGAAGGCCAGAAACCAGCCTCTTTCATTAGTTCCCAACAGGATCTTGAGAGCTGCCAGGATCTGGCCTAGCCAGGTTTCCCATCCTTTCTAATTCAAAAGCCATGTACAGGGTGGGGCAAAAATAGGTTTACAGTTGTGAGTATGCAAAATAGAGTTTATTCCTGTATTATTACTTATTAATCATTGTGTTATGTTTCATATGAACAACTGTAAACCTACTTTTGCCCCACCTTTAATTTTTTTTCTCATGCACTCCCCTGAGGTTTATAGCTTGGTGAGTTGTATATAGAATCAGCTGCATATTAAAAACAAATAGAAATTTTTCTGCAGTTGATAACAGATAATGATTTAAAGCAGGCCAATGAAACCATTTTGGTGTCATTTATAGAGAATTCGATTTTTTCTTTGCTTCAAAGGGACATAAAAGTGTTCCATGTTTCCTATTTCATTTTTGTTAGATCATTGATTGAAGATACTTAAGTATGTGGCAGTTGGGAGTACCTAGTACCTATATGAAGCAGACGTGACTTCTTCATGGGTCTGTTCTCTTATGTGGTCTAGAATCTCCGTTGTTATTGGCAAGTACAGTTAAATCTAATGTCCAAATTCAGCTATGTACGTGGGTAGCAGGGTTTTAAGGAGCTGAATTTGCCTTTAGAAAATAAGATTTTCCTTCTTTTCCCTCCCATCATCCCCACGTTTGGTTTTCTAACACAGCAGCTATGAGAACCTAATGCCAAAGCAACCAGTTGAGAAGGGAAACATCCACATAATTACTGGTTGTTTTGTCTGTACAGTGTGAAACAAGAAGTTGGCATGATTTTTATTTTTCACCTAGTTGACAGTTTTGTTTTGTTTCATTACCTTCTTTGGACTGAAATGATTTGTTGATTCGGTATTGTGTAAATCAATTTCAATTCCACAATGCCTCTGTGACTGTTAGGGGGAAAAAAGAAGAATGAAAAGGATAGTTAAACCAAAAGACTGCAGGATTTTGTTCTGGGTTTGTCACCAACCAGATACGTGACCTTGGGCAGGTCATTCACCTCCTAGGGCCTCCATTTCCTTAAATGGAAAATGAGGAGGTTGGGCAAAACAAGTCCCCAGGTGCCTGGTAGTTTCACCTCTTAATTCTCTGACCTGGACTATGCAGAACAGAGCCCCAGTGTGGCCCCCAGGGATCACTGGCACCTAACATTTTTTGTTGGCTCAGGGAAAGAATCAGTTTTCTAGTGGACTTTTAGAACCAGATCACAATTTCTGGCTGGATTTTTAAACTTAAAAACATTTTTTCCTAATGTGTTATTAGGAAACTTAGCAAATATAAATTAGCAGAAAGAAAAAATTCAATTATTGGTGGTAATCGTATACCAAGATAAAACGAATGTGAATGTGGTATATGTTTCCAGATTTATGGGTTATCTAAATACAGTGAATTCTTGGTATGCATTAGTTTTGAAAACATAAATTTGTCCCAATACATTAACATTATGGTGCAACTTGAGTGGCTTTGCATATGCACAATTTCTTCTGGGAGAAACACTAGGCGAATGCAGGAAACTGTGCAGCTGAATGGAGCCTCATAGCAATGCATACAATACATGCACACACACACACCCTCACAAGGACAATGGGCCACAGCCCTGACACCTGTGTTAAACTTTCTGTCCTGTTGCAGAGAACCCTCCTTCTTCGCCAGAGCCGGCAACCCACAACCCTCCCCTTCCCGGACACCCTGGCCCAGCCCATACTATCCTTATCTTCAATTTTTCCCTTTTCTCTCTCAGCCTATTTTGTATTATTCTTGTCTGTTCTCTGTTATTTTCCTCTCTTTATTTCACCTTTCTCTCACTCTTTTTTCTCTATTGTTTTTGCCTCTTCCACAGAGGGTTGTGGGTGTGGGAACCCGGCAGGCAGCCTGGCAGACACCCGCTTCCACAACAAACTGCAGGTCTCTTTCAGAGTAAAGCATCATATTTATAAAATGCATGTTTAACTTGTGTAAAACTGTGCTGTTGCTTTTTATTGTTTCTTTTTTTTAGTGTGTTACTGACAAAAAGTTTTTAAGTGTTGGGCCCTAAATCCATTTTCCCATAAGTCTTATAGATTGTATTCCCTGATTTTGCCTAGTGCTGTGAGAAATACTATTTAGCAAATAAATAATGATTAATAAAAGAACAGTTAAACAATAATTTATTTAAATATTCATTTAACTAATTGTTTAATTAAATAATAAATTATTGTATTCTATTTCAACATGGAGTACATGCCCTATTAATATTCTGTGAAATGAAATAAAAAGTACTCATAAAGCACTTCTAATTAATACTGAAGTAACAACGAACATCTGGAGGAAAAGCCCTTGAGCAATTGTTTGAGTTTCTAGTTCAATTTCTCAGTTCAAATTTCTAATATAGCAAATATTAATAGATACAACCTATGTAAGCAAAAGCTCTGTGGAGTACTTGATAATTTTTAACAGTGTAAAGAGGTCCTGAAACCGTAACATTCGAGAACACCTGCCAAACCCACTTTCCTATAATTTTTCAACCCATAGTGAAAGTATAGAATGTCCTTAGTGTAGATTCTTAGAAGTGCAAATTCTGAGTCTACGAATGTGAATATTTTCAAAGGTTTATGTATAAAGTGCCTAATTGCCCTACAGAAGTGTAGTACCAGTTTATAGTCTTATCATTAGCATACAAGTAAGCTCATTTAATTTTGGCAAAAGTGGGGATTATCTTAAAGTTATCCCACTTTTTAGAAATATTTGAAGCTTCTTTATTTGGAAGTTTAAGATAACTTTATTTTTTAAGATTTTATTTATTTATTTTTAGAGAGAAGGGATGGGAGGGAGAAAGAGGGAGAGAAACATCAATGTGCAAGAGATACATTTATTGGTTGCCTCACACACAACCCCACCTGGGGACCTGGCCCACAATTCAGGCATGTGCCCTGACTGGGAATTGAACCTGTGACCTTTCAGTTGGCAGGCCAGTCCTCCACTGAGCCACGCCAGCCAGGGCTATAACTATAAAATGTACTTATTGATGAATTAGTAAATTTTTAGCAAGAGATGAAAACTTTTTCCCCCTTTCCTGAGAAGCAAATACTACAAAGGAAACACTACAAATACCTGTAATTTAATAGTTCAGGGCTTTGTAAAAAAAACAAAGGACATACCTCCAAATAGTGTTGTGACCAAAAGTTTTTCTTTCATAAAGATCACAACTTGGAGAAAATATTACCCTGAAAATCCTACTTATGGAACGTACAGGAATGCTCTTCTGGCCCTTCTTGTCTTTCTTCTGGCCTTCCCTTCTTCACTTTACCTCTTCTTTTCCCTCCTAATGAGACCACTTGAGTCCTTATTCTCAAGGAGGCTTTTCAAACAAGCCTTGGTCTCTCCAGGAACTGATAGGAGTTGGATGAAGCTGAACAGGAGCTACAGAAACAAAGCTGGTTTTCTGTCTCGTTTTTCCATTCTTTACTTCAACCCAGATTTGGGTTCAACTTTTTTTTTTTCTGATTTCTCTCAGATGCTTTTTGGTGGCTCTTATTGTATAACATGATACATTAAACAATCTTTTGTAATTATATGGAACAGAAAATATTTCCTTTTTTTAAATGTTTTTAAAAGAAGATTTTATTTTTAAAGGGGAAGGGAGGGAAAAAGACAGGGAGAGAAAGGAACACTGATGTGTGAGAGAAACATCTATCAGCTGCTGCTCGCATGCCCCTAACTGGGGACCTGGCCCACAACCAAGGCCTGTGCCCTGACTGGGAATCAAACTGGCCACCTTTCTCTTTACTGCTGGCACTCGGTCCAGCAAGCTACACCAGCCAGGGCAGAAAATATTTCTTAAATCAGATCCATTTGAGGATCTCTAGAAATCCTTCAGACACAGCTTCACTGACCCTCTTGGTGTTCCTGGGCTTACTTAACCTCCAGGTATCTGAAACAAAGCCATTTATTTCACTGTCGGGAAAACAGACTGAAAACTAAGTTTCACTAGGAATTGATCCATTCTGTAATGGAATACTAGGCAGTTACAAACAAGAATGAAGAGTCTCTTTGTACCAATATGGAAAGAGTTCTGTGATACCTTTGTTGAGTGAAAAAAGTCAAGATTCAAAATAGAAAGCCTCAGATGTTATCTTTGTGTAAAAAAGTGAGGCAGTATGAATATATGTTTGCATTTGCTTGTTTCTTGCATAGATTCTAGAGGAAAGCATAAGAAACTAAATACAGTGGCAGTGTTTGGGCAGAAGGCAGGTGAAAAACAAGGGTAGAAACAACACTTTTCACCTTGTATCTTGTTTATTTTGAAGATGCTCTTAATAATAATAATAATAAAGAATAATAACAATAAAGAATTATACTTGTGTTCAGGAAACAGAGCCATGGCATATTAATAGCATGTGAGAGAGCCCAGTCCCAGACAGTAAGGAGGACTTTCTCACATGTTTATATTTTGTTCATAATTCTGGGATTCTTTCCACCATTAGTGTATGTGACAGGCTTGACCTTGGCACTTGGCAGCTCTTCCCAGTTGGAGGGCATCCCTGGAGTGGAGGAAGTGAGTCTTTTCCTTACTCCAGGCAGAGACAGGACCCTCCTCTGCCTTCCTTGCATTCCTCAGCTGTCTGGGTCATGCTGGAACTGGCATGACCTACGGTGGCAGGCAAGGGGAGGAGACAGCCCTGGGTTCTGGCACTGTCCCCAAGGTGAGCTGTGTCTGACTGCAGGCATTGCGGAGACAGCTTTGAAGAAATGGCAAAACCAACCCCTCGCTTTCTTTGTAGGATGATGAAGATGCTAATACTGGGGCAGTTGAAAGCAAACTCTGAATGTTTAATTCAGAGAATATGCTCAGAGGACAATGCTATTAATGATCCTTGGACGGGCCTAAGTTTGTTAATATTCCAAATACCTTAGAAGAGTTCAGCAGCACATGTCTGATTTGAACTGATTTATTCTCTTAATATTTTGGTGTTCTTCTGCCAGGAACTCTGGGCATGTGGCATTCCCCTAAGACACAAAGAAGGAAAGCATTGTGGGTGGTAATAAGGAATGCACATGCATCGATATGTTTAACATCTTGGCTTGAAGATGAAATTCTAAGCCATGAATTCCAGTGGCTTTCCAGCTGTGTACAGGCTAAAGCCCATTTCCCCAGGACTGTTCTATTTATTCCAGTACTGTGATGACTCTGGGGGCTATTCTGAGTTGTGGCTTTGTGATGGTGATGAGAATCACCTGGATGCTTGCTAAAAATACAGATTCCTGGACTCCACCTAAGCTCTGGAAATCAGCTCTGTAGCAATTGCCTCAGATAAGTCTTATCTGGCAGGTTTGGGAGATATTGCATTTTAGAACCCTGAGAGGAAAATGATGTTTTATCTGATCATCTTGTCCTCAGGCTGACTCTTACATCTGGAATGACAAATGCCTCTCTCTGGAATGAAGGGAGCAAGCGTTCTCCTTACCTGGGATGTGTCAGACCTGGGGGAGGTCCTTTACAGTCTTGGTCTTCGTTGTCACTACTAGTGACTCATAATATTTGAAGTTTCTTTTCTTTTTTTTTTTTTTAAGGACAAAGTAAGTTAAATACATGCTGTTCCATCACAGAGGTTTCTATTTTATATGCATAGCTTGGAAATCTGTGGAGCCATATGGAACATTTGGGCTTGTGATGGGTAGAGGCATCAGCTAACAGCTACATAATTCAGTTACCCTTATAATTCACAATTTGCCATACCTTATTTCCTCTATGAGATACATACAGACCCCTAAAGGGGACACACTAGTCACAGATAGAGTATTATTATATGGCATACAACAAAATGTCTCTCATGTAAAAAACATTTTCACCCACTAGTAAAAATTCCAAATTGGAAGGTTCTATTTAATAAAGTTTAGAAGTTCAAATTGGCCTCTTCTATTCTAAGGTGGAAGAGGTTACAAATTAAATGAATCCTCCCATGGGGTTCCCCTAGCAGTGACTTTCAAAAATCTCACCCACAAGTGAGTGAACTTTTGACTGCATCAGCAAGTGGGTTTATTTTGACTTAACCGATGAGGAGAATAGACAGTTAAGTAAAAAAAAAAATTTTTTTTAAATAAGAAGAATAAAAAGGAATTGGCCAAACAGGTTGTTTGACAAATTTTTGTTTTTGATCTGTCAGCATTGTGTCAAATTAATCAAAATGGCTGAAACTTTCATGAGACAAGAAGTAGTTTGAGTTTTACATGCACTATATTTTCAGCAAACGTCATTCACCACGTTGACAGCAGAACTCTCCTCGCCTGTCTCAGTCAAGGGCACTGTGATTGTTCCACTCAGTTTGCTCTTTATACATTCTTATTTTTCATTCCTCAGGCTTGACCTTTTCTTAAGTTTTACATTTCTATTCATTAAACACAAAAACAAAACTTCCTCTTTCAGTTCTAGAAGGAAGGAAGGAGGAGAGAAGGGAAGGAAAGAGAAGACAAAAGAGAATTCAACCCAGAATACAAGGGTGGATGCAGGTTTTATGGGTTCTGAGGCTCATTGCCTTCTTTCAGAAAAAGAATGCACAAGTATCTCACTTCTGCAAAGTTTATTCAGTCATATGGCCATGTGAACCCATAGTAGGGTCCTCCCAGTACCTTGGAAGGGCCCCTGCCCCTGAAGGACTCTAAAACTGAAGGGTCATCATCTTTGTTTAAACCAGCCTGTCTGAATTCCCCTTTTTATCTTTTGAATTGGAATGCTATCAATTAATTTTATTTCCTGTCTTTAAATATTACACATTTCTTAATAAGTAATGAGTAAAGGCATTTCCATGCCCAGGTAAAAGGTATTGAGTGATGTATAAACAAATTCTGAGAAGAGTCTCCGGGGGTACTAATGGGCTCCAGGACAAGTCAGCTTCTACCATCTCTTTTCTTCCCAGGACTTTGCAATTGAGTGGCATGCTTATTTCTTTTTGGTGGGACAGAAAGAGCCCAGGGCAGGGGCCAGGAGGCCTGGGTTCCTGTCCCAACTTTACAACTACAGAGAAGGTTGGAGTGGCGCAAGCAGCGGTTGATTTGCATAACTCCCCGGACAGAGAAGCCTGAGGCCAGGAGAGATGTGGCTGCTGATGCCGGGTGTCACATTCTGTTCCTCGTGCAGCAAGGAATCCCAGTCCAGTGCCCTTTCCACGCTGTACTTCTTCTTGCATCACCCTCTGATTCTTCATTTTTGGGTAAAGGACTTCTAATCCTTCTCATACTTGGTTTCCCCCTCTGTACAAGAAAGGGCTGGAAGCAGATAATCTATACATTTCTTTCGGTTTTAATGTTTTCTGGTTCTCTAGCTGTTTTTCTTTTTTTGGCCATCCGGGTGGGCATTCATCTTCTGATGAACTCTGTCTAGCTCTAGTGCCTGACACATGGTTTCCTGAATGCTTTGAGTGGAATGAAGATTTCATAATGTAAGACTTCAAGGTGGTGCAGTGAGCAATGGCTTTCACCTTAGCGCATTACTGACTTCTTCAATGTTATTAATTTGATAGTTGTTAGAGAAGCACAGGGCCAGAGGCTCCGTTTCATTATAGAACTGAAGAAACAGAGGTCCGGAGACCCTCCTAAGGCTACTTCATGAATATTCTTGACAAAAAAATTGGAACTTGGGTCCCCTCATTCTCAGTCTGATTATTCTCAAACTTTGGAATGCTTTGCAGCAGTTACTACTGGTCTGTAAGTGCCTAAGTTTAGTTCTAAGAAAACTGCTTCTGGGAGACCCAGCTGCATTGTCTAGAGAATAGACTACACTCGTAGTGAGGCTTCTGATTGGGATCCACGTTGAGGTTACAGGTGTTTATCTAAAGTGAAGTCTCTATAACAATACATGTGTTATATTTTTGTAAACTATATATAATTATATATAATTATAAACTATAATATAATCAGATCTGTAATTCTTTCTTATTTTAATTTTGCTTTTACAATGTTCTTCTACCACTAGGAGATTACATGTATGTTATGCACCCCTTCTGTGAATCTTTCTATAAAATTATCTTCTCCTCCCTCTTCCTTAAAAACCAGATTCTATCCTTTGAAACCATCCTTGATAACATGCACATCCTTATACTTCCCTGCCCGGCTCAGCTTTGGGCAGTGCTTTCAGCTGGCCCCCACTGCCACCCTCAACCTCAATTAAACTTCTAGTCACCCTTTGAAGTGGATGTAATTTCTCCATTTGCTGAGATGAGAATTGTGACTTTCCCACAGTTGTACAGTTCATTGGCAGCAAGATCCTGATTCCCACCCAGGTTTTCTGAACTAATTTCTAATATTCTTTTTGCTACCTCTAGCCACCTGCAAGACAAAATGTGAGGAATGCCATTAAAACCTTTGAGTCAATACATGTGAGAAGTCAGAGGACTAGGGCATGCTTTCTATTAGTGGAGGGAGGGAAAATCTTAATGCAAAGACACTGTTTGAGTCTGGGCTGAGAAGGCAGGGCCGAATGTCATAGGCAAAGGTGAGGGGCATACGAGGGTGGGCTGCAGACCCTCATTGTCATCAGCCACACCAGCACTGGCTTGGTTTGGCAACTGCTGTGTTGATTCACTCATTTATCACTGTGAGGATGAATGGCCTTTGCCATGGGCTTCTCTCACCCTTTCTTTATAAATAAATTATGCTTCTGTTCCCCTACATATGCATTTCTCCTTTTTTCACCTTTTGTTGAAAGAGTCTTTCTGGAGCATAAATTGTAAAACATACCATGTATTAGTTATGCAACTTGAAAGGTAAAATTCCACCATTTAGCAGCTAGTTTCTGTCTACACGTTAAAAACTCATTTAATGGGCAAGAACATTTTCTCCTCATTATCACCTCCTTAAATTGAATAGAATTAGGAGGCCTAGACTTGGCCTTGGGGGGTTTTCCAAGGTGATAATGAGATAGCATTTTGTCTGACTTGTACCTTATTTTAGTTCTTGGTGCATTTTCTTTATTATCTCTACTAGATTTTAAGTTGTTTTAGCAGGAACTGTGTTTTTTCAGTGTTGAATTCCTCCCTGCGCCAAACTCATTCCTGGCACATAGTAGGTGCTCAGGCAATCAGAGATTCTGAGTGGAGTTTCCAAAATTTTCCTGATGATAGAATCAAAGGGAGGTTAAGAGAATAATGATTATTTTACCTTATAGACAGTGGTAGCTTGGTAACTCCTAGTTCATATAAGATTTATTGCTATATATTTAAATACAAATCTCTCTTTCTAGGGCTAGGAATACTTCTGTGTACTCTACCTGGACACTCCTTGGGGGATCTAGCTGTTAATCAGAAGGTGAATATACCATTTAAACCAAAAATGGTGGAGAATCATGAGGATGATTTCATCCAGGTTTGGGTGAAGCCTTAACAAGCACACTGCTTTAGGGACAATATACCATCACCTACCATATTTACCTACCTCCCCACCCCCCAGTCTGCCTTATTCTCAGACCCCACCAGACCTTACTGGCAGTTTGGGGTCAACAGAGTGAGATGCAATTCATTTGTTGACTAAATCTAAGATAGAATTATTGATTTTTAAAATTGTTTACTCTGAGGTTAGTCTTATTTATATTTGGACTGCTGGACAGTGTTGTGTGACTGTGGGTGATTTTAAGAAGAGAAGATATGGTGTCATTTTCACCATATCTCATTTAATCCTCCTGACTACGCCACAAGGTAGACAGAGCTGGGATTTGAACACTGTTGCTTCCAAAGCCCGTATCTTTACCCTACATTATACTGCCTCCCCATGGACACTCAAGGCCCTCCACCATCTCACTCCCATGCATCAAAACAGTCTCACCTTCCTCCATTCATGCCTTCCTCTAAGATTGCCTAGCGGCTCTCAACCCTCCGTATATGCTGTGCTGTATCTGTTCCATATGCAGAATGGTCTGGTTGTATTATTCGTGTTTGGCTGAGATTTGAATACCATGGACCAAGAAGATAATAACATTACAATGGTAACAACTAAAAGGAAGTATAAATTGGTTATGTGCCATGCACACTATGTAATAGGTCCTTCATATAGGTTGTTTCATTTAATCTTCATAATTATCTCATGCAGTATCAGTGAGAGGGCATGTATGTCAGGGTCAAGAAGTTAATCTCTGGAGCTAATTTCTCGGGTTTGAACCCCAGGTTTGCTATCCTAGCTGCATGATCTTGGGCACGTCACTTACCCTGTCTCTGCCTTAGTTTGCTTCTGTGCCTCATTAGTTGGTAATGAGGACCAAGTCAGCAGTGTCTGGCACATGGGAAACTAGTTCTACGCGAGAGTTAGCTATTATTAGTACCCCAATTTAGAGGTGAGAGGAATTTGGGTTTGAAGAGGTCATATTCACCTGTGCAATATCATACAATTAACAAATGTTTGCACTGATTTTTAAACCTAGGTCTGTCCCCTTCCAAGGACTGCATTATTTCCAGTACACATCACTCTGTTCATTAGGATAAAGACAATGAGCTTATCAGGATGAGGGACTATATCTTAGGTGCACTTATAAGAATAAGGTGCAATATTAGGGCATTAAAGAGAATGAGTTTTGAGATAAATTACAAGAAAATTGTCCTCAGTTTATATACTTTTCATAATCTAGCATTACCTTCTGGAATCATGAAAATCTAACTTGGTCACCTGGGATCAATTAATGCTTATAACCATGCAAACCCATAGAGATGAACCATCATCATTACAGTGTGACAATTTTACAGTGTTTAAAGAAGTTAACCTGGGCCAAAAGAAGCTAAGTGCATGCCCTGGTGGAATGAAATGCCCTCAAGTGTGAAACGAATGTGCAGCACACACAGAGAAGAAGGAGTTTTGGTGGGAGGTAGATTGCATGGATCAATCTAGAGCCAAGAATCCAGCTTGGGACTGGGGGCTGGCTGCTTAGAATTCTTGCATTGGAAGAGGGCAAAGGGACTAAAGGCAACCCAGAGGGGAGATAGTAGTCATGACTACTATGGGTAGTAGTCATAGTAGTCTTCCACAGCTGGAGGTTGTGTCAATGGTGGTATCCTTTCCGATATGGAATATGGCACCATACAGCAAACACCTTAAAAATGTGCCTGTCTTTTTTTTTTTTATTTTTACTTTTAACACTCTCTCCTAAGACATAATGAATTATATATGGCCAAAGATTTGTAGTCATCAGTGTTATTACAAATAGGGAAAATTTGGAGATGATCTGTTCCAAAATGGAATGGTAATTTTAGGACTGGTTTTTAAACTCTATGGGTGCAAGGATTCTTGTTTGAGCTTGTGCATTTCTTGCTTAAGACAGTGTCTGCCTCATAATAAGAGCTTGATTAATATATGTTAAAGAAATAAACATGATGTTAAGTGTGGGGAAAACATCACAATAGGAAAATAAACTGAATCTCTTGCTTTGAAAAGAATTTTGACCATAGGAAAGGGAGTATTAAAAATGCCTTTATGTTGAATGTGGTACCCTAGATTGGATCCTGAAACAGAAAGAGCACATTCATTAGTCAAGCCATGAAGATCTGGGGGAATCTTAAATGCATGTTGCTAAGTGCAAGGAGCCAATCTGGGAAAAAAAAAAAAAACCCAAACCCTATGTACTGTATGATTTTAACTATATGAGATTTGAAAAAGGCAAAACTAAAGAGAGAGCAAAAAGATCAGTACTTGTCAGGAGTCCTGGGGGAAAGTGGGGGTATGAGTACATGAAGCCTAGGGGCTCTTACGGGCAGTGAAACACTCCGTGTGATACTGTAGGAATGGACAAATGTCATTAGGCATCCACAGAATGTACAACACAGTGAACTGTAATGCAAACTGTAGACTTTAGTTCATAGTAATGTATCAATACTGGCTCATTATTTTAACAGATGCACCTTACTAATGCAAGATGTGAACAGAGGAACCTGTGTGCTAGGGGTGGAGGGGCAAGGATGGGATGACATGTACTACCTGCTCGATTTTTCTGCAAATCTAAAGTTATACCACAAAAAAGCCTATTATTTCTTTTCTTTTTTAATTGATTCTAGAGAGGGAGAAGGGAGGGACAAAGAGAGGCAGAGAAACATCAGTGTGAGGGAGAAACATGACTCGGGTGCCTCCCATACCTCCTGCACTCGCCCTGACTGGAAGCTGAACCTTCAACCCAGGCACATGACCTGCCTGGGACTCAAGCCTGAAAACTTTCTGTTTGCAGGACAATGCCCAACCAACTGAGACATGCTGGTCAGGGCTATTAATTACTTTTTAAAAAAGTATATAAATGGAAAAGCTGGTGATACCTGAATAAAATCTGGATTTTAGTTAATAGTAATGTGCCAATGTTAATTTTTTAGTTTTGACAAATGTACCATGGTTATACAAGATGTTAATATTAAGGAAAAATAGATGAAGAACATGTGAGAACTCTCCGCATTATCTTCGTCACTTTTCTGTAAATCTAAAATAAAAAGTTTGTTTAAAATAGAATGCCTCACAGCAAATGACAGTCAGGGCCTTCCGGCTGACAACCCAGGCACTGGTGCTGTCCCCAAGCAGGGCAGGGCCACGACCACTGGGCTGTTTAGGTGGACAGAATAGATGATAAAGGGAAATCAAATGCTCACACCTCCATTCTGGACCTTAGTGACAACCAAGGTGCCAAAGTTCCTAAGAGATGAAGGTAAATTGGTATAAAACAGTAAAGCACAACCCAAAGAACTTATACAAATGTCATCATTTATTTTTGGAAATTAATAGAAATGGCAAAGGAACAGAACTTGTAGTTGTCCCTTCTGAACTTGTCCCATCTTTCTTCTTAGAACATCTTCCTTTCCTCTGTCCTCCCACAACTGAGTGGTTAAGTTAGACTGGAGATTCTTTAAGGAACAACACAGGAAGAAGCAAGCTGTGCCCTCAGAGCCACCAAAACTGGTCTTTCAAGAGTCAGAGTAGGTGTTTGCCCTTAACCTGGGGTATGGTCTCATCTTGAATCTGAATCAGTGCTGATCTGAATATTCATTGTTTTCTAACATACTCTCCAAAGTCACAAGAAGAGCTGCCAATGCCATCTTGGGCCATTCTACAGGATTTCAAAGACTTTCTCAGCTCTGCTTTGTGATATTTTATCAATGGCTGCTACCTCTGAAATTGATGTTGTAAGGACCTCTTTAAAAACCCATCAACATGTCATTATCTTTCCTTTGGTGAGATAATAGCCATAGTGAGAAGGCCATAGAGGTGGGGAGGAGCAGTCATTTAGCTGGTGGCCATATAATGTGTTGCGTTTCACACTAGGACTCCTTAGGTTTAACTCATACCAAACTGGCCCTCATATTGG
Organism: Desmodus rotundus; assembly: GCF_022682495.2. Classification (NCBI taxonomy): domain Eukaryota; kingdom Metazoa; phylum Chordata; class Mammalia; order Chiroptera; family Phyllostomidae; genus Desmodus; species Desmodus rotundus. The sequence goes on from NC_071388.1 coordinate 41,202,141, forward strand.
CTCATGGAAGTACAAAGAGGACAATTCTTAATGGGCCACCAGTCTCATTTTTGGCTCTCAAGTTCAAATGCTGGACTGTTGCCACTTTACTCCTATGGTTCCTGTCTAGCATCTGGCTCTTCCTTACCTGCCCATATGTTTAATCTGTTTCATTGCAGTAGCAAGGGCAGGATACCTATTCTTAGAGAGTTTGTTTTATTTGATTGGTCAGTGAGGGTCCTGGAGAGCAAAGCACACTATTTGCCCAGTCCCTACCTGCTACCTCATGTTGTGAAACAGGCAAGGGATGTCCTAGGGTCTCTCTCATAAGGGCACTAATCCCATTCATGACCTAACTAGCCACCAAAATCTCCACCTCCTAATGGCATCACGTTGGGATTAGGATTTCAACATATGAATTTGGGGGACGCATTCAGACCATAGCAGCCCCACAAGTTATATAGCCAGTCCTGTTAATGTGCAATACTTCAGGAGGATCAGACAGATTGGACTTCAAATTTGGGCTCAGCTCTTTGCTAGCAGAAAGGTCATGAGCAAATCTGTAAGCTTAAATCTGTCAGCCTCGGTGTCCTCATCAGTTACGTGGGGACACTTCCCTCATTGCACAAAATATTTAAATGAGAAAGCATAGTTTAAAGAACTAGCTTAGTGCCAGGCACACAGTAGATATTTTCTATTCATCTATTCATCATCCATCCATCCACCCATCCATCCATTCCAAGCATTTCTCCAGATTTCAAAAAAAATTACTGTTTGCCTCTTTGTGCAAGGCGGTATGCTAGGCCCTGTTTGGAGAAACAGTATACAGAGTTGATCTCAAAATGTGTTCTCAAATTGCTTACAATATAATAGCCAAGATAACACCCCTCCCGACCAACAGAACATAAATATAGTATTACATTGGGAACCCGTTATTATTTGCTGGGAGAGAGGGAGGAGGAGAGAGGGGAGTCAACTGTAAAATTTAGGAATGAGAAAGTTGAGTTTGTAACTTGGGTAGTCTGAGTCATAGAGCAAAGTTGACAGAGAGCTTTGACAAGTGTAATCTCATTTTAACAACCACCCCAGGGAGGGAAAGGGTGATAACAGTGATGCGGGGAGGCAGATGAAGAAGGCTACAGAGGGAAGTGGCAGTTACAGTTCCAAGGAGCAAGGAAGGAGCAAAACTGGATCCAATAATTGGATAGAATACAAAATTGAACACTCCCATTGTCAAACCAGCCAGCAGGATTTAAATAATAACAGATTTCTGGTTTTAACCACTGCAGCTTTTATCAGGTTAAGCGTGAAAGCAGGCTAGCAATGCACATACATGGGGAAATTTACCATCTTGGTTTAATAAATGCGTGTATGTGCTGTGTTGAAACAGTGCAACTTCCTTAATCCAATATCTGATGAAAGAGCAAGGATAGAAGAATTAATTTGCCACACACTAATTAAAGAGGGGTGTGCGCTGTATATACCGTGAAAGTCTCTGAAATGAATATTTGATAAACAATATCTGGTAAATTAAAAATCTGAAATGTTAAATTAAATGCAAATTAAAAATCTGGAATGTTAAATTAATTAAATACAGAAAACTGCATCAAATAACATTGCAGGTCCCCGTTAAATCAGGGAGAAAAAAAGCCACGTTACTCAGCAGCACGTCTTGCCAGCGTGCACTCTTGACTCACCTGTGGGGAGTAAATGAGAGTGACAGGAGCTTCGGCTTTATCCATGAATTTACATGTCACAGGCACAAACATTAATGGGTACTTTTTACTTGTGAAGCTAAGTGGGGAATAAAATGAACTTTTTTTCTCTTTATCGTGGAAAAAAATGTTGGGAGATTTATTCAAATCATCGGATCTTCTAGCTTGAGATAAGGACAGCCACCTTGTTAAATAAAGGGACCCCGCTCCAGCAGGATGATTCATACTGTGCGGTGGCTGAGTGTATGTTTGATGTGCAGCAGAAGAGTGTGGCTCAGAATGTTCCTGGAGACCTGCCTATTCCTGTGGCTTTGCTGTGGACAAAAGACGGAGATGCCCTGCTCTCCCCGTAGGCACGAGCCCCATCGCCCTGTAAAGAAATCTGCTGGGTGGGGTCAGCCACATTTTCTTGTGCTTTTTGGCAATAGGAGATGCCTCTACACTGTCACCTACTATCACCTGGCTCTTCATTTGAACACAGGATCAATCCCAGTGGGCCTTCTGAATTTGGAATTCCGCTCCTACCCCTGACTATTGAACTCTTGTGGACAAGGCACTTGTTTTTCCCCTACCCCATTTCTTCACCTGTTGGATGGGGCTCACACTGTTGACAACACAGAGCGCTGCCAGCAGGAATAACTAATCAACTTGAGTGCATCATAATTAACCAGGACTCTAAGGCAGGGGTGTCAAACTCATTTTCACCAGGGTCCACATCAGCTTCGAGGTTGCCTTGAAAGGGCCAAAATAATTTTAGGACTGTATAAATGTAACTCTTTAACTGTTGGAGTTAAAATTACATTCAGCCCTTCGAAGGCAACCGTGAGGCTGATGTGGCCCCAGGTGAAAATGAGACCGACACCCCTGCTCTAAGGTCATCATCCTAAACTGCCGAAGTAGTTTATCTTCGTCTAAGTCTCTGGGTGGCTATGTTATGAATGCTTGAGATATATGCTTTATTTCGGGAAAAAAAGAATAAAGGTATATTTTATTTAGTGGATATTATAATAAAAGTATATTTAGTGGATGGGAAACTGTATAGAATAGATGATTTTGCCTCCCTTTGGGCCACATAGTACCTGTTCGTGTCTCTATTTTAGTACTTACTCTGTGTTGCAATTAGTTTCTTAAAACTCATTCATTGTAAACATTTATTTAAGAAAATGCCAGTGATATATGGAAGAATTCTTTTTAAAATATCCAAATAATAGAGGTGGAGATCAAGGCTCCTGAACCACAGCTGTCAACCCAGCCACAGCCCTCGTCATTGGTTTGGTGCATGTCCTTCTAGGCCTCTTTCTTTCCACATATGTACAAGGACATAAACATATACTTTTTAGGAAAAAATTGTTTATGTAAATAGTTTTGACCATATCTATCCATTGTTAACTTGCCTTTATAAACACTGTATGTCTTGGACAATCTCGTGTCATTGAATGATAAACGGATTTTTTTAACTGCTGCACAGCATAGCGTGTCCGTATCAAAACTTACTTAGTTATTTCTGTATTGATAACATGTAGGTTGTCCCCAGTTTTCGCCAACGTAAACAAAGCTGCACTCCTTTTGTTCAGTGTTCCTCAAATGCTTAGTTCTATTTATTTCTCTGTTTCTAGTGTTTAGTGCAGTTCCTGGCATGTTTACGAACAAATGAGTCAATGAATAAGTCAATAAATGAATTCGAGAAGAATTTCAGATTTGTGAACATGTCGACCATAATGATTTTGATTGATAGCAGTGAAATCGAGCCAAATGATGGTGTTGTTAGATATATTAGAAGGAACTGAAATCAAAGACTATTGTACTAAAGTTTCTATTTCTGCCCTTATTCTATTCAGCACTTTTAAAAAACAAAGAAATTTGTTTGATTTCAACAATTGGTCATTTAAATTAACTTAGGTAGTTTCAAATCCTATCAGGTTAGTTCTTAAACTAACTCAGTATACTATGAAATTTGATTTTAAGGATCATTTCTATAGAATAAAATTGGGCCATTACAGTGAGAGCAGAGGGGCAGCCAAGTTAGTACTAACTGTATTTACAGTTTGTTTTTTTAGAACTCAATTGATCCCAGGCAGTAAGTGGCATAAGCCTATGTTCTCAGATTAATACATCACGTGAGGCGAATGTTTAAATTGGGAAGAATCAGTTAATAATTACAATTCAAGGAAAGGTAAAGAACAAAGACATGACTTTGGCCAAATACAACTATTTGATATGTCTGTATGTACATGTATTTGTGTATGTACATATTCACACACTTGTTGACATATGTTTGTCTGTGTGATGCACACGTTTTAATCACATTCTAGGTACATAAAATAGAACAGTGAACACGATATAAGGAAGCAAAACCTCAAATGGATGATGCTACTCAGTGGAAGGTCAAATTGAATGTGACTTACAAGGGTACGATCTGTTTGGTAAGCAGTCTTGTATGAGGAAATAAAACAGAAAGATTTGTGGGATTAACGATACAACCCCCCTCCGAGTGTGCGCATGTGCCCACTCACACACACGTGCACATTCACAAGTAAAGAATTACCAGAATTAATATTAATCCTTTGGTTTCCTTTTCTCTTTAGTACTAACCCAATTCTACCTTGAGGTTTTTATTCATGAAGAAAAAATATCTCCATTTATAGAGACTACACTCCTCCCACCAAGGCACAATATGAGATTGATGTGGAAATAAAGTTGCAGTTCTGTATTCTGTAGTAATTAACAGAGAAACTTCCTATATATTAGTAGGTTTTCCCTGTAGGTATAGTTAATTTCCCACAGCAACAGAAGATATAATTATACTGATGTAAATCACAGAGAGATGCCTAGAAGGGATTGGCCTTTCACCTTCTTTAAGTCATTGAAAGATCTTATCTTTTTGACAGGTACTGTCAGGCAGAGCAAGGGTCTACGAGGAAGGATATTCCTCCCCCTTTACCCCCTCAACTAATTTGCTTGGAGGGAAAAAAAGTATTTATTGCAAACACTCAAAAGCAGTGTGATAATCCAGGTTTAGCAGAGAATTCTCTAAATATTTTTCTCCCCCACTTTCGTAATTGTTCTTGTATGCCCTCCCTCTCTATCTCTCTGTCCCTAGGTCTCTCTCATTCTCACCTTCCCCTCTGCTCCATAAAACACTACCTATTCCTTCAGGCCTCATGTTTCCAAAATATTTGCAAAGAAATGTGTATACATTTGTGCGCACTTGTGTATATTTTCCTTCTTTATAATGAATCCTTGCTGCCAGCTTTTGTGCTTTACATCATTTATCCAGAAAAACCAACACTGGGACACCCTGGCATTCTGGGAACGACTTTCTGCCTCCACAGGGTCTGACTTACTTTCACAGTTGCTTCCTGGTTTGCTGCTTTTGTTCAAGAGACATTTCCTTTTGGATAAAACCACCTAGACTATAACACAGATGTCAAGGATTGCGTGAGAGGCAAAGCAGCTCCAGTGACTGATGTGAGTTGGTGCCGAGAACCTGAGAAGCAGAAGGAGATGTGGCCTCAGCCGCCCAACTAGAAATGAAAAGATGCCTGAAGTTTGGTAGTTTCTCTTACCTTCCCCCACATTCATTTTATTTTTGTGGCAAAACTTGAAACAAAGCTAGAGTAAAAGTGCTTTTCATTCAGTGGGTGGTGAAGGTTCTGACTCAGGCTTTGCAAACATGACATTGCTTGAGCCCCAAGGTGAACGCTCCCACAGGATTCCAGAGAAACAAAGCCTCCTGCTCTGCTGTGTGACATCACCCACCTTGGGAATTCTGGCCGGGCTGGGGAGGCGGCGGCACAGGTGCAGGCCTTCTGAGGCGCATGAATGGAGTCGTCAGAGTTCAAAGAGGTTTTGAACTTTAGTTCTAGGCTTTCTTGGCTGCATTTAGTCTGTTGGGATAATAGCTTTAGGTCTGGAACTGCTAAAGCAGACACTTTTCAAACTCTAATATTTTTTTATTATTTTAATAAATCAGTAAAATATTAGAAGCATCCTAGTACCCCTACAGAGGATTATTAAATAAATTATAATATGTCCATATAATGGAATAGTGTGTAGTTATTAAAAAGGTCAAAATGTTAGCATTAGTTATTTGTGGGTGATGGGATAGCAGGGAATTTAATTTTCTTCTTTTTCTTAATCTAAGTTTTAAGATATAGTGAATGTGGGTTCACTATATTCAGTGAATATAGTGAATGTTTGGTAATGATAATAATATAATTTAAGAATGGAAACACATTATGTGGTGCTCTTGGAGCTTCCCACTTTTGTGCTTGGCAGGTGGCACCAATTTAGCAAAAAAACAAAACTTGTGCCATGGATGTAGAAGATTCAAATGACAGGAAGCACCCAGAAATTCCCTGGAAAGCCATAGCCTTTCTACCGAGTGTGTTGGAAGTTGGTGTCCATGCTCACTCCAGTCCCCAGCCCACATCATAGTAATGGATGCTCTGTCAGGGTACCACCTATGCCTGTAGATGCGAGCTTTCATCAGCCAACGTGAAACAGACTTTGTCACAGAAAGGAAATGTTTTTGCCAAATATTTGTTGCTGATGACTGTTCTGAGAGAATGTAAAAAATTCTAGCCCCCAAATCTGAGGTTCTGTAGGGCAGTATTCCCAGTCAACATGCCAACATTTTAGTGTGCAGAGACATTCTGGCTTTGCTCACAAATTTTGCCAGCCCTTCACCCTACAGACTTGCAGGAGGTGAATGCAAGTCTATATCTGGTGGCTATGATGTCTGCCCCCACAGTTGGCTGGCGGATATCATGGGCGAACGGCAATGATTTAGAGGAGCCGTGGATCCATGAATGCAGGATCCCCTAGTGTTCATAGGCCAAGTGATTCTCACCTGGTATGTTTGGACTTTTTATCATTACACTTAGTCAGCAAGGCCTTTGGCCTCACCAGAGTGAGAGGCAGGCTGTGATTTACTCGTGGCCCACTGTGGGCCAAGCTTTTCACGTACTTTGTCTCGTCTCCACATGAACTCTGCAAGGTAAGCGTGATTATCCTTCCTTCTACAGATGAGGAAACTGAGACTCAGAGAGCTTAAGTCATTACATCTGAAATTTATAGTGCTTAAGAACCCATAGCTGAGTGAAAATCTCATGTTTATTCAATCATCAATACATAATTTCATTGTAAACAAAATTTCACAGCCTTACTTACTCAGTAATTTTCAAGTGTCTATTCAAATCTAGTTACTAGTCTATGTTATTTTGTCCTTAAGCTGACCCTTACAGTCTCTTCCTGCTTCCTCTTTCCTTTAGTGGATTCATTTCTTTTTCCCCCCATAGCTTTTAAACAAAGACAAACAACATTTAAATTTCAGTAAAAGTAGCAGGTGATTTCATTCATTGCTCTCTACTCTGCAACATACCAAAGGTATCTTTTACTCTTTTAATGAAGTTATGTAGCTATATAGCTTTTCTCTTTCAGTCCAGGATATCATATCAAATTTTTACTTTATTACAGGGAGAACAGGAAGGAGGAAACTAACATTTATTGATACTATCTATTTTTTAAAAACTTCTTTATTAAGCAAGATTTTAAAACAAATGCAAGTAGAATAGTAGAATGAGCACTCCTGTGCCATCACCACTCAGCTCAACTCATGAACACTTATTTCAGCAAATCCCCCACCCTCCCCTCCCATACTATTTGGAAGCACATCCCAGGGATCATGTCATTACATCCATAAATAGGTAAGCATGTATCACTAACAAATAAAGACTTGTAACAAAATCACAAAATACTATTATCATATTCTAAAAAATTAACAATAAATCTTTAATATCATCAAATATGTAGTTGGTATTAAATTTGCAATTGCCTCACAAATTTCCCATTGTTTTTATAGTTTATTTAAATCAGTGCCCAGTCCCTTCCTTCAGTGACCCTGCACAGGCCCCAGGACACAAGGCTCTGCTCCTCCCTATGCCCCTCACGACCGTGAATGGGAGAGGCCCGGGCATGTGGACCCAGACAAGCAGTATATCCTTGGTCACAGTCTAGGGCAGATGGAAATGTAATCTTGATTTTTAAAAGAAAAGTATTAAACATCTCTTTCTACAAAAAAATAAATAAATAAATAAATAAATAAATAAATAAATAAATAAATCAGTGCCCAGATAAAGGTCACGCATCACAATTTGTTGATACATTTTTAAAGTTTCTTTTAGTTTATAGGTCTCTCTCTTTCTCTCCCTCTTCCCTTTTTTCTCCCCCTCTCCCTCTCTCTCCATGTGGTGTGAATTATTTGTTGCAAAATTATGTGGCCTGTAGAATTTTCCATAGTCTGGAATTTGCAGATTGTATCCCTGTAGTGAACTTAACATATTTCTCTGTCTCCTGTCTGTATTTCTTATACGCTGGTATTTGAATCTAGAGGCTTGAGCAAATTCAGATATGATTTTTTTTTGGCAAGGTTATTTCACAGGAGGTGTTTGGGTCTTTCATCAGGGGCACATATTGACAGGCTCTCTCTTCTCATGAGGTTAGCAGTTGGTAACAATCTTTGCCTAGACCATTCATTCATTAGTGGCTTTGAAATGGTGATACTCCAATATTATCAATTCTTCTTCTTTATTATACTGCTATCGTGAATGGTATATACATTCATTAGCCAGAATACTTCTATCAAGAGAAACTCATTCTCATCTACTGTTTATTAAAGTGATACCATATGCTGGGCATTTTAATGTTTCATAAGTCAAAGTATTAATAATTCATCCACCATTTTCCCGTAATATTAGTTCTTAGGCATTTTTCATTTGGTTGAAGTATTTCCTCCTCTCTCCCATCCTTCTTTTCTCCATTCCTCTTTCCACTTCCTTCAAGTTTTCTCCTTTTCCCCTTTGGATTTGTTTCTGGAAGGACCACAGTCACATCGGTGGGCACTAGGAGTTCATGAAGAGTTGGAGGCTCTGAGTGTTCAGAAATTAAATTTGAATGATGTTTTCTTTTTGCTTATTCAAGAAAATGTAGTCTTTTCCTAGAAGCACTGGCCATGTGCAACTATGGTTACTGGAGAGGTCCCTGAGCTGGTCAGCTTTTACTGGATTCCCTGAGATTTGGAGGGTAAAATTCATTCTGAAATTTATATGTACAATTTTACCTTTTGGGGGGGTGACTTATTACTGCTTTCAGCCAATTCATGAAGTTTATGAGTAGATAAATAAGCTGGTTGTTTTTCTTAGTTTAAATAAATATTTTTACTGATATCTGTATGATATAAGATGCTATCCAACACTAAATCAAAGAATATTATTACTTCCCACAAAATTACTTTTGGCCCACAGAATTTGGGGTACTTGAAAAAAATCCATGCCCTCTAGGGGCTCTGAGAAAACATTATGATACGGTGGGACCTTTTTAGGTAAGTGATCTTTCAAAGACTACCAGGGCACCTTAAAGGCTGGGTTGGGTTAAAGCGCTTCACCCAAAGGACCTGACCAGACCAGGCTGGAGTAATCAGTCTACTTGAGGTGAACTGAACTTGGCATATCAGGGAAAGAGCACTGGGGGAAGGGTCAGGAGGCAGACTCGGTCCAAGCCTTGGCACAGTCATTGTCTAAGAGGACCTTAGACGAGACTAGGATCTCTCTGAGCCCATTCTCTCCATTTGTCAGACGGCGATGGATGCGCCCTTGCCCCCTCCCCAGGGTTGTTGTGAAAATCAAATAAGATAGTGCCAGTGTTTTGATGGCCTCAAGGCCCTATTCAAATTTGTGAAAACTAGCATAGTTAGGAAAAAAATATATCTCACCTTCTTCACACTTTATTTTTATTTTTGCATATTATTTCTGGTTATTATATACATACCAAATTTTCACAGATTTGAAGTCCTGCTAGGGTACCATTTTAGAGTTTGTATTTTTAGTGTAACATTTTATTATTACTATGGTTCTGGTTGCTACATCATCTTTATAATAATTATTTATTTGTTATTACCATGGTTGAACATTAAGTGATTTCACTTCTACATGTGAAACTGCCACAAATATTTTTGTGCATGAACTATTTCCTCAGGATAAATTCGCAGCAGCGTGATGACTGGGTGAAAATATATGGGCATTTTTATGACTCTTAATAGATTTTGCCATATTGCTCTCCAAAGGCTAGTAACAATGAAACTGGCACCAGCAACGAATGTGTGTCATTTAAAGTGATTATTTTAAATCAATTATTCACCAGCCATATGTGAAGGCATGTCCCAGGATCCCTATCTGCCAGGACCTTCCATTTCTGACTTGTTCATTCACAAAAATAAATAAATGAAACAAGGAGACTGTGTACGATGAATAAATGAAGAGTTCTATTAGTTAAAATTCTAGAAAGCCAGCGGGTTGTTGTCGGTAATGCTTGCTTGCTTGTTTGATTTTACAGATCTAGTGACATTTTTGCCAGTTTCATGAAACCTACAGAGAATCAGTACATACTTCATTATCTGAATCTTTTATAAAAAGCATACTAGAAGTGGTATTTTTTTCTCATGCTATTTTTCAGGAACTTATCTTTTTATACCAGTCAAGGTCTTTTTTGTTGTTTTATTTGAGGATTGTAGGTTAGTTAGGTTATGTTTCAAAAGCATGACTGAACTTGAGTAGGTATTAACACGTATAATTTCAAACTATGGAATGAGAACAACATCCATCATTGGTGCATGTAGATCTTTTAACGTTTAAAAACTCTTTCATGTGTTTTTCTCATTTGATCCTCACAACCGTGCCATGGGATAGGCTGGAATGGCGCTATCATTTTTATTTGACTGATGGGGAGACCGAGGAACACGGAGGCTTGTCTAAGATCGGACCACTTCTCAGAGCTGCCGATCTCTTCTCTCAGCTTCCGGCTCTTGTCACCAGATTGCACAGTTTTTAAAAAATACTCTTTCATATCCATACTGTGCTTCCCACTTAGCATTTTGAAATATATGGTTGTATAGAACTTGTCTTTTAAAAATAGTCTTTTGAAGAATGGTATTCGCTTACTATTACTATTTTTTTTGCAATAGTTGTGGGATAAAAGGAGTTTCTTACCGTCCCGGCGATAGCCATCAGTGCTCAGTGGCTAGTGTGTGTCGGGCAGCTCTTACTGTTTTAATCCCTATCACAACTCTGGAGAAGCGCCGTCAGTCACTGTGTAACAGGGGAGGAACTGCAGTTCAGAGAAGTAAGACCTTTTCCAGTTTCACAGAGCCAGGAGGTGACAGAGGGAGGACTTGAACCCCAGTCCATTTCAGTTGAACCAAATGACCTTCATCTGTATTGTGCAGCTCTCCTCAATGGTCACTTTTGAAATAGTGGATGTAACAAAAATTAATTTTGTTCTTATTATAAAAGAAACATATGTCCACCAAAGAGCACTTGAAACTAAAAAATTACTTTTTTTTCCCAATTTTTATTGTTATTCAATTACAGTTGTATGCCTTTTCTCCCCTTCCCTCCCCCACCACCCCAGAAAAAATTACTTTTAAACAATGTCAGGCTATACTTTTTCATGTAGAGTACCTAATGTAAGGTACTGTAAAGGCTCCTATTTCATCCCAGAGATGAAAGCACGGAGTTTAAGCCTCCAGTCAGCACAGATTTTGCCTTCCCCGTCTCCCCAAAACACACCCCCACCCCTGCCCCAGTCTGGCTTTCTGCAAAGCTTAAAGGTTTAACTCAATTAAATCCCACCAACCTGGTTTATGTACTCTCTAGTTTCCGGTCTTGTACTTATTTTGTTTGTTCACTTGGGAAGAAAGCAAACACGACAAAAAGAAATCAAGCCCTGACTTGGAACAGTAGCTAATAGAGCATCTTAAATCAACACAGCCAATGTAACTTGTACTGATTCAAGTAATAATTTTTGTCTCTAGCATTTCACATTGTCCGCACTACCCAAACTTCCTGATACTTAGCCAGGGGACAATGGGAGGCCCACGTGTTTATTGGTATAGCACTCTACTTTGGTTTATGAAAAGACGCAATTGACAGTCCTGTCTCCTAGACCTCCTGCATCACACCCTTTCTTTTGACTACGTTAAAGTGGTAGCAGAAAGCATTTCTTGAGACACAATAGAGCAACTTAGCAGCCACCCCAGAGTTGGAGTTGGTATTAGGTTACCATTCTGCATTTTTTTTCATACCATACCTGTTTACAGGAAAGTTGGGACAAGGTCAGGGAAAGTGCGTAGTTGTTATCAGCTTTGCTGAGGCCACACCTGAATGAAGAGTTAGGTGCTGAAACAAGATCGAACTTGAGTGCTATTTGGAACTTAAAACAGCAAACGTCACTGTAGAAATGAGACTGCCTCGTAGTAGAGTTGTTTTAAAGGGGCCCAAAGCTCAGCCTCAGCAGTTAATTTTTGGCTGGCGTTTCTCATGGGTGTATTGTGCTTCAGGGTCCAGGGTGGGCCTGGAGAGCCCAGACTGGCCACAGCTGAGTGTCCCAGTGGCTAGCAGCTCAGGTCCTAGCTGCACATACTCTCGCAGAGTTGTATTTATCACACTGATTGTTCACATCTTAAACAGATTTGCTCCTGTTCTCAGAAACAAATTCCGCATAGCAAAAGCTTGATAGAGCATAATTAACCTATATCCTGTTCTGTCCCCTGACCCTGGTGATACACAGATCTTCTTTAATGTTTTGCTCATATTCTAGCTGCTGGCATGCTGACTCTCTTAATGAAATTCATATCTGGTCTGAGAAGCTGTCATTAGATGAAAATTATTACTGAGCCTGCAAGCAACTCTCAGATGATTTTGAGAACCTCCAGAATTAATTATGCAAGCTACATTGGGTCAATCTGTTTCTTCTCATTTTAATTAAATTGAATTTACTAAACGTTCATTGCATTCCTACTGTGTGCCAAATACTGCAGTTACAAAAATGAATGGGATATAGTTTATGCCCTAAAGAGTTCCTGATCCAGCAAGTTTGAAGTCTATCATTCTCCCTTGCTCGCTTGCATCTGTATTCTACTCCTCCACCCTCTTTTTTTTTGTGCGGCAGGGTGGGTGGGGGGTGCTGTTTCTTTTCTTTACACCATATGTGGGTGGTTTTTCTTTCATTCACAGTGTGTAAACTGTCCCCAGCCCGTTCCGACTGCTGCTCTAGTCTTCCTAATTTTAGTGCCATAGCAGCTTCGGGGAGATGGGCCTGTGCATCTAGATTTGAAACAGAAGCTAGTTGTCATAATCCCAGAAGTGGCGCAAAAGGTTAGTAGTGAATCATGGATTTGTCAGGGGAAAAAATAGTTAGGCTGTGTTTTTCTGAGTTATGGGAAGAAAAGTGGTTGTGATTTTAATTCCCCTGAAGTATTTGTAGGGAAGGAAGAACATATGCAGAAGCCTCCAGTCTTTTCATTCCTGGCCCCGTTTATAAGATTCCCCAAGTCATCACAGACCATTTGCTGGCCTGGCTAAGGATGGCTGTTTAGAAGTTTTAATTGAAAATTTGGCTTGAAGTTTTCAGTTTAGACCCACAGATGAGAATCTGCATTTTGAGGCACATTTCAAAATGAGCAATTTGCCTTGAAAACAGGCCTATTTTCCAGCTTCCTATGACTAATGGCACATGAAGGGAGCCTAGTAATTACATAATTAGTTTGCCATTACTAAGAAATCATTTTCAGAGTCTATGAGATGTGGTTTGCAATAGCTCCAGTGGTTCTGCACCAACAACCTAGACTTCGGAGGCCTGCATTTGAGGACAAAGGCCCAATTTTCATTGATAGAGCTGCAGGGAATTCTTCTAACTGGGGGATAAAACTTGGTTTAACTATTTTTCTTTGTATTTTGTTTAGAATCCAACCCTTGGACCAGGTTCAGGAAAAACCTTTCCAGAGGATTTGTAAACTTTTCACAAATCTCAGGCCCTACTCAACTTCATATACTTGGTTTGATTCCATTCTGAGTTTGACAATTTGATGGATCATAGAAATTTTCTTTTGAAAATTTTTGCAGCTTGTAATACTATAAACCATGATTCCAAAAAGACTGGGCTCTCTCTCTCTTTTAAAAATTTTTAGTAAGCTAAAGGGAAATAAACTATAAGTAGCATTTATACATTTGAAAATAATTCCTGGGGTAGTTGAGATTTTTAATAAGAGAAACTCAAGTGACCCAACCTAACAAGTAAGCTGAGGAGGATTTTTTTCTAGCTAGTGTTAGCTTTTAGAAGATTAGCTACAAGTTAATAGTTGTTGCAGCTGAGTGATGGATATTTGAGAGTTTCTAATCTCTCTGATTTTTTAATGTTTGAAATTTTCTATAATAAAAAGCTAAATATCAAATTTTAAAGAAAGAAGAAAGTGATAAAAATATAAAAGGAAATTAGAAAGAAAGAGAGAGGAAGAGGAAGAGGAGGAGGAGCAGGAGACTTGAGAGGGAAAGAAAAGTTAACCCTTTGCAAATATGTGGTAAAAATACCACATCTCTGGAGCCACTGGTTAAGTCAATGAAAATGACAGTAATAATGGTCCCTTACTGTGTACTTAATATGTACTAGGACCTTAAGAATGTTATCACATTTAACCTTCATAACCACACTTTAACATAACTAGTGTCAAGACCTGCATTTTTAAAACATAAGCACGGGGGGCGAGGGGCTTACAGAGTTCATGGGACTTGCCTCCAGACACACATGAATAAATGGCAGCTTATCTGCAGCCAGAGCTCAGGCCCCAAAGTGCGGCTATTTTATAATTATCCCCTAAAGGGTGAAGAAGCTTGGGTGAAAAATAACTCTTTCTTTAGAGTTGTGAGACCTATTTCCACCTAAGTGCAATGGAAACACTTTGGGGTTAGACTTTCCTCACCTTGAGTCCTGCCTCTTCTGCAGCATATGGCAGCGCCACCTCAGGCAGGACTGAGCGTCTCTGGGTCCTAGTTCCCTCATCTGTAAAACGGAGTACAGAGTAGACATAGGAGCACAGAGTAGGTACTGAGTAGAGCACAGCTATCCTTTTCCGTCTGGCACTGTTCCAGTGAGCGTGCATACTGTTCCAGTTTTCATGACGGAAGAAACCATATTAGATGGACTTTAGAACAGTTTTTAGCCATGAGAAGAGGCTTAAAATTGAACTCACCTTTATATAAATAGAATACAGAGTCTAGGCTGCCTTGAAATTTATTTCATCAGCCTGACCTCTAAACTATTTTATTTTTTACCCATACACTCAAAGGTATTTTTATAATTGCTTGTGATGCAATGATGAATCATCTTATTACTACTGAATCATCATTCTAGTACTGGGAGAAAGATGAACAACGGCCCATCAGGGCTGATCCCAGATTCCATAGAAGTCTGGAAGTTCTTTTCGTTTGTTTGATTATTTTCCTATTCTTTCTATGAGCCAGAGACAATGTTGGGAACATAATGGTATAGTTAAGGTTACTTACCCAGAGACTAAGTCTATTTAGACCTACTGTTCCAATAGATTAAAAAAAAAACAAACAAACCACAGTTGGTTAACTCAGTAAATAATTAGATTCCCCACACAAGTTGTTTAAAAGATATAACTAATTTAATTAAGACAATGACTCAATAACCCCTAGCAACCAGCCAAGGAAAGTAAAATTAACTTAATATTCTTAAATGTGCAATGACACATGCTGAATTGATAAAAACATGAAGAGGGGGAGCATGTGAAACACAGAGAAGAAAGTTTCTAAGTGCACCAGGCCTGTGTCTGACGGCATCACACACCTCTCTTGACTTTTCCTCTCCACCGCTACCCCCAACCCCGTCCGGGTTATGTTACTTGACTCTGAGCTCTTGAATATCTGACCTCACAGAGGTTTTCTTCAAACCTCCTTAGAGGCATAGAAGAACTTATTGCTATGAAACAAGCATTTTCATACACTTTGTTAGACAGGCTTTCTTCCCATAAAGGAAGCAGTACTTATTTCCAAGTGCTACAGTTCATTTTAACACCGAAAGCTGGCTTGCTGTAACATGGACACGGTGGCCTATGGTACTAGATCAGGCACTTAATCTTAAGTTTGGGTCATCCCAAGCGAAGAAGCTGGGGAAAGAATTTTTTTGAGTTTCTTATTATTTTTTCCTATCGGAAGGTTTTCATATTCTAAGTCATTTATATTATAAAACATTTTTTTTAATTGTTGTTCAAGTACAGTTGTCTCCATTTTCCTGCCACCACTCCCCACCCACCCCTACCTCCTACCTTCAATCCTACCCCCTTTTGGCCTTGTCCATGGGTATTTTACACATGTTCCTTGACCACCCTTCCCCTTCTTTTCCCGGTTACCCCCCTTCCCCTCCCCCCTCTGGTTACTGTCGGTTTGTTCTTTATTTACAGCTTTAGTCTTAGACATTGACAGGGTCGTGAAGGAGACAAAAATAAAGCATTATCAAGTAAAAGCACATGGTGCCTCAAATATTATTCGGTGGTTTTAAAAGTTTAATCTTTCTGAGAAGGGAGCCTTTTAGCTGCTTTGCAGAAAACACTCCAGTTTGTAAATTAACTACCTGATGTATTTCATCTTCGCAGCATGATTTAGAAGTTCCTCACTTGAGCGAATTCCCTTTAACATCATGGGTGTTTATCTGAATGATTACTTTAGACTTTGGCCCAACACAGATTTGTGAATGGGCAAATTCTAGATAATGGGTGAAAAGTTTTGATTTTTTTTGTGTCAGGTGGGGGTGGGGAAGTGAAACCTCATAGGTTCAGATGCTAGTGCTTATTTTATTTCTGGCCTCCATTTGGTGAGACATCCATAGAATACAAGGGAACTACTTGTGGAGGCTGCCCGTTGTTACATGGAGAAGTGAGTCTGACATGTGCAAAATCCTGAGAATTATTTTGAAAATCTGTTTTCAGAATAAACAACCCTTTAGTCAGCTGCCCTTCCAATACAGGTGGTCTCACAGGCAGCTTTTTCTGTGTGAACAAATGAACAAGTAGAGGAATCTGACTGTTCCATTAGTGAATAAGCTGCTTTTGCAGAAAAACGCAAACTGGATTAAGGCTGGATTTTCTAAGAAAAAGGATAGGATCTAAGACCTGAAGATTGGTATTTGGCTTTAACATACACAATACCTTTTAGCTATTGGTCCAATAGTTGGCAATAGACCTGGAAAGGAAGTCTAGCCAACCCTCATCCACTTGAGGGGAGGCCCTGAAACTAGCACCCTGGGAGCCGAGATGGGATGGAGAATTAAATGTTGGGCTAGGCTAGCTCAGGACAGAATTGTGCAAAAGGGAAAGCTTGATTTTCAGATGCACTCCCACCCCCAACCCAGGCATCCAGTAACTTCCACTGGGGGTACAACGTCTGTCATTTCCTACCTGAGCCTAGATTGCCCGATTGGGATTCACATCTCAAAAGAAACAAGAAAATAGTAAAGCAAACAACAAAAGTCAGCAATTTACATATTTATTTATGCTTAAAAGTTAGTAGATACTAATTGTAGAAAACTTGGAATACTCAGTAAAGAATAAAGACCATGAGTTGCCTTCTACCCATCATTCAGAAATAATGACTTACTAGCTTTTCTGATAATTTTATTTCTATTATATATCACAGACATTTTGGTTAGGAATGGGGGTACCAGAGTTGACCCTTAAGATTATTTTTTACCTTTTTCTCCATCATGATTTATTTGTTCTACACCTCAGCTTTTTAGGATCCTGTTGAATGCCAGAGGTCCAGTCAGTTCTGTTATAACATGATCTATGTACTCCTCAGAATATTCGTGGTCTGCATAATTGCACAGTAAGAGCCATAGTGCTTGTGGGAAAATGAGATTGAAAGGACACTACTTAAAAACTTTCTCAGTGGCACATAAAAACACAGGAACCTAATAAAAATGGTAGCACAGTTGTACCAATGTCAAATGATTATGAGATACATATATTCTTCAATAAATATGGTAATTTATCTTGCAAAAGAGCTGATGTTTACTTGCAGAAGTGGGCACTGGAAGGGTTACCTCAGGAATTACTGTGAAGTGCTAGAAGGAGAATCATCTGAAATTAATGAAAAATTGTACTACTCGATTTGAATGGGTGCAGTTCATTGTCCTCAGTTTGGTACTGGCACCAAAGATCACAGGTGAGTGATCGTTCACAGCCTTAAAATCCTAGGGCATGGTTTTCTGCCTTTGACATGTAGATCTTTCAAAGCATTTCTTTAGAATAAATGTTTCATCAAAATTAAAAATTTGACCTAATGTATAGCCTTCTTTAATGAATTTTGTATCATAGCTAGAAATTATTTTATAACTTTCTCACTAGCTTGCAGTTTCATGGGACAGCTGAAAGCCTTGAACATTGTAATGATGTTTGAAGCAACTAAAGCAGCCACTACGAGCATAAAATAGAACCAACTTTACAGGGTTTGGTGATTTCTGTTTGAGGTCTTCGCATACAGATGGTGCTTTCCTTTACGTGTGCCCTGCTTGAAGTTGTGAACCAGGACACTTAGACAGGTTTGGGATGTTGAATGAGTGTTTATCTAGAAAAGTTCATAAGTGTGAAAGCACAGCAAAACACAACCTTGTTGGACAACACATGAATTGAGGTAGCTAGTAGTTTAAAATGTGTGTGTATGTGTGAGTTTTATGCATTCCTATCCTTGTTGGTTCAGCTGGATATACCCTTCTCTGTTCATCTAGTATTTCCTGCAGACAAAATTGTACATAAGCTATTGTTAATCTGAGTTGTACTCCGGTTGTTCCCTAATATATCAATGGTGTTGGAATAAATCAGTGTTTGCTAAACAAGTGCTATAGCAAAATTGACTGTAGTCTGACAAACATTCCTAACAAGGCATTCATTGTAGGTGGTAGAGACCCTTGATTTTTTATTACAATTTTGAAATTCATAAACTTCTGAGGATTTTTTGTTCTGTTTTGTATCGCAGCTTAGGTAAAGCTTGATCAAACTTAGGTTAACTTTGTCACCACCTGGCTTATACTGATGTGAAGCTCTTTATTTATTTCACTTAGTGTGAATATGTGCACATTTTGCTGCAGAAATAATTTTGCATTTGTTAATTAGATGCTGTCTGTGGCCTCAGTGGAGATTTAAATAATATATGGTATAAGCAGCCTTCTAATATCCCCCAAGTTCTGAATTCTGAAACACATGGCCCCAAAGGTTTTGGATAAAGACTGGGTCCATAAGGGCCAAAAATAATATTTTGACTCATTTTAATTTTTATTTGTTTAAAAAAGATTTTATTTACTTACTTTTGGAGAGAGGGGAAGAGGGGAAGAGGGGAAGGGAGAGAGACATGGACTGGTTTCCTCACACATGCCCCCAGCTGGGGATCTGGCCCACAACCCAGGCATGTGCCCTGAACAGGAATCCAACCAGCAACCTTTTGGTTCACAAGCCAATGCTCAGTGCACTAAGCCACACCAGCCAAGGCATACATTTCCATTTTAACAGGGACCCTCAGTGCGTAACATTTAGGGGTGACCAATGGCAGGCAGGCTGGTGGAGAGAATGGAGAATGGTGTGACTGACCACTTCTTCCCCTATTGAAATTGTCTCCTTTGGCTCCAGGATTCCATAGTCTAATCCTTCTCCTTCCACTCTAGCTGCTCTTTCTTACATTTCACTGTGTTTCTCCTCCCCTGCCCATCCATATATAGCAGAAGTTACAGCATAAATAGGAGTCAGGCATTGTTTAATAGCCAGTTGATCTTGCAGGTCTTGGTTTTTTCATGTAAAAAGATAATAATAGCTGACTAAATCAGTGTTTCTCAAGTTAGAGCCCACAGCCCATCTGCATCAGAGTCATCCAGCAAAAGCAAATTCCCAAGCTTCAGGTCAGCCTTTCTAAATCAGAAACTCATAGGGGGTGGGCCTGTATTTTTAACAATTAATCCCATGATTCAAATGCATTTTTGAATTTGGAGTCCATTTGTAGTATTACTTAATATCCTTCCTCATATTCACTTCTTAGTCTCATTATGGACTCAATCAGTCAATGGCCACTTTATCATATATCACATATCAGCATATAATACCTTTATTTCTACTCTTGGCTTCAGACTCTTATACACAACTCCTAATTGGGATGTCCCATGGGCATTACAAAGTCAGTGTATTTAAATCCAGACTCATCTTCTCCTTAACATTTCAATGAATGAAACCATAGTCATTCCAGTTTCCTCTGACAAAACTGTTTTTGTTCTCTCCCTCTCAACTTCCATACCCTTCCTCCACTGTCAAAATAGTTCTCCAATCTTTCCAGTTTTCTCCTTCCCTGAACCTAGGCCACTATCATCTCCTGCCTAGACTACTGCAGAAGAATGACCTTCCCATTCCAGACTAACCTTGCCCCATCTAATCTCCATACTTGAGTCTGACTCACCTTTTTAAAGATTTTATTTATCTGATTTTAGAGAGAGAGGGAGGGAGAGGGAAAAAGAGGGAGAGAAACATCAGTGTGTGGTTGCCTCTCATATGCCCCTAATTGGGGACCAGGCCCACAACCCAGGCATGTGCTCTGACTGGGAACCACGTCAGTGACCCTTTGGTTTACAAGCCAATACTCTATCCACTGAGCCACACCCACCAGGGCTAACTGATCTTTTTTAAATGCAAATCAGAAGATGTCACTCCCCAGATTCAAAGCACCTAAGAGCAGACAAGGCCCCACACATCATCACTCAGTAGAGCCCAGACTCCTAAGGCCCACAAGGCTTTGCTCAGCCCTCCAGCTTCATCTCTATGGGCCATGTACCCTGTGGTGTCTTGCTTCCTTCCACATTTTATTTAGGGCTCTCTGCCAAGTGCTCCTGTGATACCTCATACGACCTCTCGGAGCACTCATTGTACTGTATATGCTTCCTATCTTAATTATCCACTTCCCTCATCATCAGACTTTAAGTTCCAGGACAGCAGGACCCCGCCTGTCTTGCTTAGTATTGAGCATGCCCTTGGAAAGCACTCAATTAATATCTGATGAACAAATGAATGAATAAGTTAATTTGGCATGTGTGGATGTGAAGGCAGGTGTAAGGCCCTTATGCTTCTCAAGCAATACTAGTGAGGATGGCTGGCCGATTCGATTAAGTTCAAGACAACTCAATTTAACAAACGTTATTATTGTGTATTTATTATGCTCTATTGGGCATGTCACAAAGCTGGAGAAGACAAGGCCTCTGTCCTCAACAACCACTGCCCTAACCTAACCTGTCATTTGCTGGCCTCCTGCTGTTTATAGATGGATCAGAATCACAATGCCACCGATTCCCGAACTTCAGGAGCTGCTGCTATTCTGCCCTTGGTGTCCTGCCTGTGCCCACCTCAAGTGTTTGACCAAATTATGCCTGAATTTGCCTCAGTATGAAAAGTAGAACTGTGTAATAACTGGATTCTTTAAGGACTTTCCAATCCCCCACTGCTATGTGTCCATGGCCAATGGGAGACAAGCACTTTCTGTAGAGGATTTCATATACACCAGAACTTACAGCAGGAATAGGAGTTAGGCATCATTTAATAGCCAGTTGACCTTGCAGGTCTTGGTTTTTTCATGTATAAGTAAAGATAATAATAGCCGACTCATAGCTTTTTGTGAGTATTAATGCTATTAACAAAAAAAAAATAATAATGGCTAAGATTTATAGAGTGCTTACTCCATGCTGGGCATTATCTTAAGGGCTTTACCTCATTTAATCTTTGCAACAGTCCTAAGCATTAGATACTATTATAATCTTCATGTTACAGGTGAGGCTAGTGAGGCTTAACTAACTCTCCCATGCTAATGGTGAGTGAGTGGAAGGGTTAGAATTTCATCCAGGCAGCCCAGCTCCAGAATCCATTCCCTCAGTCAATATACTGTGTCCTTGGGGTTGAGGTTAATTGAAGATTTGGACAAAATTTCTATTCTGTAATTGGGGAAAAGATAGCAAAATATTTTTAGAAGGGATTGATGTTATTTTACTTTAATTCTAATTCTTAAGCCTAGTAGCTGTCTTCAATACAAATATTTTTGCTCTATTTAATATATCATTATCTTTATTCCATGGTATAACTAGAGTAATGTTATATCATGTAAGATTTTTTGTCTGAGTGCTTGCAAACAAACTTGCAGTACTTGCAGTGACTAAAAGAACATCATACTTTACAGTGTAGTCAAGAGGGAATTATACTAGTTAGTTTGTTTCTTTAACTATTTTATTCATTTACAATGTATAAAGTATCTACTACATGCTAATGATTTCCAGGGTCTAGAAATTTGGAGACAAAGAGGGAATAGTTAATGACTGAATGGGGCTAATATCCATTATCCTAAGATATTCCTGCAGCCTCACTTTTACTCCTGTGGGGCTCAAGCTTTCAAGGTTTTTTTTTAAAAAAAACAAACAGTATAGGGTTCCAGTATGATGGGGCACATTTAAGGAGATAAGACTTCTGGTCAAGATGGCAGCATAGGCAGACATGGCTTACCCCTTTGCACAACCACATCAAAGTTACAACTAAAATATAAAACAATCATCACTCAGAACTGTCAGATATAAAGTTGAGTGGAAGTCTGACAACTATGCAATTAAAGAAACCACATCCATCCAGACTGGTAGGAGGGGCACAGATGTGTAATAGGCTAGTCCCTCACCCATGTGTGGTGGATAAAACTTTGAGAGGGATATCTTGGGAGTGAGGAGTCCCAGTACACACCAGGCCTCTCAACTCCGGGTTTCGGTGCCAGGAAAATAAGTCCTCACAACTTCTGGTTGCAAAAACCAGGGGTAATTGAGTCAGTGGAAGAAACTACTGGAGCCCCAATTGGTTCATCTTAAAGAACCCAACATGGACTCACTTACTAAGACCCACTTCCTCTGAGCTCTAGTACCAGGGTAGCAGCTTGAAAGGCACCAATGGTTTATAGGGAGAAATTAAAGTGTCTGGCATCAAGGTGATCAGAGGCCATTGTCCTTTTTCTAAACCCTCCCCCCACAGAGCTGACAAGCTGGTGCCATATATGAGACTCCATCAACCTGGGTAACACTGTTTGATTCATCTTGGAGATCCCCAGAGACTGCCCCACTCAACTTATGGGCCCACCCAGGCTGCTTTTCCATGTGAATGGCTGGCCTTGGTTCATGCTTCACAACTTCCTAAATCCTCTCAAATATCAACAGTTTGTCTCAGTGAGTCTCAGGCCTGGCACTAGCCACAACCAGCCTAACCTCACAACTTGGCTTTGCCTGGGAATGTCTGAGCCCAGTACAAGTAGCAGCCATCCCAGATTGCTTTATAGCTCAGGCAGAGTGGTCCTGGGTAAAACACAGGTGGGGGCTGACCTTGGCCTGCACCACCCAGGAAACCCCAGGGCCAGTGCACCCAGTGGACAGCTACAGACCATACCAGAGCACCACCACCCTGCCCCTGCACAGATGATCCTCCATGGAGGGAGGAGGTTGATGGTAAGTGGTCACAGCCAATACTTCCAGCTGACTGGCCTGGGTCAATCCCTCCCATTGATCTGTCAACAGCAACCAAGGCTCAACTACAAGAGGACCCAGACCACACAAAGGGAGCACCTCGAATACCCAATTTGGGCCATACAAAAGGCTGTGCCACTGGACCCTACAGGATACCTACTATACATTAGGCCACACTACCAAGACACAGAGTCAAAGCAACCTTACTTAATATATAGAAACAAACACAGTGCTGCTGCCAAAATGAAGAGACAAAGAAACATGGCCCCAATGAAAGAACAGATCAAAACTCCAGAAAAAGAGCTAAATAAAATGGAGAGAAGCAATCTATCAGATGCAGAGTTCCAAACACTGGGTATAAGAGTGTTCAAGGAACTTAGTGAGGACCTCAACAGCATTAAAGAGACCCAGTTAGAAGTGAAGGATAGACTAATTGAAATAAAGAACAATGTTCAGGAAACAATAGTAGAGTGGATGAATCCAAGAATCAAATCAATGATATAGAATATAAGGAAGCAAAAAACCAATCAGAAGAACAAGAAAGAAAAAGAAAAAAAAATGTGAGGATAGTGCAAGCACACTCTGGGACAACTTCAAGAGGTCCAACATTCGCATCATAGGGCTGCTAGAAGGAGAATAGGAGGAGTAAGAAATTGGAAATCTATTTGAAAAAATAGTGAAAGAAAACTTCCCTAATTTGATGAAGGAAATAGACTTGCAAGTCCAGGAAGCACAGAGTCCCAAACAAGATGGATACAAACAGACCCACTCCAAGACACATCATAATTAAAATGCCAAGGGTTAAAGATAAAGAGAGAATCTTAAATACAGAAAGAGAAAAGAAGTTAGTTACCTATGGGGGAGTTCCCATAAGACTGTCAGCTGATTTCTCCAAAGAAACCTTGCAGGCTAGAAGGGACTGGCAAGAAATATTCAAAGTCAAGAAAAGCAGCGACCTGTAGCCAAGATTGCTCTACCCAGCAAAGTTATCATTAAGAATTGAAGGGAAGATAAAGAGCTTCCCTGCTCTCTTATCTTTAAGTTTTCTCTTAAAGATAAAATTAAAGGAGTTCATCATCACCAAACCATTATTATATTAAATGTTAAAGGGATTTATTTAAGAAAAAAAAACAAACTATGAACAACAAAATGGCAAAAAATGCAAATCTATCAACCATTGAATCTGAAAAAACAAACCTAGCAAATAAGAAGAACAGAGACAGAATCATGGATACGGAGTGTGTTTTGATAGTTGTTAGATGAGAGGGGACAGTGGGAGATGGGTGAAGAGGTGAGGGGATTAAGGAATACAAATAGGTTGTTACAGAATGGTCATGGGGATGTAAAATACAGTATAGGAAATGGAGTAGCCAAAGAACTTATACACATGACCCATGGACATAAACAATGGTAGAGGTATTGCCTGAGGGAATGTGGGGTGCCCATTGGAGGGGGGACAAAGAGGAAAAATCAGGACAACTGTAATGGCATAATCAATAAAATATAATTAAAAAAATAAAGGAGATAAACATTTGGGTCAAAGGTCCAGTCTATGGGTACATAATTGACCTCACTCTCATTGAAGATCAAATAAGCAAATTTCCTTAGATATACCTGGCTCAAGATAACTGAAGCTATTTATGTATGTATTCATATTGTTCTTTCAAGGGAAGATTGAAGCTCTAGCCAGTGTTGCTTCATTGGTTGGAGCATTGTTCCAAGGACCAAAATGTTGCTAGTTGAATGCCTGATCAGGGCACATGCCCAGGATTTGGGCTCAATCCCCAGTTGGGGAATACATGGGAGGCAACCAATTGATGTTTCTCTTTCACATCAATGTTTCTCTCTCTCTCTAAAGCAATGAAAAAATGTCCTCAGGTGATGATAAAAAAAAAGATTGAATATATTAGCAAGAATGTAAGTAAATATACTATAACTTCATAAATCTATGTATATTTATGTACTCATGCTCATTAAAGTCTAGATTAAAATATGACTTAATGCAGTAAATAAGCCCCTCAGCAAAGAGTACCTTTTGTGAAGTAGCTGCAGTGTTCGAACCGGTTAAATGCTTTAAGATTTATATATGGGTTTCAATCCATTTGAAGGCAGATTCTGAAGTATAGTTATAAGGCTTTAAAAATGTATGTGAAAACACATGTGCATTAAATAAATAAGATTGCAAAGTTAGTTAGATGACATACTAGCATTTAGAGAAACTATATTAAAGGAGGATAGGCAAACTATAACTCAGACCATGGAGAGAAATGTCTGAGTGTTTCTCCGGGAGGAATTGTTTCCCCACAACCTGTATGTTGAAGTCCTAACCCCTAGTGGCTCAGAATGTGGCTGAATTTGGAGATAGGGCCTTTAAAAAGGTAAATAAGTTAAAATGACATCATTAGGTTGGACCTTGATCCAATATGACTAGTGTTCTCATTAAGAGGAGATTATGATGCAGACATGAACAGAGGAAAGACCATATGAAGACAAAGAGACAAGGCCATCTACAAGCCAAGGAGAAAGGCCTCAGATGAAACCAATCTGGCTGACACCTTGATTTAAGACTTCTAGCCTCCGGAATTGTAAGAAAATAAATTTCTATGTTTTAAGCTATCCTGCCTTTGTTATGGCAGCCTGCGCAAACTAATGCAAGTGGCTTTACTGCTTCCCACCCCTTGATGCCCTCGCCTTTGTTTTTAAAGACACAACATCTACTTGATTTGGCTTTAAATATGATGTGACTCAGAATAGTTGAAAAGTCCCAAGAGTTTCATTTCTGTATTGCAGTGTTAGCTGAGTCAAGTTGGATGCTAAGAGGCCCTATGTACATTTTCAAGTTTATCTCCGAATAGAAATAAAGAAAGGATGCTTATTATATTAGTAGATTGCAAGAAAGCAGACAGCACAGTCAAACCAAATCATCTTGATTGGTTGAACAAGGAGCTGAGACCGAAGTTGAGAAAAATCTGAAAGAGATAAATAGAAGTTCTTGAACTTGGATTTAAAAACATCAATTTCATTAGTGCAAGGCAGGAGAGAAATTGATAAACAGCAATACGTATTGAACGAAAGCTTATTATGAGTCAACTGAATGAGGAGAATGCCCTGAAATCCAGTGTGCTTGTAAGCTATCATTTGTGGAATCCTTGTTTTCAAGGGAGCCTGGTAAGAAGATGAGCTGCCTTAGTAAGCAGTGAGTTTCCCATTGCTGGAGGTTTCCACGCAATGATTGGGTGACCACTTCTCAAGGATGTGTGTGGCAGTGTCCATGTTTAAGCTGAAGACACACCAGTGGCTGAGGTTAAATTCACTCTACTTGTTGCCTGAGGAATTGAAGACAACCTGCCCCCACATAATTCTAAGGTTTTGTGATTGCTATCTTTTAAACATTAGTACTTAGATATTTACAGAAAATAAGTATTAGTACTTAGGAAAACGGAGGGAAGAAAATAGAGATAGCCCTGGAGACCAATGATGCCAATGTTACCTTGCTTTTAATCTCCACTTATTTACATCTTCCCTTGAAAGAAATCATTTCTTTAAATGATTTTCTTTAAATGGGGATTCAGAAACAGTGGACTTTGGATGTAGGGTGAGTCGGTCTAGCTCAAGAACTCCAGATAGTGATTGAATCTGATTTATTCTGAGGTTAGTATTTTAAATGATAATATGTTAATCTTGCCATCACTCTCACGTCTGTTGCTTTTAAGATAACAAACACATTGATCTGCATGTGTTTACCCGTGTAGGCTAGTGAAATCTTATGCTGGGAAAAGTCCCCATTTTAATAAGCTTTAAACAAAAAATTCCACCTTAGGTGCTAATTAGAATCTAAATTCAGGTGTTAACCTCTTTGACTGAAAGTGCATGTTGAGTAATTGCAGGAAAGGGGCCAATTTCAGGCACAGCAGTAATTACTGAATTAGTAGAAAAGTTCAAGTAGGGCTTCAGATTTCAGATCATTACTGAGCTTTCTGAGGAACAGCTAATCCTGGAGTGATTGGGCTTCTCACACCTGTGTGTGTGTGTCCTTGTGTATGTGTGCGTGTGCGTGTGAGCAGGCATGAGTTTGAAGGGACCCCACTTAAATTTCAAAGAAATAACCATACCAATGACCACAGAATTAGATACCAGTATTTCTTGCTGTTTTAGAATATGGTTTTAAGGATCTCTGAATTGATCTTTAATGTTTTTGCCCTTTACTTCAAAAATAAGGAAAAAAGAGTGTCTGTTTTATCTGACAAAATGGATTCATTCTTAAAATTTTGTCTGTTGCATTATTTACTTCCTAATGTCCTGGGAATTAGCCTTTAAAATGCCATCTCTGGGGAGTATTTAAGGGAATATTCATCTCTGATATATACGCTACCTTTGGGGCCTCAGTTGTCGCCGAGGGTTGAGTAAGCCTTCAGACCTGCCGCAGTGACACTCTCCGATGATGTAGAAGAGGAAAACATATGGGAGACTACAGTCGCTTTGTTTGTTGGTACATGGTATGATGTTCAGTCACAGTGTCATCTGCCATCTTCAAACAAAATCTAATGCCAACCCCCCCAAAAAAAAACAAGACCAGTAAAGACAAAATCATCCCACATCTTTAGGTTACAAAGTAGCTCATGCCCTCCTTCACTAGGTGACTGTTTCTTCACCTCTGAGTGTAATTTGAAGTGTTAGCTCTGATTCAGGAAGTGCTAAATGGTCTGTAGTCTTGTAAAAAGCTCTTTGCTTACCCTAAGAATTATGAAGAGTTATTACCATCTAGTCAGTGACTTAACTCAGAAGTATAACTGTGGACATTTGTGGCACCAAAACTGGTTATGGACATTTTTCAAGGAGCCTTTCAAATCGAGGGCAAAGTAGACACTGTAATTGAAGCATACGTTGTTTTCTGGTGCTTACAGTGTGTGATAAAAAGAAACATGCAATAAACTTCATGCCCTAATGCAGAGTTCACAATCGAATAAGTTATAACCTGTGTAAAGTTCAATGGTAATACCTAATAGACAAAATAGTATAAAATAAGTCTAGCTGTTTACCCATGTGAAACTAGGTAAATAAATTATGGAACATCCATGTAAAGTGATACTCTGTAACTACTAAAAAGAATTAAGGAGCTCTGTATGTATTGGTATGCAAACGGCCTCAAGATAAATATTTTTAAGATTAAAAAAACAGAATAATAGATATAGCATTAGATTGTGCAATTTAACAAGTGATATCTATTAATATATGTGTATACTTAGATAAGCATACTTTTTTAAAATGTCCTACAAGAGATATGATAAGGGTTATTTTAGGGGAGACAGACTGGGGATAATTATGGGAGGTTAGGAAACTGTGAATAAGGAAGAATTACTTTCATATATATCTTTTGGGATGTTTTGATTTTTAAAGAACATATGTACATATTCATTTGATTTTTTTTAAGATAAGTCAATTTTAAAAAGGCATACAAGAGGCAAACTATACTGAAAATAAAATAAGGCGGTATATTATTCATGATCAAATGAATGGTATGGGCAGTGAAGATCATAGCATTTCAAGAGCGAAAGAGACAAGCTTCTGAATAGTGACTATAATTATTCCATGTATGGAGCTGTGCCAAGGCCATTTTTGATATTTTTATCCATTACAGTTATTATCCTTATTGAAACTCAAATTCTCCCTTCTTCAGCCAGTGGAAGTCTCTTCAAGCTGGTCCGAGTCCTTTAGATACAGCCTTAGTAATCTGTGATAGCTTCCTTGTTTTTTGGTATGACGAGATGTTTCAGGATTATCGTGTACATTTCTTACCTCAGTCCTGGAATCAGACATTTCTCCAAAGACCACTGGTCCATTTTAATGGGAAATGGTATTTAGAGATCATGATCTAGGCACTAGTGGCCTTTTCAGTGAATAGATCCAGATGTGTGTGTGCTTACATGATAAAATGTGCATAAGTGTATACTGATATTTTCAATTCAGATTCAGAGGGATTTTTAACCTCATTGATCTTACATATTGATCTCTTTTGATTTCTCCTGAAAATTCCAGTTCTCAAATATATCAACATAATTACACAACAGCCTCAGAATTACAATGCCAACACTATTACTACTAATATAATTACTGAAAATAGTAATAATTAGTGAAAACAGTTGTTCTTAGTGTATGTCTTGTTAAGAACATACAAATAACTGTGTTGTGAAAGTCATTTGGAATAGTTCTTCTCAGTGAGATTCTGCCATCAACTGTCAATACACTGAGGTTCATTTATTCCATGTTATTTTTGATTTTTTAACAAATTGCATTTTAAAATTCAATTTTGTTTAGTGATTATGTAAACTATTAACTTGGTTCCAAAGTCAAAACTATAAAACAATGTATATTCAAAAAAGTCTATCTCTTACTTCCCTAGCCCTATAGGAAATCTTTAAAATATTTTTATTTCTTGATTTGCCTTCCCTTTTAATATAATCAAACGGGTGTTCTTCTAGAAATGGAAGCATCTAACTTAACAACATATTGTGGAGATCACACCACAGTAGTAGGTAACGACTCTTCCATTTTTTTTTATAGAAGCTTTCAAACTCTATTTTCTCTGAAGTTAATAGTTCTTGGTTTCAATTTTTATTGAAATTTTATTTTATTTTATTCTAGTTTCTTTTTTTATATGTATTACCAATTTATCTTTATGCGCTCTCCAGTTGTCTAACTCTTTTCTCAATATATTTAAGCATAGCAGGTATTCAGTCAAGTTCATCTCCTTGGGCTCATTCTCCCAGAGTCTGCTGCCTGCCATAATCTGGATGGAAAACTCCCCTGGCCTACTGCTCAACTCTCATCCCACCCTCCACAATCTTCCTTCACCATCAGCCTGGGAATTTCCTCCTTTTTTTTGAATGTCATTGCCCGCTTACTGGTTCCCACGTTACCTTGCTTTATTCTCCTTCATTTTGATAAAGCTAGTTAACTCTAGCCTGATATCATGATAAGGTTCATAATTCTTATTCACTCTCCTTCTTCTTCTATTACCCATATCCTGGAGCATCTTCCAATGACTTGATATTACCCAGTGTGTTCCATGATGTGCTTTCATGTGGCTCTTAACTTGTGTAACGTACAATGTAAATGCTTCACAACCTGATTTGGATTCTACCATTACTCAAGAAGGCCATGTCTTAAGGCCATCTTGTTGGCAATTAACTGGGGAATCAGTCTGTTGCTCCAAGGTCAGGTAGCTCCTTTGCCTAGGAAAAAAGATAGGATCTAAGACCTGAAGATTAGTATTTGGCTTTGACATACACAATACCTCTTAGCTGCAAAGCAGTTTCTGATATAATAGAAGCAAAGTCTTGCAACAGACTGATAAGACTTGAAAGCTATTTTGTGTACATGGTAGAAGTATGAAATGCAGCTTCAACAAAGCCTTGAATGTGTCTGAATATCTCAAAGTGTGATCGTTTGCATCAGATTATCAGTGTATTTGTGGGGATGATGAGTGTCTATGACAGGTATGATATCTTGATGCCAATAGAACATAATTCTCTATGCAGGTAAAATAAAATTTCTAGGATGAATTTAAAATACTGAGGGGTATAATCTACTTGTGTCTAAAGTAAGCAAGCAAGAAAACAAAACAAATAACACCAACAAAGTCAATGTTAAGTGAGAGATGCGAGCATGGATACATGAATGGATGTAGCAGGAAACAGACCAGAAATTCGCAGGGAGGCTTTTGCTTATGTGTTTCAGTAATGTACAGGGTTTGTGGTTTATAACATCATCAGACTTGTACAATAGCATTATATCCCTGAGAGTAGTGCAGTTATCTCTCCCTCTCTCTTTCTTTTCTTTGCATACAATGGAGGATCTAAGCCTGGATCCATGCCCTACCCAGGACATTTCCTCTTTGTGGCCTGTGAGCCATTACCAACGCTAAGATTTACTGCTTTGGGGATCGGTTCAGAACAAATGTTCCAAACAGCCGTCTGCCTCAGGCAAGGTAATTTTGGACAAATTCAACAAGACTTCAAAGGAAGCCACCTACTACAATGCCTAAGGAGGATAAAGACCTGATTTAAATGAATGTATTGCAATTAGTGGGTATTTACTTCATATGTTGCCAAGTTCTGATAGCTTTCTCTAACCCTCAGGGAAATAATATATATGTCTGCTTCTGGTGAGCTGAAGAAATAGGATATGTGCTTCCCAAAGAGACAGGTGTTGTGAACATACATGGATCTAAAAGAGAGAAAAGACAAAAAGTCCATAAAAGCTGGAGACAAAGAATAAATGCAATGTTTGTTTTAAAGCAAAAAATTTTTTAAAAGATAAAAGATGAGTGTAAATTGTGTTCTCTCAGCATCCCCTTCCCTCTTCTGAAGAATTCTGTCTTCTTTGAAAATAGCTTGTATTAATTAAAGAAAGTAAGCAGGCAACATTTAATATCGATAAATGCAGAAAATCCATTTATCAATTAAAGGAGTCTCCGGCCACCAAGCTGACTTAGGGACATCCTGAAGTGCTGTGAGTTTAATCCAATCATCCAGCATGAAGCATTCCAGCAGTAGAGGAAATTAAGGATTAAACTGTGATGGAAGAATGAGAAAGTAAGACCCTGGAATTATGCTGTGAGTGGACTTTAATCAAATCAAGCCAGAGACAGACCAAAATGGAAACCAAATAGCCCGGTATTCTCATATTTATGTTCACAGTTTCATTTTAGATCTTACAGTTAAAACTGAGGTTTAGTGTAAGAATTGTTGCAGGAAAAGACCAGCGGATTCTCGGCATTTCTCATAGAAAAAGTGAATGTTGAGAGAGACAGCCCCAAATTTAGTCAAGAAGTTCTGTATGGAGACTTCTGTTTGAGGTGAGGGGAGAGCAGAAGGAGCTAGATGCCCAAAAGTTTTCTAATCTGACTTCTCTTTTCCCTGAAAAGATCCTAAAAACCAAAATGTACTCATTCTAACCTGTGTTCCTTTTTCTTTTTTCAGGTAGTTCACAATTGAGCAAATAATCTCTCACTGAAAAATCTAATCCAAAACATGGATTTAAAAGCAGGTCGAATTAGTAGAGAAGTCCCTTAATCAGTAAGACTGTCTTACTCAGATTTAAAAACCCAATTTATCTAGAAAATTGCCAACCTCTTCTTCCACTGGAGACACAGCCATGTGCCTCCACTGTGTATATCCCTACTTCTTCCTGAGTTTTGGACTCAAACAAAATCGTATTTTGATAGTTAGAATTTAGCTGACAGATAAAAACACTGTCTAAAACTAGCCTCTACAAAACCCCACTCCCATAGCCTTTTGACCATGTTATCTTTTGCTGTCTGAAACTCATATTCCGATCTTTATTTCTACATATTCTGTGAGCCAGCCGAATGTTTTATGGTTGGTGGCGTATTTTCTCCTTGTTGCCTGTAGCATTCTGATCCAGGAACTTGGCCATTGCCCCTGGATTTCTGAGGTTTCTGAGACTGATCAGCTATCTGATTACTGGTGTTTTTAAGGAAGTGAAGAAAGAGAGAGAAACTTATTCAGTGATGGGGAGTGGGGCTGATGATGGCATTAAGACTATTTATTTTAATCAATCTTAAACCATTCTGACATGTGCTAATGGTTGAAATGTAGGTGTTTGTTAGGTGTGTGGCCTGGCGTTCCTCTCCCCTGCTGTTTACTTTAGCAGCTTGTCTGTCTGAAAGTTATGATACCACAAAGCCTCTTTCGGGTCTCAGAGCAGGATGCAGCACGCAGACGAGGAGAAGCAGCCCCCAGGGCTGGCCCTCTAAGCCGGTGCAGGTAGAACTACAGAGGTGTAGGCAGGTAAGCATTCAAGGGAACAATGAGGAGAGAAGCAGGTGAGTGCAGCCTGGCTTCACCTGGATGTCCTGAAACAATTAGGCAGCCTCTGCCCTAAAAGGCTCTCCTTTGGAAAGATAAAGGGAACTCTGTTAAGTAAGTACTGTCACATTCTGAAATACCAGGTGATGGGAATTTTTCATTTCCTGGGCCTGCCATTCCAGCCAAATCAGATTTTGCTCAGTGCCCTTGTTAACAAAGTTGATCTTGTTGATTGGTGGCTTTTAAGTAAGGAAACTTTCTAATTTTTAAAAACACATTAGCAAAGGAATTTATCTCAGATAAGGCAGAGTG
Organism: Desmodus rotundus; assembly: GCF_022682495.2. NCBI lineage: Eukaryota > Metazoa > Chordata > Mammalia > Chiroptera > Phyllostomidae > Desmodus > Desmodus rotundus. Next base: position 41,235,397 of record NC_071388.1, read on the forward strand.
AAGTGGCAGTGTAAACATAACGACCTAAAAGAAAGCAGGCTTTACGCCACACACACACACACATACATGCACACAGGCAAACAAGAGGATCGAAACGATCAATTCCTTTAACCTGGCGGTCATACTTTGGCAAATGGCTTCGCCTATATCATTTCCAAAGCAATTACTTCTAACAAAATTTTAATTGTTTATCCCCCCTTTCACAGTCTATTTTTGACTTTTTTATTATGTAGGTAATATACAAATATAGTATTATTAAAGATTCAAAGAATGCTTCACCCCAGCCCTCCCCACACTCAGTCTCTCGGCAATCATGTACGCCGTGTTTCCTCTCTTAAAGGGAAGTGGCTGCTGTCAGAAGTTTGCTCTGTATCTTTTGAATTTTTTTTACCACATTTACATACAAATATAAATTACAGATCACTTTGCTTTTGGGTTTTGCTAAGTGCTCCATAGGAAATATTTTATTTAACTTCTAATAGATTCTGATGAGATAATACTATTTCCTTGTTATAAATAAGAAAATAGAACTTGAAGATATTAAGTAGGCTACCCAAAGCCACGGAGCCAATAAAGATGCACAGCTCAGTAAGTGAGCTGCTTGAAAGGTAATGCGCACATGCAGGCAGGGCATGGTGGGGCAGGCAGAGAGAGGAATGTTGGGTCAGGTAGGTGAGGGCCTTGCATACCCATGCTGATAGGCAGTAAGGGAATACCTAAAAAAGTTTGAGCATTGGAGTGCCATAGTGAAAATGTGTTTAAGATGAAATCCTTTTATTTTTATTCATAAGCTCTCCCCCACCCTCTGATGACAAGTGAAGACTCTATTTCATTCTAGGTTTGTAAATGTGTGCAGGGATGGCATGTAGTGATTGCAAAGGACGAGCTGCAGACAAGAAAGCCTGAACATGCAGCTGTACTCCTTTCATACCTCTTGGGATGTATATGTATATGTAGTCTCCATCCAGTTCTCTTCCTCTATGTGTATGCGTGTGAATACACATGAAAGATGTATGTTGGACACATATCTAAACATGACGTTTTACAATCTGCTTTTTTTCTTTGTGTGGGTAATACAATCAGTATTGTAAATCCTCATTTGCAGTTTTCATAATTACATTTCTAGCCTGTTAATAATGAATTCCTTGTCAGTTAAATCTGTGTTCACCAAGGATCTACTTTCGTGGCTGAATTTAACTATTTCCAAAAGGATTGGTAAGCACAATTCAAAAATAAGCAGCAAAATGGTTTGCTTGGCATGATGTAGACTGAAAGTTTTCATACATTTTATACTTTAAGGACTGGTGAATTATCTTACAGGAACTACTACAAAACTGACATATGAGTAAAGGCATTTAAATAATCCAACTCCACCTAATGCCATTTGTAGTGGCATTGAAATGCCACTAAAGGAATGACATTTCAATGCAAAAATATTAAATACGTTTACTTTTATGAAATTTAAAACACACCCTCTAATGAGATTTGGAGACCTTATTCACCCTAGGCTTGTGCAGTAAGAGGGCACATAGCAATTACCAACGATGAACTGAGGATATGAAGGATAAACTTGAGAAGTTTGCTTATTTTGCCCCAGACTAGAGATAACATTGTTATTAACTAGCTCTAACCCTTCAGTATCAACAAAAGAAACTCGTGTCCTTTTTTGCTCACCCATTTTATTTTTGATCGCTTACTTGTGGGCTTCTGGAAGGTAGAGGCCACAACTAATTGATCTTCGTAGCCTTAGTGCTTAAAACTGTGCAGGTAAAGTGAATGAAATAATGGCAGGGGGAATTTGCTAAACAGAGAATTCCAGTGATGAAACACATCCTGTTTCTCAATTCTTTCTTTTCACTTTATCACTCAAGTTCCCCAAAATTGCTCTTTAAATTGATGTCCACTCTTTGAGCAAAAGACTTGGATCATAGAATTGGGAAACAGGCAGTTTCTATGCAGCACGAACTCGATTTTCAAGCTCTGGCTGGATTAGAGACAGGTATTTAACATTTATTTTTGTAGCAACTTAAACCATAAAGAAAGGGACATCTCGAGAAAGTGTGAACACACTGCTGTTGCACAGGTCAGGTGGAAACTGCTTTGTAAATTTGGTCCCTGTTGCTTGCACACTTCGATATCTCATTGCTATTTCATTTGCGTTTCCTCTACCAGATGGTCCATCCTCTCCCTGCTGAACTCTTTCTCCTCTCTGAAAGCCCAGCTCAACTGCCCCTTCCTCTACAGAGCCCTTTCCTTCCTCCCCTTCATTGTCTCCAGACTGGCCAGAATCAGTCATTCTCATCTTTGCGCTCCTGTAATGCTTTGTTCACACTTCTGTTTTAACACATCATTTCGCTTTTTTGGTTAAGTGTGTATCTTGGTCCATTCATGCTTCTGTAACAAAATACCATAGGCTGGGTAGCTTATAAACAACAAACATTCATTTCTTACAGTTCTGGAGGTTGGAAGTCTGAGATCAGGATGCCAGCATGGTAAGCACGGCATTCTCACATTGCAGAAGGGAAGAAGGGAGCTCTCTGGGGTCTCTTATACCAAGGCACTCACTAATTCCATTCATAAAGGTTCCTCCCTTATGACCTAATCACCTCCCAAATGCCCCATCTTCTACCATCAGCTTGGGGGTTAGAATTCAACATATGATTTTTGGGCAAGACAGGACTATTCAATCTATAGCAGTATATATGGGTCTGCCTTTGATGCAAGGTGGAGTTTCCTGAGGCCTTGGGAGGGTTATTATTTACTTTGTATCCTCAGTATCTGGTACAATACCTGATCTAGGGTAGGGACTCCTGAACATTGACGTTTTCAGGGCCCTTCTATTCAGCCTCACCAGCTGTAAATACACTCAAGTCCTTTTTTGTTCTCACTGGCTGCTAAGGTGAATCTGTGATGATACACAGCAGACTCAGGATGTCCTTTGTTAATGGGATCTATTGGCTGGGTGGCTTCCCAGGCATCTTCAGCCCATTGTTAAACCCCACGAGAAGGCGCTGTGGGTGGGGTAGGATGGGACTCTTGAGACAGATGCAGTATTCAAACTCTCTCTGTCCACACTACTACTAAGCAGAGTGGCTTGCCTCTCACCCCATTGGTCTTCCAAACCCAAATATATTTAATCACCTACAAGTACCAATCATTAACTATCCCCCAAAACAATAATTAGATACCACATTTTAATGTGAAGTGATCCATGTTACTATTGTTCCCCCACATAGTGACTCTCCCACTGCTGGTATTGTGACAGCTAAATAAAAAGGCCAGTAATATGTGGGTTTCTGTTTTTATTTTTTCTTTACCTTGAGGAAACAAAGACTCCCCTGACGTAATGAGATACTAGCAATCTCAACGGAGTCAAACAGAACAATACAGATTCTTTCTTTACTATTATTATTATAAGGCTACCAGAAAAGAATTATTCAGCATTATTGTATGAGAGACTGGTTATTGCTACAGCTCACAATCCATCCTGGGGGTGGGGAGACCAAGCTATTCAAGGCAACATGGAGGGGTGGCGGATGCATATAAGTTGCTGAGCTGACACTGTCTCCCAAAGATAGACATTAAAAAGCAACAAAATGCTAGTAAAAATTCATTTATATACCTTTTCAACAAACCTCTCTAGTACCCCACTGAAAACTTACCTACCCTAATTTCCCAGGAATTTCTCCATTTCTTGATTGAAAAGTTTGGAATATGTCAGCCCTAAGATTCTAATTCATTGGCCTGAGGTTACGTCCCCCTCTACCAAGAGCCCTTCCTCTGTTCTCTGAGGAAAACCCCTCCTAACTGCCACAGAAAGCTCAGGGTGACAAAAATGACATCTTGCCATTGGATTGACCTGGCGGCCCAGAGCACCATGGGAAACAATTTGAATGCCCTTGGCAGTTGAGATGCATGTTTTGATGGCTGTAACTGAGGGACTGCTGATAAAGTCACATTTCTGAGAGAAAAATTACCCAAAGTAAGGAGTTTTGCATGACAGACTAGGCTCAGCAGCATGTATCACCACTGGAAAGATGCAGCATTTCCAGGAACAAGCATTTGAACCCACCTGGACCACATCCCCTGAGAGGGCTTTGTACCTTGTAAATGAGAGGTTTATGAAAAACAAAACAAACAGCACTTGTGTTCTCTGCCACTTGAGTTGGGCATTAGAGGAGGAAATGTTTCTCTGCTGGGTGGAGAGAAGTATTACGATTGGAGTTTAGCAGGTAGGTGATGAGGAAATACAAGTGGGGGTGAGAACAGATACAGTCACTGGAAGTCAGAAGAGGCCCAGTCCTCCCTGCAAGGGGCTCTGAGCTGGTGCCGATCATCACGTTATCAGGCACTGCTCTGAGGGCTGAGGGGGGTTTCAGAATCAAGAGAAGGTTCTTAATTTAAAGAGAAAATAATCCATGTGGAAGTCTGTGACATACCGACCAACAATACAGGGCAGTGATATTTTGAAATAGTACCAATAATAAGAACACTAGTGCTGCAGAGGAATAAAAGATTTCTTGGAAGGTGACTTGAAGGGGCATAGAGGAACCTTAATAGAAAAGCCTTAAAAGAGAGGCAACATTTAGGTAGTTGGAAGGGGAAGCATTCACAGCAAGAAACCTTCCTAAGAGCTAAGATACACCTTGATTCTGTCATGCACCTTCTTCTGGATGTACTTTCAGTGTCTTCAGTGTCTTCTCCAGCTTTCTAGAAGTTGTTACATGGGGCCCTGACTAACTGGAGAGACTCATACAGAAACCCCCACCCCCATCAAGACTACCTCAGTACCATGTTCCTCCAAGATGCCCCCCCCTACCTGGAGGATTGTCACTGGGCCTCGGAGAGAGACAAAACCAAAGGCCATCAACAATAATTTGAAAGGCCTAAAGATTGGAAATAAAAGTTGTATCTGGTATAAAGTTATATTCTTAAAGAGAATGAATTATTTCCTCCCTTCCTTCCTTCCTTCTTCTTACCCCCCTCCTCTCTCACAGTCCACAGGAAATTCGAGACTGCATTCTCCTGTGTCACCTAGGCCGAGGTGACCGTAGTGACCCTTGAGGTCCTTATCTGGATGCATCTCTATGAGGTGTGCATGGCCTGTCACCTGGACCTCCTGGCCCTGTTCCATTTCAGTTGGGCCACCACATGAACTGTAGGTATTGGGAGAATCTTTGCTTTTCTCCTCAATTGCTCCATGAATATGACTTTACACTTCCCCACTTTATACCCTTTAAACTCTTCCATCCATTGCCTGTTAGTCAGATACAGAACCTCAGGGGACAGTGAGGAATTAAGCCCTTCTTCCTTCTACATCATCTTCCCCAGGGAAGAGCCATTGGAGAACTGTGACCTAGGAATAACATTGGACTCTCTGAAAATCAGGGGATTTAAGGAGTTTAAGGGGGAGGTGACTACTCATTTCTCTGGAACTCTTTTCTCCTCAGGGCTTTTGGTGGATGGGCTGAGTAAATGTGGGCAGGGAGCTACAGCTACAAGCTTCAAGCTCTGCAGAGAGCCACTGGCCCATGGGATGGGTGGTTGTTAAAATATTAAATGAAACAAACAGTTTAACATGTAATAATGTGTTCAACCACATAAAAAGGAATATGTACAGATAAAGGATCTGAAGTTAACTATTCACAGTTGCGTGTGAGATTATAGCTGATAGTTTTCTTTGTTTTTTTGCATTTCCCAACCCACAAACAGCATGTATTACTTTTATCCATAGAGGGTTAAAAAAAAAGCCTTTAAGAAGAAATAATGTAGGGGTAGGAACTGTGCTTCTTTCATTTCATTGTTGTGGTTAATGACTTCTCCAGTGGACACCTGGCTTAGCACCTGGGTCATGATTTACTAACCTTACAATCTGGAGTCTGCTCTATGGTTCCTTGGGCAGCAGAAGCAGTGGGTTTTGGAGACCTGGAAATAGGCCTGGAATAAGTCCCTGAAATGAATTCCCAACCAATGAAATCTCATGGGCTTATCATAGTAATCAAGATAAATTGCCAACTTGCTAATTTAAATAACAGAATCATAAAGTTTTAGACCTAGAAGGATTTTGAAAAATCATCTCTTTAATTTTCTCATTTCTGTGGCAGAACCACAATGAAAGTTTCATAGTAATAATATATACCTTAAAATTTTTTTTTTGTTGACCAGTTACAGTTGTCCCCCTTTTAACCTTTAATAAGCATTTCCTATGTTCCAGAATGGTACTAGATACTTTATGTAGATTAATTTTTTTAGTCACACTATCAAGGTAACTATTATCCTTACCTTGATTTTGTAGACGAGGAAGTTGAAGCATAGAGATTAAGAAGTTTATCCCAAGTCATCCAACTAGAGTCCAAGGCAGGTTTTGAACTCTGTTTGTCTGGCTTTAAAATGAGCTCTCACTCTGCATAATTCTGCCTCTTCATTGCCAGCATGAGCTACCTGATTTCCAGTCTTAAGAATTTTATCTCTTGTCTTCACATTTAAAACTCAGGTCTGTTTAAACCTATGTTAGATGAGCGGATCAGCCCCAACTTCCATTCCTCTAGCTGGGGTTGTCTGTGTTGTCATGAAGAGGCTCACTTCCAAGGTTAAAGGCCCACATTTGCTCTTCCTCAAAGTCATGTGGCTGCAGTCCTTCAGCCTGAGCCCAGACCTGCTTTCATTTACTCACCCCTTCCTTTCGCTGCAAGTGTTACATTTACAAGCTGTGGGAATGTCCAGCCTGGGTGAGGGCATGGTGACCGAGAGATTGTCACCAGCATCCCAGCCATGGGAGGGAGGGACCTGAGAGGGGAGCCTCAAGGCTGTAGCACCCCAAGGCCACTGCTGGTGGCCTCCCTGGTCACTCCTCCTGACCTTTTTGCCCTCTGGACTGCAGGACTGAGCTGGTCTTAGGACAAAAGTGGATTGAGGGCTTTCTCAGGTGAAGGTTGAGGGGAGTCAGTGCAGAGAGGCATCTTCTCTTTCAGAGGAAAGTGAAGACTTTCAAAACATGAAGGGGATCAATTTAGAGTAATTTCTCTGTGTTTCAACCTGGCCAGAGGCATTCCGGTTAATCAAATATGCTTAATTAGGGTGACAGTGTGTGCTATACGTGGCTGAACACTTTTCCAGGGATTATAACACAGGAAAGTATGGGTAAGACCCAAACTGCACTAAGTATAATTAAATCTTTCTTTGATGATTCATAAGGCCTTTAGGATCCTGTCGTGCCTCAGGGTCACCATTATGTTTATCATCATTCTTGATGAGGCAGGTAGCTGAATAAAAATCCTCCATTTAAAGTTCTAGGCCTCACTCCCACTCTGTCTACCTGGGTGGCCTTGGGCAGGTGACTTGACCACTTGAGCTTCAGAGTCTCCTTCAAAAGAAGGGTGGTGACATTACATCATAGGGCTGTCATAGTAGAAAACTATGTGCATAACGAATATTATTATTATTCCTGTTAAGCTACCAGAACCACAAACTCCTGGCTGATAGAGAATTCTACTCTAGGTTTCTTTCCAAGTAATTTAGTCCTCTTTTACGAAAAACCTGGCTTCCCGAACAGCGAGATTGCTGAGACGTGCTATTTATTCAAGGGCCAGTAAGAGTGTTTGCACGGTGTTTTTAAACTACAAATGTGGTGCATGCTTTTTGTGAAAAAATTCAAATACAGAACATACTAAAGAATAAAACATTCTACCCTCATTGTCTCAATCTTCCCCAGAGGGGAAGTAAACCGTATGGAGTTCAGTGTATGTAATTTGAATTGTATTAGTCCTTATTGTTCTGTGGCTTCACTTTTTTTTCACTTAGCATATTTTGGGGATCTTTTCATTATTTACAGCAGCATCTGCATAGTCTTTTACAATATGGGTGAGTTTTCTCTTATTTAACCTTTGCCCGATGGATGAGCATTCGGTTATGGCTAGTTTTTATATGGCAAACCACGCTTCAAATGAGCATAGGATACGCTTATGTGCGAACTCAGTGCAATCAGTCTAATGTTTATCACCCCAGGTGACTTTAACCCAGACTTCCGAAAACACTCTTTTTGATTATATGCCACCCAAAAGAGATAGCATCAGGTGTGAACAAAGCAAGGGGCCCTTTACTGTTTGGTGATTCCTAGTAAATTTATATATTTGTGCAAACTATTACCACAGCCCAGTTCAGAGCATTTCCACTGCTCCCCAAAGTTCTTTTTGTCCCTCTCTGAGGTTCATTCCCAAACTCACTCCAGCCCTGGGCAGCCACTGGTATGATTTCTGTCTCTAAAGTTTTGTCTTAGCTAGGACTTTCATAAAAAATGGAATCACAATATCTGGTCTTCTGTGTCTAGTTTCTCTTATTTAGCAAAATGTTTTTGAGGTTTAACTACGTTGTTGGGTGTATCAGTTATCGGCGAATAGCGTTCTATTACATTTTGTTTATTCATTTGGATTGTTTCCAGTTGGACCTATTTTCAGTTTTCAACTATTATGAATAATGATACTATGAGCATTTTTGTACAAGTTTTTGTGTGGATGTACATTTTTATTTCTCTTGGGTAGATATTTAGAAGTGGAATTAGGGGGTCTTATGATAAGTATATATTTAACTTTTTAAAAAACCTGCCATATTATTTTCCTTTTAAAATTCTTCATTTTATTTTTATTGTATTTTTTCTATTGCCATTTATGCCCCACTCTCCCCATCCCCCATCACCACACTGTTGCCCATTAAAGTGAATGTTTCATTATACATTTCTACCAGCATCGTATGAGGATTCCAGTTTCTCCACATTCTCTTCTACACTTGGGGTTGTCAGTCCCTTTTATTATAGCTATTCCAGTGGTTGTATGGTGCCACATAGGCATTCATACATGTGCTATGCTAAACTGCATAATCTAATTGTTCACTTTTCACTGGGCTATTAGTATATTGTGAATAGAAAACATATGTGTGTGTGTGTGGTGTGTGTGTGTACGTATATTTATACATATGATTTAATATAGATACTAGACTTACCAATATTTTTTCACCTCTGCAGCTTGTGTTCTCATTTTCTTGGTGGTAACTTTTGAAAAACAAAAATGTTTAATTTTGATGAAGTCTAAATTTGTCATTTTTTAGATTATGGGCCATGCAAAAAGAGAACTTCACTCAAAGTCATAAAGATTTTCCCTTGTGTTTTCTTCTAGAATTTTCATAAAAATAATGTGACTTTATAAATTATTTCAAAGACTAGATGAACCTAATGTTCTCTGTAGGCCCTTCCTAGGCTGAAATCAATGGACTCGTAGAGAAATCTACAAAACAGATTTTGTCCTCCATTCAGGGTGTTTTTCACAGGTTGGCTAGATCCTGTACCTACAGAAGCAACTAAAGTGGCCTTCATTACTAACTTCTCAAAAATTTTTCCCAAGGAAAAATGTGACATCATGTAAATTTAGAAGGATTGGAAAAATCCCTTGAGGAGGTCACATTTATTTTCTATCCCATGAATAGAATGTTCTCAATGGGTTATATCATTTAGCAAATGTGGGGCAATAGTTCTCAAAACAAAAGCACTGAAGAGTTATTTCCCTCTACTAATGGGTCTGACATGGGCCCAACTCCACTGGCCACGCTTCATTTTTAGTAAGTCACTTTATTGAGTTACATTGTTCTTGATTATTGGGAGAACTTGAATCTCATTTCTTTCAAACCTGCATGGATCAAAACATATATAGGTCCCGATTCTTTATTTGAAACTCTTAGGACCAGATATGTCTTAAATGCATATGTATACTTTTTATTTTAGAAAGATAGTACAGAGAATATTCTGGATAAATACACTTTTTCAGAGAGTCAAAAATGACTAGTATTTTGTAATATGGATCTATTAATATTTAAAACATACTGAATACTTATACTACAGGAAATAATGACTATACGTAGGTAGCTTCAGTCAGTTCAGGTCAGGTTTTCTACAATTTAAATTCAGGACTGGTTTGTTTTGGGGGTAAAATCAGATAAAAAATATCTCCATGAAGAGCATTCGTGGATTTCTTTCTTTTCTTTTTTTCTTTTTTGCTTGTTGAAAGATGCTCTTTTTGAGACTAAAAAAGGATGAGTACAAATGCACCTGCGAGCTGAGAGTAAACCTAGTCACTCCGTGTTGTGTGCCTTGGAACACACTATACCGGCTGCTCATTGAGGTGTGTTGGATTCCTTAGCCGTAGTTGGCCACTGCCGACTCTGCATTTGGACCCACTGTGAGCGGCTATCACACGTTCCAGGAGACCTGGGGAAACAGACTTCGGTGAGCTTTGGTGAGACTCTTAGCCTGAGAGAGTTTTCTGAGTGAACATTTTAGAGAAAGATAATTTCCACTGCACACAATGCTACGGTTTAGATAGTTTTCTAGAGGAGGGTGTTTTGCCATTTGCAATCAATATATGCTTTAAAAGAACACTCCTCATCTCCCACTAATTCCGGTGCACAAATTCTATTTGCCTCAGGGCACAGGCTCCCAGATGCAGATGCCCAATAAAGATCTGTCATTTAGGGGGCCTGGGTTCCTGGCTTGGGTGAAATTATATCCTATAAAATGGAATTGAGTCAAGCTGTGATACATTTGAATCCCATTGAGAGCTAGATTATATGGTCAATGGAGCTCAGAAGCGCGTTTTAATCACCGAGCCCTGTGGTGCAGACCTGACGGTGCTCGCAGAAACCTCTGGCTCACGTTCCTGGAAAAGTAAGAGCCTCCTCGGCACCCACAACTTCTCTCCTCATGAACAGGAAGTGTCTTAGGAATTTACCTAATGGCACTTTGTGAAGAAATAATGAAGCAGTATATGCTCATCATAAAATATTTACATAAGTAAATTCTATACTGAGTTTCCCCAGGTACATGGAGTCAAGATGTAGGAGGCCCTCCTGCCACTCTCCCACTCCATTCCTGCCACCCTCTTCAAGAGGTCACCACTGATAGTAATTTGGTATTTGTCACTCTAGGCCTTTTCCTTTGCCATGCACGCGTGCACCCAAACACACTTGCACAGTCATATGCACAAGCAAATGGGTCACACCTTCGGGCTGTCCTGTCACTTGCTTTTCTTAATTCATCAGAGACATCTTTCTTTCACATTACTGTCCTCTGATGTCTGTAGAGCTCCACCAAGAACGCATTTAATCAATCTCCGAGTGAAACACTTGAAGGTAATTTGGGGGGGATATGACGAACTGTGCTTCAATGACCTTTTGTTGTTTCTGTATTTTGATGTACAGATGTATTTTTATAGAATAGATAGTAAAATTTTAATGTTTTTTGATTTATTTCCAATGTCTCATCCCCCCCAAATTGCTTTTAGTCTGAATTCCAGCATTCTTCTCTGTCTTTCTTTTTTTTTTAGATCTAGAAAGCCATTTGGGGCATGGGTCACCTTGTTGGGCATGGGGGTGTCGGGGTGAGCATGGGGGATGTACAAAGAGGAGGGCGTTTTATGTTTGTCACTGCTTTAGCTTTTGATTTGGCCCTCTACCTATTAACTTCATGTCATTTGTAGGACAATTCAGATAAAATAAGAGTTTGCCTTCCGCTGGGTAAATTTTTACAACCCTTTTGGAGAATTCTTGACAATATCTATTAAGTTTGAAATTTTTATACTTTTTTTTGATTCTGCAATTCTACTGCTACAAGGTACTATGGTAGTAACTTTATTTTGAGACCTGAAAGATTTTGTTCAGATATGAATCTTGGAAGCTTTTTAAGAATCTACTTATTGGAATAGTTCCTTCAATGGAGTGAATGTTTGTGTTCCCTCCCTCCCTTCAAAATTTATTATTTATTTATAAATATTTATTTATTTTTAGAGAGGGACAAGGGAGAAAGAGAGGGAGAGAAACATCGCTATGTGAGAGAAACATCAGAAAAAACAATTTGTTACCTCCCGCACGCCCCCAACTGGGGACCTGGTTCGAAACCCAGGCATGTGCAAGTCCTGACTAGGAATCAAACTGACCCCAGCCAAAGGTGATGGCAAAGGCAGGCTGATGACAGTGATCAGAGCAGTACTCATGGGGGAGCTTCTGCATTCAGGACAGGGGTCCCTTATTGCTTTCATTCCCAAAGTAGAGATTTTCTCATTCTGTTCTTTTCTATTTTATGGTCCTTCTTTTGTGTGTGTAAATATTTCCATCAGCTTTAAAAAATTCCTTCACCTGAACTTATGTTCATAATTTTACTAACAAAGGGTAATTAGTGGAGATGTAACCAAACTAAGAAACAGGTTATCTTTTTGACTATGAAGAATGGTTGTTTTTTAACTTTTAACTGTGAATATGCTGCATTTTTCCTATGGATTTGATGTTACCTGATGTTTTAAGATAGTTTGACATTTATTGAACACAAGAGTTATGGTGGGAATAAAGAATCCAGAGATAAAAGATATAGAGTCCTTGTCCTCAAGGAGATTATAGTTTAGTAGGTCATATTTTGGATTTAAAAAAAAATGCAATAGTGCTGGGGACAAAATAGGGTCAAAGGGTCAAAGGGTGGAGAGAGTTTTCAGCACAGTTTAAACATAACCCAAACAGACCCAACTCTATTAGCCCTTGAGTGTAATAAACAAGGTCTTAAGACTATGGACCAAGTTATGATGACCCTGTATGTCCTCTTACATGATTGTAGGACCCAGCTCCCCTCCACATTTCTTCCAGGTTCCAGAGAGGGAACAAGTTCATGCATGTTTGCCCAGTCTGTTAACCTCTCATGTCACCTTGCCCTTGGCCCAGCCTCAGGTCTCTGTGTCAACACTGCTTCATGGCACAGGGTCCCAAAGAAGCACAGCATTGTGGCAGAGTAGGGGGAGGAATGGTGCTCTCTCCAGCTCTATAAGTACTTTGTCCCCTGGGCTCTACAGCTGCCCTGCTTGTGCCTCTAGTGCCCCAGCGAGTGACTCTGATGAGAAAATGTTCTTCAGATTCTCACTCCATAACCTCCCTCATCAGGGTAGATGCAAACCAGTGCCTTAGGCTGTGTGAGGGGCGGATGGACTGATTTGCTGACTTTTCATTGTCCCTGCTTGTTTTCTCCCCATTTTTTCTATCCAGAGTCTTGTAGGTACTACCACTCTTTAGAGAAAACCACTCCTTAGAGAAAACCACCTTCTCCATGTACATCTCCTCAGTCAGATAGATGCCCAGGAACATAACCAGCCCACCAGTTCCCCCCCAAACCTGACCCTGACACAGATCATGTCTTGTTTGACTTTGCATCCCTAGTGTCAGTTCTCTGCTTGCCACAAAAAAGGACCTTTACTTGTGGAATTAATGAATCGACGTTATTAAGTTAATGAATTTAATTTATTCAGCATTGAATTAAGGAATCAATGGTGAATTAATGAATCAATGCTGTGAAAGGGGAATTTAAATATAATCTAGGGAAATAAAAAAATAAATATAATTTAGGGAGATGAAACAGAGTTGACCCAATTTCATAGCCAGGCCCACGAGAGAGGCTAGTAAATCCGAAGAGAGTGAACAATTGGTATCTTTCATGTTCCATAATTAATGACCTCATAATTTGTGCTGCCCTGTCCTTATATTCTTATATTGTTAGCTTTGTCACCAAAGAGATATATTTGCAAGACATTTGACCAGAATTAAAGCTACATTTTTGTCTGGATCTGTAAAACAGTTTAAAAAGATTAGTAAGCATTAATTCTCTATCAAGAAATGTATATGCAATTTAAATGCAAAACAACCATGCAAGGCCATAGGAACTTATCAGCATTATGGAGAGCAGCAGACACAAAGGTTAAAAGGAGACTGGGAACCTGGGGGGAGGGGCATAGAGGGGCATAGAAGGCGGAATAGAGGGAAAGGGTGGGAGTCAGGGCAAATAGTGACTCAGGACTCATGTTAGAACTTCTAACCATCTGGAGTCCAAGTTCTAATACTGGCCCTGAAGTGAGAAAGTTAACTTTGAGTTTTTATTCAAAATTTTTTTCTAAATTAATTTTATTTTTTTTAGATTAGTTTGTCAGGAAAGGCTATTTCTTGTTTTTAGTTGCTTAAAATGCAGGACTGTATTATTGTGACTATTGAAAAATTTTTAATTTAAGTATATAGTTGTTATACAATATTATATTAGTCATAGTAGTCTCAGGTGCACAATATAGTGATTTAAGATTTTTATACCTTACACATTCTGGTAATCACACATCATCTGGCAAACTTATCACATTATTATTGACTACATACCCCTTTACCTTTTTACCCATCTCCTTCTCCCTCTGTGAACCATTCCTTTGGTCTCTGTTTCTAGAAGTTTGTATTTTTTATTTTTCACATGGATTTATCTTTGGAATAGGTAATAGGTTCACATGGTTTAACAACTAAAAGTTCCCCAAGTAAACAAAATATTTCTTCCACCATTTCCTCTAGTCACCTGGCTCCTGGAGGAATATTTTATATCTTCCAGCACAAAGTTCAGATTGGCATCCAAGAGAAACGATAGAGAAACTTTAAAAATGTTTTGTCCCTTAGGCAAGGTCAAAACTGACAGACTCATTTAGGAAAAAATCTGTGATCTTGGTCCTACTAGTTTTATGTTCTAACACATTGAGCTCATCAGCCTGGCCAGGAGCCCCTGATTGTTCACAAACCAGCAAACCTTCAGAGGTCTTGCCCTCTGCCTTAAAGTATTTTAGTTATAATTGAATCTGATGGTTGGGTTCTGAGGAGGCTGTGACCACGCTGGGAACTTCCCCATAGTGGTCTGGGAGCAAGTCAGAGCCAAAGGCCGAGAGGGAGAGGGGGGACCGAAACACCAGGAGACCAAGCATTAACAGCCTGTGCAGAGGGTCCCAGGTAGGTAAGTGGACAGGTGTGTGTGTCCAGATTAGCTTAGGGTCAGTTGTTGGTGGGGAAAATATACCTCTGACATTTAATTCAACCAATGAAAGAGCTAAGAGAATGTAAATCATTCTCAAGTCATAGAGTACCTGAACAAAAACATTCAGGCTTCAATAAACCTAGCTAATTTAACCTAGTAGTGTAGAAAAATGATCAATTAGAAGAATTTACATGGTTGGCAAAAAGTGAATGATATTCATGATTTTCTTCTACTAAATACTTTGTTTTTCTGTTTTCTATGTTACATTTTTAATTAATTAATTAACTTTTATTAATTTTTTAATCCTCACCTGAAGACATTTTTCTTCATTGCTTTTAGAGAAAGAGGAAGGGAGAGAGAGAAACATCGGTGTGAGAGAGAAGCAGTGACTGCACACACCCAGTCCAGGGGTTGGTGCCTGGACCAGTGACTGAACCCGTTGCCTTTCTGTTACCAGATGCTTCAACCAACTTAACCACTTCGGCCAGGGCTATGTAAAATTTTATTATTTGTTGTTTGCCCTGAGTTATTTTCTAAAATACGAATTTGTTTAGATACATAATAACCTTATTACATTTTAATTTCTCATTTAAACTTTTTAACATTTAAAATGCAATGAAATTAAGAATCATTATGTTCTTGCCCTCAAGGAGCTTACAGAGTTTCTTCCTGGCACGTGACACTACTGTGAGTAGCTAATTTTGACTCCATATCTGTTTTCCTCACTACACTGTAAGCACCCTTGGGGCAGAACCACATTGATCTTGCTCATTTAAAAAAATTCTAGCAACTTGTACAGTGTCTGGCACACAGCAGGCATTTAATATGGGCCAAATGACAGAATAAATAAAATCGCATGAGGTGAAGTAGTTAAACCAATTAAGCGACACCTTGTTTACTATAGGCTTTCCGTTTTAGCCCTGGAAATGGAAGGTTTTGGGGGACATAGAGTTGTTTGTTCTACAATGTATGTGATTTGGTGAGTCACGTACTCATTATGTGTACATATAATCTATCTATTTATAACAGTTGGAACATAGAGTAGTCTAGAGAAATAAGAGAATTATCACACAGAATGGCTAGAGTAAGTGGGTGGCAAAATGACTTAAAGATCACACACAGTAAGAAGGGGGATAAAGAAAGAATCTGGGATGACCATCATTTAGTGTGTGATGGGAAAAGAGAGGTAAGAACAAGGTATAATAAGGTAAGAGTGTTGTCCTGGTATCCAAAGGATGAAAGGGTTTCAAGCAGATGGTGTGTGTAGGTGTCAGTTGCTGCCAAAATGTCCAGCAAGATGAGGGCAGAGAAGTAACCATTGGGTTCAATGACTCTGAAGTCTTTGGTGATCATGGCAATGCCAATTTTAGTGCAGTGGTGGGTCAAGAAGTGACTCTCAGGGTGAAAAGGAGGAGGCCAGGGATGCAGAGGGCAGTTTCAAGAAAAACTCTGTGCCTCTTCTCTTTTCTTGTAAAGAGAAGAGGCACATAGCTACAGGGCCATTTAGAGTCAATGCAGGGTTCTATTTTTAAACCCTTTTTTTTTTCAAATTATAGGTAGAATACATGTTCATTCTAGAAAATTGGGATAGTAATTAAAAACTATTTAAAAAAGTATAAAGAGTCAAAAAGATCACCCATAATCCTACCACTCTAATTCAAACATGCTGCCATTTTTTATTAGTTCCATCTTTTGCATGCATTTTAACTTAGTGGAGAAGAGGCCAAGTGAGTGATTATAAGCTCTGTTGAGTGAATGAATGAGAAGTTTTATCTCTGGCTAATTAAATAACTCCATATGGAGAAACACCCAGGGAGTGGTAAGGAAGGAAAGGGGCCTAGCCAATTAGATCAGGCCAATCCACCTTGCTGATTTATGCAGGGAGAGCTGCTAAAGCCAATCCTCTGTGTAAAAGCAGAGCTAGCTCATAATCATTCATTCACTCAACAAAAATCATATACTTGCCCACTGTGTGTACTCTGTTAGTTGCTCAAGGATAGAGCAAGATGTGGACAGACACTTATCAGCTTAGGATATTTGAAAAGTGTTATTTGTAGAGGGACATCACTTGATCCTATGGTACACAGGTATTATACTCACCTGCTAGATCTTACAGACAAACTTAATATTATTTGTTTAACTGTCTCACTTGATATTCCCCCAACATTAAAAACTCCTCAGAAAAGTTATTCTTAATGCCTGATGTTTAGTTTTTCTTTTCCTTCCCCTCACCCTATAATAACACTGTCAGAAATAGCTTTGAAACTAATCTTGGTCCATATTTTGTAATATTTTCCTAGAACTGATTTTAAAAGAGGTATTTACTGAGTCAAAGATCTGAACTTTTCTAAGGCATTTAGATAGCTATTGTCAGATTGCTTTTCAGAAAGATACTGCTAATTTAAACTCTTAACAGCAGTATGTAAAGATTCCTTTTTCACCTGGAAGAGAGGGTTCATTTGCCTATATGCTGATTTGATTGAAATAGTACAAAGGCAAAGGTTGAAGATAAAGAAGATGGAATAAGCTCCCTGAGAAGTAGTATTGATGAGATCTTAGAGAAGGGGCTAGAAGGTAGTTTTGTAAAAGAAAACAGAAAACTCTCCTATTGGGACAGGAGTTAAGGAGGGCATGACTACAAAGAGAATTTGTGCATGTGTTGAGAAGAGTTGCTAAGGGAGTTTCTACCTGATGGACTCCATTTTCTTCATATGCCAAGAGGCAAGATCATCTTGGCCGGCAGGGGTAAGATCAGGGTAAGTAGGCCAATAGCCTGAGGAGAATGAAGATGTTTTAGAAGGGCTGTGTAGAAAACAGGACACCCTCTAAAAGTTGCTGATGCCCAGATAATGTAATGTTGCATTTTGTTTATAGTTGTAAGTGAAAACTTGATCATTGATACTGGGACTCTGTTTGCAGGGTATAGTGAAAATTGAGACTTGACGATTATTTGATTAATTTGATGAATGCTCCAAATTAGGAACACCAGGTCAGGGTATGTTTCCGACCTAAATTATACAGTGCAGTTGTCTACAGTGATCAAATTAACCAGCTGATTGCCAAATCTCTACTTCTCCCTGTCCCCTGTGGACATAGCTTAAATAACTAATAAGTGAACTGGACTCTGCCTCAATCTATTTTGGGATAATTGATGCCTTTGTACTCATATCCCAGCAGCTTGATGTTAAACACTGAAGCTTTGTGGAGAATATGTCAGTAGGCTATTTACTACCTCAAAGCAGTGTTTCTCTTGTAAAGCTTATCAATCAGAACTTTGCAAGTTTTTCCAAACTCCCTGATGAAAGTTATATTTTATTGCTATGGAAAAATACTGGATTCCATGATTTTTGCTTTGTAAAATGAGTTTGTTTTAAATTCTGAGTACTTACAATTTTTGTTTCTGTCTTCATGAATTACTTTAAAGAAATTTTAGTTTTATATTTAAATGGTTTTGACTTAAAAACATTTATGCTCACTCAAAATTGGCTCCCCCTCCCAAATGAGAAGTATCAGTGATTTCTTAACCTCTTAAAGAATAAGGAAAATCAATTATGGTAAAGAAGCATTTCATTCCTTACTATTTTAAAATTTCCTCCCTAAATTGATGGCTGATGGAATGTAGGCTGTGAAATAAATAGACACAGTTACTGAGGTAACTTGAGCTCTGAAATCTATTTTGTGAAAACTGCAATGTAATCAGAATATTTTAGGAAATGACCTCAATTCTTTGAGCTTCCTTCATATGTTCTTTTTTTTTTAAATTGATTTTTAGAGAGAGGGAGAAACATTGATTTGTTGTTCCACTTATTTATGCGTTCATTGGTTGATTATTGTATGTGCTCTGACCAGGGATTGAACCTGCAACCTTGACGTATTGGGATGATGCTTTAACCAACTGAGCAACAGGGCCAGGACCCTTTTGTGTGTTGTTAAACGATGCTGTGACCTGTCATTTACTTATATATGAAAGTGAAAGTAACAAGTCGGTTTATTCTAACTTTGACTCTTCCCTTCAGAGACTCAGCCCATCTCTTTAAAAATTAAAAAAAAAAAAAAAACTTCACCTGAGTACATGCTTATTGATTTTAGAGAGAGGGGAGGAGAGAGAGAGAAAAACATCAATGTGAGAGAGAAACATTGATTGGTTATCTTTCATATGCGTTCCAACCAGGGACCCGAAAACCTAGGTATTGCTCTGACTGGGAATCGAACCTACATTTTGGTTTACAGGATGATGCTCCAACCAACTCAGCCACACCAGCCAGGGTTAAGTCCACCTCTTTTACTGAAGTATTCATCAACCTGCAGGGCTGTGATGGTGTGAGATGATGGTGGAAGAGAGCCTGGCATAAGGTTTCAATACTCTCAGAGAACTTAGAACCTGTTAGAGTTTGTTAGAGACCAAATTCTAACAAACGACACCCCTGTTTCAGTTTGAACATTGTTCAAACACAAGTGTGACCATGAATGCTAAGGACACCTTTTAGCATTAGAGATTGTTATGTGTTCTTACCACTTGTAAAATGCATAAATGAGCAGAAATTCAAAATGGCAGAATTATATTCTTTGCATCTAGATTTTAGTATGTTCTTGGTCCAAGTCTTAGGATCAGCAAGAATGATAAGTTGGACTCAGATGAGTTACTTTCACAGCAGCATAAAGGAAATGAATGCAAATGAGGGTCCCTGGGTGCACCTTGTTTTCCTTCTGTTTCAATCTCCTGCCCAGAGTGGTGAAACCTTCAGGGCAGAGGAGCCCATAACCCACTTATTGTGAGACACTAGAAATCTAAACTTTTCACAGGAAATTTATGATTTCTAAATGTTGGTATCTCATAGGTACTTGTTTGCCGGTGGCACTGGGCCAGGTTCAGCCTGAGGCTGTTGGTCTGTGAACTTTGATGGAAGGTTCCCAAGCTCTGAATTTTTAGGTAAAAAGCCAGACTTCACCACTTTTCTTAGAGGTCTATGCTTACATCACATGAGGTTGAATACATTTTTTTTCATCATTTAATGTGCTCAGCTTCCCTTTTAAATTTCAGAGAAATAAGAAGAAACTCATTTGAATAGAGGGAGAACAGGGCTAACATTAGACTTACTACATTGTTTAATTTCCTCAGAACTCTGCATTTATTTTTTTTCTGGCTAGACTATGCTTTAAGAAAATATTTACTGCATATTTTATGACATTTTATTTCTAGTAAAAAATTGTGATTTTTATTTGTTAATTTCAAATTCAAAAAGTCATACATTGCCTGTTGTTTTAGTAAAAAAAAAAAAAGGAAATAACTTATTTCAGGTAGTATCTAAGGAGTGGTTAATTAGATGATGGTTAAATGTTACAAGGTGAGGTCTTCATTCACCCTGGGAAGTGTAGGAAAAAGGGTTCTGTGATTTAGGTGTGAGAAAAATAATTATAACGGGAGGATCAAATCATGCTGGAATGGGGCCCAGGGTAGCTGTCCTCTCTGAACCAATGCTGTTCCATAACTGATGCTGTCAGGGACATATCAGGAGATATATTTGTTTCAGGTGATGAGTACTTTATGATACTAAGAAATAAAAAGCGATTGTGGTACATGCTGTACGTAAACTTCCATTTATGTGAGAATGATGTAAGATTAGATGTGTTGGTCAGTGAAATTTGCTTTACTGACTTTCATTCATTTATAAAATACATATTTCTTTGGAACCTAGTATTATATTGAGATGCAAAGGTAAATGAACAAAATAGTTAATATTCATTCAACTTATGGCATATGTAACAATTAAAATAGCATTCTCTCCCCTCTCTCTTCTTGCAGGTAGCAAACTATATCTTTGAGTTGCAAAATTTGAAAGTGAGAGAGATAGGAAAAGCACTTTTCCAGGAAGTTCTTTCCTTTCTACACCTGCTGAGGTCTGTAACTCTTGTCTTTCACTGTCAGTGGGGACCTCATTACAGGCACACGAGGATGTGTCAAGGAAGTCTTCAGGATAAGTTTGGGGGAGAGTTACTGCCAGGTCTCAACTGAGCTCATTCTGGGTATAGAAATTTATATAACATTGATAGCAGTGAAAAGAAAGCCAGTGAATAAGTTTTTATAAGGTTAAAAAAATCTTAATGTCCCATTAATTGAATTTTGAGTACTTGCCTGGAGTCCTAAGTGCTTTTTGATTTTCCAGTTAGCATTTCAGTGTAGACACAAAAGGCAAGATTAGCACAGACCAAGTAACAAGGAAAGAAAAAAAGGAGACAGTGCTGGATGATACAGAAGCAGATAACAGGAAAAGAAAACCCAGACCTGGCAAAAAACCACATATTCCAAAAACACTGTAACTTTTGCCCATAAAACTCTTTCTCTGTTATAATAGTAAACATCTACATAGCACTAAGTATGTGCCAGGCAGTTCTAAACATTTACATATAATAAGTCATAGATGGATGTATAGGAAATAGATGTACAGATAGATGAGAGAAGTTAATTTTACAAGGGTTATTTTCATTTTTAAAAAACCCTCCATTTTCACATCAGTTAAGACTTCATTCAAAGTGTCATTTGGAGAAAAGAAGCCTCAGTCCTCAGGAACCAATGGACATTTGGTCACCAAGCCAGTGTGCCTCGATGGAGTTAGCCAGGTCAGCATCCTTTATGCAGGAAGTGCTAACTTTTACCTGGTTCAAACCCATGGACCACTAAAACTGTTCATAAATGATTAATGTCTACTATATCATAAAGCACATTGATGTCTCACAATGTCATGGGTTACCAATATGAATAATAATCACAATGACGTACAATGAAATAATGGCCATTTAAGATTTTTAGACACTTGAGTGCCAGAGGAGAAGAGGAAGAGCAAGAAATTGAACACTTATTTGAAAAAAGAATGAAGGAGGACTTCCCCAATCTGGTGAAGGAAATAAGCATGCAAATCCAGGAAGCTCAGAGAGTTCCAAAGAAGTTGGACCCAAGGAAGCACACACCAAGGCACATCATAATTACATTATTCAAGATTAAAGATAAGGAGGGAATCTTAAAAGCAGCAAGAGAAAAGGAGACAGTTACCTACAAAGGAGTTCCCATAAGATCATCAGCTGATTTCTCAAAAGAAACCTTGTAGACAAGAAGGGACTGGAAAAAAATATTCAAAGTCATGAAAGACAAGGACCTACATCCAAGATTGCCCTATCCAGCAAAGCTATCATTTAGAATGGAAGGGCAGATAGAGTGCTCCCCAGATAAGGTCAAGTTAAAGGAGTTTGTCATCACCAAGCCCTCATTATATGAAATGTTAAAAGGACTTATTAAAAAAAAAAAGAAGAAGAAAACTATGAACATTAAAATGACAACAAACTCACAGCTATCAACAACTGAACCTAAAAAACAAGAAAAAAAAAAAAACCTAAGCAACAACTAGAACAGGAACAGAATCACAAGAAATGGAGTTCATATGGAAGGTTATCAGAGGGGAGGGGAGTAATGGGAGAAAATATACAGGGAGTAAGAAGCATAATTAGTAGGTACATAATAGACAGGGGAATGTTAAGAATAGGGTAGGAAATGGAGAATCCAAAGAATTTATATGTACAATCCATGGACATGAACTAATGGGGTGGGGGGAATGCTGGTGGGAAGGGGGTACAGGGTTGGGGGGATAGAGGGGAGGAAAAAATGGGACAACTGTAATAGCATAATCAATAAAATATAATAAATAAAAAATAAAATAAAGATTTTTAGACATGATACTAGTGAAATGGTTTTTTGGCTTATATGGCTATGCAAAGTATGTGTGTTTCTGTATCTGTATGTGTATATGTTAGCATGTATGCTCATGCATGTACCCATGTGTGTACATTTACATATTGTTGATGACTTTGCCAAAAAGAAAGATGAGAAACTACTGTGTGGTCTTAAAATCAATCAAAACTTGCTGTTAGCTTGTAGAGCTCCTAGAATGTCTCATATCTAAGGTCTCTGGGACAGGAGGAAGAAGCTAAGCCTACATGTGGGGATGAAAAGATTCTAGGTGGGGTGGAAGGGGAAATGCAGAGACCAAAAGCCAAGCAAGATGTGACACTTTGGGTGTAAAAGGAAATGACAAGAGAGAGTAGCAGGAGTTGGCAAAGGGTCTGAAAAGTGGAAGGACAATGTTGGGCAAGGAGAGGTGGTTGACGGGCATGACTTTCCTATGAGTCAGATTCGCTTTGTGGTCCTAGCTCTTTTCTCCTTCTCTTCCTGGTCTTGTCAGGACTTGACTAAGTACTTAGTGTCCCAGGTGATCCTGAGAACTCTCATGCACGCATTTTGAAACTAAACATCACCAGGCAGATAACTTTAAGAAGTAGATATTCATTACACATTGAACTGGATTTTTGGAACACGTTTTGATGTGCAATCCTATTTCCCCCCTTTTCCTAGTGTTTCCTTAGGGACTGTATTTTTTTTTTAACAAATACCATGTGATTTTACTCATATGTGGGATCTAATGAACAAAATAAACAAACAAAATAAAAACAGACTTATAGATAAGGAACAGGTATAAAGGAGACATGGACAAAGCCAAAGGGGAGTAGGATTGAGGATAGGATCTGGGGATGGGTGGGGCAGAGGGGAGAGGTGGAGGGAAAATGGAGACAACTGTACTTGAACAATAATAAAAAAATAAATAATTTTTCTAAGAAGGTAGTTCCATTTTAATTTTTTTTAGGATATGCCACACTGCTTCCCATAGTGGCTGCACCAGTTTGCATTCCCTCCAACAGTGCATGAGTGTTTCCCTTTCTCCACATCCTTACCAACACTTGTTGTTCATTGATTTATTGATGACAGCCATTCTGACAGGTCTGAGGTGATATCTTATTGTGGTTTTAATTTGCATTTGTGCGATGATTAATGGTGTTGAACATCTTATCATATGTCTACTAGCCATCTGTATGTCCTTTCTGGAGAAGTGTCTATTCAGATCTTTTGCCCATTTTTCAATTGGATTGCTTTTTTAAAAATAAATTATTTTACTGTTGCTCAATTACAGCTATCTGCATTTTCTCCCCACCCCCTCACCCCACCCAAACCCACCTCCTCCTCTGCTTCCACCCTCCTCCCCTGCTTTCACCCTCCCCCTTGATTGTGTCCATATATCCTTTATAGTAGCTCCTGTAAACCCCTCTCCCCACTATCCCCTCCCCACTCCCCTCTGGCTATTGTTACATTGTTCTTAATTTCAATGTCTCTGGTTATATTTTGTTTGCTTTTTTCTTTTGTTGATTATGTTCCAGTTAAAGGTGAGATCATATGGTATTTGTCCCCCACCGTCTGGCTTATTTCACTTAGCATAATGCTCTCCATCCATGCTGTCACAAAGGGTATAAGCTCCTTCTTTCTCTCTGCTGCATAGAATTCCATTGTGTAAGTGTACCATAGTTTTTTGACCCACTTATTTGCTGATGGGCACTTAGGTTGCTGCCAGCACTTGGCTATTGTAAATTGTGCTTCTATGAACATTGGGGTGCATAGGTTCTTTTGGATTGGTGCATCAGGGTTCTTAGGGTATAATCCCAGCAGTGTAATTGCTGGGTCAAAAGGCGGTTCCATTTTTAGTTTTCTGAGGAAATTCCATACTGTTTTCCACAGTGGCCTCACCAGTCTGCATTCCCACCACCAGTGCACTAGGGTTCCCTTTTTTCTGCATCCTCTCCAACACTTGTTTGTTGATTTGTTTATGCTGGCTATTCTGACCGGTGTGAGATGGTACCTCATTGTGGTTTTAATTTGCATCTTTCTGATGGCTAGTGATGCTGAACATCTTTTCATATGTCTCTGGGCCCTCTGTATGTCTTCCTTGGAGAAGTGTCTGTTCAAGTCCTTTGCCCATTTTTTAATTGGGTTGTTTGTCTTCCTGGAGTGGAGTCGTGTGAGTTCTTTATATATTTTGGAGATCAGACCCTTGTCTGAGGTATCATTGGCAAATATGTTTTCCTATACTGTTGGTTTTCTTTTCATTTTAATGCTGTTCTCTTTAGCCATGAAGAATCTTTTTAATTTGATGAGGTCCCATTTGTTTATTCTTTCCTTTATGTCCCTTGCTTTAGGGGACGAGTCTGTGAGGATGTTGCTGCGTGGAATGTCTGAGATTTTCCTGCCAATGTTTTCCTCAAGGACTTTAATGGTGTTATGACTTACATTTAAGTCTTTTACACCTTGAATTTATTTTTGTGTATGGTGTAAGTTGGTGATGGAATTTCATTTTGTTGCACGTAGCTGTCCAGATCTCCCAACAGCATTTGTTGAAGAGGCCATTTTTGCTCCATTTTCTGCTTCTTCCCTCTTTGTCAAATATTAATTGACCGTAGAGACTTGGGTTTATTTCTGGGCTCTCTGTTCTGTTCCATTGGTCTATGTGACTATTTTTATGCCAGTACCAGGCTGTTTTGATTACAGTGGCCTTGTAATACAGTTTGGTATCAGGTATTGTGATCCCTCCTGCTTTGTTCTTCTTTCTCAAAATTGCTGCAGCTATTTGAGGTCCTTTATGGTTCCATATAAATTTCTGAAATGTTTTTTCTATATCTGTGAAATATATCATGGGTACTTTAATAGGGATTGTATTGAATCTATAAATCACTTTGGGTAGTATGGTTATTTTGATGATGTTAATTCTTCCAATCCATGAGCATGGTACATGCTTCCATTTGTTTGTGTCTTCCTTAATTTATTTCTCAGTGTTGTATAGGTTTCTGAGTACAGGTCTTTTACCTCCTTGGTTAGGTTTATTCCTAGGTACTTTATTTTTCTTATTGCTATATCAAATGGGATTTTTCCCCCTGATTTCTGTTTCTGATGTTTCATTGTTAATGTACAAAAATGCCTTTGATTTCTGAGTATTGACTTTATATCCGGTTGTTTTGCCAAACTTATTTATTAGGTCAAGTAGTTTTTTGGTGGAGTCCATAGGATTTTCTATGTACACTATCATGTCATCTGCAAACAATGATAGTTTTGTTTCCTCCTTTCCAATTTGGATGCCTTTTATTTCTTTTTATTGTCTGATTGCTGTGGCTAGGACTTCTAGTACTATGTTGAATAGGAATTGTGAAAGTGGGCATCCTTGTCTTCTTCCTGTTCTTAGTGAAAAAGCTCTAAGATTTTATCCATTGAGTATAATGTTGGCTGGAGGTCTCTCATATATGGCCTTTATTATGTTGAGGAATGCTCCCTCTATTCCCACTTTGCTGAGTGTTTTTATCATAAATGGGTGCTGTACCTTGTTAAATGGTTTTTCTGCATCTATTGATATCATCATGTGATTTTTGCCTTTTGTTTATATGGTGTATTATGTTTATTGATTTGTGAATATTGTACCATCCTTGCATCCCTGGGATGAATCCCACTTGATCATGGTGTATGATCTTTTTAACATATTGTTGGATGTTCTTTGCCAATATTTTGTTGAGGATTTTAGCGTCTATGTTCATCAGTGATATTGGCCTGAAGTTTTCTTTCTTTGTTATGTCTTTATCTGGTTTTCGGATTAGGATGATGTTGGCTTCATAAAAAGAGTTTGGGAGTCATCCATCTTCTTGAATTTTTTGAAATAATCTGTGGAAGACGGGAGTTAGCTCTCCCTTAAATGCTTTGTGAAATTGTCCTGTGAAACCATCTGGTCCAGGGCTTTTGTGTGTTGGAAGCTTTTTGATTACTTTTTCAATTTCATCAGGTATTACTGGTCTAGTCAGGCTGTCTGCTTCTTCTTCATTGAATTTTGGAAGATTATATTTTTCTAGAAATTTGTCCATTTCACCTAGGTTTTCAAATTTCTTGTCATATAGTTCTTCATAGTAATTTCTTACAATCCTTTGTATTTCTGGGGTATCAGTTGTAATTTCTCCTCTTTCATTTCTGATTTTGTTTATTTGAGTCCTCTCTCTTTTTTCTTGATGAGCCTGCTTAAAGGGTTGTTGATTTTGTTTATCTTTTCAAAGAACCAGATCCTGGATTCCTTGATCCTTACAATTGTGCGTTTAGTTTCTATGTCATTTATTCTTCTCTGATCTTGCTTATTTCCTTCCTTGTACTTGCTCTGGGTTGTCTTTGTTGTTGTTCCTTGAGTTCTTGTAGGTGTAGGGTTAGGTTGTTTATTTGAAATGTTTCTATCTTTTTTAGGTAAGCCTGTATTGCTATGAACTTCCTTCTCAGGACTAGGGACTATATATTTTTAAAAAGTTTTAAATAAATTCTTCCAGATGCTGGAGCCTAGATGCTTCAAATAAAAAAACACAAGTATACCAGAAAAAATTTATACATTAATTTATTGGTTCAATAAATATTTTCTTAGACTTTGTGCTAAGCACAAGAGACCTGGTTGTGAATAAGTCATGGGGCCTTTTAGTGTCTATAGTCTTGTCAGGAAGAGATAACTTTCTAGTTCTATTCCTTCACAAGTCCTATCAAGCAAACTATTTGAATCAACCTTGCATGTTTTGGATTCACTCATCTCATACAAAAAGATCAGAAATTCAGTTGGGAGTAGCAATATTAGAATTTGAATTTGGGTCTGGATCTAGACAATCACAGAATTCCCAAATGTAGTGTCTCTTTTTGACAATGGGATTGGCTTTCAGGACCAGATGTCAGTGTAGACAAGCCAATAGGTAGTGACTCAAGACAGTGTCTTTCATATTTATGGGAGAACATAAATGTTAATTTATTCCCCCATTTTAACAAACTCCATGAAATACCAGGATACTTTAATAGCTAAAACATAAAATTATTTCCATGCTTACCTCAGTTTTCATAAAAAGTTTGGGTCATTTTATGAAACAACTACATTTTTCAATTATAACGAAAGTAATGTATAGAAGATTTATTTTTTACGTGGGAAAAGAAGAAGAATGCAGTTTAAATTCAAACGGGATTTTTTTGGTTTTTTTCTCTGTGGCCATGCTCTCTACCCAAGTTCCTAAAAACCATCTTAAAAGAAGACTCTTCTGACCCATTTTGTATAAATTAGAAGACCATTTCTATCTTTGCTTAGTTAAAAATCTACATGCAATTATTAATAATGATATATACTTGTAAAGTAATTTTTTCTGATAGCTCGAGGTGCTTTTAAGAGACAAGTAAATTTCCAACACCTAGAGAGTACCTTATTAGAGGGATTATAATTTAAAATACCAACCTGCCTTACCCTAATTGCTCCTAGTTTACTTTTTATGTCCATGACTGATTTTTAAGGCATGATATATCTTCAAGGCCTCTAGACATAACATACATTACGATGATTCTTTGGTTATAATTTGGGCCATATAACCCTTCTGCATTCATTGAGATAGCAATTCATTGATCATTTGCCTTAAGAAGTAGATTTAAGCCCTGACTGGTGTGGCTCAGTTGCTTGGGCATCATACCTCAAAGCAAAAGGCTGATGCTTTGATTGCTCATCAGGGCACAAGCCTGGACTGTGGTTTCTCTCCATCTTTTTCCCCCCTTCCCCTTTCTCTAAAAATAAATAAATAAAATCTCTAAAACAAAAGAGTTTCATTTAAAATAGCTCTGGGGATAGAAGGGATAGAAAGAGCTGTTACCTTGAATTTTTGTCAAGATCTGTCATTTTAGAAGTGCTCTTTCAGGGAACGACACCAACAGTGTGGGAAAATGTATAATGGGTATCAGTAGACAGAACACTACATGAGTGGTGAAGGAGCCAGGTCCTATCTCTGTCCTGTTTCTGCCATAACCTGGTCAGGAAGCCTTGGACATACTTAACACCTTTTTTTCCCAGAAACTCTTTTTATCTTGTCATCATAGGTTTGTAAAGGAGGGGTCCTCCTCTGTCTGTTAGTGTGCTTCAAGAATTGGATTTGGGGGAATGGGTGTTTGTAAATCCTCATAAATAATATGCTTACTTCTGTTCATAGATGTTACTTTTTTCTGGGTCCATAACTCTATGTTCAGATTCTCCCAAGGATGTGTGATCTTCAGTAAAAAATCTTCTAGAGGATCACTCAATTCAGTAGTAACATTCTGTGGCTACAGGCTGTCTTTATGTGTGTGCATGTTTTCTTCCAGTCCATAAAATGTGGTTAGCTTGTCACTTACTTGAAGGAAAGAGTCTGACCATGACACTTAAGATTCTTACTAGAGGGCAACCAGGACATTGTCTGGAAATCTCAGCTCCGCTGTATATAGCATATATATACATTCTTATATGTGTATATATGTACACATGTATGTACACACAAATATAAAAGTACCATATATTGTATTAAAGACAACCCTGCTCAAAATTTTTTTCTGTTGCAAACTTCACTTTTATTTTTTTTATCTTTTTAAGTATATTTTAGTGATTATACTATTACAGTTGTCCCATTTTTTACCCCATTTATTCCCCTCTGCTCTGCACCACCCTTCCCATCAACATCCCCCACCCCCACCACTTTAGTTCATGTCCATATGTTGTACATATAAGTTCTCTGGCTTCAACATTTCCTAACCTATTCTTAGCCTCCCCTTGTATATTTTGTACATATCAATTACTCTTCTTATTCCCTGAACATTTTCCCCTATCCTCCCCTTGCCCCCTCCCCACTGATAATCTTCCATGTGATCTCCATTTCTGTGATTCTGTTCCTGTTCCAGTTGTTTGCTTAGTTCATTTTTGTTTTTGTTTTTATGTTTAGTTGTTGATAGTTGTGAGTCTGTTGTCATTTTACTGTTCATAGTTTTTGATCTTCTTCTTTTTCTTAAATAAGTCCCTTTAACATTTCATATAAGGGCTTGGTGATGACAAACTCCTTTAACTTGACCTTATCTGGGAAGCACTGTGTCCTCCCTTCCATTCTAAATGAAAGCTTTGCTGGGTAGAGTAATCTTGGATGCAGGTCCTTGTCTTTCATGACTTTGAATACTTCTTTCCAGCCCCTTCTTGCCTACAATGTTTCTTTTGAGAAATCAGCTGATGGTCTTATGGAAACTCCTTTGTAGGTAACTGTCTCTTTTTCTCTTGCTGCTTTTAAGATTCTCTTCTTATCTTTAATCTTGGGTAATGTAATTATGATGTGCCTTGGTGTGTGCTTCCTTGGGTCCAACTTCTTTGGGACTCTCTGAGCTTTCTGGATTTGCAAGCCCATTTCCTTCACCAGATTGGGGAAGTCCTCCTTCATTCTTTTTTCAAATAAGTGTTCAATTTCTTGCTCTTCCTCTTCTCCTTCTGGCACCCTTATGATTTGGATGTTGGAATGTTTAAAGTTGTCCTGAAGGTTCCTAAGCCTCTCTCATTTTTTGAATTCTTGTTTCTTCATTCTATCCCAGTTGAATGTTTCTTTCTTCCTTCTTCTCCAAATCATTGATTGGAGTCCTGGTTTCCTTCCTTTCCCTTTTGGTTCCCTGTATATTTTTCTTTATTTCACTTTTGATAGCCTTCACTTTTTCCTCTATTTTGCAACCATATGCAATCATTTCTGTGAGCATCCTGATTACCGGTGTTTTGAACTGTGCATCTGATAGGTTGGCTATCTCTTTTTGCTTAGTTGTATTTTTTCTGGAGCTTTGATCTGTTCTTTCCTTTGGGCCATATTTCTTTGTCTGGCACACCTGTTACAAAGTAAGGGGCGGAGCCTTAGGTATTTGCCAGGGTGGGGCAACTCAGGGCACTGCTTTGTGGCTCTACCTGTAGGGGAGGGGTCAGAGATGGAACAATGCCACTTGCTTGGCTCCCAGTGGGCTTTCAGTCACTTCTCCCACTACCCACAAACAAATTGGGACCTTCTGGTGCTGACTTCTGGGTGGGTGGGTTTGTGTACATTCTAGGACTTGGTGGGACTCTTCAATGAGCTCTCTTGTGAGGCTGGGACTTTCTTCTGCCATGGAAACCCCCACAGGTTCTAACAGCCAGAGTTTTTGAGGCTTTATTTACCTGCACTGGAACCCATGTTTTGTCTCACTCCCCAGTTGTTCCTCCCAGCTTATCCACATGTGAATGTGGGAAATCCAGTCCTCCAGGCACCACCTCACCCACCCAAGTCCACTGGGGCCTTGCAGTATGTCCTTTCAGCCCTGGCTGCCCGGCTCTACCCCTCCTACCAGTCTGGATAAATGTTTCTTCATTAATTCTTCCATACAGTTTGATTTTCTGGCAGTTCTGGTTGTTTTCTTTTGTTAAATTGCTTGTTATCCTTTTTTTGGTTGTGCAAGAAAGTGAAGCCTTTTTACCTACACCTCCATCTTTGAATCCTCCCGTAACATGAAAACATGTAAAAATGAGACCCAAATTTAGTCATTGATGAGATCTTGTAAGCTTTTCAAGACATTTAGCTTTTATGTAAATTATTGTATGATTTATGTAAGAAAACATGCAAATTCTAAGATACATATTACAATATTTCCCAAACATTCATAATCCTGTGAAGGAAATATATCTTTTTATTCAAAGTGTTCTGAGATAAAAACATAAGATTATACCCTAGAATCTTAAAGAAGTCATTCAAAATATTAGGGGAAGTGTCCAAAGAGAGAGATGTAATTGCCCTGGGAGTTCCTTAATGAGCTTGAACTTTAAGAAGCTATGGATGAATGGACACATAAATGAGCATAAGTGAAAAAGAATGATACGGTCTTGTTTAGAGGGTTAAGACGGGCTAATTTTAAAATGCAATAGATTTCATGAAATACCAACCTTTGCAACGAGGATATTCAGAGGAAGAAGAAAAAAATGTACTACTTGGGACTGATAGTGTAATATTAATAGATGGTAGAAAGATGACAGGTATACTCACTTCCTTTCTTTTCTATGAAGGAGCATTGTCTCCAGACTCTTATTTGTACGGTAAACATTCTAGACAGGATACATTTGACTAACATAGAATAAAAACTCTAAATATAAATAAGTCCATGCCTTCAAATGGATTCATGCCTTCATTTTTGAATGACATACGTAGGATGTTTACAGAGTTAACAGACATGACCATGCAATCCACTGCGGATAAAATTTAACAAGATGTTGATGATAATGTGGGTGGGGCCAGTAGACAGGAAATGAACATGTGCTGTTGCTGTTCATGAAAGGAGAAACAGTTGGACTACTAAATTTTAATGCCAACCCTCGGTAATACTCAAAACCAAATGGTAAGTAAAATGATTTCTAACTACCTAGAAGAAAAAGCAGAGTTATTAGTGGTTATTGGTTTGGTTGAACAACCAAATACTTTGATAAGCTGTATCTTATTCTCAGCAGATGGCGGTCTGTCATAGAAACCTGGATGATGGAGAGTTGGATGGATTAACAGCATGCTTCTGTGATCACTGGGAGAGGTTCTATAGAAGAAGGAAGGATCCTAACCTTAATCCAGTGCTGTTCAGTATCTTTAGTAATGACTTAAATTAAAAAATATATAATATTCATGAAATTTGCAGTGAAGTCCAGGTTGAGAGAGAAAGTAAATAGAACAGATGGCAGCTATTTAAATTAAAAAATATATAATATTCATGAAATTTGCAGTGAAGTCCAGGTTGAGAGAGAAAGTAAATAGAACAGATGGCAGCTATGAAATGATAATCAATTCCTGGAATAATGGGTTTACACTAACATGATGAAAGTTAACAGAGATTACTATAAAATTCCGGATTTAGGTAAAAAAATAGAATCAAAAACTAAAGGAGGAGTTGGGAGTCTGCATGGGAAGAGTTTGTCTGAAATGTTGATGGACCATCTCAACCACTCTACTTTTCTATCTCATGAAAAGTAAAAGCTCATCACAATTTATTATGGTCAGAAAGCACGTTTTGATTAGAGTGTTCTCTTTTGGAAAGAAAGCAGTGAGGATGGTGATGATTTTTAAATTCCCTAAAACTGGTGGTTGGTTAAATGGTTAGACCTCAATCCAACAGGCCAGTTTATCTGCAAAGTGTGGCACAGGCGAAGGTTTTTGAACTAGTAACATCCACCAATGAATCCTGGCCAGAGTGTTGGGTGTATGTGTGTGTGTTTACAGAACTCACATAATTTCTGTGAGCTTCAGTCTCCTTGGCTGAAAAGTAAGAATAAAAATACCTCCTTGGCAGAGTTGTCATGAAGATTATAGATGTGTAAGAGACTTAGCCAGGGCCTGCCACCTAGTACTTGCTTGGTACATGGTAGCTCACAGTATAATAACTATCATTTTACCAGTTCTTGGAGACAGGAGCATGTATGGACTTTACATACTAGGGCTCCTTCACATCTCACTGTTGCCCAGGAATGGAGTAAAGAGACTATGAGGACACTACCTTTAGAAAGACTGCACTCAAAGTTTTAAATTTTGAGGAAGTGGTCTCTTTTGGAAGCAAATGTCATCTGATATGTACACCTTGAAAGAAGATGATACCCAAGCTCTGGGGTTTAAGGCTGCAATGATGGAGACTGATTTCAGGCTGGGTGCTAATGCCAACAGAGATTTAATAGCTCAGGATTTTTAAAGGACCGTTAATGTGTTTATTAGTACTCAGTAACAAAGTCCTACAGGTCTTGAGTTGTCTGCCTAACACTATCTCTCCCCACCCCCCAAACTATTATTTTTCATGTGCAATTTTGCAGATGGCAAGATTTTTTTCAGTTACACATATATTGTACTATGGAAGAAATGCCATAGATGAAACATAGGAATGTAAATGGAATCTTATATTTACTTGATACCTTACTCTTAAAATAATTCCACAAACAACATGTAGTCAGGAATAAACACAGACAAAATGGTACTATGGAAGAGAGCCTTGAATTAAGACTTTGGGCTGCTGAGTTCTAGACTGGTCTCTTCACTTGTTTACTGTATGTTGTGGGCTGAATTGTAGTCCCTCAAAATTGTAGTATTAACTTCTAATACCTCAGAATGTGAGTATATTTGGCGATAAGACCTTTAAAGAGATAAAGTTAAATGAAGTCATTAGTGTGGGCCCTAATCCAACATGACTGGTGTCCTTAGAAGAAGAGTAGCACATGGACAGGCACAGAGGAAAGACCATGTGAAAAACGCAGGGAGAAGAAAGCCATCTACTAGGCAAGGACAAAGGCCTTAGAAGAAGCCAACCTTGTCAGCACCTTGATATCAGATGTCTAGCCTCCGGAGTTGTGAATAAATAAACTTCTATTATTTAAGCCACCTGGACTGTAGTACCTTTGCAATGGCAGCCTAAGCAAACTAATACAATGGATAACCCTGGGTATTTTACCTCTTTGAATTTTCATTTTCTTTTCTTTTTTAAAAAATATTTTATTTATTTACTTTTCAGAAAGGGAAAGGGAAGGAGAAAGAGAGGGAGAGAAACATCAGTGTGTGGTTGCCTCTTGTGCACCCCCCAACTGGACACCTGGCTCTAACCCAGGCATGTGCCCTAGACTGGGAATCGAACTGGTGACCCTCTGGTTCACAGGCCAGCACTCAGTTCACTGAACCATTCCAGCCAGGGCTGAATTTTCATTTTCTTATCTGTAAAGTAGAGATTATTATACAAAAATAAAAGGTATTTTAAAATAAACAAGTAAAATAACCTATTTTGTATTGGTTATTCAAAAACTAGTATTGAATTACCATAGGCTTGTAATTTTACTTATTTTTTTGAAAGTCTGAGAGGGATGAGTACATCCTGATTTCAAAAGGCCAAAAATGCTACATTAAAGCTAAATAAATAAAAGAATGGGTAATTGTTGACAAAAAAAGTGACAATGGCATTAATTAAAGAGTGCTCTGAGGGAATTTCAAATATAATTTGACTCCGTCTCACCCCAAATTTCAATTTGCATCAACTCTCCAGAAACACAGATATTGTACAAGTTAGGACACACCCATACTTCTTAAATACTTAAGGTTTGATTTAATATAAGATTTCAGGATGCTGAGAGCAGCCTAGGACTGCTATTATTGAAATGCATGCATAGACTGAGTTGATAATCAGAACTGTGTTGGGCATTCCACTTTGCACCTCCTAGGGCACCAATTTTCAGAAGCTGTTAGAACCCAATAGAAAAATCTCACCTAAGATTCATCTGTGAGCTAAATTACAGGGGAAGCCATTATCTTTCATTTTCAATGCACTATTGAAAATGTCCAGGTTGGCAGTTGAGCACCTCAAGGATCACAGGGAAGGATTTTGCTAGTTTTGAGAATCCTGAGAATTGAACTGGTCAACTAAGGTATTTCACTATTCTTCTGACTAAGAAATAATTCTTTATTGGACCAAAAGTATATGCTGAGTCCCCATTACATGCCTAGTCCTGGATGCCTAAGTTTTGGAGGAGAGATGAAGGAGTTAAAACTTAAAATTTAGTTGGAAGATATAAAACAAAGAGTAAACAATTAAAAATCAATGAGATGTGAAGCCATAGGGAGTTAAGTGAAAGGAACTTCAGAGTAGGGTAAGAACAGTGTGAGTTTGAGGAAATGGCTGAGGCTGAGGGAAGAGGTGGGAAGGATCTGCAAATGGAAAGCTTAAAGTAGAGGATACACTGGAGGTTATTTTGAGGTGGGTAGAGTTTGAGGGGAAGGATGTGTTTGTAGTATGTTGTGCACATGTGCTTAGGCACCACACTCATGGGGGGAGTGTTGAGAGGAGAGAAAGTGTGAGCAAAGACATGTAAGTAGGAGAAACTAGGTACTATGCATAGTGAACACAGAGAGATCTCGCTGTGAGAGAAAGATGTGAGGTTCAATTCCATTTGCGGTCTGAATAGGAATGTATTATTCCTAAATCTTGAGAATAACCTATAGTACTAAGTATTACCAACTTCATTTTCAGAAAAAAGAACTGAGGTTTAGAGAAATTAAATGACTTGCCTTCAGTCCCATATGTTAAATGCACAAACCTTTAAGGTCTTTATGAGGTTGTCTAGGCATGGTGGAACGTCCATGGGTTCACAAGGGTACCACAAATTAATGGATGGTTTCGGTGTCCACAACAGCATCCACCGTATCAGCTTGTGGACACAACCTTCAGCTGCATTAATTCCTTGGGAGGATACACCCCTCTAGATCTTGACCAATGACCATAGTGCATGGGATACAAAAGGCTGGACCCCTTTGCTCAAGCTGGGACTCACTTTGTAATGTGTTTTGTGCCCCAGAGTTTGCACAGACCACAGCTCACTTGAAGCTGAGATCACGTTCTTGCTTTGCTTGTCCACCTACACTCTATCCTGCATCCTTTACTCCTTCTCTCCTAAGAGCATTCCCCCCCGCAAATCAAGCCCTACCTAAGATACAAACATTCCCCAGATAATGCCTCTAGATTGCCATCAGTGTGTACAGTGTATTGTTACAGCAAGTGAGGACTCTGTGTTGTGAAACTGTCAGCGCTGTGCTGGGCAGACTGTGGGAGCGAGGGATGGCGACCTCCAGCATTAGCCAGCATGTATATGGTGAGCACTTTACCTGCATCTTTTTACCTAAAGCTTACGGCCAACCCTATCAGTTGGGTTCTTTTTTAAAAAAATATATTTATTGATTATGCTATTACAGTTGTCCCATTTCCCCCCCCCACTCCACTCCATCCTGCCCACCCCCTCCCTCCCACATTCCCCCCTTATAGTTCATGTCCACGGGTCATACATATAAGTTCTTTGTCTTCTACATTTCCAATACTATTCTTAACCTCCCTGTGTCTATTTTATACCTACCATTTATGCTACTTATTCTCTGTTCCTTTCCCCCCCTCCCCCTCCCACTCCCCTATTGACAACCCTCCATGTGATCTCCATCTCTATGGTTCTGTTCCTGTTCTAGTTGTTTGCCTAGTTTGCTCTTGTTTTTGTTTTAGGTGTGGTCATTAATAACTGTGAGTTTGCTGTCATTTTTCCTGTTCCTATTTTTTATCTTCTTTTTCTTAGGTAAGTCCCTTTAACATTTCATATAATAAGGGCTTGGTGATGATGAACTTCTTTAACTTGACCTTATCTGAGAAGCACTTTATCTTCCCTTGCATTCTAAATGATAGCTTTGCTGGATACAGTAATCTTGGATGTAGGTCCTTGCGTTTAATCTTGGGTAATGTAATTATGATGTGCCTTGGTGTGTTCCTCCTTGGGTCCAGCTTCTTTGGGACTCTCTGAGCTTCCTGGACTTCTTGGAAGTCTATTTCCTTTGCCAGATTAGGGAAGTTCTCCTTCATTATTTGTTCAAATAAGTTTTCAATTTTTTGTTCTTCCTCTTTTCCTTCTGGCACCCCTATAATTTGGATGTTGGAATGTTTAAAGATGTCCTGGAGGTTCCTAAGCCTCTCCTCATTTTTCTGAATTCTTGTTGCTTCATTCTTTTCTGGTTGGATGTTTGTTTCTTCCTTCTGGTCCACACCATTGATTTGAGTCCCAGTTTCCTTCTCATCACTATTGGTTCCCTGTACATTTTCCTTTGTTTCTCTTAGCATAAACTTCATTTTTTCATCTGGTTTTCGAACAGATTCAACCAATTCTGTGAGCATCTTGATAACCAGTGTTTTGAACTGTGCATCCGATAGGTTGGCTATCTCTTCCTCGCTTAGTTGTATTTTTTCTGGAGCTTTGAATTGTTCTGTCATTTGGGCCTTTTTTTTTTTTTTTTTCTCTTGGCGTGTCTGTTACTTAAAGGGGAGGAGCCTTAGGTGTTTCCTGGGGTGGGGTAATGCGGGGGTAATGCTGGTTGCTGTGCTGTGACGCTGTATGTGGGGGAGGGGCCGAGTGGGAGCAATGGCGCCCACCTCACTCTCCTCCGGGTTTCAATCTTTCACTCCGACACCCACAATCAAATTGGGCCCCTCTGGTGCTGGTTCCCGAGTCGGTGGGCCTGTGCACACTCTAGGCCCTTGTGGGTCTCTCCAACGACCTCTCCCATGAGGCTGGGAGTCTCTCCTGCTGCCGCCCCAACCCCCACAGGCGTTTTCAATCAGAGGTTTGAGGCTTTATTTCCCTGAGCTGGAGCCCTGGGTTGCGTGGTCTGCTTTGCTCCCTGCCGTTCGTCTGGTTTATCTATGCGCGAATGTGGGGCCACAGGTTGCTACCCACTGCTCTGCCTGCCCTGCTCTCCGCCACTCTGAGTTCGGCCCTCTCGGTTTATCTGTGTGCGAATGTGGGGCCGCAGGGTCTGCTAGTGCTGGGACTGCCTGCGCCGTTCATCCCATAGTCCACCAGTCTCAGTCCCGCCACAGCCACGTGAGTCCTCTCCACCCCGGTGCCCATCTCCGCCCCTCCTACCGGTCTGGATGAATCTTTATTTTTTATTTCCTTGGTGTCGGACCCCCTTGCCATTCAATTCTCTGTCAGTTCTGGTTGTGTGAGGAGGTGCAGTGTGTCTACCTACGCCGTCATCTTGGTTCTCCATCAGTTGGGTTCTATGATTATCCCTACATTTACAGATGAGGAAATATGGGTTGAGAGAAGATATATTATTTACTTATATAGTTTGTAAGCCACACAGTCAGGATCCCAACACATCTGTGTTCATTTCAGCCACCTCCAAAATTTTTGGAACATATAACTTAATAAATGTGCAACTTACTGGAATGTTTAAGAACTATGGCTCAGCACAGTCAGGGCAGTAAAAAAGCTTTATGCAGTGTTGGAAGGAGAACCAAGTACCATATTTTACCATGTATAATGAGCAGTTTTTTGCCCAAATTTTTGAGGAAAAAATAAGGATGTGCATTATACATGGGTAGTACAATTCCATATCTGTAGAAATGTTTTTAATTCTTTTATTTATGTTTAAGTGTCAAAAGTATAACCCTAGAAGGCAATAATGACATCCATATGCAAAATAATACCCTGGAATACAATAATTGGTTTTGTTTCTAAATATAAATAAATTAAAAAATTAAAGCGAAAGATTTTTTTTCCCTGAAGGTTTGGGCCAAAAACGTGGGTGCTTATTATACACGGCAAAATAAGATAATAATGGTGGATCCAATTTAATCCCTTCAATGAGTCACCATGAATAGAAAATGATGTGAGAACTACTGATTATAAAAGAGGATATCAAATTGGGCAGAGGAGTTTGCAGTTGGTAGAAAGTATGGTGATCACATAATTATCCAAATTGGAACAATGTTGAGGATGATAGGAGATGCTATTAGTAATTACACAAGGATAACAAGTGTAAGCCAGGACTATTTAGCAAACCAGGATGCACGATCACCTCAGTAATAGGAGACAATGGGGAGCTATAGTAGGTTCTTGAGCAGCAGTGTGAAGCAATTTTTCTGTCAATGGTATGCAATGTGATTTAGAAGAAACCTTGGAGGCTGAGGGAATAGCAGACAGGAAATTGTTCTAGAGACACTAGTGTGTGATCTGTTGGAGTTGCTGTCCTGGCCCCTGGATTTTTCTCTAGTTCATTGCTGGAAATGGTTGTCCTTTCTGGACCTCAGCATGCTTCCCAGAGGCTATCAGCCACTCCTTTTGTCCCAGGGCATCAAAACTCTGTTCAGGTTCCCCCAACCACTGGTTAGATCTTTTGTTTAATCCAGATGGACTCTACCTCATTCTGCTGGCTCAGCTCCCCATGGAGGATCTACACTCCCAGGGATGTCCCATGCCCCATGGAGCTCTGTCATTCTTCCCCATGGACACTTCTGGATGAATTAGGGGGTAGGAATGCACATGAGACACTGCCTGAGACACTCTTCCCGTGGCACACTCAGGCATTCTGCCTAGAAAGAGTTGTCTTCAAGGTCGTCTTTCTTCAGCTAATATATGAAGGTGAATGAAAGCTGTTTGTGTAGGAGGTCCAGTTTTTTCCCCCTTATCCTTCTCAGCGTTTGCAGCAGTTCTGGGTAAAATAACGAAGCCTTCTTTCCTCATGTAGGTCCTTATGGCCTCCTGTCTCCTTGAGGTTGAAACACATTGCATTACTCAATAGTTCTAATCATGTGGGTTTTAGAGGTGGACAAGAACAGAGGACCTATAACTATTAATGGAAAGCTCCTTTGTAAAATGGTACAGTATGGACTTCCAGCATTGAAAAGAGGGAGACAAAGAAAGAATGCCATCTCCAGCAAAACTCCAGGGTTCAGAGATTCAAAAATTAAACATGTCGTTTGTGTCCTTTGGAATTGAAATACAAGTTCTTTTGTGAAGTAGCATTCTGTCCTCCAGAATTTTCTCATCCTCTGAAAAATACTGTCTCTTGGTCTGCTTGTGTGGGGGAATGAAGAAAAGAAGGAAACTGAGGAATAAGTGAAACAAATTTAGAGAAGAATCCTTCACTATGTGAATGTGAGAATTTGTTTCTGAATGTAGCTTAATTGTCCAGTGGTAAAGAATTCACACTTGTGATAAAAATGTAGTGAAAGCACTCAAACTTTGGAGTCACACAGACCTGGGCTCACACCCTAAAGCTATCACTTAAATAATTACGGGACTTTGGATTAGCTCCCTAACCTCTGAGCTCTGTCTTCCTCATCTGTAAAAGATGGTGGGGAAAACAGCAGCTGCCCCCTGCCCAGCTTGCTGTGCGGTGTGAAAGAAGTACTAATGATCAAGTCTTGGACATGGAGCCTGGCACTCACGAAGGGGAGCTGGTGCTGTAATGGTTCTTGTTCTCGGGCTGACTTCAGTTTCCTCTGGGCTCCTGTACCACTTGGCACCGCCCACTCTTACCGCTCTTAGCACATGTCACATCTTCTTATACTCAGCTGTCCATGTGCCTCCCCCATCAAATCACTTGCTTCTCCTTGTATTCCAGAGCCTGGCACACAGGTGCTCAGAATATGACCATTGGATAGAATTTCCTTTTTTTAAAAAATGTATTTTTGGTAGTAACAATAATAGCTTCCAGACAATATTCTCTTTAAAATCTTGACTGTTGACAAAGTTTTAGTCCCTTTTTTTAAAGAGGCTATCTGAAACTATAATTTCCAAGCCTGTTTCCTCACCAGGAAAATGGAGAAACTCATGGAACCCCTTTAACATGGGGTCACTGTGAGGATCAAATGACTCAGGACCCATGGAGGGTCTGGTGTGAGCCTGGTGCTAAGCAGGCATGTAACTAGCACTTGTGGAGATTATGTCCACTTTGCTGTGTGTTTACTATTATAAGTTACCTCAAACTTATTTATTTTCATTTTATAATTTCTATTTTCTAAAAAATATACATTTATATTTTAAAAACTAATGACATCCTCATTATTGAAAATTTGGAAAATAACCAATTCAGCTCAATGATTGGTTCTTCTCTGAGGCCCCTGTGGAACAGGTTTTGGCTGATGCCGCTCTTCTTGGAAGACACGAAAGAATTGGAAACCAGAACTGAGATCCCCAAACAGACCTGCAGACGTGGAAATCCTCTGACCCAGGGCCTCAGTCTGGGCCTGGAGCACATTTCCTCTTTCTGGGGTTCCTGAATCCATTTGGAGAACATTATCAATTTGGAGAACATTATCCCAGCCACGTGGCATCTTTCATTTCAGTCTGTGTTTTGGAAGTTGTCTTAATGAGGCCAGAGCATTGCTGTGGAAGCTGTGGCAAGGGCCCAATTGTCCTATGATGTCTAGGGTCCACAAAGTACTGCCACCCTGGTCCCAATCCACATTTCTAGTCTCATGTCCTGGAAGAAGATGTGGCAACCCTCCAGTTGTTGCAGACATTTGCTGCCCAGGAATCTACTAGCACAAACGCCCAAAGTCCATGACTTTCCAATGTTGTTCTTTTGCCTAGAATTTTGTCCTGTTTTGGAAAGGTCCTGCTCATTGTTTTCTGCCTAAACAGAATGTCGCTACAATGACATTCTTTGTTGACTGGAAAAAGGACAGTGATCCACTCCCCTCAATGCTCTCAGAGCTGTTTTGTCCCTGTTCCAGCCCTTATGGTGCGCTGTAACTATCCATTCACACATTTGTCTCCTCCCACCAGGCTGGGAGAGCAGGACAGCAGAGAGAGTGTGTATTTCAGTGGATCATCCCCACAGCCTAACACAGTGATGTTCAATCTTTTTCATCTCATGACACACACAAATTCATTATTAAAATTCTGCAACACACCAAAAAGTATATTTTCACTGATCTGACAAAAAATAGGTATAATTTTGATTCATTTACACTAGACAATTATTATTGTGTTAGCTGTTGTCATTTTTTAATTTAACAATCTAGAAAAAAGAGGTCAGTACCCCTGACTAAATAATCAGTTGTTGCATGTTTTAAAAATACTTGCAGCACGCTGGTTAAAAATCACTAGCCTAACTCATAGTAGGTGTGCCGCGTTGCTTGGATGAATAAATAGTGACTGGATGCAAAGTTCTTCTGCTCTTGTAAATGACCTTTAGATTGCTGTGCTGTTGTAATTTAATGTGAAATGATGAACTGTAAAGGTAAAAAACTTTCCTAACCTGTTGCAAAATACAGCAAGAGACTTTATTGCTTTTTTCTGTTCTCATCTGCCATATGGCTTTCTGTTCACAAACTGCTCTGGTGAGAATTACTTTTGCAGGTAATTTTCTAATGATTGTCTTGGGATAAACAAATTTATCAGACTTGTTTGGCTAATGAATTCAAGAAGGTTCACAGGGGAAAAGATTAATCATCTAAGAAGCAAGCCGGTGTCTGTCATTAGGCGGAAGGGTCCAGACATGATCAGAACTGAGCTGGTTGTTGCTATGACTGCAGATAACTTTTTCTCCCTTTGTGAGGTCAATGGCAGCTCCCAAGCTGATTGGCTAAAATTAGATTATCCTACTGGCCAACCACGGGGAGTTAATTTCATCAAAAAGAGAAAAATGGTGGGAAATCCTGCTGTGATGCTCCAAAGGAATTTTTCTTTAGAAACCTGCAGGGTCCAAGTTTGCTTTCATTATAATTAATATGTTTCTTCTAATAAAACAATTTAAGGGGAGCAGACAATAGCATTAGCCTATTATTTTGTAGATCCATATGAGCTGTAATATGGTTTGTCCTAAAATCAACTTTCAAAGTAAAGTAACCTTTATTTTCCTGTAACACCGCCACAACCGAAGCCCGTAGTCATGTGTGTGTTTATATAATTGGAGATAAGCTAATTGTGAGAAACATAAAAGGAGCTGACACAGTTAAAGATATTTGCTTGCAGGGCTCCTGTCCTATGGGAATAACGGGCACAAAAAACTCAAGAAGGACTGTTGAC
Organism: Desmodus rotundus; assembly: GCF_022682495.2. Lineage (NCBI taxonomy): Eukaryota > Metazoa > Chordata > Mammalia > Chiroptera > Phyllostomidae > Desmodus > Desmodus rotundus. The sequence continues at coordinate 41,278,315 of NC_071388.1, forward strand.
CTTTGGATTGGGAGCATTATTGGTATTGAATTGGCAGAGAATCCTGCCTTCCAAAGGGTTCCTTCCCAGAAGTCATATGTGGCCTATGCTCTGTCTTTCCACCTGGTACAACCTTCGTTCTAGGAATTAATCACCACTGGCCTCGCTTATTGTATTTATTTCTGTCAGGAAGGATGCAGAACTAGTTAATCTTGAAAACAAAGCTGTGCCTATGGGCAGGCTCTGCTGAGTTGTAAATCTAAGTGCCTGTGAAATACAAACACCGAGGAAAACCAGCTCAGCGTTTATTAGAAGAGCTAATGTTGATTCATTTCTGGACATCTGATGCTTCTATCTGTAAGACTGCCAAACCAATGAATTTAAAAAATCAAATCAGTTTGTTGTGGTGCCCTCAGCTGAAGGGTCCATGAAGAGTGGCTCTGGTGCCCCTCTCCAGAGAGCCATGTCGGGGGGAGTCGGGGATCAGTATCCTCCAGGCAGCATAAAGACACACCAAGCAGTCATTTCAAGCTCTATAGGAATTCCTAAGAGTTAGAGAACAAGAGCATCCCGTGAGATCATGGGCTGAAGCAATCCAGGCAGTTCTCCCAGAGGCCGGGGGAAGAAAGATGGAGAGACTGCCATCACGACGTCTGTATAATCAGCTCATGACTGAGAATTTAGGAAACAAGGGCAAAGCACCCAGCATTCCATCCCCCTCATGATAATCATGATGTTAAGCACATCTATTGAGTGTCTGTCCTCTTTCAGCCGCAGCACTCGTTTCGCTCCCTGCAATACTCCTAAAACATCGGTTCTTTTGTGATTATCATTATCCTCACATTACAATTAATGTGAGGAAATTGGGCCACAGACAGTAACCCACTGGTGTTTACACCATTTATGAACTGGGGAGCCAGAATGCAAATCTAGTTCCCCTTGTGAGCAACTTCTGCAAAGTCTCTGAGTATTTTACAGAGATATTATCATAATGTGCATGTTTTGCTACTGTTTTCACTTGAGGGAAAACAGTAATATAATATTATTATATTATATAATAACATCACTCCTGCTTGAGTGATATTACATAAATGTAATAGTCATTTTTAATTACTGTACACTGTTTCATTGAGTGATTGTACGACCATTTACTTCACATTTCATTATTGCTGAACTTTAAACACTTTGAAAAATGGGAAACATTTTCTATATAAGACTTATTTCCGTCCATATTTAGACTATTTTCTTAGGGTTAATTTCTAGAAATGAGAGGGTAGGAAGGCTCTTTGAAAAACTGTGTTGTCAAATTCTCTCTTGTTAAGAGGATGAGAGGGCTCACTTTATTACCACATGCCTGTCAGCACTGCGGGAAAAAACTTAAAAAAATGAAAATACCAAAAACAGAAAGCAAAAAATGTGGATTGATAGGCAACAACAAGCTTCCTGTGTTGATGTTTTTCTTGATCACTAATTCATTTATTTGTTAAAAACTTTTATTGAACATCGATTTTAGAATATATCAGTGAGCAAAATAGGCAAGTGATGATACAGGTGTCTACTAATTCTATGGGAATATTTTTATTAAAAACACCACTACAGAAGCATGTAGGAGGAAGACTGATTAGAAAGGAGGACGATGTGAGGAAGGGAGACCAGGTTTGGGTGCTATATTAACAAAATGACTAAGGTAAGTGTTCAGCAACCCAGACATTTTAAAAAGTGACAATGAAATCTTTAGTTCTAGTGGAATTCTTTTTGTAATGATGTTAGCAAATGTCCCTCTCCCACGCAGTTAAATTTGTTGAGATCTTTGCAGGTAGGGGAGAGATCTTCAGAGCTCACCCTCACATGTCTTTCTCTTCTAGACTCTTAATAGTGTGAGTGTTGTGTTGTCCTGTTGAATAGCTTCAAATGTAGGTAGCATTTTTTTCAAGCAGGAGTGATGTGGTTGTGATGAGAGATGTTGAAATTTGAGTTTTGCTGGCATAAAAATAAAACTGAGACACCTTTGTCTCGTGGATCCCCAGCATGGGAGGGGAGATGGTCACCCATCCTCCTGTCTCTGCCTACAGTGCAATCATCATATAGCCAGACTGTTTGTTCCTGAGCAGGGCACTATTCAAGTATCACCCATTTAATTTTATGCTATTATAAATAATACCTGAAAGCGGTCCTGTGGTTGTACAATCAATTATCGTCATCTTAGAGAGTTAAATGTGATGAAATCATTCAGGGTCTGTGTTTCTTTCTACACACCATTATCTGAAATAAAAATAGCTTTAAAACAGAAAATTTGTTTATTCTGAGATCATGGATGCAAGGTATATAACTCAGTGCCTGGCACAAAGTAAGTGCTCAACAAATATTTGCCACTGTTGTTATTTACATTATTACTATTTTATTATTAAATTTGCTGAAGCGAGGCTTTTTCTGTCATATTCCAAAGGCACCTAAAAGTGAAAGGGAGACGGAATAGCACCACACATGAAAGAGCAGGCAGGATCAAGGCGGGAGCTAGTTTTAGGACAGGGCTGTAGTTCCCCAGTGCGGAGGAAGCAGCGAGAAGAATGAAGAGGCTGGTGAGGAGGGCAGAGGGAAGACCGATGGTTAACTGTGTGGGGCTGCAGGAGGAAATGAAAGGTCCCCCAGACAGGAAGAGCAGTTCAGTAGAAAAATGAAAGAAATGTCAGCAAGTCAGGATTCTGAAATTCCTAAGGAATTTCGCTGCCTCAGGCTAAGACATGCTCCGTTTCTAAAGCCATGAGGTACTAAAGGCCATGTTCACGGCTGCTGCCAGGGGGTGTGGGGATTTGCAATTGAGACCAAATCACTCTATTGCTGAGGAGAATTTAAAGGCTGAAGCAAGCTTGTGGATGATGGGTTGATTGACCATTAGTTTGCTTCCTTTAAAGCAAGATTAACAACTAAAAGTAGAGCTTTCAGTTTGTTGACTGGGCAGAGGGGCCACCCTCACTGTTACACACCAGAATCAAACTGAAACTTCCAAGATCTGGACCCTGGTTTGAGGAGGTGGGGAAGGACCAGGTGAACTCAGTTACCACTGAGCTCTTGCACAGAAGGGAGAGGATGATTTCTGTCTTCCTCTGGCAGGTTTGTCGAATTTTGCCTAAGTGAAGGAGGGAGGAGGCAGCCTCTGACTTGTTTGTGGGTGTACAGGCTGTTGGGGATCCCCGAAGACGATTGGCATGTGAAGTCTCCATAGACCAAATTGTGCTGCAGCCAGTCCCGAGCACTTGCTGAAGTCACTGTGTTTGTGGTGGTGTCAGTCCTCCAGGGAAAGGGACACTGTGCTGTGTTCAGGCTTAGACTTAGGACACTGTCAACCTCCCTGTGGCCTGAGGCAAGTCCCTTTACCTTGCTGCACTGCAGTTTCTACATCTGTAAAGTGAGGGGACTGGGTGGAGAACGCCTGGGTGCTGAGCCGTGATCTGAATACATCTACAGTACATAGGCCTGGAGAATCATTGGTTTGATGGAAATGTTGATCAAAATAGGAGGAATGGGATTCTTTTCAGTTGTATTTCCTCTGACACAGGACCAAGTAGTTCCTTAGCTCCGTGTTGTACCCAGTTAGATATTTTAAGTGAGTTCCTCTCCCTCGTACACTCATTCATCTGTTCTGACTGTGAGCTATGCGAGGACAGGGGCAATTTTGAATAGGTAATGGACTTACAGGGTTCCAAAGGTACAAAAGGGAATATAGTGAAGCTTGCTTTCCCCAGCCACTCTTTCCCCTTCCCCTTGGCAAGCAAATATTGTTGTTATCTTGTGTCTACTTCCAAAGTTGTTTTAGGCATACACAAATATATATATATATATTTTTTCCCTCCCCCCTGCTCCCAATATCATATTTGGAAAAATGGTGTTGTAGTATATGCACTGCTTTGCATTTTCCACTTAATGCTGTACCATGAAGCTCTTTTTACATAGTATATAATGAGTTTCCTCAGCCTTTTTTAAAATAGCTGTGTGGTATTTCATTTAATGTATTAGCTGTAATTCATTTAAACAATCCCACATTGATAAATATTTAGGTTGTTTTCAATCTTATGTTATTGTAAATAACAGTGTAGTAAAGAACCTTATCTATAAGTAATTTTGCAGGTTTGTGTGTGTGTGTAAAATTTATGCTATTAAAATTTGGGGGTATATATGCATTTGCAATTTTGCTAAATATTGTCAAATTGCCTTCTACAGAGGTTTTACCAAGTGACATTCTCACCATAATAACTGAGTGTCTCCCCACACCTTCACCAACACAAATGTGTCTTGGTGGGAGCCTAAACTTCTTCAAGGGCTTATGTTGGGAAGATCAGCTAAATCCATCCACTTGTGATTGGTATTCATCCTACAGCACTGTCCACGGTGCCTGTCTCCTACCTCCTACTTGAGGCAGCAGAGTGTGTGTGTGTGTGTGTGTGTGTGTAATATATGTGACCTGGGTGGTGGTCAGGATACCTGCTGAAGTTTACAGCAATGTCTGGGTCAGGTTAGGCTGATATATATATACAGGCTTCATACTTGCCTTACAACCCTTGGCAAATTATTTAACACTTCTGTCACTTCTGCTGTCATCTGTAGAATGGGTTGATGATAATATCCTCATGAGACACTTTCAGGATGAAATGAGTTAATAATGCAAATCACTTTGACTGGTGCTTGGCATATAGTAAGTGTTCAATATATGATAATGATTATTATTATCAAGCCATTCTGCACAATATTTGGAGTGCTTAAAAGATGAGAAAAAGTGTACTGTGTATAAATCCTGGGTTGGGGTGTGGTATTGAAAATATGTACCAGTTCTCACCTCTCTCCTCACCTTCTCAGGGAAGCCTGGAGATATAATAGCTGGGTCTGGGGACCTTAGATGTCCTTGGGAGAAGAACAGGCCCTGGGGCATGAACCCAGGCTGTGGAAGGAAGCTTGGCCACATAGGGAGTAGGCTTCAAGAGTGTGCAGGTGAGCATGGGTCATCATGGCCAAGCTGCTGGAGCCGGTGCACAGTGAGAAACTGCAAGTCATGTTTCAGACAGAGGGCTAGTTTCCATGCTCTGCAAAGAAATCTACAGGCCAATTTAAGAAGCCCCCGAACCCCATAAAATGTCAGTGCAGGATGTGGACAGTGTGCAGGGAAAAAAAAACCAAAAAGAAAAATGACTCTTAAGCACATGAAAAGCCACTCAGCCCCACTCATAAAAACAGAAATGCAAATTAGAATGACAGTAAAGTTCATTTTTCACCTGTCAGATTGCAAACATAAAAGAGTTTGATAACACTGAGAAATGGCTCTCTGCCAGTTGGTACAACTTCTAAAGATAGAAGTTTGTTAATATCCATCAAAATTTAAAATGCATTAAGCCTTTGACCTAGCAGTTCCACTTGTAGCAATCTATTCCACATATATGTTCTCAAATGTGTAATATGATCCATGAAAAAGATTATTACTGAGACACTATTTGCAGTAGCAAAGTTTTCAGACCATCCTGAAAGTCCACTAACAGGACTGGTTAAATAAATAATGATGTATTAATTTAATGAAATACTAACAGCTGTAAATAAGAATGAGGGAGGACTTTGTTTACAGATATGAACTCCAAGATTTCTTGTTTAATGAAAAAGAACAAAGTGCAGAAAATCATGTCTGGTGGGCTCCTATTTATGTTTAAAAGAGGGGAAAAAGGCCTATGTACATACTTACTACTGCAAGTATATATGCAAATGCATAAAATAGATAATAATTTTCCTATTGAGAAGGGAATTGGAAATTGGGGCTTGTGGGATAAGTGAAAGAGAAATTTTCTACTCTGTACCATTTTGTTGTATTTGAATTTTGAATCATGTTAATTCACTGCCTATTGAATCTTTTAAAAAATATAAATACTGCATCCTGCTCTCTTATATAGCCATTGAATTTAATGTGTTATGAACTACTGACCAATGCAATTACTTAATCTTATACCACCCTATTCCTGTTCTTTTTGATACCAACCAACCTTTGAGTAAATCTGATCCCTGGGAAGATACCACAGGTGTGTTCTACATCCTTGGTGTCCACCATCAAGTGCTGCTGGGCACACATTTGGCCCGAGGTGAGACGGCTGCAGTGGCATGAGTGAGGCTTTGGAGGAGACAGCTGAGTTGGAATCATGCTCATATTACTCATTGGCTACCTTGACCAGGTTGAGTTGCCTTACCTTTCTAAACCTCAGTTTCTTGATCTTTAAATGGAAATAACTGTTGTTGCATCATGAAATTGACCTTGTCTTGTGTACCATAGGGTATCAATTATTTAAAGATCAAACGCTTTAATGGCAACAGCTTCACTGTGGCCCACCACACTGATGTCCGAACTGGCCTCTGTCAGAGTACTGGTCGAGCTGGCCGAACTCGCCTCTGTGCCTTGTTTCACTGACTCACTCATGAATGACTCAGGCCCACTGCCTTCTGGTCCCTGCCTTCTCCCTGGAGTTGGTCTCTCTTCTTTCCAACTCAGCTAATTCTCCCTCTAGGTACCCTCGACTTAGCCTTAATAATGCACCTCTTATCTTCTTTCATGTTCAAAGTCTCTGGTGACTTTTTGGATGGTCTTAGTTATTTTCTCATGGTTGAGAGAAAGGGCGCTCCTTTCATATTGGGGTTGTGGAGCCATTCTCTGGTGTCTGGAGCACCAGGGACCTGGTGACAATTACACTGATCTTGTGGGGATTTGTGCCCACACTAGGAATGGCTAATCTCTTCTCTCTCCTACTTTCTCCAGCTCCCACTTACCTAGAGCGAATTTCAGATCCCGATGCTAGCTCTTCATCAATAAGAGATACATAAAATATATCTGTGTCTTGCCAGCTGTTTACTTAGCAACTACTGAGACCTGTTACAACCAAGTGACATCAAAGGCTCTGAGGTAGTTGCTTTATAGTCAGTCTATGAAATGGTAGAAGGTTCAGGTTTATATGCGTTCACATACTATAATGGGAGAAAGATTCCTATACGGTTAATAGTTTAGTTGTTATGGTGAGATTGAGTGCTTTTTGAAAAAGTTTCTCTTTAAAGTCAAAGATTAATCACCTTCAAGGCAGAGGGAAAACAAGGAGGAAAAAACCCCAGACTGTGGTAGGCTAGATTTCCCCCCAGATATTATTGCGGCTTCTGTCTCTGCAGCCGAACATAGCAGCTGGTGAGTAGGGAGAAACTGGAGAAAGATCTTTTTTTGCCTTTAATCCAGTATGCTGTTTTCCTGTGCCCGTTTTACTGTAATTCTCAGCGTCTGTGGGACAAAAGCTGTTGACTGATACATGCAATTACCTCCTCTAATATTGCTCTCAACTGTCGGCCCTGACTGACAAAAGTGGATGAGGTTTAGTTAAGGTCTGGGAAAACACTCTTTTAATAAAAGCCATTCCCATCTCTATGATCACCTCCCTCCCTCAGACCTTTTCATCTGTTTTCTGGAAAGATAAGGCCTGGTGATGGAAAGTTAAAAAGTGGTGCTGAACTTGGACACTGGCGACGCCACCCTTCCCTCACAAAGATTCTCCACAGCCTGTGTGTGTGTGTGTGTGCACGTGCATGTAATTTGCATTTGAAATGGGGAAAATAGGTTTGTGTCTTTGGGCAGGTTTTCCCAGAAAGAATTAGAAAGTTAAATCAGATCCTTATTGGTTTGAACCCTCATTCGGTCTTTGTAGGCAAAAGAAAGCCTTGAGGAGGTGCTCAGAGTCCTTCCACAGACTGATGGACTCAGATGCTCCAATTCCTGGAGGAGGGGCGAGTGGGCAAAACTGGCTCTAGTGAACTGTGCTTCCACTGGAGCGTGCTACATGCTGTACACTCACAGACACAGTGGTCAGCAGAGGGAAGCTCCATCTCACGGGGATCCCCTGCGCAACCCCAAGGGAGAAGAGGGGTGTATCTAGTGAGAAGCTCACCGTCACCACCCGCTGCCCATTCAGTTCACATAGAATGAGGATAAGATCACCAACGTGAGGGTGATGCCCTATATGCGAGTGTGGTTTGCAAGACTGAAGTGAAACCTCTGGGTGTGGATTGAACTGGGTCCCTGTTTCTGAATGCAAACTGCTGGCTGTGGGGCAGATGGAATCTGATTCTTGAGGAAGGCCCGGTGGCACTTGGCAGAAAGTCCTCCCCGATTTATTTGACTCGAGTGACTGTTGAGGGGGTTGGGGCTGAAGAGGTGGCAGTTTATTCACAGGCCCAGAAGGGAGCTAGCTTAGGTCAAAGGAGGCCTGCTCTCTTACCAAAAGAGTGAAGGGGCTTTGTCCTCTCAGTTTTCCTTGTGTTGGCACTCGATTTTCTTAATGCAATTTGTAATGTGATAAGGCCTACACATTATTAATAGTAGCAATAGTGTAGCAAGGTTATTCCTATGCAATTTTAATAAAGAACAGAAGGACACACTGCTGATGAAGTGAGTTATCTAGGATTTTAGAACCAGGACAGGACAAAACATATTTCTTTCTTTCAAGTATCTTCAGACTCCTCACTAAAAACAGTTTCTTTCAGAAGTGAACCTGCCTTCTAATATCCCCCACGACCACCTATGTGGAGATGATACACCAAGTTAACACACCTTTGGCTTTTTGTAGTGGCCTCAGAGAAAGTCAGCTGTGATCTCATGGGAACAGGAATCTGCCTCACAGGCATTTCTCATGCTCCTGCTGCAGGCCAAGGAATGCACTGAAATCTGGGAGTGCATAACATGGGAAAAGAAAAGACTCATTGCCAAGGAGCCCTCGCTTCAGAGGAGAGAGCAATTTCAGCCTAAAGTGGTGAAGTGCTGAAATGCTAAGAGGATGTGAGTACCCTGAATCCAGGGGGAAAGGCAGGAGTGAGTCAAGCATGGCCAGGTCAGGCATGGCTTTCTGAAAGGAAGAGATGCCCAGCTGAACCATAGGAAATGAAATATCTGTATTTTCTACTCAGAAAATGGAACGAGTAGCAACTGATCAATTCTGGAAGGAGAGAAGTATACAAGTGTGTGTGTGTGTGTGTGTGTGTGTGTGTGTATCCCTATTCAGGGTTTCAAAAGAGATCATAAAGAGCTAACGTTTAGACCCTTATGCATTCTCCAAGGCACATCTGAAATCAAGCTGGCCCCAGAAGAAGGGAGAGAAAGGCAAGGTGGCTTCCATTTGGGGAAATCAGAGTGGCTGCTTCAAGGCGACTGGCTCTCCACTCCAGGAGTTTCTGTCCCTACTATTCTGTCATAGCTCCCTGCCTGTGGGTCAGCACTACCTGCAAGGCAGGCTGCGTATTTTACCTAAGTGACTCCTTCCTTGGGATACTTTACAGGTATGCAGGATGCTTTATGTGCAGGGGACAGCAAAAGTTATATCTCTGGCAACAAAGCTGGAACATCTGAATTTTTCCATTAAAAAAATGGAAAATTAAAAAGTTAAATCACATTTCTAATGCCCTAGGAATACAGACAGGCACATTAACAAGTAGTGGGATTATGGTGAGATTCCATATGGACAGGAATATGTGTACCATCTTCTTCTTATGGAACAGAAGAAGATGGCCTGGCTCTGACTTTAATGATAACAATGGTCTCACCTGCTTTCCCCATTTGTTTGTGCTAATAGTGATTACATTTTGGTTTCTCCACAGCAAGCCTGGCTGTAAGTACTCTGGACATAACAACACATGTCATAGGCACACAACCCTGCATGAGGAAACCGTGCCAGAGACAAGTGCCCAAAGGCACGCAGTTATGAACAGGACTTGGTCATGGGCTGCTTGGCTCCCTGGGTCCATGCTCACCACCATTCATTGCCTGCCATCCCATGGGGATCAAGCTCTGTTCCAGCCTTTCTTGTGGGAGGTGACTGTCTGAGCCCATGGTCTGATCTGGCCTTTGGGGAGGTAAAGGTCCAAGAAACTTCTACAACAAGGCATACTGGGGAGAAGGAATTTTTTTTTAAAACTATGGAATCTTGCCTTCACCCTCTACCCAGCCACACATATTATGTTTGCATTTACGCCTACACAACATTCACATGCACACACTTTTCCCCCCTAGTTCCATGGGTCCTAACACTGCCTTTGCATCAAAATCACCCAGATCTTTAAATAAAGTAAAGATGCTGAAGCCCCTTTCCAGATATACTAAATAGTTATCTCTGGCGCATAGGTTGAACATCTGAAATTTTCTTCCTTCCTCCCTCCCTCCTTTTTTCTCTCTCCCTTTCTTCTTCTCTCTTCCTTCCTTCCTTTCTTCTTTCCTTCCTTCCTTCCTTCCTCCCTTCCTTCCTTCCTTCTTTTTCTTTTTCTTTCTTTCTTCTTTCTTTCCTAAAAAAAGAGAAACCAAAAACTAAATGCCCTACATGCCCAAGATAAAAAATTACTGTACAAAAAAGAAAGTCTTCCTAACCCTGTCACCTAATCCTCAGTCCTTCTCTCCAAAGGCCAACACTTCTAACAATTCCTTGTGATCTGCTTCCTTCCAGAACACAATGGCGAAACATACTCATCTGTTATTTTTTAAAACCTCTGTACATGATTGTGATGAGTAGCCAGGTGAGAATCTCCAACCTGTGTTCTGCTCTATCCACCTTGAGATGCATCTTTGGTGGGAAAGGAGGGCCCAAAGAGGGAGGTGTAAGGAGCAGGAGCTTCTTGGGTAGACAAGCAGACAGCAGAGCCCAGAGGGAAGATGTTCAGTGCAGCAGACTGCTTCAGAGCAAAAACAGGTGATGACTTCTCTAACATACATGGAGTTCAGAAAGGCTAAGAAAGGCACAGTGGCAAGAAATTGTCAGAACTGAATGGGGATCAGAGGGAATGCCTTCCAGAGGAGACTTGAGAAGTCTCAAAATAAAAGGGTATTCTGGGTGGAAAGAATGGCATGGGATGTGAATCCTCCTTCATCCTTTCTTCAGTCTTTTGGGACAAGTATACTTTTCTTCAGTCCTTTGGGAGGCAGTAGGTATAATCTCAAGAGCATGTGCTTTGGTGTCAGGCTGCCCTGGGTTGCAGGGGTTGAATATGAAGGTGGGGTGTCATACAGGAGGCACTGGGGAGAGAAAGGTGAAGGTGACATGTCCTTATGTTCAGTCTGAGGGGTAAACAGACTGCAGAAATCCAAGTGCAATGCGATTAATGGTTTTCTATTGGTAAAACCTAAGTGTGAGGTGTGTCGGAAAGGTGGAATAGGAGCAGAAACCCTGGGATTTCTTTTAGGAACAAATTCAGGACCTTGTTAGCCACAGTGTTGAAATAGGTCATTAAGTTTTGTTCACCAGATTCTGGAAAAGGTCCAAACTTACCTTTCACAGAACAAACTTGGAGCCGTTTGAGGTTTGGCTGACTTTGGCAAACACTTGGATATCGTTCTGTGGTCTGTTTGCTTTCCAGAGTCTCCGTGAGTCAGAGGAGGAAAGGAGCAGTACGCCCACATACCTGCCTGATAGCCCTTCCTCCTTGAAAAGCAGGTGAAATCTGAGTTAGAAATCAAAGGCTTACTTGAGTTTTATTGCTTTGGGGACTTTTACAATTGCTTTTTTATCTTCTTAATAATACATTTACAATTTCTGAAGACTTGTACCTGGAAAGGATCCTTATGTACTCAAATCAATTATTTTGAAAAATAGATCACAAAGAAATTTTCATGTTGTGTCCCAGACTAACCCCTGTTGGGTTCCATAAATTTTTTGCTGAATAGTCATTTCTGAAATAGAAAGACTGTGAATCTTTTTTTTTTTTTTTAGATGGAGGGACTTTAGACAGCCACACTTTTTCTTTTTCTCTCCTGTTTAAAGTTCCCACCATGTGCCAGGTGTGGTTGTCCACACTGTGTCTTTGCAGCAGCACCGCAGTGGAAATATTTTGCTCTCATCATCATCTTACAGATGAGGGGAATGAACAGAGCAAAAAATGCAGTATCTTTCTCAAGGTCTTATTGTTCTGATAAATGGCCAGGGTGGTATTTGAACTTGGTGACTCCACACAGAAGTCAAGCCTCTCATTTTGCAGATAAACCAGCTGAAGTTCCAAGGTCACCTGCCTCATTGGTTGCAGATCTTGGAGCCCACTCTGGAGGAGTGGCCTCTGCCTTTGGTCTCTTCCCTTTCCAGTACATCCTGATACAGTCACCCTAGAACCTGCTCCCCCCACCCAATACACACACATCCATGCTTGTGGTTTCCCCAAAACTACAGATGATGGTCCCAGACTCTATCCATCCTGATCTCTAACATATCTGGCATGGATCCCACAATCCAGCCAAATGGAAACCCTGCATGAACAAAATGTGTACTTTCCTGTCTCTGTCTTTATTCATCACTTCCCAGATGTTGCTATGCCCTCTTCTTGCCATATCTTTAGCTCCAAATGCTACCTGTCCTGCATATCCACAACAAATGCCCCTTCTTTCATGAAGCTTGTGAGGCCCCCAAGTTGTGTAGGATCTGTTGTTTATGCCGAGGGATAAGAGACAAGGTGGGGAAGAAAAGGGAAGGGAGAAAATGGGTGGAACTCAGGACAATAGACAGGAAACTCAGAGATGGATACAGCAATGATGACCCCAAAGCTAATCAATAGCCACAGGAGTTGTGGCTTATTGAGTGTTTGCTGTGTCCTGGAACAGCGCAATGTTATCACCTTAAATCCTCACAGCAAGCCATTAAGTTGCTACAGCTGGGATTCAAGCTTCACGTTGCCTGACATCAAAGCTGTGCTCTCCTTGCTGTTTGTTATCCTGTCTCCCAAGACAGGTAGTGGGGCAGGATAAGAATGGAACAATCCCTAAAATGAAGGCTTAAAGAGAAGAAACAAAATTGGGGTCACAGATTGAGGCAACTCAGTGAGGGACACTGGAATTGGAAGAGATGAGTGAGGGCCACCACCAGAGTGGAGTTCTCTTAAGGTTGTGGCCTTCGGTCCCTGGATCCTTCATCGTAACCAGGAAGCTCAGCTTGCAGTGATCATCTGAACACTAGGGATTGCACTCAAGGCTTGTACATCTTGCTTTGTGTTTTAGGCTTTGGATTCCCAGGCTCCTTGAAGTCAGGGATTGTGTCAATGAGTTTTTGAAGTAGAGACACAGTCAGTCCTACCAAGTGGCCACTGGGGAGGGGCAGCGAGACAAGCACCTCAATCTTCCCTGGGGACATAGTGAGGCTTCATAGAGAGCTGAAGGGACCAGGCAGAGAAGGGAAATAGGGTGAGGGAAACTTAAGGAAGAGGGCAGGGCCTATGTTCAGGAAAGAAGCCTAAAAAGGCATGGAAGCAGAGTTTAGAGATGTGCCCCGAGGGTAAGTCAAGGGCAAGGAATAGCAGGAAATAAGGCTGGAGAGGCATCTTGAGGCTGGGCATAGATGTAAAAGCCTATCCTTTAATTTATATGCCTCCAACCCATTAGCAAAGACTATTCCCAGTTCTCTGTCATTTGAAGTATTGCCTTATTTCTGAACCTTCTGTAGGCCCAGGGTATCCTTCCTTACTCAGCTAGGGAATCCTACTCATCTTTCAAGGCATTTTAGCCATGTGTCCTGCCAGGAGAATCCACTGTCTCCACAGACATGTCTTTTTTACCTCCCTGTTTTAGCACTTGTCATGCTGTTTTGTCTGTCTTCTCTACTATTGTGAGAGCTTCTTTGGGGGGGGGTGGATTTTGCCTTCTCTTTGCATTCCCAGTGCTAGCACATAGTAGGTACTCAGCAAATTTTGATGAAGGAATAACTCTGGTTCAGCATTCATGTGTTTTTCAGGCAAACAGAGTGAGAAGTCATTGGGGACCCATGACTCTGGGAAGAGCAGAGGGGAATTTCCCTACTTGCTCTGTGAATGCTGATGGTGCTGCTCATTGTTACAGAGGAGAGTCTGCATCCTGCTCGCCCTGACTCCCTTCAGCCTCTGGTACTTACCTACCAGGACATGTAATTTCTCTGCATTTTTCCCCTTTGATACTTCTTTTGTTTGTTTTTTGTTTCCTGCAAGAAGGGTAGCAACCCCTCAGGAGTTTGATTATATTGCAACATGAATAAGATATTTCAATTGTGCTATTTAAATAAGTCATCTCAACCCTAGTGTAATTGTTCACCCCGTCACACTGAATGTGATCTACATTTCCAAGAGGGTTTTTGGCCTGAATAGGCAATTGATGAAATTGTTGGGTTCCAGTTCTCAGCAGCTTATCATTTGCATCAAAGAGTGTGTCTTTTATTTCACATCTGGGCAGATGTGTACTTTTTTAATATTAGGCAAATATATATACATATATCATTGACTTTATTGGGTTGACACTGATTGATAAAATTATATAGGTTTCAGGTGTACAATCTTGTAATACATCAGCTGTATATTGTATTGTGTGTTCGCCACCCCAAGTCAAGTCTTCTACAAAGTCTGCATTTTCTTTTGTTGAAAATCTTCAACTCAAAAATTTGCTGTTCAGTGACTTGGTATACATGATTCTTTACAACAGGGATGGTTCTCCAGAAGGAAATGATAAATTAAGTAATTCCCAAGAAGGTAGTGATAAATACAGGCTGCCATGGCAGTCCATAATAACCAGGTCCAGGCTAAACATCACCAGGCGATACAGAAAGTGGTGTCTTTGTTAAATAAAACATGAATGAATATATTAAGAGAATTGCATTTTCCAAAGGTATGACACTCGCTGGCTCTTCAGCATGTATTTCTAGTTGCTCTTTCCCATCCACATCATTGCCAGGAAGGCTTTCCATTATGAATATCTCTGGGTGTGTCTTTCTCAGTATTTGGCTTCTGTGATACTTCTAAGACACCCAGGTTAGTAGCCATGGGTTGACCTAAGTGGCTGGGCTCTTCAGGAATCTGTGTTTTAAGATCTGTGTTCTCTTATGGGAAATTATGTTCCAGTGGTGGCTGTATTTCTCCTTTTCTGAACCACTATTTAAACCTGGAATTAATGTAATGGGAAGGCAGCAGATCCAGATGTGGACTTTTACATGGTCACTCACTTGAGCTACCAGAATAAGCTGCATATATTTACAGAGAGAAGTTGAACTAATTTTCTGCATGTATGTACATATGTGGTGTGTGTGGAGGGGGTGGAGAGAAGCAGCGGAGTGCAGGGTGGCGCAGAAGATGATGTCTCATCTTGGTTGAGCAATTTCTCAACAAATAAGAGCTTAAATGGAACATGTCTAGATTTTGGATTTGTGATCTGAAATCTCCCTGTTTTACATTTCTGTTTTGACAGTTTTGGTAGCTCTGAAAAATAAACTCAGGTGGCCCCCTTTTGCCTTAGCATGTCTTCTTCTGGGAGCTGAACTATAGAACAGAATTCTTAACACTGCCCAAATGGTGTGGGACACATCATTTCCCTTCATTGTTCTTTTCCTTTGATGAAGAGGACATGTTTGATTGTCAGATTGTCAAACATAACTAACTCCAAAGCCACCTCTTGAAATTTGTGAAGGTCTCAGGAACTGGTAGTTGTGTTGTCTCAGGCCCTTCAATTATTCAGAATCTGTGAACTTGAGTCACAGCTAACTGTAATTATATATACCAGTTAGCTGGTATAAAAAAGGAATTAAAATGTCCAAATTAGTGGTACACAGTATTCCTGAAGTACTCAATAGGTAAAGTCAGGTGTTACATTCATTCAGCAGATATTGATTGTGTGCCCATGAATCAGGCACATGCTCAGGAGCTGGTAATACAAGGGAAACAGGCCCTTGAGGCCCCTGCCCTCAAGAAGTTCACAGTCTAGTGCCGTTGATGGGCATGCAAATGGTTACAATATAATGGAGGGAGGCATGTAAGAATTGCTGTGGGAAATTAGGACAGCAGAGACTGCCTAGAAGACTGGGCAAGGTCTTAAAAAGGATGAGCTACTTTTGTTGGAACTTGAAAGACGAATATAGTGGTGTTTCCCAGGGTAGATAATTTTGGGGAGGGTATTCTAGCAAAAGCTAGGGTGACTAGAGCCTTGTGTATGGCGATGGAGCTGAGGCAGTTAGAACAAGAAGAGCCTTGTGGGCTGAAAAGCGTTTATTAATTCTACCCTGAAGATTTGTTAGTAGTACATGTTCTCCTGGAAGGAACTGAAACACTACAGGCTTAAATATGAAGAAAATCTATTAGTGCATATAATGTGCTCAAAGGCAGGGAGGTTCCAAGATGGTCGAATTCACTGGTTCAACTCTGTTGTTAAGGAATTAAGCGCCTTCCATTTTTCTGCTGTGCCATCTTGAGTATGATGGTTTACCCTCAGACTTGTTCTTTTCCTGACCACAGAATGACTGAAGAAGAGAATTTTTTTTCTGTCCTGATATGTGTGTTTTTTAATCAGTAAGGAAAACCTTTCGTAAGAAGCCCCCCATCAGACTCGTCCTCATGCCTCAGTGGCCCAAACAGCATCGCACACCCAACACTAAATCACTCACTGGCATGGGGGATGCAACCACCCTGAGTGGCCCAAACCAGTCCTGACTCACTCTCTGAAGGGGACAAACCCACTTCTTCTGAAGTACATGGCCAGGTAGAAGATACTGGAACAAAATTGGGCTTCAGATAGGAGGTAGTGGAAAGGCTACAGTGCAAAGTTGGGAACGAACAGGGTTTGCCACAGTAGATGATGAAAGACTATTGCAGATGATTAAGAAAGAGTCAGCATGACCAGATTTTCATGTTAAAAAAAAAATCACCCTGTCACTAAGGTAGAGTTTAGTTTTGTAGAAAGGAAAACTGAATACAAATGGAATATTCTTGGTAGGTCAAGGAATCGATCAACATACAAATGGAATATTCTTGGTAGGTCAAGGAATCGATCAACATATATATGGAACTGGAGGTTAGTTTTCCTTGAGCCATGTTCTCTGCCTTAAGGGTGGGAGTAGGGTTGAGGGATGGGGAGGTGACTGGGGCAGAGTAGAGGCTTTTCATTCGGGATTTACCAAGAAGTCCTTTACAGGGCTGTAGCAAGCATGCAACCTCCTTTAAGTCCAGATGATAATGCAGTCCACTTGGAAGGACTGTTGTAATCATAGAATCCTAGCATGTTGGAGCTGGAAGCGACCTTGAAGTCATGTAATTCAAGACCTTTATTTTTACAAATGAGGAAACTGGGACACAGACAAGCAAAGTGACTTGTTAAATTCCTATGTCTGGTACATGACTGTGCTGGAGCCACACCCACAGATTTTCTTAACTCCCAGCCCTGTGCTCTTTGTAATGGGTTTTCAGGGCCATCTTTTATGGAGGCTTATGTATACATTCAGGAGAGCTCCACAGGCCCTCTTCCTATGTGTCTATTATCCTTGACAACAATCTTATTGTTGAAAAAATTTTTCTAAGTAATGCTTTGGTTTCTATACAAATGCAAACAATACTGGTAGCTATTATATTTAAGCTTTCTTATTATTCATTTATAATGTGATCTTGGTGTGAATGTGTTCCTCTGGTTTTTTCTTTGAAGCAGTTTTAATGGGGAATGAGGCTGAGACCTTTGGACCATGGGAAACCTGAGAGAGAAGAGGAAACCCTAAGAAGAAGCTTTAAATTGTGGAATGGGAGATTTGAGGGCTCATTGCTTTGTTGAGGGCTTTTCCTGTGACTCCAAACCAGATAAGACACTAAGAGCCTTGAAGACTGAGTGGCAATTGGTGTGCTACTATGAGATGGAATCTCTGGCAACTCAAACATCTCTTCACAGTGACCCATCACACTCGTCTCTGCTCTTTACTTTGGCCTTCAATGTATATGTGTCCATCCTGCTGCCCTCAACATACATTCTCCTCGCTAAAACTTTTACCCAGAAACCTCTGAAAATCTACCCTGTACATGACCAGTACTTCAAAAACAGGCACACAACACACATACACACAAACAAAAGCTTAGTAGAAACTAGAAATAGTTTCAAAATCAAGTTTTACTGACACTCAAACAACTATGGGACATTTATACAATGGAATACCACTCAGCTTTAAAAAAGAAGAACATTTTCCCCTTTGCAGTAGCATGGATGGACCTAGAGAACATTATGCTGAGTGAAATAAGCCCATCGGAAAAAGGCAAATACTATATGATTCCACTCATATGTGGAATCTAATGAACAAACTGAACTAACAAGGAAAATGGGGACAGACTCATAGAGAGCAGGATGACAGCTAGTGGAGGGGGTTAGAAGGTGGAGGGATTGAGCAAACAGGAAAAAAGACTCATGGACATGGTCAACAGCGTGGTGATTTCTGGCAGGGGAAAAATACAATAAAGATTAAATTAAAAAATCAAAAAAATAAATTAATTAACAAACTAAAAATGGAACTGCCTTTTGACCCAGCAATTCCGCTGCTGGGATTATACCCTAAGAGCCCTGAAACACCAATCCAAAAGAACCTATGCACCCCAGTGTTCATAGCAGCACAATTTACAATAGCCAAGTACTGGAAGTAACCTAAGTGCCCATCAGCAAATAATTAATTTAAAAAAGATTTTACTGATAAGCTGTTATATGCAAAATACCAAGACTGAACTGTAAAATCCATTTATTTCAACTTTGCTTTTGAAAATATTTCTAAAGTATATTAATTTGTTTTTCTGGTAGTATGCAAACATTATAAAACAGTTAGTTTTAGATGTAGATGGTGGGTAAAGATTGGGCTGAATCTGTATAGACCAGGGCATCACTGGATATTCTGTAAAACAGGTGATCTTATTTTTGTAAAACAAGTAATAAAAAGAGGGGGGAAACACCCTGTATATATATGTGTGTCTGCATAGGATTATTTAAGCCTGGAAAAAATATGAAAGGATAGATGAAGTTGTTGACCTAGGTCCTTTGCTGGGCATTTCTGATGTGGGTAGAAGAGGACCAGAGCAAGCCATATAAAATGTAAGAGGAAAAAAGGGGACTGAAAAGGCATGCATATAGTGATAGTTATATAACTTTATCTTTATGTGTGGGTATGTATACAAAAAATTGAACAAAATATTTTTAAAGAGATCTGGAAAATGAGAAAACAGAAGTGAATCCAATTCTCGTGTGCATCAAAAATTAAAATATGCTTCAGATGTTTGGCTAGATTGCATGATCATTAAGGGGCCTTCAAACTTGAAATTTTATAATTGTCTAAATTAAAGGTGCTAAAATGTGGTTGGGAATGCTGTTCTACTTTAATTTATAATTTGTGCTACTCTCATTCTACTGGTATGTAGTTTTTTAATCTCATTTCATTTCATTTTTGCCAACTTTGTGTCAGTAAAGGCTAAGTTAAAATTTTAAAATATATATTAGATATTGTAGCTGAGTTTATTCCAAAACTGTGTACAATTCTACAATGTGAATTTGGTGTATCTGAAAAAATCCTTTAATATTTCTATGACGTCCTGATTTAAAGAATGCACTCAAATTATTACGGAGAGATCCCTGAACAAGCTGGTATCATCTGACATTTTTAATTGAGATCATGTAATGCCCTTTCAAAAAGTGTGCCCAGTAAACAGTAATGCACCCAGTACATTCTTTTGGTACTTCACTTGTGGAGAGGCTAGAGGCAGTCGTCTCCTCCTTCCGCCACCCACTACCTCCACCACCTCCCAGCACACAACAGGAAGGCCAACAGCATTTGAGTACTTACCAGGTGTCAGATATCTTCCTCACACTAAATCAGCAAGGGCAAACATTTTAGGCCCATTGAATAGATCAGGAACCTGAGGTCCAGAGGGGTTAAGTCATTTGTATTCAGGGGTGAATGAACTGAGCCAGCTGTAAAATCCTGGGCTCTTTGATTCCCTAGGACAGTTTTTTGTTTCCCAAACTACACAAACTCGGCCACACCAGAAAGAAAACTGGAAGGGTTTTCTTACTCCAAAGACTTTCCCTTCCTTCCTCTGCTTCTTTCCCCAGCCACTGCTTTTGAAATGTGGAAGAGGAGGTAAAAGAGAAAGAAAAGGAGGGAAAAGATGGGGACAGTCTCTATCCACACAAATGCCAGGTTTTCCAAGGAGAATTGATTGTTCTAGAACAGCTCAAATTCGGGTTAACCTCCCTCCAAGAACCTATCTGCCCTTACATTACTCACCTGGCTTCCAGACAGTCCTCATCTTCTTTAAGGCCTTTCCATGCTTACCAGGTTTAGGCAGAGAGGAGCAGAACACAGAAGTGTTCAAAGACACAAAAATGAGAAGAAAACAGGAGGAGCGGGTCCTGACGTGAGCACACCAACCTTCTTTCCCCAGTCTTGGCTTTCTAAGGGTCAGCTTCCTTTTGTTTAGTAGCAAGAGCTGCAAGAAACTTCCAGGAAAAGGAACACTCGTTATAATCTCCTATGGTCTACAATAAAATGAAAACAGGCAATGTGGGTTTTTATTCTCCACCACTTTGGACCTCCCCCCAATTCTCAGATTCAACTGAGTACAAATGTATTTGTTGTGTTTCTTTCCCTTTGGTACATGTACTTTAAAATTAAACTACTCTTAGAGTTCCTTAAGGAGAAAGTGTCTAGGGTGCGTATTTTACATTTTAAATCATTAATGACCGTGTAGGTTTCATCAATTGTTTTAGAAGAAAGCTCTTCTGTTTGCTTCCCACATATATAAGATTTAAAAAAATATTTTTAAATAGGACAAAATAGCACAGGACTAATTTTTACTTCCTGTTGGCTCAAACAGGACACCCACACCAGACTTGAGCCCTCCATCAAGTCTGGTTTGACTGGTCACTTGGAGGGCATCTAGACAGGTATCCTGAGTGTGATCCAGCAGGTAAGAGATGGACAGTATGTGGCAACAGAAACCACACAGCAAGAAGCCAAGTCACATTTTTCATTTATGATTGAACAGTTTTAGGATACATTGATGCTTAACACATTGCAATCTGATGTTTTGACACAGTGCATAATATACGTTACTCTGGGTATAGCCACACAATTATGTTCTTTCTGCTGTGTGAGTGCTCACATAATCTATTACAAATTTGTAAGAAACATCATTAAAATGTATCCTTTGAATTTTTAGCAGAAACTTATGTTTGACACAGGTTACTACGAATTATATATAAGATTAGACCATGTGTAGTTGTTTGGGGTATGTGTTCCTTAGGGGTAGGCACCCAATTACAAAGTGTGGGCTTTCCCCCCCACACTAAGCAAAACTCCAGCACCAGCTGAGTGCCCTGTGATTCAACTCAATAAATTTCTGATGCTGTTTCCCTGGAGATAACATCAGGTTTCACAGGTTAAGGGGCTCAGTCCCAAAGATTGTCCTCCACACTTCAGTTAGCAATCAGCAAGTCCAGGTTGTTACCTTTGCTACTGACCAACTACTGTACGTCAGAGATTCTCATGACTCCCTCCTTAGATTCAATTTAATTCACTAGGGCAGCTCACAGAACTCAGAAAAACATTTTAATTATTAGATTGCCACTTTGTTGTGAAAGGATATAATTCAGGAACAGCCAGATGGAAGAGACATATAGAGCAAGGTACAGGAAAAGGGCTCAGGGCTTCCATGCCCTCTGAGAGCCGCCACTTTCCCCAAATCTCCACATGTTCTCCAACCTGTAAGCTCTCTAAACCCCATCCTTCTGGCTTTTTATGAGGGCTTTATTATAAAGACATAATTGATTAAATCATTGGCCATTGGGGGAGCGTTTCAGATCTTACTCCTGGCATATGTCTTCAGTAGGTTGGTTCCCCTAGCAACCAACCCCTGTCCTAAGGTGTGGTCCAAAGATCGCCTCATTAACATAACAAAAGACATCTTAATTGCTCTCATCATTTAGGAAATTCCAATGACTTCACTTTCCATCTTCTCATTATTTTTAGTCAATGCTTAAATGTGATGATTATAGTACAGTGTGAAGAGCTTACATATACATTTACATATGAATTATACATAAGATATATAAAAATGAAACTTGTATCTAATGAAAAAAACAAACATTTTCAAAATACTTGTAATTTTGAGTGGTATAATCTAACAACATTTTAGGATGTATAAAAGACATGTTCCTATAATTCATATACCAAAGATCAAAATGCCCTATTTTCTGGGTACTAGGAAGGTTAGCTTCACGTATCCTCAGTACTTCAGCTGCCATTGCTAGGACGCTCAGTTTCCAGAGGCACCTCAGTCACTGGAAACAACCACCAAGAGATTCTGCCTTGCTTCGCCATTGCGTTTCTACCTGCCCAGATCTATCTCAACTCATAGCTTAACCTTAGCTCCTTTGCTTCTGACTTTTTTCAGAGTAGAAATTAACTGAAGTTGTTAGAGGGCAAAGAACTGTAAATTGTAGCACAAAAATAGGCTGTCAAACCAAAGGAAAAAGGAGCTGTTCTAATTTTGGACACTGCAAATACATTAAACCACGTATTGAAGTTTTCTTGGTGCCTTAATATTACATGGCCTCCTGGCCTTCACTCCAGGCACCTGCGATTAATCAGCTTTGTAAGGAAGACAAAGTCTCAACTAAACAAGAAATAGGACACCCCAAATCTGGGGACAGTCACTGTGAGACTAGAACATAACAGCACATCTGAATTTTGTAAGGTCACAGAAAAGACGGTTCTATTCAGGAATCCTTTAGTAACAAAAGAAGGCTGTGTGTAGCAAGTGGAGGAGGAGGGTAAAGTAGATAAGACTCTTTGCTTACATTAATTGGCCAGATATATGGACTCTGGGAGTAAGACATGTCTACAGTAGTTTTTGAGGGGGATAGTTACCTCTCTGAAGTTATGGCTTTGGGAAGAGATCAGGAGGAAGTTTTGACTTAGTTATTGGTGACCAAGTAGCAGTTAATTTTGAAATTTCTTATATACTTATATACAAACAAAATACTGAATTTTATTTGTACTTAGTTATTCTTAAATTCAAAGTACTTTTACCTTTAACTGGAATATTACAGAAAGGATCTTACTTAACCAACTGTAGGTAATTTACTTTTTATACGCTGCCTGATACCATAAACACTATTAAAACAAAAACTCTCTGGCTCCAGCTCTCACCTGGGTTAGCAGCGGAGATAGTTTCAGTAACTTCTGGCATCTGGCCAGATGACCCCTTCCACCTCCTCTCCCTGCCTCCCTCACATCATTCCCAGGGAAACATCTAATTAGATTTGCCTCTAGGATTTGATATGTGAACATGTAGACATAACAGGCCTGGGGCCCTGGATTCTAGAGGAGCACACCATCAATTCAGTGTGGTGTTCACCATCAGGCTTCAGGGTGGCAAGGATGTCTCCTCCACTGAAGACAAGCACTTTGCCCTTTGGGATTTCATCCCACAGCATGTATATCGCATCCCTATTCATCATGCCCAGCTGCTTCTACACACCCAACCACCAGGAACCTCTCCTACGTTATGTCAAAACAACACTTGTCTGCAGCAATTTCAGCATCACTGATGATTGAGATAAAAACAACACTGGCACTCTCTAACAGCTGTATCCACACAACAGCATGGGGGCACCCACTGCGCCCTACAGTAGGATTCGTCCTTCGTGTCTGTTCACTCATGCTGAGCCTATGTCCAGAGGAATACTGGTCTAGAGCACACTGTATATTGCTTCTTTTTTTTTAAAAAAAAAGATCTTTCACCTTTTAGCCGGTTCTTACTATCAGTTCCAACTCTTCTGGCAGAGGATTAACTTTCAGCCCCAGCAGAATCTGTTTTTTCCAAATTGACCCTTTTGGCCACTAAGGGCTGCAGAAGGAAGTCTGCAAGAGGAAAGGTGAAGAAATTGATCTCTCCTGTATGAAGGGACCTTGGTGTCTGTACCATAGACGGACCATAGCTTGTTATTCTTGGCAGACTCAGACATCATTTGTTGCTTTCAAGGAAGATCAGCCCTGTGAGTTCAGGGAAACGTAAAATGGTAAACTGGAAAGACAACGACTCATGGAGAAATAGAGATGGTGATGGAAACTTTGAACCAAAAGGTAGCATGGGTTTGTTGTACTCTTTATATTTCATCCTGAAACTTTCTATAAAGTTCTAGTTGTTTCTTTCTTTCTTTTTTTCTTGTTTCTTTTTTTTTGGAAAAAAGAGAATTTTATTTGCATCAAAACAAAGTGAATTATTGTTTTTTTTAAGTTCTACTTGTTTCTGTTTAAGGAATCTTATTCTTCTTTCATAAGCTTCATTGCTAAGCTATTTGCCAGCATCCTCTGAATATTGACATTAGGATCTAGTAAAGGGAGATAGCTGCAACTGATATGAATAAAAAGAGAGAATCCAGCTTCTACTGTATGTCAAACTAACAAAGAGTAGTGGTACAGAAAATGCAGTGTGTGTTAGTGGGGGCATCATTTCCAGTAAAGAAGAGACAGAATGATGATTCAAAGATCAGTGTTTTCTCCCCAGAACTGTGTGGTCAAAACCATGGGAAACATAATTCCTGTCTGGGCCTAAATTTAAAGCACGTCTAGTGCAAAGAATATGGGCTTTTAAACCAGACTAAATCTTGGTTTCATTACTTAAAAGCTGTATAACTTTGGGCAGGTTGATTTATCCAGTATGCATTAGAATCCCCCAAAAGACTATGTATACATATTGGAAGGGCTTGTCCCAAAATTTCTGATTTAGTAAGTTACGATTTTGCATTTTTGGAATCTAACAAGTTCCCGTGAACTAGACTCTGAGAACCATCAGATGAACCCCATCTGAGTCTCAGTCTTTTTATCTATGAAATGGTGCTAATATTACCTCCCTCCCAGGATTATTGTGACAATAATATCCACATTGAGCACTTGCTATGTGCTAGCCCCAGACATTATACTAGCATGCCACAAAGGTTATAGCTTTAATTTTCAGAGAAACCTCACAGAGAAGGATTTACTATCACAGAAGAGGTAATTGAGACACGGAGAGTTTTCTTAAGGTCAAACAGCTAAGAAGCAGAATTTGACCCCAGGTTGTCTTGGAACCAAACTCAGTGCTTACAACCTCATCCTGTGCCATCTTTTGAAATTAAATGAAGTCATGTGTAAGGTATCTATTTTGATATTTGAGATATTGTTGCTTAATACATGTAGTGACTGGTGGTAATTTTGTGTTGTTCTTTCTTGAAATGACCCAGGGGCCAAAGAGGGAACAAAAAAAGAACAGGGTATGGGAGGGTATGCCTAGGTTTCCAGCAGCTTCTTCTGTCATATTGTGCCAGGCTGGTGGTTTGGTTCCCTAAGCCTCCTTGCTTCCTCTGCTTAATAGAAACAGGTATGTCAGAGAAAGGGAATAGTCATAGAGACACAGTTTTCAGGGTTTCACCCAATCATTTTGCCTGGCGTGATTAAAGCCCTAGATTTCATTCCCTCAGGTTGAGACAAATACCGCAACCCCAAAGCAATTTTTATACATCATCAGGATTGGCTCAGGGGTTGGCCAGAAGGGAGTGTGGTATCTAGAGCCAAGCTTTAGTGTTCTCGCTGGAATTTGAAACCACTCAAGTTTGAGTATATCCCCTTGAGCCCTCAACTTTGACTATCTGGCTAATGTAATAACACTTTACAAATATCACAAGATAGGGTATGTAAGTGCTCTGAAGAGAAAACTCAAAAAGGCATGAGATGATCCTGGTTATTTGTTGCATCATTCTGCCTTTAATGAAAGTCTCTGGAATGATTTATGGGGGGGGGGATAATGGAAGTCATTTCTAGGGCAGCTGCTGCAGGTTGTCACTAAGTTGTCCTAAGAAGAAGCCAGACTCTTTATTAGCTTGTAGACCTCAACAAGCCCCAAACAAAACCTTGAATTAAAAATAAAATTTCCCTGATTCAATGCTTTAATAAGTATCATCAGCAGCAGGAAAAATGGTGACTTATTTTGGAAGATATTGTGATGGATATGGCTTGTATTTTGTTTTATTTAGAAAATAATACCTTTAAACTCAAAGTCTTCAACTTTGCCTTTCTGATACTTCTTTATTTATACCTTGAAAAACATTAGTCATACAGCTTGAAATATTCAGTGAAACTTATATTGCAAAAATCTGACATTTAGAATCGTTGGAGGGCTTTTCTTTCCCCAAAGAAGGAAATAACCCCAAATCCAATTATTTATGGTTATAACTGGAACTATTCCAGTTACTCGGGATTTAAGCACTGCTGCCCTGAGAAGGCAATGTGGGTTACCACGGATGAGGGGAATGTGACGAAGGGAGACATGGCTTTTGCTTCTGTGACTGTGATCATCAAGAAGCCCAACACATGCACACACACATTCACATACACATATGGTCATGTGTATGTACCTCGTACATTTTTATCAGTTATTACATATTGAGAACGAAGACTTAGGAGAAATTCAGATTAGAAACCATAACTGACAAAAGTGGACTTTTTTCATCAAGAGGAACACGTGAGATGCATTTTTCTGGCCCTGCTACACCGTTCTGAGGAAGTTGTCCCAGCCCTGCACGGACTGCATTACTCCATCCACACCCCTCAACTCCAGGAGAGGATGTTAGGAGGATTACCAGGGCAATGTCAGCAAATGTACCTGGAGCTCCCTGGTAGGATGCAACACTGGAAATCAAAGCACAATTATGTTTGGCACGTGTGGTAAGCTAAGGTGTATCCAACTTCTCTAACTAAAGCTTCCTGTACATACACACATGAATATCAGATCTTAGTGCCTGTGCAAATTCTGTGGCCGGTTACTGCTCTGTACTCATTAGCGGGGACCTTTGATGTTTTCATCTAGAAAGCTTCTAATCTTTCTGAGAAGTAAATGAAGCTCTCATTCCTTTACCATTTACATTTGGTTCTTTAATTTTGTAATTCCACCTTCCCCTCCCCCCTTCCTTCCCACTTCGCAGATCTCACAGATGTCTGGTCAGACCTGTCAGGTGGGTCTCTGTTTGCCTGTCATTTGGGAAGCTGATGGTCTTACCTGGGCATGGCTGATTGCACAAAGCGGAACAGGGGTTAGTTTGAATTGCAGGTGTGAGCAATCAGTGTAGATCAGCTCTAATCCATCAGATATTAGGACTGCCAAGCTGCTGCAGACACAGCAGAAAGAGCCAAACGCTGTGTAACTAGATGTATGTGTAGCCAATGGTTTCCAGTGCCGAGGGATTTTGTACGTTACAGAATGTGGTCTCCCTGACTCTTACAAAGACAGTCCCTTATTGAGCCCCGTTCTGTTCAAAGCTATACAAGAAATCTTGGTGCTAGGACATGAGAAACTGACCACATCTTCAGACAGTTTATAACTCAGAAGAGAGATAAAGACGTACAGCCTAAGGGGCAAGAGCTCAGGCTATAGAATTCCGGGTTCAAATATCCATCCTGTCATTTAGTGTCTGTTTGATCTTGGGTGAGTTTCTTGTTTTTATTGAGGTTCATTTTCTCATGTACAACACAGGGATAATACTTACTTAGAAGAGTTATTGTCTCTGGGACACAGTAGGTGCTAAATACATGTTAATTGTTACAATTGTTAGTTTTACTTTATCATTAAAAAGTGGTAAATAACCTGAGCAGCATATAATGAGAATAGGAAGACACCACTCCCAGGCTGGGAAGCTAAGGACGCTCTCAGGAGGGGTGGGGTGTGAGGAATCTGGGCCTTGAAAATTCAGATAAGATCAAGGAATTGGCATTAAAAAAAAAAAAAAGGCTGGTGTGTGGGTCCTCAGACCAGCAATAAATTCATTTGGGTTGGTGTGACAAAGACCCAAAGGGTATCTAGGACTGTGTTCTTAAGGGTTTTGTCCCTTCAAGACAAGTTCTGAGATATGAGAGCCCTAGCAGCCATTTATCAAGAGGTTCTGTTGTAAATGTTATCACTATGACCCACCTGCTGTGCAAAAAGCCAGGATCCACTTTTCCTTCCTGCCAGTGAGTTTGCATGACTACATGTGCATTCCCCTGTCAAAGGGTGTGTTAGAAGTAACTGATATGTTTGGGGTCATTTGCCTTTGATTAGCTTTAGCACTGAAAACACGATGAGGAGCCTTCAAGTTATGGGGAGATTGTCCATAAGATCCTTTAGTGTGTTTATACTTCATATCAAAATGTGAGGCCGTAAGCCTGTGAGGTCAAGGAAGCCAAATGCTGCTTAAGATACACTATATGAGATGAAGGATGTTAACTAAACTTAATGTGGTAACTACTTGACAATACATGTAAGTCAAATCATTATGCTATATACCTTATGTAGTGCTATATGTCAATTATATATCAATAAAATTGGAAAAAATAAATTTAAAAAACGTACACAAAGGGTATCTCATGAGCAGAATGATGGGGCATATCGTCTGGTGCGAAGTAATATATGAAGTCAGGAAACCTCTGTCATTTATTAGTGGGGAGACCCCCAGGAAGTCACTTCATCCTCCAGGGCCTCAGTTGCCCCACTTAAAAAATTAGCATGTCACACTTATCATGAGTGGAAGTCAAATTTTGTGTTCTAAGTCTTTCTTAGGAGGAAGCAAAAGCCTGTGTAGGCCAATAAATCCTGTGCAGAATCACAACATATAAAAGCAGAGTAGCTCTGACTGGTGGGGGGAGGGCTCTGCCAGGGACTAGGATACTCTTCCTCCTGCCCTACCCTCAAGTCAGGCAGAGAGGGTCATCTCATCCTCTTTGGGGCATGATGTCCAAGCCGATGGACTGCATGATCACTGAGATTCCTTGTACTTCCAGCACGGTAGAGTCCTATCACAGCTTAAATTAATGTGACAACACAGGGTTTGGAGTTTTCAACTTTTCCATTTAACTTAACTAAAAAGTTTTAGAAAATAAACTCATCTCCTCAGGCCTCTCTTTTAGCAGATTGCATAATATTTATTTATGTCATGGTTTTTATTCACAAGACATAGTTTATCAATAAACGCCAGAGCACCAATGCCAAGTGTCCTGACAGGAAGGGCATTAAAAATTTTATCTTGCTGTGAGTTGGAGATATTATTCATATGGGAAGCTATCTTTGTTAGGAATGATTACCAAATGTTTGCAGTAAAAATTGTGCCTGGCATTGAAACAGAGGTGTGAAAATTTGAAGGAAGAGATTTTTCTCAGCAGCAGAAGAGGCTTCCCCTGGAGTTGGCCGATGCTTGTCTATTGATGACTGGCCAAGTGAGAGCAGCCTGGTCATGCAGAAGGGCAAAGGCTCTGTCCCTGAGAAGTCTGAGCAAAAAGGAAAGCAGCTGAAAGAAGCTGACATCCTAGCCCTTCAAAAGGTTCCCAGTCCGCTCTGCCCCTCTTAGAGCAGTCAGTGCTAAGCTGGAGATGATGATGCCTTAAAATGTGGGCTGTGTGTGCCTCCCAGCATGTTAGCCCCCAGCAGCAGACCTTCAGTGGAGAAGAAAGTCAAGGCCTTGACGGTCTCTAATGCTACAAAAACTTGGACTGTACTATAAGCAGAATGATTACGCACCTACCCCAGAATTCTTACATCACAGGCTTAGATATCATATCCTACCCCAGTACCAACTGCTGTCAAAGAATACTTGTCACCAGTTGGTCTCAGAGGAGGAGCTGTGCAGACCAAATGATTCCCATGCCCTTCTAGGGTCTCCCAAACTTCACCTTTGCAGCTGGGGAACCTAGCAAAGAGGTGTGGCATTCTCCTCTGGGCTTCGTTTCTGCTATGCATTCAATGAGGGCTTTTATTCTGGAAGTTTTATCTTAAAGTCTCAGGTTCATCAATAATTCCCTGAAAGTTAGTCTTGAAATTCTATGCTAATTTCAAATTCTGTACCAATATTGTATTATCATGCTAATTTTTCATGAATCTAAATGTACATTATTATATATATTATAAACGGAAAACAAAGAAACAAGCCCTGGCAAACAGAAGAGCCAATAGCAAGCTAAATTCTGTGTGGTGGTGCTACCAGAAGGGACAGCTGTGTGGCCGTATTATTCTTGCTGTGTAAAGATGTTCTAATTTAAAACTTAATACTTTGGGAATTCCTTTAACCTCTCCAACCCTCAATTTCATCTTTTTAAAATCAGCCTAATAAAATTTACCTTGTAGATTGATTATGAAAAATAGAAAGTATATTTTTACCTTCTTACCTAGAGCCTGGCCCATAGGAAGTGAGAAATGGGAACTTCAATATTGTCATTTTTAGTCTCCGTATGTTAATAGATTGATACTGTTGATAATTGCGTCTGAACCATGAATTCATTAAACACAAACTATTTCTGTGCAATTCTCTAAGAGATTTGTCCTATCTGGGACTGGGAACTGGCAGCTGTGTCCACACTAAGAACACACCTGAGAGAGAGCCCACGGTCAACCACTTAATAATATATGGACATGCTGTAAAGGGGAATTTATTATAAATAAATTTATTATTAGTTTAAAACAAATACTAAATAAGTTATTATAATAAATAGTTTAAGATGCTCCTGAGGCATGCTTTAGCCTTTTTGGAGGCAATTCCAATATAGTTTTGTTCAGACCAACTCCTAAAACACAGGAGATTAATATTATGTAAACACATTGACAAAGTGATATGAGTTAAGTCACTCTCCAGCCTTGCTAGCTTAGTGCTAATGTGGACGAAGCTTAAATGGCTAATTCTACCTAGAAAGGCAGGTTTGAAGAGCTATCTTTTGACCCCTTTGCTGGCTAGAGTGTTTTTCTTAGCTTGTGTAGAAAAAAAATACCTAGAAAAAGATTGCTAGGTATTTCTTTCCTCTGGTTTATTTTTTCAGCCAAAGTATAAGACCTTACTTACATGACTAGCAATTAAGGAATTTTTGTGGTTTATTTCCTGATCTATCTGCTTACTTCTGAAGAGAGCAATCCTGACAAGCTTATGTTAACCTGGATCTTACCAAAACTGTAAAGCCAAAAACGTTTTTGAAAGGTTTAGATAGAAAAATCAGGGTGGAAATTTAACAATAAAATGCGTCTTAAGGTTGGTTTTCTGGATCACATGGACTTTATTTTTCCCCCTTGGATACTGATTTTGTGGAAAATAGACCAGTGTTCCAACGCATCAACCTCATATTTTAATACCACTGGAGACCTGCAGTGGAAGTAGAAGTTAAGGCTAGTAATCAAATCAATGATGGTAATTCCACTTACAATAATACTTTGAATTAATAAAACCCTTTACTTATAAAGATCTTGCCACTGTTTGTATAAATTCGACCTCATATTTCTGTAAGCATTGGTTGAATATAGACTTAAATTTTACTCCTTTTTCACAACATTCTTCTAAGGATGCAAGAACTTACTAAAATGCATTTTCTGGAAGGAGAAACTCAGAAATAATACCATTCAATGTCAAGATGTGGAAATGCATCTTCCTAATCATCGTTAATGCTGGGTAGCGCTAGTGTTGAGTGAGGCATGAATCAGCAGCTGAGAATGTCCCCAAGAACCAGATATTTTCACGTCCCTGTTTGCCGTCCCTAGGAGGCTTTACTTGTTGCAAGATGACTGCCAGCAGCTCTTAGGGCTGTTTGCTGCCTGGCTGACCCAGTAGAAGAGTGTGGCCATCTTTCCTTCGCACTACTGGTGGAGGAGGTTCTGAGCTTCATTCTGATTGGACTGGCTTAGTCAGGACTTAGTCTCTTGGCTTGGGGAGGCCCACCGACCACATCCACTGACTACGTGAACACAAGGTGCCCACTGGCCTTCGTGTTTGGGGTCCTGAGGCAAAGTGAGCTTCACCCAGAGCACATGGTCCAAGATTGGGGGATGAGAAGTTCCCCTGGAGCAAAATCAGAGTGGCTGCCAAGCAGAAAACACCAAGGAAAACGTTGAAATGACAGTGAGATTAATCACCAATTCACACAGTCACGCTTTGGGAAATACTGTTGAAAGTGGAAGTCAGGTGGGAATGAAGATGGGGAAGTGAGAAAGTGGAGAATGAAGGCTTTTGAGTAGGCATGTGGCAGGGTCAATTTAGGCATTGAATAATAATGATAATAAAATCAATAATAATATCTATCATGACTAGTGCTTTATATTTTCCAAAGTGCTTTTTATTTACCTAAGCCCTTTGGATCTATCCTTTTGTGAGGTAGGAGGGGTAGTTATTATACCTATTTTGTAGATTAAATTGGTGTGCAGAAAAATTACTTAGAGCTAATTAGCTAGGATGGTGATTTAGGCCTCTTAAGTTTGGGTACACTTTTCACTGTATTATCACTTATAATATAAATTATTATTAGATCAACTTTGTCAAAGCAGCTTACTCAGTTTTGGAAGGTTTTCTTCATTCATAGAATATTAATTGAGTGCATGCTATGTGCTGGGAAGCATGTTAGGTGTTGGTGTTCAAGGAACTTATTAAGAGTTAATAACAAACAAGCCACTGTTTTGCATCTGTAGCAAAATGAAAACACCAGGTGGCACAACACTAATCTAGTCTTGGGAAAGGTGGAGGGGCTGTCAGGGGGAAGATAATGACTCCATTAAAACCTTAAAAATGTGTAGAGGTGAGCCGGATAAAAGAATGAAAGGCCAAGAGTGGGGAGGGTGTAAAGCTGTCCAACAGCATGTACAAAGGTCCTGGTGTGAAAATGTGGCTTGTAGAAAAACTTCACAGAGTTGAATACTATGGCTGGAGCACCAAGTGCCAGAGGTTGAGTTGTGGGGATGAAGGAGACTGTAGAGATTGGCTGTGGGTACACCATGAAGTATCTTGAATGTTTTGGCCTTTATCTCGAGGGAATGGGTGGATATGGAAAGGTTTTAGGAAGGTAAATCACCTTATAAGATGGAAAATGAGTGGGAAAAGGAGGGAGGAAGTAAAAGGCATGGGACAAGAAGCCCAATATGACTATTTCAGTCACTGAAGAGTGAGGTGATATGATGGCCTGAATTAAAGCAGGGTCAGAGGAAGGAAAATAAATATTTGGATTTGCATGATATTTAAGTTGCAAACTTATGAAACATTATTTTATCCAAAGAAATAATAAGGGATGTCTATTCAGAACTCTTAATTTTATTTCTTCATTCAAGGTTCACTTCTTAAAAAAAATTGCATTGGACTTGCTTTATTCAGCAAGCAGTTATTAAACACCTATAAGTCATATATTCCAATAGTGTCCAGTGGTTGGCATTTTTGTCAGTTCATTGTATAAAATGCAACTTTAGATACGTCTTTTGGATATATCACAAAGTCAGTCAGTTTCCACCTATCTTACGGAATTCATATTATTTTCAGTGTAAGAGAAAAGGTTTTCAAAAAGAGTTGTGAGATGACTTGTTTTTTAGCACATTTTTCTAAGCTAAAATAACCTTGTTTATTTTTCTGATAACATCTGGGAAAAAGGACAAAGTGTATGGAACAGATCACTTCACCAATTTATATAACTGTATAAAATTGCTACAAAAATCACCCCCAAAGCATTTTGCAGGGCTTCTTCTAGTATCAAAATTAGGACAATTCTGTATTTCCACAGATGCAAATGAGGAAAGGTATTTAGCTCCTGCATGGAATAAAAGGATTTAGGCAAACCTGCAGTATGTGTTTACTAATTAATTCAGATAAATTTTGATGAAGTCTGATGCTTAAAAACATTCTATTTATTTATGGAATTAAAAGTCCATACACTCCTTCATAATCAGCGGGCTGGGCACAGTCTGCCCAGGTATCAATCAGTTCCTCTAGTAATCTCTAGGCTGCTGCAGAGCTTTACAACTCTGGTCGATAAAGGCAATTCTAATTTAGTGCTCACGTTAATTATCAGTAATATTAAATGAATACATTGGAACTATTTACATGTGTCACTCATCGTTCCTGTATTCTAAAGAAAATGATTGTAATTGTTCTTATTAGTTATCATGTTTCATGCTTCTGCAGTGACATTTTTTTGTTTTGTTTTGGGAATATTTTAATGAGGAAAAAGGTTTACAGTATTTAAAAATGTTCACAAGGCACCAAATAGCACTTTCTAATTCACTAGTCATATGTTATTGGAAAATTCCTTTGTGTTACTTTTTTTTCTGAGCACATGTAAACCAGATTAAGAAAGAAAAATGGGGCAGTCAGTCAATCTTCTCTGATAACTAGCAAAGAGATTATAATGCAGAATGAAAACCAGAATACCTCTGAGATTTGAAACAATTTACATAACTCTGCATTTTGCTCTTAGTTCTGCTAGAGATTGAAATTTTGTTGCCTATAGATTTTCCTACAAGAGTAGGGAATTTGGATACCTAAGTGGCTTCTTTTTAAACCTTATTCCATAGAGTTTCTGTCAAATAGTATGATCTTATAATAACACTCCAAGTTTTTCAACAAGGATTTAAAGAGAAATTGCAAAGAGAACAAAGGGAAAGGGGCAAATGCATATTGTGGCTGTTGATGTATATTTTTCTGTGAAATTTATAAAATGCTAAAAAAAGAGAAATTTTGTGGCCTAAATATTACCAAGTTAGAATCCTGATTCATAGAAAGCCTGCAGAATAATTTGTTTTCATAGTATGTTTCCTCCAAACTGAAAACATTTCACTCTACCCTATATTGAACAAAGTCATATATTTCTAACATGTTGGACTGCCCGATAGAGACACTTGATTAAGTTTCAAAGTTGATTCAATAGTCAAAACTCTGACAATAAAAGCTGTCAGATGTTCTCTGATATAGTTTTGACTTATATTGAATAACATGTTATCTAGTGCAATTGGGGGAATGAGGTGTTTCCAAAAAATGGATTGTTTCCAAATGGCTACAGTTCAAAATTTTAAATTGTTCTCACCCTGAGCACTCTGATTCATCATCCAAGGAGCAACTCAATGTCACCTTTTCTCAAGATCTTCCCTAATCTCTCTGCCAGCCCTGGTCAGAGTTTATGCTCCCCTGTTCGTATCACCATGCCATTTTGTACTGTAAGCATCTGTTTTACTTATTTGTCCTTCTCAGCCTCCTTCCTCCTCCCCTCCAGGGAGAGTTGGGACTCTGTCAGACTCAGCTTTTTTCCTTTAATGCCCGGATGCCGCATCTCATACATAGTGGGCAGGTTCTCACCATGAAATGAAAGCCAATTGAAAATATATCACACATTTCCTTACCTTCTTAAACAAAGCTTACCAAAAATAATAATAATAATTAAAAAATGGTGATCACTTAGACTTCTCACAGTGAGCCACGGAGCTTCATAAACCCTCCAAATATGTGTGTGGCAGTCTTGCATGGCCGAGCAGCCTGCAGTTTGTGTGCCCTTTAACAAGCTCCCGGGATGAGGTGGGCTCTTGGTGGTAGGTTCTAGAAGTGTAGCAGAATCCTTTGTGGTCCTTTGACTGAACCCCTAACATCAGGGTGTATGCTCCTCACTGCTTTAATTGACCTTCGTCTCTGTGGTGTCTCAGCCTACTGAAAGTGATGCTATCAGCTAGACATGCCTGGGGAAATCACCTTGCCCTCGACTTGTAGCGAGCCCCCATAGACACTTCTCCAATGAGATCAATGTTGGATTTATTACTCATGGATTGTGCCAGAGGGGGGTACATGGTATACCCAAGGGAAGAGGGAGATACATCACAGACCTGGCACTTTGTCTTTATGTTCCAAGGGAGGGATATGTAGGGTTTCCAGGATTCACTGTTTATTGGCTAATTTAAAGCACCAGAGAGGAAATTAGGACACTGGAAGGGAGAAGTGTGGCCACTCAAGTGGTCAGTTATCCAGGTTACCCAGGGCTTTCTGAGAGAGGGGGCTTTGTGGGTGGGGACAGCCTAATCCCATATTGGGTCATCTTGCTAGTAGCTGTGTCATATCGCTGGCAATATGTTCGTTCAAGATGGTGTCTTGAAACTGATGCCTTGGCAATTAAAACCTTACTGTCAGGCACTTACACTATACCCTGCCATGTCCAGCAGGCCCCTTAGTTTAAGCAACTCCCTTTAGTTTAAGCAGCTGTTGGCTCTTACACCAAATGCCCTGGTTTTCAGGCTAATCACCATCCATTCCTCCAACACGTAAGCCAAAAGCTCCCATGATATCTTATGGCATATTTTTGGCTAGTTTCTTTAATTACTGTTAGTTTTTCAAGTGTTCAAATACCTGTGCTCCCTCCTTTTTCTCTACTGACAGACAAGCCTTAACTTAAAAACAAAAACCAAAAAATTCTAGGCTCAATTTCCTTCTGAACGCTTAAGCTGAATGTTTAATGTTTATAGAATACTACTTTCTAGAAGATAGAAGATAGATGTGTTATTAGAGTTGATTCTCATGTTAAATGATTCCCTAAAATTCAATTTTGTATCTCAAAGAAAGACAAATATAGCTCAGCTTTTCAAAGGAAAGATAGAATATTGCAAAGGTACCAAATTCATTTAAGTCATTCTATAAACTTTACTTTAAATCACCTTAGGATGAGATCTTTGTCCATTTCCTTTAAATTCTCCCAGGACTCTCAATAGTCTTTATTTTAGTATCTCATGACTCTTACATTAGAGCATGCTTCTGATAGTGAACCCAAATACTTCCTATAGTAATTTTTGCCTTTTCTTTACTGCACAATTTGCAGTATAAACAGATTCTTCAATTAACTACCAATCATAGTTCATACTTTCAAACACCTAGTGACTCCTCCAGTCTATTATTTTTTAACCCAAAACTCACTTTTTTTAAAACTTTTACTTTTAGGATTTATATACAAACTTCTTATTCCCCTTTCCCCCTCTTAACTGTTTCTTCTTTCCAAGATGCTCATTAGAGCAGCATTTCTTAAAATAAGATCCTTGGAGCACTTGCATCAGAATCAGACTTATCCAGTACTTATTTTAAAGAAAAGTGCCTCAAAATCACACCCCATATATTCATTGTTTCCAGTATCCACGTTGCATAAAAATAAAAGTAACAATAATACTAAAGTGAGCATTCTATTAATAACTAAACTGAGATTGTGGTCCACTCCGCACCTCCAATGTTTTTCCCCCTTTACTTTTCAAAGTCAGTCCATGTCACTGTAAGTGTGGTCTTGGAAAGACCCTACAGAGGTCAGGTAATTCTCAGTCACTTCTGTGGAAGTCTTCTGCTTTTCCAATCTCAGTTTGGATTCTCTTTTCTATCCACAGTTTCTCCCAATGCATGCATTCAGTGTCATGGTTTTAAATGACATCTATGAGCTGATAGTATCCAAATTTATATCTAGCCCAGCCTCTCCCCTGGATTCAGACCTGCTTATTCAATTATCTACTTGTCATCGCCATTTGAACATCTAATGGGCATCGCACATTAAGAATGACTGAAATTTAAATTTTGATTTCCATTCCAACCTCTAAGACCCATATTTCTTTAAGTTTGCCCCATTCACATAAATGGCATTACGTTTACTCATTTCCTCAACCAGAAACCAGGTGCCACTTCTGATTCTTCTTTTTCTCTCATCTCTTCTATCCAGTTCCTTAGTAAGTCCTATTGGTACAACATCCAACTATGTTCTGCATCTGACCACCTCTCCCCACTTCACTGCTACCATGGACATCCAAGCCATCATTATCCCTGGACTAGTTCTACAACAGCCTCATCACTGTTCTCATGGCTTTCACTCCTATCCTCCAACCACCAGCAAAATCCCCTTTTGATAGCTTTAGTCAGATTGCATTACTCCACTGCTCAGAACCTGTCAGCCGTTGCCAGCCATACTTGGAACTACAAGGCCTACAGGTCGTGGCCTGCCTACTTCTCCCACTTATCTCCTACTACTCTTACCTGTCTTGTTCCTACCTCAGAGCCTTTGCATTTGATGTTTCTTCTGTCTGGAATGCCCTTCCCCCACAAATCTACCTGACTTTCTCCATCACTTCCTTCAGGTCTCTGACCAGCCACACCCACTTTATTTGAGGGGGGTTTCCATCATTTTATCACTCATTATTTCCCCACACTGCTTCCCTTTTCTTCCCATGTGTGCTGTCTAGCATTATAGTACATACTTTTATTTCACGTGTTTGGTGTCTGTATTGTTCCTGTCTGTGTCGTGCTATTCCTTCACATCATCCCTCTGGGGTCTAGAACAGTAGCGGCACTTAACTTCTGCTGAATGTATGAGTTTAATCCAGGCCCTTCTTCAGGCAATACTTCAGTTAAACTGTGGCTGAGAGTTCGAAAGAGACAATTCTGAAAATTTTTCACGGCCTAAAATGACAATGATGTAATTCAGCTTTGGACAATCCTGCAAAGCATACTAACCTTTCTGTTCTTGTTTGAAAGTGTTTCCTGAAGTCTGATCAGCTTTATTGTCGTACTGAAACTCCTCTCTTCAAATTGGCTGAGGGCTCCCACAGTCTCTTTGCTGGACCCTTTGTCTATCTAGCCCCAAATCTAAATTGTAAGACAGTCATAATTGTTTTCATTATTTGATATCACTGTAAACCTATGAATGCAAGTTACCCACAGAATTTCCTCTCAGGCTATTTCATGATCTTGTTCTCTGATTTATAGGTTACATGTATTTTGGACATGTTTAGTCATATTTTCACTCCCTGGAATAATACGGTAGCATGGAAACATGTTAAATTGGCTATCAGGGATATTAAAAGCTTCTTCTTACTTCAGTGTTATCAGCCATGCTTATGTAGGTAGTTGAATATATTATGCCAAGAATTTAGTATATGCATTAAATATGATCAAGTTCAGTAGGAAATGTAAAAATAGAACAAAATACAACACATTACTTTCAGATTGGAGGTGAGGTGATTGGTATGTTAATTAAAGGTGACCTCAGCACTCTTAGTATTAACCTCCTGATTTTCTCCAGTGTTTCAGGTAGGAAAAAAAAATTATTCTTTAATATTCCAAAGAATGAGATTGGATAAAGGACACAAATGAAGTCTAGACCAAGTACAAAAACATGAGCTCCTTCTCCTGGCTGCTCCACTAATGCAGACTTAGTCTGGGGATGAGATAACTATCTGAGCAGCCATTCCATCACTCAGACTTCAAATTACAGTAATTATGACAATTTGTACCAATAGCCACGAGGTGGGATTTTTTGATGTGGTTAAAAATAACATCTGTAAAACCCAATAAAATTACATTTTGCTAATTTTCTGATAAGATACTGTTTTAACTATCCTATGTCTTCTGCTGCTGCCAGTTTTCAATTAGAGGATTCGTTTAAAAAAATTTTTTTTAACCCATTTTGTCTCCTGGATCCAATTCCATTCTCAGCAATGCATTTGTTTTAATGCTCTTAATTAATTGTTTTGTGTGAATTTTGCCTTTCAAACTGATAAAAATCTTTGAGACTTTATTAACTTGCTGATTGTTAAGTCTTGATACAAAAGGACCAATAGCGGTTCTGAGCTTATTCTTTCTGGCTTAGAAAACAGAGTGCCCATAGAGGCCTGATCAGCCAAGTCAGTGCAGACAAGGACAATGATGAAGTGAATAATGGGGCTACTAAAGCAGGTTGGGTCTGCAGTTCTGTCCGGCTTGGAAACTGCTAGCTCATCCCGGGGACATAATCCTTGGTGATAGCTCCCAAAGTGTTCCCCTCAAATGCATTTTAACAGTGCCTCATGTGTCTTCCGATGCTGTGCTTCCTTAGACACCTTGGCTGCTCTTGGTTAATTTTTGATGAAAAAAAATTACATATTTCCCCATCTTTTTATTGCATAGATGATAAAATTGATGTTCTGAGACCTCACTCAGTTGGAGGATGAGTACCAAAGGCAAAGCTAGCGCCTTTTGATTCTCCTCCTACTGGTCTTTCAATCAAATCATGAGGCCTCCAAGTTCACATAATTGTGTGTGGGTAAGACCCATCCCTGGCTCCTCAGAAATCATTTTTCCTTTGCCCTCGGTCTACTCCTTCTTCCCTCTCAACAAACAAATGCACTCTCCCTTGATCCAGCAGCCACCTCCAGCCACCACCTCATCCTTATCCTTTCCTCGTCTTCATGTCTGTAATTTTTAAAGGAATAAGCTACTCTTGTTAACTACACATTCTCCCATTGACTCAACAACACATCACCATTCAGCTGAGACTAGTTGGTGACAATATTTCTCAATTTGAATCTTGATTTTCCATCTTTCTATCTTCACTGCTCTATTTCTTGCCCTTATCATCTCTCCTCTGCAAAAGTAAGTATTGGGTGAGATGGGAAATAGTGGTTTATTCATTCACCCATTTATCAATTCCTGTGTCTATTAAAGTTAGCAAGACCAACACCATTCCTGTCCTCACAGAACTGTCTCAGATGAGATTAAATTTCTACTTCCTCTGATTTTCTCTGTCTACCTCAAGTATGTGTACAGAATCCTCTCACTTAGAAATAAAAAATTTTTTTACCATAAAGACCAGAGGTCAACACTATCCTTTTACATATATTAACTTTGATAATATAACAGCTAACATAATATCCTAGTTATTGGGTATCAAATACTAGTCCTATTCTCTAGCAGTATTTTTTGAGGTCCAAGGTCAGCGTGTTCTTAGCAGATATGCGTGCGCACGCACATGTGCGTCGTGGTCAGAATTTCGATGTAATACTTCATGTGATGTTTATACACAAAGACATTTTCTTACTTTGCCATATTGACTAGTTTTGAATATTCAAGAACTTTCAAACTTATTCAAAAAGTCAAGATTCAGGAATTCAACTTTTTATCCATTTTTTCCTACTTGCAACAAATAATCTCTTGCTGACTAGAAAACACATTGATTTTAATATGATGCATTATCATCTAATTCCTCAGCATTCCCTTTCTCTTAACTAATTCATTCCCTTCATTATTTCAAAGATTTCATTTAAAACAAACTAGACATTTTCAGTTTATTTTAGTTCAAGTCAAAGATACAAACATTCTCTTTAGAGTGACTCATGTTTTATTGTTTTATTTCATTTTTGCTTTTGCTCACTCTTCTTTTTAGAGCTTGAAGACTCAAATGTGCTAAGAAAGCAGCCTTTCCTGAGTGCTTGAATCACTTGTTAGGAAACCCAACTCTGGACATGAATAGATATGGCACAAGCCGTTCTGGGCTCTGGTAACCTTAGGAACCACCACAGAGTCCTAAAGGATCATTCCATATCAGTCATGAAGAAGGCTGGAAAGAAATAGTCATCTTCAGTTGTTATCTCACTGACCCGTCATACAGAAATTTGACTTTAGGAGGAACAGTGAACAAGGCCCACGTTTTTCAACCTCATTCAAGCCATGGTTCACCTGAACCTTGCAGGAGCACAGTTCAGTATATGGAAGGAGACATGAAGGTCATTGGGAAGAGAGTACTTGGCCATTCGCCCCATTACTCCCAAGTTCATGCTGGAGATTCAACTCGAGGGCAGCTAGGCCACAGTGCTGTGAGGGCAGGGCCCCTGGCAGCTTTGCTTACTGTCATGATTCTTTCATTGGTTGGCCAAAAAGTTCATGTGGTATTTTTCATAAGATGGCTCTAGTAGTGCTTAGTTGTCTTTAACTTTATTCAAAACAATTTTGTTAGATTGTGTTGTAACAGCTGTCATATCAGTGTGTATTTTTAAATAAACAAGATTGGTGAATTTTTGTGTAGCCATTTTAATATTGAAGATGGAAGAAAGTAAGTGACATTTCCAGTATATTATGCTTTATTAGTTCAAGAAAGGTAAAAATGCAAAAAAAATTTTGTTCAGTGTATAGAGAAGGTGCTGTGACTGATTGAATGTGTCAAAAGTAGTTTGTGAAGTTTCATGCTAGAAATGACTCTCTGGGTGATGCTCCCTGGTTGGGTAGACCAGTTGAAGTTGATAGCAATCAAATGGAGACATTAATTGAGAACAATCAATTTTATACCATGAAGGAGATAGTGGACATACTCAAAATATCCAAATCAGAAAGTTATTGGTGAAAATGAAAAATGTATCTTTTATTTTATGGAAAAACTAAACATACTTTTTGCCCAATCCAATACTTGATGAATGTTCATTAGTGAGAATTATTTCAGGTGAATGTTTTAGCTCCAATGGCCTTGAGTTGCAAAGTAAATGGGAAGTGAAAAGACAGCCAAGTTGGGATACATTGACTGACTGATAACAAGCACGGTTTCCCATAGTTCCAGTGGAGCAAAAATTGGAAAGAGCCATGAATGTCAAATATGGATAAGATTTCTAGTAATGTTAATACGAATATGTCCCAAATTTATTTTTGTTTTATCAATAAATTTTCATATAGACGTCGTTTCACATTATTCAAGAACAGCTTGGGATATATTGTTTTTTTTAATCAGAAGGGGAGAAATAAAAATAACAAATCCATTTTGTGTATACTGAGAGAAACGTATACTTTAGGTCTCTCATTTACTAGTTCCACACTATGCCATTAAATGTCATTGAACATATTGAATTCATTGTATATTATTTATTGCAAATTACCCAGCATGATTTGATCTAAACTCTAAGCCATGGTAGTACATCTAGGGATTCAGCTAGGTCAATCCAAATTCCATTCAACTTCAAGCATTTGTTGGTGTGGGCAAATATCAATTGGTTTAACATTTATTTCCATTTGATTTCTGAAACCAGATGTCTACCACCATATAATTTGGCAATAAATGGTGATAAACAGATGTGGACTGATTTGATAAGATCAGGTAAACAGAAGGTAAAACTCTATCTGAAGACTAGAATGTGGGGATGATAATATTTTTTAACTTCTTTATTACCAGTTATGTTGATACCATAGATGTTCTTAGCATAGGTAGCAGAACAATTTCCTGTTTTCCACTGGGATCTCTGGAGAAAGCTGTTGGCTGAATGGCATTATATATGATGTACAAGAGACTAATGGAAAAACAAATATTTTAGTAAAGTTTGAGATCTCAGAGATCCTCAGGCCACCATCATCTTCAAATACTGTTTTCTCAATGGCTTTGGGCCAATTACTTAGCCTCTTTACCTCAGCTTCTCAAATGGTGAAATGGGAACTGTTATAGTAGTGTGATTAATTTATCTCCTAAGGGGGTTGTTTATATTAATTAACTGCTGTTAAGAGCTTTGAAGATGAAAAGTGCGAACTGCTTATGTCATGATTAGCCACGGAGTAATGGAATATGATAACTGCTTCGCTAGATAAATGACTAAACCTGATACAAACAAACTGTGAAATCTGTGGGAGGAGTTAAGACCCAGGGCAACGACACAGCTGAGGAATCAGTCTCATCAAGGAATATTAGTTACCATTGAGCCTTGGCTTAAACAGTTCAAACTACCTTCGGAAATAATGTTTAAGATGTCATGACTCTGGCACCTCATTTTGCTTTGTTAGTGCCTGTAATGACATTTCTTTCCTGGACATATTTTTCCCATAAACCCACGAAATGTACCTTGACTCGTATTCCATAAAGTATCAATTATTTTCATTGCTCTTTGTATGTGCACTCATGTGCATCCACGGACAAGCAAATTGCTATGGCTGACGGGGTAGAACACTTTGCCTTTTATTTGTATTGTTCGAAGCAAACCAAACACATTAGTGGAACATAAACGGCCATTACGTTAAGCCAATGAATATTTAAGGATATTAATTTACTTCCTCTGTAGAAATTTAAAAAATAAACATATAGGACAAAGAAACAAAATGTCAGACTTTAAGCCTGTGTTCTCCCTGACGACTGTGTTTTACAGTTGACAGTATCATTACCTACCTAGTTATGAGGTCATATTTCTGCACAGTTCACTAGAATTTGTCTTTAATATTATAGCAAACCATAACTGCAAAGCCAACATGTCTTGGTCAATATTTATTGCACTGGCACATTTATTTCATGGGCCCATATTAAGGAAAACTAAAGAGATAGTCTTTCCAAAGGTTTTTGGATTACGATTTTTATACTTTAAAATGATTTTTCATTCAGGATATCATTTTGGAAACCTCTTCTAGCATTCTAAAGATTCACAGATAATACATAATTCCATTTTGTTTTGAGACAATTTACAAATTTTCATTAACTTTTTTTCAATTTTTATTTCTTTTTTTTTATGTACATACATCTGTTTTAAAAGAGATTTAAGACAGCCTCTTTTATTTGGA
The DNA here is from genome assembly GCF_022682495.2 of Desmodus rotundus. Classification (NCBI taxonomy): domain Eukaryota; kingdom Metazoa; phylum Chordata; class Mammalia; order Chiroptera; family Phyllostomidae; genus Desmodus; species Desmodus rotundus. The sequence continues at coordinate 41,322,194 of NC_071388.1, forward strand.
AAAACACCTCTGTACTACAATTACTTTTATTGTTGTTCAAGTACAGTTGTCTCCATTTTCCCACCACCACTTTCCCCCGCCCCACCCATCCCCATCTCCCACCCTCAATCCTATCCCCCTTTGGCTTTGTCCACGGGTCCGGGTCCTTTATACATGTTCCTTGACGACCCTTCCTCTTCTTTCCCGTTATCTCCTTCCTCCCTCCCCTATGGTCACTATCAGTTTGTTCTTTATTTCCATGTCTCTGGTTATATTTTTCTCCCTTGTTTGTTTTGTTGATAAGGTTCCACTTATAGGTGAGATCGTATTTGTCTTTCACCGACTGGCTTATTTCACTGAGCATATTTAAATACTTAAAACTTATTCTGAAGTGGGATATGAGAAAGCTCAAATTTAAATTAATTCTCATTTCAAAGCAACCACTGAAGTACTTAATATGCATGCTTAAGAAGTGTCACTGTGTGGTGAAAAGAATGCCAAATTTTGAGTCAGAAAACCTGATTTTACATACTCACCCTGATGCTTTCTTGGCAGGGCAATTTTGACAGTCACTTGGCCTCAGTATTTCTATCTATAAACTGTGAACAATAACATTTTCATCACAGATTTATTCTAAGGATTAAATGACCAATGTTTATGAAAGAGTGGTATCTAGCAGGCATTACAAAACATTTTACTTATTCTTTTTGGCCAGTAGAATCCAGTAGAGAGCCCTGCCAAGGGGCCACTGTAGATTTTTATCTAAAAGGTCATGTTTGCATCATTTCTATGTTTCTGAGAACAATTTATTCTTGAATAATTTCCACAACTATAATGTGGCTGTAGCTTTCAAATGCCATGAGTCATAACATTCATACTAAAAGCTAAATTACTTTTAAAGTATTTAATCTTAAGGGGAAAAAGAAAGTTTGTCATAAATGATTCTTCAAGTGAGAATTCAATAATGTAAAATCTCACAGGGTGTTTTATTATTAAAAAAGAAGATAAAGTTTCAGAATGGTGAGCTGAGCATATGACTATATGAATTGAGTTTGTTTAACAATTTAGACTTTTACAGCCTTTAATTTATGTGTCCCTGAATCCACTCTTTTTGGGTTCCAGCTACTATTTCAATGAATAAAACATCAGTCCCTTAGAACAAATGACAAGGAAATCGTCATATAATCTTAAAGAGAAAGAGTGAGGAATGGGGAAGTGCCTACACCTAACAGAGGGGTAAGTCTTTTTGGAATGCAAGCCCAAATAAATATTTGAACAGGAATAGTATCCTTATGTGTGTGATGACAAATAGCTCCGTTTTAGGCTGCACATTTTGAGGGGTTGGCGTGCTGACTTTATCACCTGTGGATCACCGGGTTTCAGACACGGGGCCTTCCGAAGGTGTCACCATGCACATGCGCAGACCCCTACCACAGGCCCTGAGGCTGCAGGCCCAGGCTTGTGACCTACTCCCTGGAATATTGCCTGGTCCAGGCCTCAGGTGCCCGGAGGCCTCTCTCGGACCACCGCCTTCAACTCTTCCACCTTGTTTTTAAGTCACTTCCTAACCCATGCCATTTTTGTTTACATCTCCTTAATATCCCAGAAAGTCAGAGTTCTCTGTACAACAGAACTGACAATATTATTAATAGAGGATGAGTTCTTTCTTCATTTTAGTTTTATGGTAAGACTCCACACATTTGGATTGAGAGGAAAGGCAAAAGGCCAATTAAAGTTTTGAAAGTTTGGATTGCTGACTAAACTAAAATAAACATAGACCATAGCAGCCTGCTCAGTACAGATCTTTAACAAGTTGTGTTTGTTCATGTAACACAGTGGAAAGTTTAAAATGCTATTTTGGAGGCAACTTAGCAATCATAAATGTGGACACTGACCAGGTTGCCTCTTACTGGTTAACAAGTAGAAGGGGAAAGGAGATGGGTTCCAGACATTACTTCTGAGGGCAAAAGACTCTTCACCCCAGTGTTGTAACACCCATAGCCGATAGCCCCAATTCCATGATCAAATGGGACAAAAATTAGTTTGAAAAATGTCATTACACTCTTATATGAAAAAAATGCAAAATAAATTACTGTCCAAATAGGAATCATCTGTTGTTTATAAGTATTTAGAGGTATTTGTAATATTTATAGAAAATGAATCACTTTGCTTGCTTTTTAAAAGCCACTTTATGCTGAAAATGGTTATGTCATGTGTTTCTTTTTTAGCTCACCTCCACTTTTCAATTTCAGAGGTTAATAACTCTAGTTCTTCTTATTATTTTAAAATAAAATAACAATCACTGTGTATTTTTAACATTTTGATTGCCTTGCCTTCCTGAACTGGATCCCATATGTAGAATCCATATGAACTCACCATGTAGTTTGTTCTTCCAGGCTGATTTTGGGAGAGTGGACAAGGCCTGGGTTTTCAACACTCAAACAATCGTCAAGGAAGTAAATATGACTTTTATACCAGTGCCCAGCTTATAACTCAGAGTAGATGCTGGAATAAAGAACCAATTTTAAAATAAGAGTGGTTTAATTCTTGCGAAGCATTTATCCATATTTGCAAAGTTGGATCTAATGAATATGTGCCCCACTTCATGGACAAATTGTGAGCTTGCTTTCCAGGTTGATAGGATTAGATGAGATAATGTCTGTAAAGTTCTGGGCACAGGGTCTGGCACACAGGAAGCACTAAATAAATAAAAGCTTATAAAACAAACTTCCAGATTTCATTCAAATCAAAGAGAGGGAGCAATGGGAGACTGTGCAGACCATTGCTCCTGTAGCTCTTGTACTGTGCTCCAGTGTGTGATCGGTAATGTACTTTGGAACATCACAGATCACTATGGAAAGATGGCCCTCCTTAGTACACAAATTCACTCTGGAGAGACAATCAACATAGAATTGCTCAGAGGATGTTGGTTTGCCCTGTTTGGGTAGCAACTATATGCCAGTAAGAACAATATGAGTCTCAATAACAGAATGGGAAAGTTCTGGGGGCATGTTATCATTTAGATCCTCCCAAAATTAATATCAGTCCGAGTTGGCAACTTCCCTCCAGGCCTAAGATACATTCTGAGTTTCCCAGGATATTGTCGTTAGTTCACTACTAACTTCACTGCCCTGACTCTGTTCTTGACCAACCTGCTATGTAAGAACCATGGCTTCCAGTGGTTGTCCAAAACTTGGCAGATGGGCTGAACTCTGAAATGGTGTTTTGTAAGAGGGCACTTCTCACTCTGGCTGGATTTGTATGCAGAAGCTTCGTTTGGGAGACAAATTGTTCAAACTTGAGTGTGGGTAGGGGAGAGGAGGCTGGACTATGACTTCCCAGCCTGAAACTGGCTCATATCCCAGGTTGCCATTAACTTTTCCAAAACTTCAATCTGATAATCAACCACCTCAAGCTGACCTTTAGGACTTAGCACAATAACAAAGCACGAGGTGCCAGCAGGACCTGAAACATCTCCATAGGCCTTAGGATTGAAAACTCAGCGAGCAGCCATCCATCCTACTTTTGTGGCTTTTCTGATTTCATGGAACAGCAAACCCTGAAATTCCAGGACCAGTATACCAAGGTCTTGGAGCCAGATGCACCCTGGCTGGTGTGGCTCAGTGGATTGAGTGCCAGCTTGCTAATCAAAGGGTCACTGGTTCGATTCCCAGTCCAGGGCACATGCCTGGGTTGAGAGCCAGGTCCCCAGTAGGGGGCATGCAAGAGGCAACCACATGTTGGTGATTCTCTCACTCTCTTCTCTCTCCCTTCCTCTCTAAGAATAAATAAATAAAATCTTTTTAAAAATTAAAAAGAAAAAGAAAGCCATATGCCCCCGATAGCCTCTTTTCAGAGAATAGCAGCAGGAGAGCCCTCCTCTGTCACTTGCATGTTCTGGTTTTCTGTCTTCATGGATTGATATGGGGAAGTAGCAGATGAGTGTGTGTAGAATGGGGGTTGGGAGCAGAGATTGGATAAGAAGAATATGGGTCAAATGGGGAGTGTGGATTTTATAAGCCCAACCCAGGACAAGTAGGGAATAAGGCTGACCTGGGTGAAACCGAGATTGCCAACTTCCAACAGAGACGTTAGCAACCTGGTTATGGCAGAGGCCAGCTCGAGAGCAAGTTGGGAGGCTCTTCCACCCCCTTTCCTGAACCCTAATCTTTTCCTTCTTGCTTCACTTCCTCCACTTTCACCATTCTCTTTATATTTCTTTTGTGGCTTTAAAAAAGACCCAAAATACTGCACCAGGCTGCTAATACTAGATAGTGTCAATGGGGAATATTATTCACTTTAAAATCTCTATATTCTGGGGGACTTCCAGCCAAAATGGAAGCATAGATAATGTGCTTTGCCTCCTCACCAAACCATAAGAAGGATCACAACTAACCTAAAAACAGAAAACAACAAGAACTGCCAGAAAATCAAACTGTATGGAAGTCTGACAACCAAGGATTTAAAGAACAAATATCCATCCAGATGGATAGGAGGGGCGCAGATGGGGAGCCAAGGCAGAGAGGATGTGGTGGGGTTGTGGAGGTGGCCAGCAGAATGGGCAGTCCCACATCCATGTATGGCAGAAAACTCTGAGATTCAGAGTCTGAAACTCTGAGACTCAAACTCTGAGTCTGGAGACTCTGGGACATCTCCAAAAGTGCCAACATCTGAATCACAGGGATGCCAGAAGGAGAAGAGGAAGAGCAAGAAATGGAAAACTTATTTGAAAAAATAATGAAAGAAAAGTTCCTTAATTTGGCTTAGGAAATAGGCATACAAGTCCCATAAGCACAGAGAGTCTCAAACAAGTTGGAACCAAAGAGCACCACACCAAAACATCATAATTAAAATGCCAAAGGTTAAAGAGAAGGAGAGAATCTTAAAAGCAGCAGGTGAAAAGAAGAGAGTTACCTACAAAGGAGTTCCTACAAGACTATCAGCTGACTTTTCAACAGAAACTTTGCAGGCAAGAAAGGGCTGGCAAGAAGTGTTCAAAGTGATGAAAAACAAGGACCTATAAGCAATATTACTCTATCCAGCAAAGCTCTCATTTAGAATGGAAGGGCAGATAAAGTGCTTCCCAGACAAGGTAAAGCTAAAGGAGTTCATCATCACCAAGCCCTTATTATATGAAATGTCAAAGGGACTTATTTAAGAAAAAGAAGATCAAAACTATGAACATTAAAATGACAACAAACTCACAACTATCAACAACTGAATTTAAAAAACAAAAACTAAGCAAAGAGCTAGAACAAGAACAGAATCATAGATATGGAGATCATTTGGAGGGTTATCATTGGGCAGGGGGAGGAGGGAGGATGGGGGAGGAAGTACAGGGATTAAGAAGCATAATTAGTAGGTACAACATAGATGGGGGAGGTTAAGAATAGTGTAGGAAGTGGAAAAGCCAAAGAACTTATATGTATGACCCACAGACATGAACTAAGGGGTGGGGGTAATTGCTGGAGGGGAGGGGAATGCCAGGAGAACAAAGGGTAACAAATTGGGGCAACAAATAGCAAAATCAATAATATATACTTAAAAAATAAAAAATGAAAAATGAAGAATAAAAACTCCATACACTTACTACATTTGAAATTTAAATAATGTTGATAATTATGTCTTCTTTTCCCTAATGCTCCCTTCCCCCACATATTCTGGCTCAAAAGTGATTCTTCCATCCCAGCCCAATAAAAATTTCCATTTCCATAATATTACCTTCTTAGCAAGATAGTGATCAAACTACTTGGGTAAAGTAATTCCACTAATGTGTGTGTGAGAAATGTTGGTGGTTGATGTTGACCTTACCATTCCCCCAAAGAGTGGCTGGAGGGAATTTGAAGAGCAGTCAGACGGGATGGTAATCCTGCCACCACTGTTAACTTCATTCAGGATTTAGAGCACATCCCTTTGAATGCCTGTATCTTTCCCCTATTTTTTCTCACCTTACATGCAAAACTAAGAAAATTATATTACTATTTTCACTAATGTCACAGGACTCTACAAGTTTTGAAAAGACATTTTTTTGTTAGTCTCTGATTATTCACTGCATTTTCTCCTACGTAGGTGGCAATGGTAATAGTGGTGATGATGTGGAGGGAGATGGAGAGAAGTGAACACCATTTTTCTTTACAAAAGGAAGAAGATGTGTCCCCACTGATCTGGATGTCATGAATATTTTTTCTCAAAAGGTTATGCAGGTTCAGGAAGTACCTTGCCATTGGTAACCACTAAAACCTAAAACACAAACTACTTTGCTCTGTACTCTTTATAGACCAATGGTACCTAACAATTGTCTCTTACTGTCAGGCCAGTTTCCAGAGAGCATCATGAGGGAGAAAAGGCCTCCTCAAGGACATGCTTTCCTTTGTCACACCACGTACCTACCTTGTCCTTAGATTGTGTTCTTGTACTGGGCTCCATTTTACAAAATAGAGCTTCTTAAAATGAGAACATTTCAATGCTCATTTAAGAAGTAAAGTCAGACTGAAATTTCAGTTGCAAGCAAAACCTCTGTTATTTTTAAAAACCAAGGGAAATTAAATCATAACTTTTACCTGAACTTGTTCCTCCTTTTTTTTTCTTTAACTTTATTCCTCTCATAGGACAATAATTCATCTGGCATGACTGTGTTCGTTACTACATAGCTGGCATGGTTGTCTCATACAAGCACCAAGAAGATATGAAGCTAAATCAACAGACCTGATTTGTTGGCTCAACCAAGTATAAACTAGCCACTGGAAAATCAAGTTGAAAACATAGGACAAATATATGAAAGAGACAAGCCACAGCTTGCAGGAAAGAAAATGTTTGCAGAAAACTCCAGCATTACAGGTTTATCTAAGGTGTGGTCTCAAGTAAGCCGCAGTAATTACCCAGGATACCACAGCTAGTGGCTGAAAAATGAAGGGCTTCACAGACTTAACCCTTTTCTCCTCCTCCTCCAACCCCGACAATTTCTTAGAGGAAATCACACTAGAGCCAGGTTAGACCAAACTTGAAAATTATTTTTATTGTAACTGAAATTGTTTTAAATTTATTCCTTCTACTCTGTACCCATGATATGTCTTAGCTGTGGCCTCTATTTTGTTCTTTCTATAACTTAGGTTTACGAAGGGATAGGTCTTCGTCTTATGATACATCATAGCTGATAATCTTACACCACTTGGGGTATTTTTGCTTCAGGGATGCTGTAGTTTAGGAATCACTAAGAGCTAAAAATTGCAGGGCTCTTCACAACTTAGTTCTCATTTTTCTCATCCTACACATGGGGTGACATCGCATGGCCTTTGAAGGCCATTTTAGCTCTGACTCTCCACTGTTTCATTTTGTATAAGTATGACATCGAAAAGTTTTGTCCAATTATATTCACAAAAATAGGTCTAAGTTATTAATTATAGCATCTGAATTTAGAAAAGTCACATTTTGAGGTTGCTTTATTTATTTTAAGTAATGAGGAAGTATAACATGCTCTTGTTTTACATTAAATTGTACCCTAGGTTTTTTTTTTTAATCTTCTACTTACTTTCCTTGAAAATAAACTAATTATTTTTATCTTACTATGTGTTTTCAGATTTCACATCATAATAGCATTCTTATTTCCCCTGAATATATTTGCACACTTTCTTTTCCAATGGGTTTAGTTCTCCATCAGATTTAGTGTTTGAGAGAGACGACACCTATCTCCACATTTATACTCCTCATAGAATCTACCACTTCATTTTACCTTTATACTGTAAACAGTCCCTTCCCAACAGAAACTCTGCAAACCTGTAGCTAGTGGTCCATCAAATCCTTTAGTTGTATGAAAATTTAGGCATAATATTATTTGACCTCTCACTTTTTAAGTGATAATAATAGTATTATAATAATTAATAGCTTTCTTTGTTTGAGTGCTTACTATAAAGCCAGATGTTGTGCATATGTTGTGCATATTATGTTCATCATTCATTCCGTTCTTCTTCTCTTTTCTTTTTTTAATGTTTTATTGTTTATGTTATTAGAGTTTTCCCCAATTTTTCCCCCTTCAGCCCCCTCTGCTCCGCCCATCCCTGACTTCCATAGTCAATCCCCACACCATTGTCTATATCTATGGGTCTTTCATATATGTTTTTTGATTAATCCCTTCACCTTCTTTCAAACACTTCCCACCTCCCTTCTCCCCTCTTACAGCTATCAGTCTGTTCCATGATTCTATGCCTCTGGTTCTATTTTGCTCATTAGTTTATTTTGTTCATTACATTCCTCTTATAAGTGAGATCATATGGTATTTGTCTTTCACCAACTGGCTTATTTCACTTAGCCTAATAGTCTCGAGTTCCATCCATGCTGTCATGAAAGGTAGGAGTTTCTTCTTTCTTTCTGCTGAATAGTATTCCATTTGTATTCAGTTCTAGTATTTGTATTCAGTTCTTAAAAGAGCCTTAAAACAGGTAGAAGTTATTATGTCCATTTTGCATATTAGAAAACCAGAGCAAAGCACATTTAAGTAACTTGCCTCTAAGCCCACATGCTTAGTAACTGTTGGAACTTAAACTCAGGCCTGTCAGATACTAAAATCCTTTGAATTTTACTTTTAGAACACAGTGAGAAAACTGAGGCCAGAGACATTAAATACAGCCCAGGGTAAGAGAACTTTGCACATGCTGTGCCCTTTGCTTAGATTGCTCTTCTTCTCCACTCTCCATCCCCTTCTCTAAGCTCCTACATCTCCTTGAAAAAGTGTGGCCCTCTTCAGGAGTGCTTTCCTTTCTCACAGAAGGTGTCGATGTCCCCAACACCATTTTACTTTCTCATGGTTCCTGTACTTTTCTTCAATGGCACTTACTACTGCCTGTAAGGAAACATTTTTATTGATTATTTGACCAGTGTCAACTCCATAAGGAGAAATACAATGTCTGACATTCAATTTTTGGCTAAATTTAAATAAGCTTTCTATTTTAGAATACTCTTTAGATTTACAGAAACATTGCAATGATAGTAAAGACAGTTCCTGTATATTCTGGACCCAATATTTCCTATTGTGAAAATTAATGGTTATGATACATTTGTTGCAACTAAGGAACCATCATTAGTATATTATTATTAACCAAATTCTGTGCTTTCTTCAGATTTCATTAGTTTTTTACTTAATGCACTTTTTCTGTTTCAGGATCTCTTATGGGAACACATTACCTTACACACACACATATACATTTAGATATGTCTCCATAGACTCCTCTGGCCTGTGACCATTTCTCAGACTGGCATAATTTTTGATGACCTTGACAGTGTTGAGAAATATTGGTCAGGTATTTTATGGAAAGTCCTTCAATTTCAGATTATCTGATATTTTCTCATGGTTATACTGAAGTTCATGTATTTTGGGAAGGAAGACTGTAGAGGTGAAGTATCTTTCTCACCATCATATCAAGGGAATATGCTATTAACATGACTATCACTGACAATGTTAAACTGGCTAACATAGCATTTGACATGGTTCTCCACTATAAGGTTATCCTCTCCCCCTTACATATTTTAATCTTTGGAGGTAAATTACTAAGTACAATTCACATTCAAGGTGTATAGGGCAGGTGAGATGGAGATAAGCTCTACCTCTTTAAAGAGAGAGTATCTACATAAATTATTTGGGATGCTTCTGCATGGGATTTGTCTCTTCTCCCTCATTCATTTATTTATATCAGTATGGACTCCTTAGTATTAGTTTTATACTTTGGGTTTATTTGGGATTATACTTGGGGGGTTATAATCCAATATGATATTATTTATTTTATTACTCAAATTGTGACAGCTTTGGCTATCCAGAGTCTTTCAGGTCAGTTCCTGTGTATCATGGAAATACCCCCATCCTTTGTCTTTCAATGATTTCCTTCCTTGTTGTCCAGGGTCATCTTGTATATTTCCTGCCCTAGCCCTAGACTTGGTCATTTCCCCAAAGACCCTTGGTTCCTTTTATTAGAAAGTGTTATTAGAAATCAAGATCTGAGCAGTAGTGTGCTCATTGTTCCTGGGGTGTCATCGCTTCTATGATATGTCTTTCAGTGGACAGAGCTAGGAAATATATTTGTCCATCCTAACCTATATATACACACATATCTATCATTATTTCTCTATATATCTATCTGTATAAGCTAAAGATGAGTTCACACTGATGTCTCTCAATCTAATCCAGGACCAAAATGTTTATTCTAGATTTCTCTCCCTATTTAGATTTAACCTCCTACTCCAGCTGTGAGGAATCTGGTTCCCATCACACATCAACCATTCACTCATTTATTCAATCTTAGTTTACATATACAGCAATTTTAGAATTGTTAACCAATACCCACTTGAGAAAATTTACAAACTAGGGTATAGTAAATGCAGTATAGTTTCATTTGTTTTTAGTCTTACAGTTTCCAGTCAAGTCAAAACATCATTTTTCAATGTTACTTAAGTTGGAATATTTTCTCATACAAACTTATTCACTTTTCTTTTCCCCAGAACATAGAGTAATGATTGACATATAGAAAGCATTTAATAAATTCTTACTCAATAAATGAGTGAATGACATGCAAATTCATAAAGTGTCCCATATTTTTTCAATTGTTATCTTTTAGTGAAACTGCTTGGCAACCAAGATATATTGCAGTCTTAACCCCACACTCCCTATATGCCTTCTCTAGTCTACTTTTATCCATAGCACTTCTCACCACCTAACATATTATAGATGTTGGATCCTGGATTGATCTATCTATCTATCTATCTATCTATCATCTATCTATCTTCAAGTCTCTTTCACAAACTGAAGATGGATAGTAGTAAAGGGTCATAGTTGTGGCATGAACCTTGCAATAGAGTTTACCATTTGTGCACTAATAATTCTTGCTAAAAGTTCACTGAGATACTCAACTACTGCAATATACAGGGTGGGCAAAAGTAGGTTTACAGTTATGAGTGTGTGAAACAGTTTATTCTTGTATTATTTATTAATTATTGTATTACTTTCCCTATGAACAACTGTAAACCTACTTTTGCCCTGCCTTCTACTTCATATATGTATCTTTCATTTTAAAATGATTTCACATACAGAACCTTATTTAAACCCCACAATAGCCTGTGAAGTGAACAGGATAAAATGCCTATAGATGATAAATCAAGGTTTAGAGATATTAAATAATGTGTCTTAGATCACACAGTTTATCAGTGGTGAAGTTAGGATTCTTCTGTAAGCCACTGTATCTCCTTTGAACTTGGACAAACGGTGTCTGGAGTTCATGGGGGTATGGGTGAGATGGCACTGATGGAGTGAAGTTAGGCATGGTAACCAGGGCCCTGACACAGCTCCTTTCTCTCTGTCTCTCTTTCTTTCTCTCTCTCTGTCTCCCCACTCCCAACCTCAGAGAATCCCTGTTACTAGAATAGACTGACCATGGCTTGTTAAAGAACAAATGCATGCCTTGAGTATAATTCCCCTCTCATCACTGGCAAGTATGGCTGTGATACAGAGAGAAATGGGTATAAAATGTTCCATGCCTCTTACCTGTTACCACTGGGAAATCACTCTACAGCAGTTTATTTTTCATAAGCCCACACAATTTGGCCATTTTTTCCAGGCCCAGATGACCATTTTAGGGGGCTGTCCTGAAAGAAATTAATACAGGGAGGGCATAGAGAGAAGCAAAGGGGGGACTTGACTTTAAGATGAGCTGTTATGTTGGTGTTGGAGAGCAGGGTCAGGGAGTAAGTGATGGGATGATTTGACTCCCAGTACTTATTCAAATATGTGTACGATTGATTGATTATCTTGATTGATTACACTCCTCACCTTCCCACCACCAATGCATTTACATAGGTTTATAACTATTTAATGTTAAAACATTTTGGAGGATTCCCTGGGAAATCTAGGCTTGACTCAGAGCTACTGTAGTCTTGACAAAGACTGGGTAGCTGACTGTGACAGAACTAAACTGCCGAGCTCCTTGAGTAGCTTCCTTTAGTTTTCTCCTCAAGATGATGTGCATGGTAATTATTTACCGGCTAGAAGAGGCTGCAGAAACAGCCATCTGGGATAGTGCTGAATACACACATACCTCACATTTCTTTGATGGAAGGCAGTAAGGCTGGGGTTGGTGATAAAGAAGAGGCAAGGTGAGAAAGAAGATCTAATTGTCATTTTTCTCTGAGTCGTGGAATGTTAGTAATCTATTGTTACACAACAAATTACCCTAAAATTTAGCAGCTTTAAACAATAAACCTTATTACCTCAGTGTCTATAATTCAAGAATTCAGGAACAGCATATCTGGCTCTTATGAGGTTGTAAGCAAGATGTTGGCAAGGCTTGCCGTCATCTAAAGCCTTAATTGGAGTTGCATAATCTGCTTCAAGACCATTCACTTACATAGCTTCTATGTTAATCTGGGCTGGTAACAGATAGCCTCAGTTGTTCCTATGTGCTTTGCAGGGCTGCTTGAGTGGCCTCATAATATGGCAGTTGCTTTCCCCCAGTGTGAGTAATCCAAGGCAGAAGGTGCGTTGTCTTTTATGACATATCCTTGGAAGTTATACTCATCATTTTGGCATTATCCTTCTGGTTATACGTGTCAGTACAATTCCATGTGGGAAGAGACTGCACCAGGGTGGGAATACCAGGAGCCTGATTACCCCATTTAGTTTCTGTGTTCATAAACTTAAAATAATAGTCTGTCTCATTGATTATTTCCAGTGTGAGAATCACATGACATAGTGGATATTGAAAACTAGACATGAAAGAGCATAGATGTATAATGTGTCATTGTAAATGTCATTTTAAATTTACTGTGGAGAAAATATTTACTGAGCACCTGCCATATCCCTAGTAAATGGCGGTGAAAAGATGGACATGGCTCTGCTTTAGACCTTACAGTCTAATAGAAAAAAAGAAAGAAAAGAAGAAGTAAAAGGACAAACACTAATTATAAAGTTCTGTTAAGTTTCTATGTAAAACAAAACACAACATCACACAATACAAAACACAACATCTTCTGAGGGTAAGAAATTGGATTCTGAAGCTCATCAAGGACTATGAAATGTCCCTCTCAGAATCTGACTTTTCGGGTGACTTCTGTAGGTTAAAATGGCCACAGACACATGATGAGAACCCAGACCTCACTGGACCAGGGCTCACTGCTGAACAGATGTGTAGAACTCCTAGGCCAATCCCACCAAACACCAAAATGTGTATTGTAAAAGCCCAAAGGGCACGTCTTGCCTAGTCATTCTCTCGAACACTAGAACTATAAAGTATGCTCATTGTGCTTCCCATTCAGGGAAAGCCCTCTACTGACCTGTCAGTTGGAGTGATGGCACCTAAAGGAAACAACCCAAAGGTAATATTTACATGGCTTAAGAAACATCTGGGGATCCGCAACCCCCCACCCTCCACCCTTGCCCTACCACAATGCTGCCAACCTTGGAGTTTGCCAAAATGCAGATCTAGTCCTGGAGGGGCCTGGGGAGAAAACAATGTGGTCTTTTCTGCTCTTCTCATTTCTGTTTTAGGTGTTCATGGAGCCAGCTGGGGATGGGTAAAGGAGATTAGAAGACGGACGATAGAAATTAACCTCCATGACAGACTTCCTTGCCTATTTATTCAGGGCCAGCCTCTGACCCAGATTTTTATACCTGTCAGTATATTTAAAAAATCTTTCAGAGTTGATGGTATCTTTAGACACAGGGCAGGCTTACCCTAGCAATGCTGGTTTCCGAGTTTTTTTTGTAGTTAGTTTTTAAAACCATGCTCTTGCTTTAATTATTTTGTTATTTTTGGATCTGAGCAACAAGGGTAATTCTTCCAATTCTCTGATGGGTTAAGTAAGTATAGACCTGAATGGAGAGAAATAGGACACCCTTAGTTTGGGGGGATATTAAAAGATAAAATGAAGTACTTCTATCAAGTCTTGACTCAGAATCCTTTTGTCTGAATCTAGCAGAAGTGTCCTTTGTATGAGAAGGTTTTAGAAACAGATCACTGAAGGCAGAAGACATTTCTGGGTTTCTTATGAATGTGTGTGTATTCCTTCCCATTCACCCCACCTGTATCAGAACAAGCTGAATGATAATATACTACAACACCTGAGCAGCTGGCAAAGGTAGGCTTTTGGTCCACAGAGGCTTTAAAAAGAAACCCTAAAGCCCACAAACTCCCCCAAACAATTTTGTTTTAAATATGTTTTTCACGTTAATCTCAGTCACAATGGATGATCTAAATCAAAGGAACGCGTTATAGAAAATCACTGTAAAGCCCAACAGGACAGGGTGCTGCGAGGCCAAGAAACATATCTGACAAATTGCTTCAGGATCACGCTGGATGAAGCCTCATTGTGGTTATGAGATGTACAACTCAGGGCAGTCAGGGCCACTTTTGGTCTAGCCCACTATTGTCGGTGATTGCAAACAGAAGACCAGGTTATATTGTCAGACAGATCCCAGAGCTCACGCTCTTTAGAACACTGGAAGTCTGGCATTGTGTTTATGAATGTGGACACTGATGTCCAATGAGCCTGAATCTCAGCTTTGCTGCTTCTTGCGTTTAGAACTTTGGGCACCTCAAATCTCTCGGAGATTCACTTTCCAATGGTAATAAATTAGTGCATACTTCCCAGGCACACTGAAAATTTAATAAGATAATATTTATATAAAACAGTTTCATGGAAAGTGCTCAATAAACATTAGTTATTTTTATTATTTATTATGTATTATTTACATTACATGTTTATTATGTCTTTCTGCTCACTTCCTCCATTTCAAAGAGCCAGTTATGGCCTATAGGCAGATGGATTCTACATGTACTATTGACTACATGTCTAACACTCCTTTTCCCTGTGGGTTTTATTGTTTATTTTTGGGATCTAGTGATAACAAACCATCCAGCAAGATTCTAGCATTGACTCAAGCCTATACTCAAGAGACCACAGTTCTGGGATTATACTGCTATTGTCTAGGTGGACAACCTCAACGATACTTTTAGTTGTTGAATATGAACCAGTGTTGAAGTTAAGTTTTAAGAGTACCATTTAGGTGGGATGTTTTTCAGGCACCTAGTGTGTGATTTTGTAAGTCATTTCAGTCACTTCATAATCTTCCTATGAGCCATTGTATTATTCTAGGCATCCTTTGCAGAGACATTAGCTAAAGATTTTGTATTATTTAAAATTCACCTTAGAAGATCTGGGAATAGTTGAGCTGATTGGAAAAGGCAATGGGCACTTCAAGTTCAATGTAAATTATCAATGTGGTTTAGACAAATTAAAGGCCTCTTTAACTCTGGTGCTTAATATGAAAAGCATCTAGACTAACATAATAGGTCACACTTAAATGATTCCCTCCTTAAGAATGAAACTATCTTTGCACCATGCATTGGTGGCAGAAGATAATAAAATGCAGTTCCTCTAACTGAATCTTTCTTAAAGGAACTGACCAGGTAAAAGAATGGAGTTACTGTGCATGAAAGAAGAAAAATACAAAAATAATTTGACCTGCTAAAGAATCAATTTTTCTGTGTACTGGAGCAAGACACTAACCAGCACGACAGTGAGCCCGCCGGCTATTGAAACACTCTATAAAGGCTTTGCTCCTGCGTGGAAGACATCCGAGGACCAGACTTCTATATGGGGGTGATTCTGGCGACTGAGGTCTGAATTCATAAAGAGTTTTAGATAGGATATGTTGGCAACTACTGAGACTTGGGATTATTTACAAGATTGTATGTGTAGGAGAAGAGGGGTTATTCAGATATCAATGATTTAACCCCCTAATGAAAGAGAATATTACTTCTGAGTCTGCCAGCCACCACTGACCAATTTCCTATTGCTCAACTTTCATATTTTGAAAAGTGGGCACTTTTGTTAGCCTTCGTATAGAAAGAGCAGAAGACTAAATGAGGTTAAAACAATTCATTTCATCTGAATCAGGTGGTATTTCACCTGGATAAGATGGTAGCAGGTACGGATAGAGTTAGGCAAGGGCTCCATTTTTGTAGTGAGTTTATATAAAACTGCCCGAAAGCTCTGTCATATTCTTTAGTAAATAAGCCTTTAAAGTTCTTCATGAATTTGAAATTATTTCATTCCAACAAATACATTACAACTGAAGAATTTGCATTCCATTGACTATGTGAGAGACACTGTTCTTTATATTCATTTTCTTACTTGATGTTCATAATAACCCCTAAGGCAGGGGTAGGTTTTCCCAATTAACAGATGGGCAAACTAAGGCTCAGAGATTAAGTAACAAGGCCAAGTTCACACAACAGTAAATGGAAAAGTGTGGTTTTGAAGCCAGGTCTATCTAATTTTAGATGATGTTTTGATGCTTTTAACTGCTATGTGATCATCTGGATTCCATCCGGTCTTCTTTGTCCCATAGTGAACTGCTGGACCGCCACAGGACAGGAAAGAAGCCCTCAGTCGTTTCTCAAGGAGAGGACTTCATGTTATGGTCTGACTCAATTTAAAGAGCTAAAGTGTGTCAATTGTTTGTGTGTTTTGAAATGTTAATTGTAAATGCACTTATGCAGACCCTGAATAAAATATATTAAGTTAGAATTACCAGACAATACTGAATATCAAAGGGTTCATCACTCCTCCAGCTTCTGATATGTGTTGAGATTGGCTTCAGTGGCAGTTTGTGAGGGAAACCAGACACTGTGACAACGCTAGCTAACAAAGTAAACCTTATGAGCAAAACAAAAACTGCTACAACCACAAGAGACTGAGGTGCCTGAAAAAGTTCCAGTGTGCTGCTTCCTGGGTTTAGTTCCTCATCATTGCCTATGTGCCTTCTGCTCTCTGGGCAGAGTTCTCATCCCTGAATAAAATCTCCTGGTAAGAGGGCTCAGGCCCACTTTCCCCCACCCAGTTAACTAGACTCCATCTGTAAAGTAAATTGGTATATTCCTACCAAGGATATTTGGAATTCAACAGGTTCAAATGGACCCAAAGTCACCTTGCAAAAAAAGGAAGTATCAAAAGCACACACTTATTTAAAATCTTTCACATTAGGGTTGACTGCTAGAAATAGAGAAATAAGGAACCAAGGTGAATGCAAGAGGACCCAGTACTTTAATGCAACATTTTTTTTTGAAAAGTTCAAATTATTATGACAAAAGTCTAGACAGTGATAATGACATTTTACTAAGTGTTGCAAAAAGACAAAAAAAAAAAGAAGAAGAAGAAGAAGAAAGGGGGAGTGAGAAAAGGAAGAAAGGAAGGAAGGAAAGAAGGGAGGGAAGGGGGAGGAAGAAGGGAGGAAGAAAGGGAGAAAAAATTATGCCCATGTAATGGGTGCCTGAGCCATGTACTTGCAACCAGTTTGTCCAAAATATGCATCGGGTTAAATCTAGGCTGGCAGCTAAAGATGTTGTGTTACAATAAATTTAAATGCCTTCAGACTTTGTAAGCTTCATGGCAGAAACTTGGGGGGAGAAGGAAATTAACTGAAGTTGTTATTGTCATTTATACTAAGTCAAATGTTAGGGACCAGCACAAATCTCTGAAAATAGACTGGATTTGCTTAAAAGCAAATGGTTTTTGTTAGGGGTTTATTTTTCTCATGTCAAAAATATGGAATTACACTGTAAAAGGAAGTGGTAAAACCTACATCACTCAAAGCCCTGGGGATGTATCCACGTGTTCCCACATGCTCAGCAGTTATTGAAAGTGTGATTCTCATTTTACCTGCTAATCCAATACTTGGAAGTATTCAACAAGGAGCTTAGCCTTCTCCTCAGTTCTGATTTCCGAGCAAATGCAGAGAACACATTTCTTCTGGGAAAAAAAAAATCTTCTCAAATGTTTGCAATTGTGGAATTTGTTTTATGACCAATAGTGTTTTATGTGGCTTATCCATTGTCAGAATGCAACACTAATTTCTGATTAATATATATTGTCTGACTTAAGGTTTCTCTGAAGGGAGTTCAGGAAATACCCAATACTTAATGAATTTATATACTTCATTTATATACATTTTTGAGAGGCTCTGTGGTACATCATGATAATAAAAAAAGGGTTTTCTAGATGTAATAATAATGGGAAGAGTTCTGAGAACTGAGAGAAAAGAAAGTTTGGCCCGGAGTTTTCTAGATAACATTTAATTCTGTCATCCTCCCTCTGCTGTGATCTCATACAGTTTTAAATTGGGGCTCTTTGAATGGAAGTGAGGAGAAACACGCACATTTTATTGCAGCATAAATGATCTCAAAATGAAGTTGATTTTTAATTTTTTAATGGTACTATTTTTGAAAGTTTAAACCTATTCAAATTTTTAAATATGTAAATATAAAATATGGTATTAATTACTTCTGAGTATAAGAAAAGCAAGAACATTAAGTCATTATATTAAGCCACTTTTAACATTGTGTGTTTGTGTATATACATATATACACACATATATGTTATATATACACATATATGTATATGTGTGTATATATACATACATATATTATTTTTAAAGCAGTACAGGGAGTGCATGTATATATATGAGTATGTATACCTGTGGTGTATATATATGTATATGTTTTATTTTTAAGGCAGTATCAGGGAGCAGTTGATGTCCTGTGAAATTTGTATAGAGTCAAAACTTGTTGACTTCAAAGGCCACAGTTGTCCCTTACTTGCTGATTTCCTGGGTCCAGGATTTCAGGGCTATGTATAGCAAAGGATCACTTGACTTAGAGAGATGGAGGTGCCAGTAAGACAGGGCTGACGTGGCCCTTATATGACTCTTGTGACTTGAGGGGGAACTTCAAGGTCTGTTGAGAGATATCAGTGGTATTAGTAATAAAGAAGTCATTAATTATGCTTTATGTGATGTATTACTCAGAGTTTCTGTGGGCTCGCATTTGTGTTATCTAATTTCCGAATTCAAGAGGCAGCAGTGTGCCTTAAACTGTCTACACAGTTGCAAGACTAAAACAAAAAGAAAGAAAGAATCTGCCAAGTGTCTTGAACCAAACAACCATCCTAACTGAATTTTAGTTTTCTTCTGGTACTATAAAGCACTGGTGAATGGATGATGCTTTTTGCATATCATTTCCTTAAGAGATAAAATGAAGATGGTCATTTCTGCTTATTTGGGGGTTTTGTCATGGAAACATGCTATAAAAATAGGCCTTAACCACTCGGGACCAATCTTCTCAAATGGATGTGCCGAGGCACACTGTTGATTCAGGCTGAAGCATTCACTCAGCTTAGTGATTATCTAGCTTTAGCTCAGTGGATAATGATTTTAATACCTCATAACACTCATTATGGCATTAGCAGTCTCATATTAACAAGATATTAGTTTTGTTATCAGGAAATCTAATATGTGAAAGTAAAAAAAAAATCAATCTTAAAGTCTTTATTACCCAACAGAGTTTTTGTTTGTTTGTTAGTATCAAAATGCTGTTCCTTATTGAAACAATTATTTGAGTTTTCCATGACTATCTCGCTCTTCTTGGTGTCAATATATCTTATTGTTTAACAGTTTGACCTTGTGACTGCCATACTTTGCATTTGGCTATTGTTGATCCAGGGGAAAATGTTACATTATCTTATTTTAATTTCTTACTTAGCTCTTAAATACAAAATGACCTGATCTTAATGCTGATGCATATTTTTCATTTTGTGCAGATTCATTATAAAACGTGGTGTAGATCAAAAAGCAGAATTTCAGTGATAATATCATTATATTTGGGGCCCAGTGACTTTCAAAGGTTATGAGTTCACAGAAAGTCCCTTAATACAGCATCAACCACCTAGTCCTCGTGATGAAGCAGGGAAATTGACATGGGAGAATGCTATGTCAGGGTTTATAAAAGGTCTGGTAATGTGGATGAGGATTTTACTATAAAGAGAGGAAAATTGCCTGAGGAGAAGATTTCCTTTAAAATCATAATGTTGCCCCAAAATTTTTAGACTTTTGAATTTAATCCCAGAACAAAAAAATAAGAACTCTGTTTAAAATTTTGGAGGAAATATATATGTAGCTCAAGTAAGGGGAAAACTCTTATTAATTATATTTAGATGCCTAATACACAATTATAAATAAAACCAAAACTGATTTATTCATTCAATAAATATCTATTAAGGGCTTGCTATGTCTCTGGTGCCGGGCTAAAAATTAGGAATAGGAATATGTTTATGAATAAAACACAGTTCCTTCCCTGTGGAGGTGCTTATTCAGATGGTCACTTGTCATATCTCACAAGTGTAGGCCTAATTTTTCAGTATAAATGGTAACTGCAGATTTTAGAATACCCTATCATCCTACAATGAACAGCAAATAAAGAATTTGGATGTCAGAAAGTCTGATGTAGAAAACAATACTGTTAATAATAACTTTGAATTATGAAGGCATGAGGAGGATATGCTAGATCTATTTTTTCTCATCAAATTGGAATGTGAAAAACTGAAGCTTCTGGAAAAATGTTTGGAAATGCATTTACGGTTTCATAAAACTAATTTTAGTTATTTTGATTCCTCCCCCCCTCAAGTTCTTATTTTATCTATTTCTCCCAATAACAATGAAAAAATACACTCTCAGTGAAATTTGATTTTGTTACAAATGACTCATGATGGAGCCTAAAGGGACTTATAAAAAGGATTTTTTTTTTCAATGCATTTTTTTCTTGGCAACTTAATCAAAAGCTTTGAAAATGCAGAGTGAGCAACAAATTCAAACTATGAGAGCTGAAGGGAATGCCACCAACTCAGAAATTATGGTTTTCAATTTCTTGCATTTGGGGAAATACTGGTTTCTAGGAGACTTTAATGTATGTAAATGACAAAAATCATTGTAGATGGTGATATTTTACTGAAGAATGGAAAGTAGATTTTTAAAACCTTGAACTTTGTGGAAAGCAGTGACTTACAATTTTAATTTTAATTGTGGGCCTTGTGGAAAGAAGAACTGGGGCTAAGAAGAATCTGGTAAGAATTACCCATGTCATGGAAACTTTAAAAAAGGTGTGAGGATTCTAAATTTATCAGGTAGCTCTTAATCTTATATTAAATGCACTTCGGAGATCATACTACAGCACACTAAGTAAAGTAAAAAGGCGGGCACTAAATGTTTTCAGTAGCATTTTTGCTGCTTTTCTCAGTCTAGTCACTGAAGACATTGTAAAGATCATACTGATTCAAGAGCATCCCAGAGCATTTATATACCCCAAGGTGAGCCCCAGAATGAATACAATTCACTTCTTTTGCAAGTTTAAAGTTACATATATCAGACGTTGACTTCTGGACCTTTTGCCACTAGACACAAGTGATCTTTGAGATGAACTGATGCCACTCAGTACTTCAAAGAACACTGGACAGTTTCTCAGAATCCTCGAACAAAGCCAGCCTAGTAATACCAACAAAAGTGAACCGTGTTCTCCAAGTGTCTAGTGGACCAAACAACAAGATTTGACAATTTTGTGTGAGTCGGGGAGATTGCAACTCAGCTTTACTTCTATTTGTAACTTAGACTCTAATTTTGTTTATTTTTTTCTAGATTTTACTGTGAATTTGCTGGCAGAGAACAGACGCATCTATATTTCAGCAATATTAACTCTCTCAGTGACCTCAAAATTTTCTCTCTCTCTCTCTCTCTCTCACACACACACACACATACCCAAAAATTCCTGCCACCTGGAAGTCTCCCAAAGTGTCTCTCTTAACACCAAAGTAAATGGAAAGCTCAAAGAATACCACCCTTTTACTGCAAAGGTGACAAAGCCCATCTTTACAAATATAACAGGTTCTTGTTTATGGCACTCAGTACAAAAGTTTTCTGTATAAGACTCATAGATAAAGAAAACAGAGTGGCAGCTGTCAGAGGGAAGGGGATAGTGTGACTGGGTGAAAAAGGTGAAGGGATTAAGGGAAAATCAAACCTCAGAGACAGATAAGAGTATGGTCTTCACCAGAGGAAAGGGAGGGCAAGGGGAGGTAGGAGAGGGTAACGGGAGGATAAATGGTGATGGAAAAAGACATGACTTGGGATGGTGAACACACAATACAAAATACAGATGATGTATTATAGAAATGTACACCTTAAACCTATATAATTTTATTAGCTAATATAACCCCAATAAATTAAATTTAAAAAGTTTTCAATATATGATATACAGATGACATAATGCTAAATGTTAAAACTCTGTATTAGTGCCAAATCATCCCTTTCCCTAAAATTATTATACCCAAGCCTCAAAATTAAATATGTGGAGATTCATATAGTTTCCCATTTTTGGCAAGAAACAAAAACATCCGAGGGGCAATTTGTATGACACGTGCATGAACAAATATTCTTATTTCTTTGTAGTTATTTTTCAAATAAGTCTTCCACGTTAGGTGTAATAAACATGTGGAAGAGTGAGCTCTGAATTCTAAAAATTAGGTTACCCTTTGCTAGTGGAAATCAGTGATGATAATGTGGGAATTATGCCACAAGAATGTATCGTTCCAGGAGCAACCCTGACTGTCAAATCCTGATCTAGTTGCAACCCGAGCTCAATAGCTTGGAAAATAGCAAACCCGTAATTGTGTGAATCCAATCAGGGAACAAAATCACAGAATATTTCAGTAAGTAAGAAAATGGAGTTGTAAATATCAGCCTTGTTTATTTCCCATTACCACAGCTGGAGGCAAAAAAAGAACATGGTTTAGTATAATATAGTCAGGTAGGAATTATCACATACAATGATGTTGAAAATTGTAGAGAAATATTGGAAAAAGAAAGCACAGCACCTTCAGAAACATACTTGGGTGTGGCTACCTTGTCCCATAGCCCCATTTAAAATCACCTCTAGTTTAAGACAAAATTATTTTGAAGTTTATAGTAGTAGCAACCTCCCCTTTTTGCCAAGAGTAAATTATCAGCATATTTCTGTAAGCCAATATTATTTTTAAAAGAGGGATATCTTTTCCCTGTATGCCTTGATGATACTTTCTTCAGGGTACTCTAATGGCTGGATCGTTATTAACAAACAACTGATAGCCGATGCTCAGAGGCTACTTTTATGTTACTCCGCAGATATCTTGGGGAAAAATTTGTGTAACCACCCATTATGCGTTCTCCATTCACAAATGCTGACATATAAGGTGGCCTGCACCAACCAGATTGACAGCTACACTTTGCCTGTAAGGAGAGCTGCCACTTAGTGTCCCCTCTGTGAATGCAGCCCCTAAGGTCTCTCAACATACACATGGGGCCCATGGATTCACTTTCCTCCAAACCTCCCTTAAAAGACTCTGTTTCTTATACACTTCCTCTTGCTTATTGCTCCTACCAAAACAACTCTCTCATTCCTTTGTGACTCTCAAAACATTGACTTCTTCTTTTTTTTTTAATTTTTATTGTTATTCAATTACAGTTGTATGCCTTTTCTCCCCATCCCTCCACCCCACCCCAGCTGAACCCACCTCCCTCCCCCACCTCCACCCTCCCCCTTGGTTTTGTCCATGTGTCCTTTATAGTAGTTCCTGTAATCCCCTCTTCCCACTGTCCCCGACACCCCCCCCCCCCGCCCTGGCTATTGTTAGATTGTTCTTAACTTCAATGACTCTGGTTATATTTTGTTTGCTTTTTTCTTCTGTTGATTATGTTCCAGTTAAAGGTGAGATCATATGGTATTTGTCCCTCACCGCCTGGCTTATTTCACTTTTGACTTCTTATACTCATTAGGATAAAAGCCTGACTTCCATCGTCCTATAATCAATGGCAATTAGAACCTACTTCCTAAGATGATGCTTTAAAATCTTAATCAGCCTGGCACCAAGTGTTAACTTTCTACTAACCATAAAGCAGTAAGGACAACAATAGGAGGGAAAATAGGGTCATGCAAAGATGACATTAGGATATTTGATATAGAAAGTCCAAATTCATCTTATAAAAAGCTTAGCAAGATCCACAAACTTACTTTGCATACATCAGAGTTCCTGGCATCATCTGGTCATTGCAGTAAGGACCAGAAACATGAAAAAAGAGTGATAATGTCCAAGGGGCAGTTTGTTCATGTTTGTTAAAGCCTTCTTACTCAGAGGATACAAACTGGCTCACAAAACTACATAGAATGCAGTAAGTTAAATTAAATAGAGGTGAAAAAGAATAAAATAAAACAATGACATGACCATGTCAAAAACAAGAATCATCAGTCCAGGATGAAAACATGCTCCATATAAATCTCTACACTTGCTGAGGATGGGGTGTATTAGTCAAGGTTCTCAAAAGGAGAGAAATAGAATGTATATATAATTTATATTTTTACAGGAATTGGCTCACATGACTATGAAGGCTGACAAGTCCAAAATCTGCAGGGTGGTCAAGCAGGCTGGAGACCTAGAAAAGAGCTGACGTTGCAGTTCAAATCCAACAGTCATCCTTCATTTTATCCTGTCTCTGAACCCTTTAATCTGCTGCTATAGCTCATCTCCGTTCCTGGTTCCTGCTGAGATGGCTGTTTTGATCCATGAGTCACATCCTTAGTCTCTTTGTGGAGTGACTGTCCAGCAATACCCTTGGTGTTCTCTCCAAAACATGCTCCCTCAGTTTTTATTTCTTTTTCAATATAGATAGGTTAATCTTCTAATTGTTCAAGTTATGGTTTGTTTTTCTTAACATTTCCTTCAATCCGTTTCTCTCCTTTTGCATTTTACTATAAACAGCTAGGAGGACCCAGGCCACCTTCAATACTTTGCCTGGATATCTCCTCAGCTAAATATCCAAGTTCATCACTCACAAATTCTACCTTCAAAACACAATAAGCCACAATTCAGAGGACTTCCAGCCAAGATGGAGGTGTAGATAGGCACACTGTGCCTCCTCACACAACCAAAAGGAGGACAACAAGAATTTAAAAACAAAAAACAACCAGAACTGACAGAAAACTGAACTGTATGGAAGTACAACAACCAAGGAGTTAAAGAAGACACATTCATCCAGACTGGTAGGAGGGGCAGAGGCGGGCATCCAGGCAGAGAGGACTCACAGCAAGGCAGCAGCTGGCAGACCCAGTGAAAGACCACAGAAAAAAGGGCTCCAGCACTGATTGAAAACACCTGTGGGGGTTGAGACTGCAGCAGGAGAAACTCCTAGCCTCACAGGAGAGTTCTTTGGAGAGACCCACAGGGTCCTAGAATGTACACAAACCCACACACTGGGAATCAGCACCAGAAGGGTCGAATGTGATTGTGGGTAACCAGGGAAGTGACTGAAATCTGGCAGAGAGCATAGCAAGCGCCATTATTCCCTCTCAGACCCCTTCCCCACATATAACATCACAGCACAGCAACGTGGGTTGCCCCACCCTGGTGAACACCTAAGGCTCCACCCCTTTACATAACAGACTTGCCAAGACAAAAAAACCTGGCCCAAATGAAAGAACAGATCAAAGCTCCAGAAAAAATACAACTAAGCAATGAAGACATAGCCAATCTATCAGATGCACAGTTCAAAACACTGATAATCAGGATGCTCACAAAATTGGTTGAGTATGGTCACAAAATAAGAGGAAAAAATGAGGACTACAAAAAGTCAAATAAAGGAAAATATACAGGGAATCAACAGTGAAAGGGAGGAAACTGAGACTCAAATCAACAGTTTGGACCAGAAGGAAGAAATAAACAGTCAACCAGAAAAGAATGAAGAAACAAGAATTCAAAAAAATGAGGAGAGGCTTAGGAACCTCCAGGACATCTTTAAATGTTCCAACATCCAAATCATAGGGGTGCCAGAAGGAGAAGAGGAAGAGCAAGAAACCGAAAACCTATTTGAACAAATAATGAAGGAGGACTTCCCCAACCTGGTGAAGGAAATAGCCTTCCAGGAAGTCCAGGAACCTCAGAGAGTCCCAAAGAAGTTGGACCCAAGGAGCAACACACCAAGGCACATAATAATTACATTAGCCACGATTAAAAATAAGGAGAGAATCTTAGAAGCAGCAAGAGAAAAGGAGACAGTTACCTACAAAGGAGTTCCCATAAGGCTGTCAGCTGATTTCTCAAAAGAGACCTTACAGGCAAGAAGGGACTGGCAAGAAGTATTCCAAGTCATGAAAGGCAAGGACCTACATCCAAGATTGCTCGCTCTATCCAGCAAAGCTTTCATTTAGAATGAAAAGGCAGAAAAAGTGCTTCTCAGATAAGGTCAGGTTAAAGGAGTTCATCATCACGAAGCCCTCATTATATGAAATGTTAAAGGGATTTATCTAAGAAAAAGAAGATAAAAAATATGAGCAGTAAAATGACAACAAACTTAACAACTATTAACCGAACCTAAAAAAATACAAAAACAAAAACAAACAAAGCAAACAACTAGAACAGGAACAGAACCACAGAAATGGAGATCACATGGAGGGTTATCAACAGGGGATTGGGAGGGGGAGAGAGGGGGAAAAGGAACAGAGAATAA
Organism: Desmodus rotundus; assembly: GCF_022682495.2. Classification (NCBI taxonomy): domain Eukaryota; kingdom Metazoa; phylum Chordata; class Mammalia; order Chiroptera; family Phyllostomidae; genus Desmodus; species Desmodus rotundus. The sequence goes on from NC_071388.1 coordinate 41,348,568, forward strand.
GTAGCATAAATGGTAGGTAGAGAATAGACAAGGGAGTGTGAGGGGGAGGGTAAGAATAGTACGGGAAATGTAGAAGCCAAAGAACTTATATGTATGACCCATGGACATGGACTAAAGAGGGGGAATGTGGGTGGGAGGGAGTGGGAGTGAAGGGGGAGAAATGGGACAACTGTAATAGCATAATCAATAAAATATATTTAAAAAAACACAACAGACCACACTTCAGTTAAATTCTTTGCCACTCTGTAACAAAGATCATGTTTTCTCCAGTGTCCAATAAAATGTTTTTCATTCTGTCTGAGACCCCACCGCAGTCCCCCTTAACGTGCATGGTCTACCAACAATCTAGTGAAGGCAATCTTGGCCTCTTCTTTTGTTTTTTCTTAAAATATTTAATTAATTAGTGGCATAACAAGTGAAATAATTCAGTACCGGTCAAACACTCATGATTTGAACTATAGCACCATCAACAATGCACTTTGGAGCTCGCTCGTGGCCCATTCTCTTTGCATAAGGATGACATTGGGATAGTCTGTACATCATTGGTCCTCACGTTGTGGATTCTTTTTTTTTTCATATATTTTATTGATTATGCTATTACAGTTGTCCCATTTCCCCCCCTTTATTCCCCTGCTCCCTGCATACTGCCTCCCACCCGCTTTCGCCCCTTTAGTTCATGTCCATGGGTCGTACATGTAAGTTCTTTGGCTTCTCCATCTCTTATACTATTCTTAACCTCCCCCTATTTTCTACCTACCATTTATGCTTCTCATTCCCTGTACCTTTTCCCAGTCTTGCCCCCTCCTACTCCCCTGCTGATAACCCTCCATGTGATCTCCATTTCTGTGGTTCTGTTCCTGTTCTAGTTGTTTGCTTTGTTTGTTTTTGTTTTTGTATTTTTTTAGGTTCGGTTAATAGTTGTTAAGTTTGTTGTCATTTTACTGCTCATATTTTTTATCTTCTTTTTCTTAGATAAATCCCTTTAACATTTCATATAATGAGGGCTTCGTGATGACAAACTCCTCTAACTTGACCTTATCTGAGAAGCACTTTTTCTGCCTTTCCGTTCTAAATGAAAGCTTTGCTGGATAGAGCGAGCAATCTTGGATGTAGGTCCTTGCCTTTCATGACTTGGAATACTTCTTGCCAGTCCCTTCTTGCCTGTAAGGTCTCTTTTGAGAAATCAGCTGACAGCCTTATGGGAACTCCTTTGTAGGTAACTGTCTCCTTTTCTCTTGCTGCTTCTAAGATTCTCTCCTTATTTTTAATCGTGGCTAATGTAATTATTATGTGCCTTGGTGTGTTGCTCCTTGGGTCCAACTTCTTTGGGACTCTCTGAGGTTCCTGGACTTCCTGGAAGGCTATTTCCTTCATCAGATTAGGGAAGTCCTCCTTCATTATTTGTTCAAATAGGTTTTCAGTTTCTTGCTCTTCCTCTTCTCCTTCTGGCACCCCTATGATTTGGATGTTGGAACATTTAAAGATGTCCTGGAGGTTCCTAAGCCTCTCCTCATTTTTTTGAATTCTTGTTTCTTCATTCTTTTCTGGTTGACTGTTTATTTCTTCCTTCTGGTCCAAACTGTTGATTTGAGTCTCAGTTTCCTCCCTTTCACTGTTGATTCCCTGTATATTTTCCTTTATTTGACTTTTTGTAGTCTTCATTTTTTCCTCTTATTTTGTGACCATACTCAACCAATTTTGTGAGCATCCTGATTATCAGTGTTTTGAACTGTGCATCTGATAGATTGGCTATGTCTTCATTGCTTAGTTGTATTTTTTCTGGAGCTTTGATCTGTTCTTTCATTTGGGCCAGGTTTTTTTGTCTTGGCAAGTCTGTTATGTAAAGGGGTGGAGCCTTAGGTGTTCACCAGGGTGGAGCAACCCACGTTGCTGTGCTGTGATGCTATATGTGGGGAAGGGGTCTGAGAGGGAATAATGGCGCTTGCTATGCTCTCTGCCAGATTTCAGTCACTCCTGCTGCTATCCACAAGCAAATTGGGCTCTTCTGGTTCTGATTCCCAGGTGGGTGGTTTTCTGTATGTCCTAGGACCCTGTGGGTCTCTCCAACGAGCTCTCTCGTATGAGGCTAGGAGTTTTTCCTGCCACCTCAACTCTCACAGGTGTTTTCAGTGTGAGGTTTTGAGGCTTTATTTCCCGGTGCTGGAACCCTGGGTGGTGCGGTCTCTCATTTCCCAGTTATTCTTCCTGGTTTATCTGCATGCAAATATGGAACTGCCTGGTCTGCCAGATGCCACCTCGCATACTCCGAATCTTGACCTTTTCTTACATGCACCTCAAAACTCTTCTGGCTTCTACTTATTATCCAGTTCCAAAGCCACTTCCACATTTTAATTTTTGCTTTTTTATTATTAAATCTTTAAAAAAATTTTATTTTTAATTATAGCTGACATAAAGTATTAGTTTCAGGTATCCAACATAGTACTTAGTGTTCACCACAATAAGTCTCGTAAACCATGTGTCGCTGTGCATCGGGGATAGGATATTATTGACTCTCTGATCTGTGCTGTACTCTTTATCCCTGTGACTTACGAGTGGAAGTTTTTACTTCTTAATCCCCTTCCCTTTTCCTGCCCTTTCCTCTAATCCCTTCCCTCTGGCAACCATCAATTTGTTCTCTGTATATGTGGAATCTAAAAAACAAAAAAAGGAACAAACAAAATGAAACAGAAACAAACTCATTTGCACATTTTTAGGTATTTGTTACCTCAGTGCCCCTCTTCTTTGGAATAACAAAACTCGTATTAATTTGCTAGAGCTACCATAACAAAATGCTACAGACTGAGTCATTTAAACAATAGAAATGTATTTTCTTTACAGTTCTAGAGGCTGGAAGTCCAAGGCCAAGATGCTAGCCAAGTGAGATCTCTTTGGCTTGCAGATGGCAGCCTCTTGCTGCCTCTTCACATGGCTTTTCTCTGTGCATGCACATCCCTAGTGTCTCTCTGTGTATCCTATCTCCTCTTCTTGTTAGGACACCAGTTGGATTAGATTAGGGCCCCAATGGCCTTATTTTAACTTAATTACTTCTCTGGCAGCCCTATCTCCCAATATAGCCACTTTCTGAGGCACTGAAGCTTTAACATATGAATCTTAGGGGACCAAAATTCAATCTATAACTTGGGGGCTGGGAGAAAATTTGGTTTAAGCTTTCTTGCCACTAAAATGAGTAGGAAAAGTTGATCAATTGCACAATTTCATGTGTCCATGAGACAAAAACAAAACAATTCCTCTGGAGAGTACAACTCTCCTGCTTTTAAGACTTGGCAGACTTACAGTACTGTGAACAAGCAATCTGAAGGGCTGCCTCAGTAGTCAGAAATGGGGACCAAACTGGGGTAATATTACTAAGGGTATTGGTTTGCAGCAAACTCTCCAAGAATCATTTGGTGTCTGGGTGTGTTCAGAAAACTCAAGGCAGAAAAGTGGAATTTTAATTATATGCAGATATGCTAACATTCTAGCTAATGTCCTCTGAGAAGAAATAATGGGTTAGAGACCCAGGCAAAGAAATGGGTCTCTGTGAGCAAGGGGGCAGAGGAGACCATCAGGGGAGCAGAACCAATCCCTTTTGGAGGGGGTCCAGATTTGAAATACAGTGGCAATTCAAGGATGAGTAGGAAATCTTGAGGTACAGATTGAAACCAGAGGTTTAGCTCAGAGGACTGAGTGAGATAACCAAATGGGAAATTTCTGCAGATGGAGTGGAGGGCCAGCAGTCAAGATGGCGGTTCTGGACACTGAAGGACCAGTAGTGTGGCCTGAAGCTGAAAGTAAAATTTTTTAGATCAGAAGAAAAGTACTTCCTCCTCACTGCACTCCCAGCCCCTGGCCAGGGAAATAAAGTGTGTGTGCTTGGACAGAGAGAGAGAAAGAGAGAGGGGTGGGGGGAAGCTGGCTGTTTAGCACCATCCTTCAAAGAGCAGAATCCAGGATATTGGATGGCAGTTGACTGGGAGATTGATTAAAATTTTGATTTAGAATATCTAAAAAAAAAACAAAACCAAGAAATTACAATTACAAAACATTGGGTTTAGCAATTCTGAGCATGCAGAATACCCATTAGCTGATTGGAGTCTCACCAAAGTTTTTGAGATCTGCTGAGCAGAGAGTTTTCTCTTCAATTCACATCTGAGAAGACTGAGACTCAGAGGAGTTAACTGACTCGGTCAAGATCTAAAGTTGGTGGAACGGGCCTCCATGAAGAGTAAGTCTTCTGAAGCCACACCCAGCAATCCCTCTTCTGGGCTCAGCTGTGGCTCTCTTGAGTGGACAGGTGACCATACTGAGACTCATATCACAGCAGCATGTTACAGACAGAGTGGGTGTGGTTCTTGAAGAGAACCAGCTCTTGTACCATCTGTCTTTTTCTATACTTGGTGGCAGCAGAAAATAACCTAAAGTGAGTGGCAGTTACAAAATGGCTTAAGGGTGACCGTCTAAGGAGGCCTTGACTCATCATAATGACCACACTGGAAAATATTAAATCAAACTAATGAAATGAATTTTTTTTTTTTGGCCTGAAGAAAGGCAGAAGCAAGGAAAAGCTGATTCAACTCTCCGATAGTGATTTACAATAGATGTATGTAAGGGTAACTTCCTCTCTTGCCTTAACAATAACAAGAAAGTAGAAATGAATAGCTTTAGGGATATTTTAAATTCAGTGCTCTATTTTCAAATGGAACTCTCCTTTTCTCAGGACCCAGGGCTCAGCCCATCATGAAAAAAGTCAAGCAATGAGGAGACAGTATTAAAAGTGCAGATTTAAAAAAATTATTAGAATTTATTTAAACCCACAATCATAATTATCTTGTATCTTTGGTGAAGAGAAAAAGACAGACTTTTAAACTTTTATTTAATTTAGTTCAGAATAAGACAAAGTTATTCACATTTAAAAGATATGTAGAGATAAGGAATAGTAAAATCATCCAGAATGTCAGACGTAGAGCATAGATTAGATTAATTTCATGGAATTAACCCCAGCTTCTGCTATTCTTCTTAAAAGGGTGATCTTCATACGTTTAATGGAGATCTGACAAAGTTGGAATAAAATTAAATATCTGGATGAGGAATACACTATTCTTATGTACATTAATGAAAATATTACACTAATTTTAAGCAAAATCCAATGGCACTGAAAAAATTAGAATTGTGTAGGCTTTATTTCTACCATAGTCATATTTCCCCTCACATTCTGCTACAAAATCAACACAGATTAAATATTCAGGGGTCTTGAGAACATGTCCAAGCTGGTTTGGGGAGCACTTATCTCTCCAGTGTTCTCTGGACTGGTTTATCAGTGAGTGTTCCAAAAGGAAACAGACGGCTCACCCAAACATTGTGGTCAGGAAGGACACTTGGTATGATTTCAGTCTTCTTAAGTGTGCTAGGACTTGCTTTATGATCCATCCTTGTGTGCTTGGGAAGAATGTGTATTATGCTGCTATTAAATGAGAGGTGCTGCTTGTTAGGACCATTTTTTCTAAAGTTCAAGTGCAATGTTTTCTTATTGATTTTCCATCTGGATAATCTATTTATTATTGAAAGTAAGGTATTGAAGTCACATCCTATTATTGTATTATCTATTTCTCCCTTCAGATCTGTTAGTATTTCCTTAATATATTTTGGCATTCTGATGTTGGGTGCGTGTATATTTATGATTGCTATACTCTTTGTAAATAACCGTTTTCCATGGTAGTATGCTTTGTTTCCTTCTCTTCATTCTTTGTGTATCTATTGCAGGTTTTTGCTTTGTTACTCTGAGGCTTACACAGACATAACTGTTTATTTTACACTAACAATTTAAATTCAATTATATAAAAAAACTACCCTTTTACTCTTTCCTTTCATGTTTCCAATGTCACAATTTCTCTTTTTGTATTTGTGTTCATTAATAAATTATTGCAGCTATAGTTATTTTTAATACTTTTATACTTTAACATTTATAGTAAAGCATTTAAATTATTCCCATATTATAATACTAGCACATTCTAAATTTGACTATATACTTTCCTTTACCAGTGTCTTTTACATTTTCATATATTTTTATGTTACTTATTAACATTCTTTCATTTCAGCTTGAAGAACTCCTTTCAGCATTTCTTATAAGGCAGATCTAGGGGTAATGAACAATCTCAGCTTTTGTTTGTCAGGCTAAGTCTTTACCTTTCCTTCATTTCTGGAGGCCAACTTTGTCAGATTAGAATATCCTAATTATTTTTTTTCTAGCATCTCCCTGGCCCCCCACACTTTGAATATATCATTCCACTCTTCTCTGGCCTGTAAGGTTTCTGATGAGAAATCTACTGATAGACTTAATGTGGGTTCCCTTGTAAGCTACAAGCTTGTTTTCTCTTGCTAATTTGAAGGTTCTCTCTTTATCTTTGATTTTTGACAGTTTTATTATGATATGTCTTGGAGAAGATCTCCTTAAGTCGATGTTGTTTAGTGACTTATGAGATTTATAAACTTGGATATCCAAATCTCTCCCCAGATTTGGGAAGTTTCGTCATTTCTCTAAATGAGATTTCTGCCCTCATCTTCCTCTTTTTCTCTTTATGGAACTCAAATAATTCACAATTTCTAAGTGGTATTCCATAGATCACATTTTCTTTTAAAATTCTTTTTATTTATTTTCTGACTAGATAATTTCAAAGTTTCAGTCTTCTAACTCATAGATTCTTTCTCCTGCTTGATTCATTCTGATATTAATGCTCTCTATTGCTTTCATTCATTATATTCTTCAGCTCCAGAATTTCTATTTTTTAAAATAAACTATATCTCTTTGTTATACTTTATTTTTTTCTTGTTTTGTTTTCTGGTGAATTTTGGTTTAATTTTCTATGTTTTCTTGTAGTTCTTTGAGCTTCCTTAAAACAGTTGTTTTGATTTCTTTATTGAGTAAATTGCAGATATCTGTGTACTTGGGATCAGTTACTAGAATATTTTGGGGATCTTTTGGTTATGTTTCCTTGATTTTTCTTGTTTCCTGAAGTTTTGTGTTGTTGCCTTCACATTTGAAGTAGCAGTCATCTCCTCCAATCTTTACTAATGCCCTCTCCAATGCATCCACAATTACATATTTTTTAATTCATCAGTGTGCCAGCATTTCTCTACTGGATACCTGGTCTTCCACAGTGGGTCTCTCATCCATAGGTGATTAAGATGTTGTTTTCCAGGGGCTCCCAAACTAAGGCCAATACAATATAAAACCAGTTCATGGACCTCTGCAGGCTCCACAACTAGGACTGAGATCTGTATGTCTATTACCTGACAGATGAGGGGGTGAAATTCCTCCTGGGTCCCTTGGTGTATGATGCTGGATCTCACAGCCCACACAAAGGCACTTTTGTCCATGGATGAATGACAAATTGTTGGTGCTGAGGAAGGGTGACACAGGAGTGATTTCTCACTCAGCTGTGTTGCTCAGATAAAGACTTTTAAAAAAACTTAAATATATAACATTATCACTCTTAAAAATGGCATTAATTTTAATGCTCGTATTTTATTATTTTTTGCAAGTTTGTTGTCATTTTACTATTCTTATTTTTTATCATCTTCTATTTCTTAGACAAGTCCCTTTAACATTTCTCATAATAAGGGCTTGGTGATGATAAAGTCCTTTAACTTGACCTTATCTGAGAAGCACTTTATCTGCCTTTCCATTCTAAATGAAAGCTTTGCTGGATAGAGTAATCTTGGATGTAGGTCCTTGCCTTTCATGACTTGGAATACTTCTTTCCAGCCCCTTAATGCCTGTAAGGTTTCTTTTGAGAAATCAGCTGATAGCCTTATGAGCACTCTTTTGTAGGTAACTATCTCCTTTTTTCTTGCTGCTTTTAAGATTCTCTCCTTATCTTTAATCTTGGGCAATGTAATTATGATGTGTCTTGGTGTGTTCTTCCTTGGGTCCAATTTCTTTGGGACTTTCTGGGCTTCCTGGACTTCCTAGAAGTCTATTTCCTTCACCAGATTGGGGAAGTTTTCCTTCACTATTTGTTCAAATAAGTTTTCAATTTCTTGCTGTTCTTCTTCTCCTTCTGGCACCCCTATGATTTGGATGTTGGAGCCTTTAAAGTTGTCCCAGAGCTTTCTCAGCCTCTCCTCATTTTTTTGAATTCCTGTTTCTTCATTCTTTTCCAGTTGGATGTTTATTTCTTCACTTTGTTTCAATTTCTTGGTTTGAGTCCCAGTTTCCTTCCCTTAACTTTTGGTTCCCTGTATATTTTCCTTTATTTCACTGTGTATAACCTTCATTTCTTCCTTCATTTTGTGACCAAGCTCAATAATTTCTGTGAGCATCCTGATAACCAGTGTTTTGAACTCTGCACCAGATAGGTTGGCTATCTCCTCATCGCTTAGTTCTTTTTCTTGAGTTTTGATCTGTTCTTTCATTTGGGCCATATTTCTTTGTCTTGGCACACCTGTTATGTTGTAAGAGGCAGAGCCTTAGGTATTCATCAGGGTGGGGCAACACTTTTTGTTATATTGTGGCACTATCTGTGGGGGAGGAGTCTGAAAGGGAACGATGCCACTTGCTGGCTCTGCTCTAGCCCCACTTTCTGTCACTTCCCTCACTTCCCACAAGTAGATGGTGCTCTTTCAGATGCTGATTTGAAGATGGGTGGGTTTGTGTACTTTCTAGGACCCCGTGGGCCTCTCCCACAGACTCTCCTGTGATCCTCAGAGCTTCTCCCACTGCCACAACTCCTTCAGATTTTTACATCCAGAGGTTTTGAGTCTGTAGTTTCCCATGCTGAAACCTTGGGTTCTGCATTCTTTCTCACTTCCCAATTGTTCTTCCCAGCTTATTGGCCCATGAATGTGGGACTGACTGGTCTACCAGCTACCTCCTTGGTTGTGAGTCCTCTTTGCCTCAGTTGTCCATCTCTGCCCCTCCTACCAGTCTGGATGAATGTTTCTTTAACTCCTTAGTTGTTGGACTGCCATGAAGTTTGAATATCTGGCAGTTCTGGTTGTTTTTTGCTTTTAAATTTGTTGTTGTCTTTCTTTTCGTTGTGCAAGGAAGTGAAGCATTTCTACCTATGTCTCCATCATGGCTGGAACTCCTGGGCTATTTTCTCCAAATCCTTGGCATATCAGTACAGGAGCACATCTACCTAGTTTTTAATATTCTTTTAATGTCAAAGTCTGAAATATCTCATCAATTTTATAATTTAAAAAAACAGTTTTATGTTTAATCAGAAATGAAAAATAGTGTTCACTTATTGCAATTTGTTGATATATATTTTAAGTCCATTTTAATCTATAGGTTCTTTCTGTGTGTCTCTCTCTCTTTTTTAAACCTCCCTTGCATTCCTTTGTTGAAGAAACCAGATTGTTTGTCCTGTAGTTTCCCACAGTCAGAATTTTTACTGATTATATCCCTGGAGTTCTTTTGTTCTCTGTATTTGCTCTAAATTGGTAGTTGTACCTAGAAGCCTGAAGAGATTTAGTTTAGATTTTTATAGCAAGTATACTTCAAAGAATAACATGTGCTTTTACCAGAAGGCATATAATGTCTAGTTGCCTCTCTTCTGATGTTAACATAAATTCATGTGCATTATTTAAGTTTGCTATTTAATTAGGAATTGCAAAGTGGATATTATGGTTATCTTATTCATTTTTCACTTATTAGCTGAAATATCTCTATACAGAGATATTTGTCCTTATTTGGTTATTCAATGGTACAGTTTATTTAGGAAAGGCAGGATTCAAACCAGTGCTTTATTCGTCCCAGTGCTGAATAATCCACGAGCCATTTCATTTACTCGTTTGGACCAGAGGTATACTTGTTTTGTTCCAAGAATCCTTTTAAAAAAATTTAGTCATGTAAGTTTTCTTTCTGACTGATATTTTCCAAGATACTTACCAATTCTCTTTATTAGAAAAACATGCCCAATTTTTGATGATATGAAAAAAGAATGGTTGTGGCTGCAATAAATATCCCAAAGTTAAATTGCTTATCTGAAATGCATGAAAATCAGCCATGGCTGGTGTAGCTCAGTGGATGAAGTGCAGGCCTGTGAACCAAAGGGTCATTAGTTTGATTCCCAGTCAGGGCACATGCCTGGGTTGCAGGCCGGGTCCCCAGCAGGGAGTGTGAGTAGCAACCCCACATTGATGTTTCATTCCCTCTCTTTCTCCTTCCCTCCCCACTCTCTAAAAATAAATAAATAAAATCTTTAAAATGCTTGAAAATCATTTGACTAGAGAAGAAGACTAGAAGCTACATGAGGACAGAAAAAAGAAATTCTAAATTGATTTGGCCTATTTTATGATTATCAATATATTGGACAGAAAAATTTAAATACAATAAGGAACTAATACTTCAACTTAGATCTTTTAAAATGTTTGGTTTTTCTAGGAATATTTAAATACAATTCATTATTGGCAGAAAATCTGAGACAAATTCGTTTGATTTGGCATTCTAATTTCTTATTGTGCCATGGAGACAACTTACTGTTTTTGAGAAGAGGCCATTGTTGTTGCTTCATTCCATCTAACATTTTCTTATTTTCAAGCTTTGTGCAAGGAATTGACCAACTTGACCACTTGAGAACCTTCCTTGTTCTGAATGTTGATTCTTTGTTGATACCCATGATTCAGAAACAGTATAATTGAATTTGGACATTATGGGTAGATTATTCTAAACCTTAGCTTCAATTTTGAATATTTTATCTTATTATCTCATGATTTTTAAAAGTAAAAGGTATGGTGAATTGTAGAGATAGATACTATAAATAGCCAGCAAATAGTAAAGAGGCTATTATTGCTGTTTGTCAAACTACAATGTATCTTTCTGATGTTTCTATATGTAATTTGTATGTATGTGTGTGTCTTTTCTTCTTTAAAAAGTTTTTTTCTTAATCTCACCAATCTGTTTATTTTAAGGAACTATAATGGGTGGCAGAACAGATACCATTTATACAAACCCTTTAAAACTCCAATTTTCAGATGAAGAAGTTTTATGTGATAAAAAAAGAAAAGATTTGAGCTTTGTAAAATCTGTTTTGACACAAAATGAATTCTCAAGGAATATTTATTGATTGAATACAATTTAGAACCTTATTGATTCCTTGTATAATATTTGGAGCAACTACAGCTGTAGAAGTGTCATAATAGACATTCCATTTTCAAACAGCCAATTTCCTGTCTCTTTTCCATCCCATCAACACCTGCTCACCCTCCCCAGTCCCACATCTCAATTCTATCTTTCTCTCTTGATAAAAGATACGCACTTAGGAAGAAGGAAAAGAAAACAATGACCAAATGTTATTTGAGTGCTTTTCTATCCCTAACTGTAGCTTGGTATTTTGTTAAATGTTACTACTTTTCACTTTCAAAAAGGTTTAGTCAACAGTATTCAATCTGCTCTCCAGCAGATAAACTTCGCCCACCCCCTAACCTTTAGGTCATTCCAATCATGTTATTTCTCCCATAGTGTCAGAAGTAATGGAGCAGGCAGAAAACGAAAGTAGAAGTTATGCAGCTGTGCTTGCCTGTCTTTTGTTTGGTTGTCTCTAACTACCTTAAACTACTTCCTTCTCCTCTTTATAATACGACAAAATGGTTCCATCTAAATAGTCCCAAAGCCACCCCAGAATTTTGTTACCTATTATTATGACCTTTCTCTCATCAATAATCATATAGCAATTTGTACCTAAAGAAACCTTATGGCCTACAATGCCCACGTAAGATAGGGTGAAAGTAGCTTGGGAGGTAGGAATGGTAATTATGAAGTACTAGGATGTTACAGATAACTCAAATGCAAGAGGCTTAAAATACTTTGAAATATTTGCATAGTGAAGTGTTGGGCACAATTTTAGAGTGATCTTTAAATTTCAATTTAATAAGTATCTACTCATGTATTCCTGATCTCAGTTTTGTATCTATTATGAAGGTTAAAAAAAAATTAAGATGTTTTATGCATGTTTGGCAGAATATAAGAAATAGCCATTCAAAAAATAAATAAGTAAAAGAGGAATAATAAGAAAAAAGTGATAGAAGTGGAGGAGAAAACATCAACATGAAAACATGTGTTTGTGTTTATTAGTTGCTTATAAATCACATACTGTTGTTTGTCCATGTGAAGTGACAATGGGGAGCAGGCCCCAGTGACAGCAGACATAGCATTTACAAAAGAAGGGATTTCTTCTTTATCTTGATGTTCTTTCAGTATCTCTTTGTGTTATTCCCTTCCCACATACCTCTTATTGCCATTGCATTCTCTCATAGTCAGAATTCTACTCATTACTATGCCTAGAGTAGTTTTATGAACTAAGTGAGCCTTTAATCAATATCAATTAGTGATTGTGGTGTACTTCGTGTTATGGACTGTTGTGCCTTTTTTGGTTTACAACCCATCAGCCTGATCTGAATCACAGAGACCCTATAGAAAAGCACATTCGTAATGACAGCAGGTCTCTAAAGAGCTGCTTTTGGTTTCTTGATGTTGAATACTTAATGAGAATTCCCATTTAGTAGTGAAAAACACTAGAAAAGCATTTGGTAAGAGAAGGTGGGAGGAATTAAGAAGCAGGTGGGTGATTAGTATACATGTCCTTTAAGGCCCCCTTCTTCTAGCGGGATTTGGGATAATTTTTTGGTTTAATATCATGTAGTCTGCTATCATTCACCATTCCCAATGTTCTTTGCAGGCTCCTCTTAATTCATTCTTTTTGTGTCTGTTCATTATGGATATTTACCCCCAGGTAGTGAAAGAAGTCAGAAAATTCTTTCTGAAACTCTAAAGCTTTACCCACCAGGGTCTGGGAAAGTGGCTATGCACCCCAGGGGTATGCAAAATGGTCCAATAGTGGACCTTCTACTTTTAGGTTATTTTAACTCTTTTTACTCTTCATATCTCTCTTTTGTATCTGTTTTCTTTTACATGTACTGATTTAGCAGTGAAGTATTCATATTTGATTTCTCATCAAGCAACCAATCAATAGACAAAAAGATTTTGAGACTTCCGGGCAAGACAACACAATGTGATGGAAAGGGAATAGGTAATAACAGTGATGAGATTCAGGAAATAATGAGGTAAGTTTGTTAGGTCCAAAATAAACAATCCTTGTTCTCTTGAAACCCGGGAGTAACTTACATTGTATTAATACTCATGAAAAGGGGGAAAAGAAGGCTGTTGACAGGGACAATTTCTCTTATTTGATTCTGGCTAGCTTTGTGCTGGCTTTTCTTTTTTTAAATTTCTTTAAAATTAAAATCACAGTTTACATTCAATATTATTTTGTCTTGGTTTCAGGTGTGCAGCATAGTGGTTAGATTATTATATACTTGGCAAAGTGTTCCCCTGGTATTTCCAGTACCCAACTGGCACCATACATCATTATTACAATATTATTGACTATATTTCTTATACCATACTTTACATCCTCATGACTATTTTGTAACTACCAGTCTATACTTCACCTTTTGCACCCAGTTCCCCACCCCTCTCCCCTCTGGCAACCATTACTCTGTTTTCTGTATCCATCAGTCTGTTTCTGTTTTCTTTGTTCATTTCTTTTCTGCTTTCTTCACAGAGATTGGAACGGTAGGGAGTACTTATCCTTAACAAGATAAAAAACAATCTTCTGCATTTAGGTTCAGCTAAGGTGGGTGATTATATCTATAAATGTAATTTTTCATAGACCCTCAGAACTCTTTGACAACGTAGAAGGTGCTTTACTTAAGAATTGTCAATCTAAAAATATTCACATATATGAACCAAGCCATGCTTCATATGTGGAGATTTCAACTTTGACGGCATTAACGGCCCCTATAAAAGCAGGACGCTTTTTTCAGTCTATTATCCACAATGTTGGTGCATGGCTTTGACATGTTTTACTAGAATTATTTGCTCCATCATATTCAACTAAATGAATGCAAGAGCAATGGGATTGTGGAAAGTACTCATAAGATGAGATAACTGAAAGTTGTCAAAATACAGCAGAGGTAGTCAAACAAGTGAAAGTGGGCAGCAAGTGGCGATGGTTGCATGTGAACAAGGACAAACAGTGAATCACTTAAAACACAGTACTCATATGAGTCACAATAATTACAGAGAAAAAGAACTTGTGGTGGGAAGACTTTTGAGGAGGGGCCTAGGCAGCAGGTTTTCAACCAGTCTAAGCAATGCAAATTTTAACTATGTATTCCAATACACTTGTATTTATTTATTTATTAGACATAATATACATATACAACTATTATTAGCTAGTATCTCAGAAAAAATTATGCTTAGGTAAGGTTATTTATTAGTGAGAGTGAATGCAAATTCTGGAGAGGAAAAATGTCAGATTTGATAAAATTATTAATTTTTTCTTTGTACTGTGCTCAACAAATAGCTTATACTAAGAGTGGGAGATGCAGTATCTTTGCCATTTTCTTATTGTTTACATGTGCTCACATAATGAATGTTATGTAATGAAAATACGAAATATTTTCTTCCACATACACTCAGAGTATCTAAGGAAATGGAATGCCTTGTAAGTTCATAAAACTAGTTCATCAAATTCTAAGACTGGTATCGTACAGATCATATAATCTGGATACAATGGAATTAATAAACAATAAAAATAAAGGAAAACTCCCATAAGTTTGGGGAGTAAGAAATATGCTCCGTACTTTTCTTTCACCTAGGTATACCACCTAGGTGAAAGAAAAAATAAGAAAAATTAGAAACTGAGAACTAAAAAGCAATAAAAATACTATAAAAAATAACTTCATATTAGAAAAAAGGAGAAAGGCTAAATATAAATAGGTAACCAGCCAACATAGAAAGTTAGAAAAAATGAACAGAATAATAGAGGGAAATTGGAGAAAGTAGAAGGAAATAAATAACAGGAATAAGAGCATAAGTTTCATAAATTGAAAATAAAGATGTACTACAGAAGACATATAAGAGCTCACTCTGGAAGAACCAGTAAAGAAAAAGAAAGGAAGACATACAACGTTAAAAATGAAAAAAAAATTAATAGGGAAACAAAATTACAGTTTCTTCAGAGAAGAATGATAAACAATGATAACAGGCCATTATGAAAATTGTTTACTAATTAGCACTAGCTGGTGTGGCTCAGTGGATTGAGTGCTGGCCTGTGAACCAAAGGGTCACTGATTCAATTCCCCGTCAGGGCACACGCCTGGGTTGCAAGCCAGGTTCCCAGTCAGGGGGTGCACAAGAGGCAACCATACAGTGATGTTTCTCTCCCTCTTTCTCCCTCCTTTCCCCCTCTCTAAAAATAAATAAATAAAATCTTTAAAAAAAAAGAAAATTTTATACTGATTAACTAGAAAGTTTATGTGAAATGGGAAAATATTATTCTCATGCCTCAAAAGAGAAGGGCATGACCTGAGTAGCCCAACAACAGAGAAATGAAATCAGTAATTAAAACCTTTCCACAAAGAAAACACAGGCCCTGATCATTGTCCTGGAGAGTTCCATTAAGATTATAAGAAACACATAAATTCAATCTTATGCAAATTACTCTACAGTAACAAAAAGAAGAAATAGTCATGAACTCCTTTTATGAACTAACATAAATTCACACTAAAAAAGCAAAATTGGAGGGAGAACCAAGATGGCGGCGTAGGTAGACACACTGCGCCTCCTCGCACAACCAGAACTGACAGAGAATCGAACAGCAAGGGGGACCAACACCAAGAAAATAGAAAATAACCATTCATCTAAACTGGTAGGAGGGGCGGAGACGGGCACCGGGGTGGAGAGGACTCGCGTGGCTGTGGCGGGACTGAGACTGGCGGAGTGTGGGACAAATGGCGCAGGCAGTCCGAGCACTAGCAGACCCTGCGGCCCCACATTTGCACAGATAAACCCAGAGGGCCGGACTCAGAGTGGCAGAGAGTGGGGCAGGCAGAGCAGCGGGTAGCACCCCGCGCGGCACCAAATTCGCCCACGGATAAACCTGACAAACGGCAGGCAACGAAGCAGACCGTGCAACCCAGGGCTCCAGCTCCGGGAAATAAAGCCTCAAACCTCTGATTGAAAGCACCCCTGGGGCGGCAGCAGGAGAGACTCCCAGCCTCACAGGAGAGGTTGTTGGAGAGACCCACAGGGGCCTAGAGTGTGCACAGGCCCACTCACTCGGGAACCAGCACCAGAGTGGCCCAGTTTGATTGTGGGTAGCGGAGTGAAAGATTGAAATCCGGAGGAGAGTGAGGCGGGCGCCATTGATTCCACTCAGCCCCTCCCCCTCGTACAGCGTCACAGCTCAGCGACCAGCATTACCCCGCCCTGGTGAACACCTAAGGCTCCGCCCCTTAAAGTAACAGACGCGCCAAGACAAAAAAAAAAAAAAAAATGGCCCAAATGACAGAACACTTCAAAGCTCCAGAAAAAATACAACTAAGCGAGGAAGAGATAGCCAACCTATCGGATGCACAGTTCAAAGCACTGGTTATCAATATGCTCACAGACTTGGTTGAATCTATTCGAAAAACAGATGAAAAAATGAAGCCTATGCTAAGAGAAACAAAGGAAAATGTACAGGGAACCAATAGTGATGAGAAGGAAACTGGGACTCAAATCAATGGTGTGGACCAGAAGGAAGAAACAAACATCCAAACAGAAAAGAATGAAGAAACAAGAACTTGGAAAAATGAGGAGAGGCTTAGGAACCTCCCAGACGCCTTGAAACGTTCCCACATCCGAATTATAGGGGTGCCAGAAGGAGAAGAGGAAGAACAAAAAATTGAAAACTTATTTGAACAAATAATGAAGGAGAACTTCCCTACTCTGGCAAAGGAAATAGACTTCCAGGAAGTCCAGGAAGCTCAGAGAGTCCCAAAGAAGCTGGACCCAAGGAGGAACACACCAAGGCACATCATAATTACATTACCCAAGATTAAACGCAAGGACCTACATCCAAGATTACTGTATCCAGCAAAGCTATCACTTAGAATGGAAGGGAAGATAAAGTGCTTCTCAGATAAGGTCAAGTTAAAGAAGCTCATCATCACCAAGCCCTTATTATATGAAATGTTAAAGGGAGTTACCTAAGAAAAAGAAGATCAAAAATTGGAACAGTAAAAATGACAGCAAACTCACAGTTATTAACGGCCACACATAAAACAAAAACGAGAGCAAACTAGGCAAACAACTAGAACATGAGGGTTGTCATTAAAGGAGTGGGAGGGGGAGAGAGGGGGAAAGGTACAGAGAATAAGTAGCATAGATGATAGGTGGAAAATAGACAGGGGGAGGGTAAAAATAGTGTAGGAAATGTAGAAGCCAAAGAACTTATAAGTATGACCCATGGACATGAACTATGGGGGGGGGGAATGTGGGAGGGAGGGGGGTGGGCAGGATGGAGTGGAGTTGGGGGGGAATGGGACAACTGTAATAGCATAATCAATAAATATATTAAAAAAAAAAAAAAAAAAGCAAAATTGTAGGCCAACCTCACTCAGAAACATGGAGGTAAAAATCCTAAATAAAACATTAATAAATCCAGCAATAAAATGATAATATACTATAATCAAGTTGGCTTTATCCTGAAAACTTAAGATTGGTTTGACATTATGCTAATTAATGTAATTCATTACATTAACAAACTATAGAGAAAAATCATATATTATCTCAGTAAATGCACAAAAATATAAAATTTGTAATAAAAATTCTTAGCAAATTAGGAATAGAAGGGAACTTCTTTAACTTAAGAAAGGGTATCTACAAAGACCTCAAAGACTATTACACATAATGTTGAACTACAAGTTTTCTCTTTTAAGATCAGGAATGCGACAAGGGGGCATAAATATCAGTGATCTATTAAAATTATTCTGAAGGTTCTAATCTGGGTAATGAGGTAAATAACATGTGAAAAGAAAGAAGGAGTGAAATGAAATTCTTTACTTGCCAGTGATATGATTGTCCAGTAGAAACCCTAGAAGAATCTACAATAAATCAATAAAGTTAGATTAGTCATAAATTTTGATAGATACAAAAATCAATATATAAACATTATGTGTATACCAGCAGTAGAGTTAAAATGTAACTTAAATATTATTGACAATAGCATCAGAAAATATGAATAAACTAAGAATAGCACGTGGTGCTTCAGACATTTTTAAAGAGAAGACCACTTGACTAAAAGACATGCAGAAATATACTAAGCTTATATATAGAAAGACTCAAAGTTTTAAAGATATTATTTTTCCCAGAATTGACTTGTAGATTCCGATTTGTGGAAATTGGTACTTAAAAAGAAACCAATTTTTTTTCCTGTGGCACTTATCAAACTGGTTTTTAAATTATGTGAAAGAGCAAATCTCACGAATAACCAAGGTGCTTCTGTAGAAAAGACAGTGGTGAGGAAATTTGCCATAGCAGAATTCAAAATTTTTTTAAAGATTAAGGAGATGTGGTATTAGCACAGTTAGACAAATGGATCAACAGTACAGAATGGAGAGCCCAGAGAAAAAAAATAACACATATATTGAAACTTTACTTGTGATAAAACCTGTAATAAAAACCAGTGAAAAAATATGGCCTTTTCAATATATGATGTTCTGACAATTCAGAGAGAGCAAAATAAAATTGTACCATACTTTATACATACATCAAAATAAATTACAAATATACTTAAATGTGCAAAAACTTTTAGAATATAGAGGAATATATATCCTTCGGGATAACAAAATATTTTTGTAAAAGTAGAAAACAAACACTAACCACAACAGGGATTCAACTATATGAAAATTAAGATACTCTCTTCATCAAAAACACAGTAAATAAGGTGAAAAGATAAATCACAAAGTGAGACAGGATATAAGTAAACATATGATTGACAAAGCACTAATAGTACAAAATGCATAAGAACTCCTATGAATTAATAAGGAGGCAAAAAACATAATAGAAAAATAGGAGAGTTGAAAAGACACCTCCCAGAAGTGGAAATAGAAATGCCCTATAAACATTTGAAAAGATACTCAAATTCCTCAGTAACTAGAAAACTGAAATTAAAATCACAAGACTCCATGTGCCACTTATCAGCTTTGCACAATATGAAACATTTGATACTATCAAGGGTTGGCAAGGAACCGAAGCCTTAGGAACTCTTATTCCCTGTTGGTGGGTACACACACGGTAGAACCGTTTTGGAAAACAATAAAATAAAATATATAATAAAATTAAAGACGTGCATACTCCAGAAAACTCTCCCTCTGTCATCTACATGACTTCTGCCTCATCTCCTTCAAATTTTTGTTCTTGTCAACTGATGACCACTTTGTTCTTCCTGACCACCCTATTTAAAACTGGACATTCCCCAGACACTTCCCAGCTCCTCCCCTTGCTTCATTTTCTGCACAATACTATCACTTTCCGAAAGATATTTACATGTTTATTTTATTATGTTTCCTCCTACTAGTATGTACGCACATGAAGGTAGAGACGTTTACCTACTGTTTTTTTCATGGATATATGCTTGGAGTCTGAATGGGTGCCTGACAGGGAGGAAACTTGTTAAATTAGAGATCCTTTGACCCAGCAATCCCACTGCAGGCGCGCACCTTAGAGACACTGTTGACATGTACAACAGGGTCATGTACAAGAATGTAATGGAAAAAACACAACACAGTACGACAAAAATAAAATTTTAAATAAAAATTTAAAAACTCTTAACTGTACATCAACAGAAGATATTGCATAATACATTGTGAAATATTCACATTATATAGCAATTAAAATAAATTATCTGTAACATGAATTTTAAAACCTAATATTAAGCCAAAAATACATACAGTATGAATTTACTTATTTAAAGTAAAAACTTGCAAAATAAAAAACATTATTTAGGGCTGCAAAATACTATGTAAAATTTTTTAAAAATTTGTTCATGTTTTAAATATATTATTGATTATGCTATTACAGTTGTCCCAATTTTTCCCCCTTTTCTCCCTTCTACCTGGCAACCCCATTCCCTCCAGCAATCTGCCCCTTAGTTCATGTTCATGGGTCATGCATATAAGTTCTTTGGCTACTCCATTTCCTATACTGTTCTTAACTCCCCCCTGTCTATTTTGTACCTGCCCATTTGTGCTTCTTAATCCCTGCACCTTAAGAGAAAAGCAGATAGTTACCTCCAAAGGAGTTCCCATAAAACTGTCAGCTGATTTCTCAAAAGAAACTTTGCAGACTAGAAGGGACTGCCAAAAAGGATCGAAAGTGATAAAAACCAAGGACCTAGATTACTCTATCCAGTTAAGCTATCATTTACAATTGAAGGGCAGATAAAGTGCTTCTTAGACAAGGTAAAACTAAAGTAATTCATCATCACCAAGTCCTTATTATATGAAATACTAAAGGGAATTATATAAGAAAAAGAAGACTATGTAAAAATGTAAAGATGAGCAAGCAGTTATAAATGCACTTCAGTGGGATCTACGCCTGAGGGGGAGGGGAGGAAAGTGTGCTCAGGCTGTGTTGGGGCTGCACAGGCGCACCTTCTCCTGATGCTCTTTTACTTCATGTGCAATTATGGCAACAGTGCTTCGGGGCCCATAAGCTTCTCAGGCTTGGTTAAGCTGGAGTTTTTTTTAAATGGATTTCACCCTCAGGTCTTGTAACCTGTTTGGAACTAGAGTTGTTTCTGTATTATGCAAATATCCCTTGTTGAATCAAGCAGACTTTAAAACAGGGAGTGGCCATAGGGTTACTTCTTTGGGATGCCTCTAATCTCTAGATCTCTAGACTTCCCAGGACCTGGTGCACTTTGGGATCAAAAAGCCTGAATAATTCAAGTTCAAGCTTTAACACTAACCAGTTAGTGCTATGTTGGTAGGAGGCACTTTACATAAAGAACATCCGTGATATCTTAACAATGACCCTACAATGAGATAGTACAATTATGCCCACTTGACAGATAAGAAAACTGAGACACTTGCCCAGTATCTATAGCTGTTAAGTTGTAGAACTTAAACTTCTGCCAAGGTTTGTTTGACTCCAGACCTGCGGTTTTCCGTATGACGCTGCCCTCTTGGCTCCTTCCCTCCGCCCCCAACCCCCGCTCCAAGTCTTTGCTCTTACAGTTAATAAATTCCCTCTGTACCTCTCAGTAACTTCCCACATATAAAATGTTTCATGAATTCGGTCCACAGTAAGGAGCTGGGTAGAGAGGAAATCCATTGTTCCCGCAGGAGGTGGGCTGCAGCACACCCCCATCTGTTGTTTACTGAGGCGGAGGGTGCTGAACGGTTCCCTGCAAGCAGTGTCTGCCTGCCGCATTTGCCTCTTTGGAAGATGTTCCTTGTCCTGCCCCTTACCACCCACTCGCTTGGGTTTGGTTTCTCTTTTGCTGGCCCTTTTCCCATAGCAGTTAATGTTTGCCCTGCAAGTGCCAGAGCATTCGTCCTTTCTTCCTTGAATGGTGTGCCCATTTGCATATCATGCAAACAGCCCAGCTGCTGGAGTCCCGGGTAAAGTAAATAACGGTCACAGTGTTTATGCCAATTCCTCCCGCAGCCTTCTGGAACCTGCTGCACAGCTCCAGGGAGAACACAGCTTAGCTGGAATCTCTGCTCACATCTTCTGACATCACCAGTGAACACTTCAGCTAAAAATGCATACCTAACCCTCTCCAGGTAAATATGTGCTTTTAGAGTCTGATGGCTGAGGGAGGTTTGTAGATGGAGAGAAATGCACCTATTATTTTTATCTTGTCTAATTCCATTTATTAGTCTTTAGACTTTGAGTATGTTTTCTAAGTACATATTGGCCTTTTAAAAACAATGAAAAAGTCATGAACTTAACATATTTCCACATGTATTATTTTCAAATACAATCAACTATACTCTTTATACACCTATATGAATTCTCTGACATCTTAGGAGAGAAATGGCAATGAATAAAGAACTGATCAGTAAATTTACTCTGAAACAGACTATCAGAATTCTAACGCTATGGCTTTATTTTTTCTTCATTTTTAAAACTCTCATTCTTTAAATTATTTTAAAAATGTTTTTGCCTTCTTTCTTACAAGTGAAACTTACACACCAAACCCAGAGTCAGAGTTACTTTTCCTGGACCAGCTGAGGCTGCAGATTATCCCTGGGGACACACCCCTCTTTTACAGTTGCACTTGGTCCATTACAATGGAAACGCTGACTCTGAGTTATTCAAACAGATTTTGTTTTGTGTGACCCTCTCATCAGTACTCCCTAAATGATGCTTGTTTTGTGACTCTTATTTTTTTAAATATTCTGCAGTTTTTTCAAGCACCAATTAAGGTCTAAGTTTCTTAACTTTCACATACACATGAATGCATGAATATCCCTCTGCTAGTTCAGGTCACGTGTGCTTTTAAAAAATAATTCATTTAAAAAGCTTCTAAAAATCTGATCATTAGTGATTTAGGGTTAGCATAGGTGAAGCTCACTGATTAAAAAAAAAGTAGTCAATGGTAAGATCACAGAAGCTGCTAACCCCCTGGAAAGCCTAATGAAAATATGTAATTATTTTACACTTTAACATTCTGGTTTTTATGAGTCATTGCACTAGAATGATTTTACCAACAACTGTTTTGAATTCCAAGACTTGAAATGTAGGAATTGCAGGTGGCAAGAAGTAAAGTTAAATCATAACCTGTATGACATGTATTCCAGCCAATTCAACTCATTATTTAATGCTTACAGTGTCTGGTGCTAGGCCCTGTGGAGCAGGTAGGTGAGTCAGATTGCAGATTGGCCACCTACACAAATACAGCCTAGTTAACACCTCTGAGAAACACACTAACATGGTACACAGACCAGCCAACAAACCCACATGCACAGAAAAGTACCCTTTTTTAGAAGAAAACTTAGCTGCTGACCTCAGTCTAATGTTGGCATGTCCTCCTCGGTCATCTTTTTCATGAAAGCTCATCCTTGTGATATTCTGATCAAGCATCAATTCTAATGGCACACCACCTGTATGCCAACAGCTCCCTACATATCTCTTCAGTCTGGACCACTCCACTGAATTCCAGTCCTGTGCGTTCAACTGATTGAAATCTCCACTTGAATGATTAACAGGCATCTCACACCAAGCGAGTACATAACAGAACTCTCAAACCGCCTCCTGTTGTAGTCGTCATCTCAGCTAGTAGCGACCCCCTTCTGGGAGTTCAAGATAAAACCTCAAGTGTCATCCTTGACTCCTCTCTTTTTTCTCTCACCCCATATCTGATCTGTGAGCAATTTCTCTTGGCTCCATCTTCAAAACAGATCCAACATCCATCCACTTCTCACTTCCACTGCAGCTACTCAAAAGTGGATCTTCCTTTCACCTGGTTGCGTGAAGCCCTGTGTCTCATTTACACTCATTTTGTTTTACTAATCCTTCTGGGTGACAATTTTCAAAGTGCAATGTTTGCAAAACTTTTTATGGCAGAGTGTTTAGAAGATTTCTTGAAATTTGGCTTATCTTACTGGAAGCAATAAAGAAAGGAGAACACATCTTCACTCGTTTATGAACTGTAGGCACTTTGAGAAGAAAGGGAAATTAATAGCCTTTGCTTGACCAGGAAACCTCACCATCAGAATGGTTTGGTCCCCAGTTTTATTAAGCATTGCCTTTCTTTCTATACAAGAGAGTAGTTGATTTATTAATAAGATCTCCACTTAGAAGAAAAACATCCTATCATGATGGAGCCATTAAGATGTAAGTTGCATTTCTGATATTTGAATCAGAGAGGAGAGTGGAGGTAACCCTACAAGTTTGAGGCCATGTATTTTATTGTCTTAACTGGGACACCTCTGTGAGTGAAAGAAGGCAATATGATTAGCAACAAACTCAGAACAACAGGTATAGACTGGGAGTGAACGAGCAAACTGGCACATGAGGTCACCTACGGACCTAAGGAGACAGACTTTTCACAGAGAATCCCTGGAGAGTTTCTAGAGTCTGGTTTCAAGGGACATTACTAACACCATCTCTAGCTTATCCAACCTCAAGAGGAATGTCTGGATCACTAGAAGATCCTCCCCGGCAGCCAGGGCTAGGGTATTATGGAGAGTTGGGTCATTGCAACCACCTACTCATTGTTCAGTGCACTCAGTTTACCAGTTTTATAACAAGGCTGCATTTGATCCACAAAGCTGAGAGGGTTCAGAGAATTAGATTAAAC
Source organism: Desmodus rotundus (assembly GCF_022682495.2). Lineage (NCBI taxonomy): Eukaryota > Metazoa > Chordata > Mammalia > Chiroptera > Phyllostomidae > Desmodus > Desmodus rotundus. Next base: position 41,372,708 of record NC_071388.1, read on the forward strand.
TTTTTCCTCTGTTCAGAAGTCACGTGTATACCTTAAGACATACTTACTAAATCTGTGTTTCTTAAACTTGTGTGAACATAAAAACCATGTCACAGAGGCAACTGTTAAAAATACCAATTCTTGCCCTGGCTGGGGGGCTCAGTTGGTTGGAGCATTATCCCATACATCAAAAGGTTGTGGGTTCAATCCCCAGTCAGGGTATGTACTCAGGTTTCAGGTTCAATATCCAGCTGGGGAATGTACAGGAGGCAAGCAATCAATGTTTCTTACATAGCTGTCTCTCTCCCTCCCCCCTCCCCCTGCCTTCTCTAAAAATAAATCAATAAAAATGTATCCTTGGGTGAGGATTAAAAAAAATCAATTGTTGGGACCAACATCAATGTTAGTGAATTGGTTCTCTGTGGAAAATTCTGAAAGATCTACATTTTAAATAAGGACTTCAATTTATTTTATTCAATAGGAAAGTTTGAGAAATGCTATTTTTATCATATTTTAAGAAATATTAATAGTATGGAGAGTATATTATCAAGTATGCAGATATATATTTTCATATTTGCATGTAGATAGGATAAAAGGAATTAAAAGGTTAATGTGAAGAAAGAATGAGAGGAATTTATTCATTCATTCAAGTAACCAAGAAATATATAAAGAATATCTACCATATGCTAAGCTCTGTATGGAAAACAAAAATGAATCTGGCCTGAATTTTTACCAAGGAGTTAATGATATGGGGGTAGGAGGAAATAAGGCTTGTATATAAATAATTAAAATGCATGGAAGAAAATAATGAGCCTCATATTAGGGAAAATCCAAAAGGGGGAGAAATTCACCCACATCTTGGGACAGGTGTAATGGGAATTAGAACTTTTCTGAAGGAGAGCCAGTGCAAGAGGGACTGTGAAGAATGGGTGGAGTTTGATGACTCTGGTCATTTAGGGACATGAAAGAACCAGTATGTCAGGCTGAGGTCATGAAGAAAGGCCCAGGGATGAGGGAAGGCAGAGGACACATCAATGGTTCTACTTATGGGAGTGAAGGGCTGTGGCCTTCTGTGGCAGAAGCTGAGCATCAAGTGATCTGAGCACAGTCACAAAGAAGCTGAGGATGAAGTTCATTCCTCTCTGCAAAGGTCAATGTCACTCTGTTCATGGTCTCAAAAAGGGATCCCGTTAATTTCAGAAAGCAGGTCTTATGGTCACAGTTTGGCTGCTTATCTGACCTCTCAGAGGGTAAAGACCCATTGCCTTCTTAGTCTTTGGGAGTGAAGGCTAAACATTTTATATGACAGAGTGAATGTGACAAAGCTGTGTTACATCAGGTTATTTTATTATTCACATATAATTGGTAACATTAAGATTTAAAAAGAGTATATTATTGATATAGGCAATTGGCTGGGACAAGAAAATATTTTTTACACAGAATCCTTCTTTGGTGAATTTACCCAAAAAGTATCTTACCTGCCTATCAGAGGAAGATTCTTTTGTTTTCTTCATATCCCCAAAGAACAAGATGATTCAAGTCCAATGTGCACGTGCATTTGTGCTGTTGGTGGTGGTGGTGCTGTGGTGAGTGTTGCTGTCTCAGTTATTTCATCTATAATGGGTCGAGGAATATGGAAGGGTTGATGAGGTATGACTAGGTAATGAGTAAGGCTGATTCTAAATGGGAAGGATGGAGGCCACTGAGACCTCTGGGGTCTGAGTGGAAAAATAAATAAATAAATAAAGAGGCTTTCAGTTGCTTAGTCATCTGGCGAAAAGGGAATGAAAATAGCTGGATATCACCCTGGTCCTGGAACCGGAAGCCAGCAACCAAACCTAACCTCAATAACTCCATACCCACTGAACCTCTGTTTTACCACCTTGAGTGCCATTTTTTCCTTGGTAAAGTGGTGATCATATTTGACTTCAAAGAATTAGTAAGAGGATAAGATAATTAGTCTAAAAAAAGTGCTCTATGTTTCAAACTGGCAATAATAATTCTTATTACCAATGGAGTGCTTAATATATATTAGGAATTGTGCCAAGTGCTGTAAATTATCTTAAACCTTGAAAATATGTTTTTAAGGTAGGTATTATTAACTCTTATATAGACAAGGAAAAAGGTTCAGAGAGGTTAAGTGCCTTGACCAAGATCACAAAGCATGATAAATGTCTGAACAAAAATTTATACCCAGGCCTGTTCTGACCTCCAAGCCTTTGCTTCTCGGCATTTGAACTGTTTTTGATTTATCGTCTTGCTTTCATTAATCACTTAAAGGCTCTCCTTGGAAATAAAACAATAGTAATAATAATAAAATATTTATTGACTGCTTACTATGTGATGTGCCAGGCACTTGCCATGTAATAACCCATTTAACCCTTATGACCCTATGAAATAGGTTATATTATCTCTGTTTTATAGATGAAGAAATTGAAGCCTGGCATTTAATTAACTTGTCCAAGCTAGTAAGTAGTGGAGCAAAAATTCAAACTCAGGCAGTCAGTTGATTAAATTATTTAGAAAGTACATCACTGAAAAGCAAGCAGGGTTTTCCTGACTTTTCACTGATATGATGCATGATGTAAAATATTCCTAGCATGTTGTACAGAGATTAATGTACAACATGTATTTATGCTCCCAAAGCCTTGCCAAGAATGTTTCTATTTGGGGGCCTATTTTATCTCTCAAGAAATGAAGTTCAGCAATAAGCCACATCTCTGAACATGTGTGTACATTAACTGTAAAAACTTACTTTCCTGAACATCAGTATAAGTCTATAGTTATAGAATTGATAAATTGAGAAAATGTCTTTTTATTTTGGTTTCAACTTAGAAAGCTATACAAATAAGTTGTGGTTTGTTTGTTTGTTTGTTCGTTGACTTACTAGTTTTCCAAAACAATTTAAGATTTGGTGGCTTGTTGAAACAAACCTTTTTAGCAAGATTAATTTTAAAGTTAGACATTATAAGCATCAAATTAAGCTGTCAGCATGTGAAGTGATACTGAGAAAGATGGGTTACAACCACCCCCCCCAACCTCTTTAGAGGCTGGTGAGTACGAACAGGAACACCAGAGGCCAGGAATCACATTTTAGTCATTTTTTCTAGTTATGTCAGATTCCCAGTGTGCTATTAGAGACACATGTGTCATCCTCACCATCAACCAACATATCATTGCTGTTTCAAACTGTTACTAGAGCTGTTGACACAGAATATTGTGTCTGTCGACAGCTCCAATTAGCTGGCGTGTCTGACTGGTGACAGCATGGTCTACTTTTGTTTATGGGGACGGTGGGAGCTGTATCTCCGTCTCCCAACCTCCCGTGGCAGACAGATGGATAGAGCTATATAATCATCAACGGAAGCGTGTGATATTCTGTCTTCACAAACCATCATGCGGAGCAGAACCAACGGCCTTTTGTCTGCTTTTAGAAAGGACTACAAGATCCCTCCCATCTGTCAAGTTATGAGGGTGAATATGTTTAAAATGCATCATATATACGTATGTGAAGAACCCAGGGGCTTGGGTGTGAGGAGGAAATAACATTTTTTTAAAAAGTCCATGTGTCATGTCAGCATTAAAGATATTTTTACCTCCTTACTAAGCTTATAAAAATATCTTTTATTGAAAAAATTTAAAAATAAACCAATCATTGTTTTATTATTATTTACCTCATCCCAGCAAGAATTGTTAAATTACATTTTATAACATTTGACAGTCTGTACTGTGAATGGCCCTTCTTTTGGAATGTGGTAGAATCATTGGCTTGGAATTCCCTATGATATGTCATCTTCTCCACTAGTTCCCAGCCTTTCATCATAGAGGCACATGCGAGAGATGATGTTCACAGGCACACAAACCCACCTTAATAATCATTTCCAGTGTGTGCAATCAGAAAATATATAGTATATGGCTTATAACTCCGTTTTTTCCAATTGTGTGAGGAAGAATACATAACAGGTGATTGGGAATGATGGAATTATAGGACTAGTCTGGAATTTATTCTATAGAAAAATGTAAACCATTCTTAAACTTTATTAGTTTTATTTTTAAATATAATTCCTAACTAACCACTATGTGGCTGGAAACCACTGACCTACTTGATCAGTTCATCTCCTATGTTTAGTTACTACAACTCATCCCTCAGGTTTCAGTTCTAATGCCACTTGCCTAAGAAGACCTGCCCAGAACCTCTGATCTATGCACTCACCATGCTATTCTTTTCCTTTCTCAAACTTACTGCAGTTTGGAATATCCATTGTGTAATTATTTTACTAACACTTGCCTCCCCAGGAGGGCATGGAATGGGGTGGCGCTGCTCACCATTGAATCTCTGGCGCCCAGCACAGTGCCTGGTACCCAGCTGGGGCCCAATATGGACATGTTGGATAAATGTTGTTCAGATTAGCTCATATCAGAACTTTTAAGATAATAGAAATACTTCTCTTCTGAATTTCTAACACCACAACTTATTATTTAAAAAACTGCTTCTTCATATCTAATTTATATCTGCCAACCAGAACCAGATTTAGGCTGTTGGTGGCCTGAAGGCCAGGGGGTATGTTCCAGGCAGAGGGAAAAATATGCATGATGTTTCTAAGAGCCCAGTTCCATACATGGCAGGATCAAAGGAGAGGTCTGAGAAGACTGAGAGGAAGCCTTTAAGTTATGAACCCCTTATAGCTATAGGAGGCCAACCAGAAAGTCTGAGTTGGAAGTGTTGAGGGACATTTCTTTTTACCTCTATTCATGGATACTAAGTATATTAATATTGGTCCTATTCACACCATGTCCAACAAACATGGCGATGAGACTCACCCTCCTGAAACCTGGCTTGATAGTGATATCCCACATGAAGTAGACAGGGGGCATGTAGCAGAAGTAAACCTTCATTGTGCCATGTGACAGAAATTGTGGGGTTGTTTGTTATGGTAGCATGATCTAGCCCATTCTGACTGATACAAAAATCTTTACATTATACCAAATTATTTACATTTTTTCTAATTTCTATATATCAGGTTACATGGTGAACAAAAACAATGTTTTCATTTTTAGTGCTCCACATTTAACAGGTTGGCTGACCTTTAGTAAAAACTTAAAACATTTTTCTGAATAAATGTTTTGAATTTAAAATCACTATGTACTCAATTAATAGCTCATTGAGAGAAGAGGTCATGTCTTCTACAATTTGATACCTAACATCAAGCCCTACATGTTTAATAAATAGTAAGCATTAATGTTTGCTGAATGAATGGATTACCTCTTAATCATTTCTTTTCATGGCTGAAGCCTGTCAGTTAATTTCATTTTTCTGTATAGGTTCCACTTCCCAACACTTGCATCCCTTTCTCCAAGTTCCCCTTATTCTTTCTGAATTATAGGCCTCACAACAGATGGTGGTATGAATAACTACAAGCAAAAGCCCTGCATTTCTGAATTTAGTCATGCATCTTTTGACCCCTGGATTTGGTTTTGTTGCCTTTGCTCAGCCAGACAGTTTTGCTCTGTTATTTCTGCCGTTCTTTCTTTTTTTTTTTTTTTTTCAGGTATGTTGGACCTTGGCAGCAACATTTAAGAACTTCTGTTTATTTCACTTTCACTTCCCAAGACATTTTCACATTTTTCTCATTTGATCCTCCCTAGAACTCTAAGAAAAGTAGATAAGGTAGGTACTTTCCCCATATGATAGATGGGCAAAGTATGTAAGGTAAAGAGATGTCACCCAACTAGCAAATGAAACACATACCATTGAATCACTGGCAGGAAGTTTTATTGTACTAAAATCAGGAAACCAGATAAATACTTACTTTGCTGTTCTTCACCACCAATTTGATCTTCCAGAAGGTAGAGGATACTGTTACTCTGAACTTAATTTTTATTAACAAGGGGACACTTGTGAAGATGTCGGGGATTATGGGAGAAAAGAAGGACCTTTTTTAGAGTTAAAAATAGTTGGAGGGAAGAAGACTGAGCACAGTCGAATATGTTCTTTAGGCATTCAAAGTGCATTTTTCCTAAATCAAAGAAATGATCCTCAAGAAATGGCATCATTCTATGGGCAAATTTTAAAAGGGAATGCAGCTCAAAGGAGATAGGGGAGTCTGGAAAATGTAATTCTGATCATATATTCATGAATAATCGCCATGTGAATAAAGGTAGGCACATCTAAAGACGCTTTTGTGACTGCCAAGGGGACTCTCTGATGAGCTTATATTTAAAAGCACTAAAAAGAGAGATGGAAGAAGGAAGGCACAAAATGATGGAGGAGATTAGCTAGGCAGTGCCATGGACAAGCCCTGAGAGCAGGAGGACTAGACCCACAGGCTCCTCAGCCATGTTACCTTCGATGGGCCATTCCCTTCTCTTGAGGAACTTGGAGTGGACAGTCTCCCTCCCAGCCTTAAGATTTAAGATTCATGCATATTAAATATGCAAAAGAGAGATTCTAAATGGAGTGTATTCAAATGAGAACAGCTTAGAATGCGTTGAAGGTGGTAACAAATGCTAAAGAAGTATAAAGTTGCTTTCAAGCAAGAACAAAAAGAAAGAGAGCTGTGAAAATGAAACTGGATGGCATGGGAAAACATGGCCTGCCAACTGGGGGCGAGATGCAGTGGGACGGGCCTGGCTCTGACTAATGTTAGGCTCCTTGCTTGGCAAATCTTTTGCCTTATTACCAGGAATAACTTCTGTTTTCTGGTGGACTGATCTAACAATAAGAATAATCTTCAAACTGAGAAGGCCCAGCAAACAATGTAAAGAGGAAACAGAGCCAAGAAGGATGAAGGGAGAGGGTATCCAGTGTTCTTAATGAGGAAACATCTGTGCTCAGAAGAACTGCATCCCAGGACACTGAAACACCTTAAAGAGAGGATCAAAGACCCAGTCTTGCTGCTCTTAAGAAACCACAGAGAACAAGAGAACAGTCAGAAGACTGAAGGACAAACACTATCCCAGTTTTCTAAAGAGGTAGAAGGATAAAGCATTAGTCTGATGAACATAGTGTTGTTTTCTAGCAAAAATAGAGTAGATATTTAAACCAAAGAGTTTGTGAGTACATTGTGATGAAAGCAGCAGGTGTTGAGAGTCAACTCGATTCTCTAAGAACAAATTCTGGTTATTTAACACACACACACACACACACACACACACACACCACTACTGGATTGGTAGATTGATGGGTATAGAATGGCCTCATTCTCACTCCCAAACTTGTGAATAAGTCAGGTTACATGGTAAAGTGGAATTAAGGTTATAGATGAAATTAAAGTTGCTAATCAATTGAATTTGAATGGGGGGATTACCCCATGTTATCTGGGTGGGCCCAGTATAATCTCAAGGCTCTGTAAGTGAGGAAGAGGGAGACAGAAGAGTCAATGTCAGAGTAATGCCCAGTGTGAACACCTCCACCAGCACTGCTGCTTTGAAGACAGAAGGGTGCCATGGTAGGTTCTAAAAGCTGGAAAAGGAAGACAGTTCTCCTCTGGCACCTCCAGAAGGGTCACGGCCCAGCAGACACCTTGATTTTATCTAGTGAGACTCATTTTGGCCTTCTGATCTCCAGAACTGTAAGATAATAAATGTGTGTTCTTTTAACACACTAAATTTGTGCTCATTTTTTACAGCAGCAATAGGAAACTAACATAGGCAAGGGCTGTATCTTGACTCCACAAGTCCTTTGAGACATTTTCTTATAAACCTGATAGAAAAATTGATAAGTACTATTGTTTAGATTGATTTCCAGTTGCTTGCACAGTCATCCCATGTCACTCTAAGAATATGCCCAGTGACCTGCCACAAGACTCTGTCCTGGGTTAATTTATTTACTCAACAAATATTTATTGAGCATCTTTTATGTTGCAAGCACTGCTGTAAGAACTATGATATCAATAGGGGGCCAGAAAGCAAGGTTCCCACACTCCAAGTTTACAATCCAATGAAACAGACAAAACCCATAGTTTTCAGTTGTGATATGGACTGTGAAGGAAAATCAAGCAGATTGAGGGAATAATGGAATACAGAGATGGTCTCTTTTTTTTTGATAGTGTGGTCAGGAAATGTGTCTTTGGGGTGATTTGAGCAGACCACTGAAAGTCACAAGAAGGTCTCGTGAAAGAACCTTTCTAGAAGAGCAGAAAAGACAGCGCAAAGACCCTGGTAGGAGAGTTTGTCATGTTCTGAAGACAGAAAGAAGATCAGAGGGACCGATATTAAATGAGCAAAGGTGAAAGTGATAGGAGACAAAATAAGAAAGGAAGCAGATATATAATGGTTGAAGAGACTAAGTGATTGCCCATGAGGTATGGCTAGTCTACATCTTTAGTTCCCAACCTCAGATGCTGAGACAAGAAAGAAAATAATATGTATTGCTTTGAATCTGGTTTCTTCTTGATCTGCAGCCACTGTTGCTATGGCTTGATACCTCTTACTGTAATACTGCTCACTGCTCTTTCCCTGACTTCAGGGGTGGAGGATATAGGATAATTTAGTCCTCTGCTGTATAATTTTAGCTAAGGGTCATTTGGCCACGTGACTTCTTAAGCCTCTTCAATCTTTAGGACTGTATGGTTACGGAATTAGTCCATTCACAGGACCACATTGCTTTTGGGCCTTAGAATCTCAGAGATGAGAGTAATAGGCACTCTCCCTTTCTCAAAAAGTGACTATGGGGATGACCGTGACAGAATGTCTTAGAGTGGATTACAAAGATTAGAGCTGCACAAATGTTAGTTGCTATCATTAACAATTAGGTGTATTAATTTCTTATTCACTTTTTCTAAATCTTGATCATTTTGAATTTTTATCTAATCCTCTCAGTGGACCACTTTGTATTTCATAATGCTATGAACTCAAATAATATTTGAATAATCAAAGGGAAAAATGGACAACAACAAATGATTCCAGGCAAATTCCCACTGAATATCAGGTATTATTTCATGCTTGGATGTATGTCCATTGATATTGCCAACCTCAATCTTCTGAATGATTGGTGTCGATGGAATACCTAGCAAAGTGAGAGGCACTGTAGTATAGTGGTTAAGAGTGTAAACCTTGGGTTTGGATCCAGGCTCATTCACTTATTAAGTGCATAACCTTGGGTAAGTAACAACTGTTTTGTGCCTCAGATTTCTCATCTGTAAAATAATAATGATAATAATAATAATAGTAGTAGTAGTAGTAATAATAATAATACATGATTTAATTTATGTAAAGCATTTAAAACAGTACCTGGCACAGGGAAAACATTAAAGTATTCAGTTATTATTTATCACTGCATAACAATATAAACACTAACTCGTGCTTATTTATTGTCTCATGGTTTCTGTGAGTCAGGAGTCCAGGCATGGCTTTGCTCAGGTCCTTTGCTTCAGGGTATCACAGGCTGCAATCACAGTGCCTGCTGGGGCTGTAGTCTCATCTAGGCTTGACTACCTTCGAGCTTACATGATTATTCTCAGCATTCAGTTGCTGGCAGGTTGCTGAACTGAGGATCTCAGTTTCTTTCTGGCTGGTTGCCCAAGGCCATTCTCAGCAACTTGCTGCATGGATTTCTCTGTATAGAAGCTCACACCATGGCAGCTTGCTCCTCCAAAACCAGCAAAGGAGGGAGAGTCACATACATGCAATCACATACATCTTGACCCCTCTGCCATATTCCGTTAGCCAGAAACAAGTCACAGGTTCTGCCCACACTCAAGTGGTGGTAGTGGTGATGTGTATGGGGTGAGGGGTAGGGCAGTGCACAGAACTGCACACATGTCTAAATTTTAGGATCACGGGGGTCACAATAGAGCCTGTCTGCCATACTATCCTATTTTCTCAATTCACTAATGAATATACTTCAGATAAGGGAGAAGCACGGCTGCTTCTCTAGGAAGTACAGAGAACTTGATCCAACTATTTTATTGAAACTGTCTTTATCAAGGACAGTAAAGCACACTGCTAAGCTTTAGTCCCATCAGATCATGAGGTCTTCAAGGACAACAACCCTTCTGTTGGTACCAGCATTGTTGCAATATTAACCACAAATTTGTCATTACCATCTATTATATATGATGTAAACTTACAATGAGAAAATCCTAAATACCCCCTCCCACCTAGGAGTTTATAGTTCTGTTGCTACTTTACAAGTGAATCAAATTGAAACAATTTCACCCAGTTATGTGAGTTTGGTATTTATTTTATATACAAGCAGGTAGGTAAATGAAGAGAGAAATAAAGGCTCTGATTTAGAAGGAATCCTCATCTCTCTTTTAAGTAAAGAGAACTTCATGGGTGTAGAGTCCTTGAGGATCTGTTTTTCATTGTTGTATGCTGACTCCTTGTGATTCTTGCTTTTTCTTTCAGACACTTAAAAACCACCTGCTTCATGACCTGCCCTGCCTGACTCTTCAACATGACTTCATGTCACTCTCCCCCTTTCTTGTGATGCTCCAGCTACATTGACCTTCTTTCTGTGTCTCACATTCACCAAGATTTTCTGCCTCAAGGTCTTTGTCATGCTGTTTCTTCTGCATGGAAAATGCCTTCCCAAGTTGCTTACGTGGCTGACCCCTTCTCAATATTCATACTCCAGCCCAAACATTCTCAGAGAGGCTTTCCTGAGTTCTCAATCTAAAGCTCCCTCTTGTCCATCTTACCACCAATCTATCTATCAGAGGAGTTCTTAAGCTTTGCTGCACATCAGATCTCTGAAGAATTTGTTAAAACACAGATTGCTATATCAGAGTTTCTGATTCAGTAAGGCTCAAGAATTTGCACTTAAAATTTTTTATTTATTTATCTTTAAAGAGAAGAGAAGGGAGGGAGAAAGAGAGGGAGAGAAATATTGATGTGTGAGGGAAACATCAATAGGTTATCTCTCACACGTCCTCAATGGGGGACCTGGCCTGCAACCCAGACATGTGCCCTGACTGGGAATACAACCAGCAACCTTTCACTTTGTGCGCCAATGTCCAAACAACTGAGCCACATCGATCAGGTCAAGAATTTGCATTTCTAATTTGTCCTCAGAGGGCCAGATTCTGAGAACTACTGGTCTAACACATCATCGTATTTTATTTTTCTCAATGTACTTATACTTATTTTCTGTGCATTTGTTTACTTGTTTGTTAGCCTTTAGGTCCTATGAATATCAAGGATTCTATATCAAGGTAATAGAGCAGTGTCTGGATACCTGGCATAGAGCTTTTATTGGATGAGTGAACAAATAATGAAGAGGTTGAAATATGGAAGTAAATTCTACTAAAACTCACATCTGATTTTGAAGCTAATTTGGAGGATTAGTTTTTATTTGTATTCACAATATTTTCACAAATAGATATCAAAGACTATAGAAAATGTACACTTTAAGTTACAGTAATTTAAAACTAACTTTTATGGTTCTAATCACATATAACACTGGTTTCTATAATGCTCATATGAGGGCAAGTACAATATTGTATACACAATATGACGGCAAGTGTGACATTAAACTGGTTAATTTGCTAAATAGTATGTAGCAGTAAACACATTTCAATGAAAATGTTAAGATCAATATATTTTAAACTAAACAGGATAGGTTTTCATTTTATTTGGAAAATACAGTTTTCTCTCATTTTGCATTTTTCCTCTTCCCTTGTCTCATAAGAATACCAAAGATTGTGTTTTTGGCCTGTCTGTAGATTGACTACACACCTCTCCTTCTATCCCTGGAGCGTTTCTGTCTTTTTCTTTCATTATATTATAACTGTGACATTTTTGTTAACATACATTCATCACCAATTACCTGTGACACCTGCGGATACTGCATGCAGAACAGAAATCTTTTAAAATGAGCCGTCTGATTAAATAGAGTTGGTATATGCTAATTGTGAGGAATATGCCTTCCAAAAAAGGAGAAGCCAGATAAATTCACAATAAAAAATGTATATAGAGAGAGACTCAAAGTGACTGCAAAATTGGCTTTTGCCAAGGAGTGTGTCGTGTAGGTTGTGCACACATACCATCAGGTGAAGTGGAGATCAGGCACTCGCCCCCAGGACTTCAGCGCTGACTACCCAGATACCACACACATTTCAGGGGCCCAAGTTGTTGTGGTGACCGGATGAACCTGATACCTCTCAGTCCTCACCTTTGTCTTATATTGGAGAGACATTGCCACTGGGCAAAATGCAAATATTTATGCTCAGGTCTAACAATTGCAGCATGTAACCAGTACATATAGCTTTCTCCATCTCTGAATGAATAGCTTTTGATGGACTAAGTTGTAAAGCAAAGTCACAAAATCACAGGTGTCATAGTTAGAAATGGCCCAGATATTATTATTTTTTTAAAAGCTTCTTCTCGAAGAGATCAGACACAAAGATAAGTGATTTTTCCCAAGGTCACACGGGAAGTTAATGGCAGAACCAGGACCATGTTCATATACCCTTTGTGCTCTTAGCTTTTGGCACACTTTTCTCCCCTTGTTCCACATTCCATCAATTGCAAATTGACTTAGAAGAAACCCATTTGACATAAACTAACACACAATTTAAACAATGTGAGTAATTAATACTTGTATACTTATATGTAACATTTCCATAATTTCATATTTTCATGTAAGTTGTATTAAGGCTAATTATGAACTAAATTGTGTCCCCCACCCCCCAAATTTATATATCGGAGTGCTAACTGCCCAAGTGACTATATCTGAAGATAGAGCCTTTAAGGAGTTTATTAAGGTTAAGTGAGGTCATCAGAGTAGGACCCTAATCCAATAGGACTGGTGTCCTTATAAGGCGAGGGAGATACAGACACAGAGGAAAGGGAATGAAAGGACACAGCAGGAAGACAGCCATGTGCAAGTCACAGAGAGAGGCCTCAGGACAAATGAAACCTGTCAATACCTTGATCTTGAACTTCCAGCTTCCAGAGCTGTCAGAACACAAGTTTCTGTTGTTTAAGCTACCTCGACTGTAGAGTTTTGTTATGGCAACTCTAATGCTGATTAATGCAGGGCAGGTTCAAGGTCAAGTGTTATATTAGAGAAAGCTTTAAAAAGGAGCCCAATTATTTCCTTGTTGCTGTCACTAAACACTTGAAATAAAGATATCACATTTTCCCTGTAGTAGGATTGTTCTTTTGGTAAATAACTGGAATTCTCAAACACTCTTTTTGAACAAGAAGTACTATTCTATCTGGCTGGACTCACACACCACAAGTGAATTGTGGGTACCATGGTAGAAAAAGCTACACCCAGTAGTGCACCTCTTGAGACCAATCTGTTCTTCCATCATCTTTCTCTAGTCTCCACCACACTGCAATTGTTTTTACCATTATAATTTTGTTTAAGAGAAAAAGGAGGTGAGGATAGATAATGGAGGAGAGGTCTATGTTTATCAAGGAGAAATTGTGGTTGTGGTAAAAATGAGTGAATAGTATTCAACTCCAAGTCTGGTTTGGAAAATGACCACCAATTTCAGCGCCATGCTATGTGGAATATTGAATTTGTAACATTATCCCTTTCACACCCTCATCAGCATGCACACAGCTCATACCTTCATTTCATGACTGATTCACCAGAATGAATGTGGTGGGAGCGAGTTTTGAGATGAGCTGGCTGCAGCCTTCCCTCTTGGCTATGAGTAAAAAGAAACATCATAGTAACCGAGGCTGCTTTGAGTTACAGTCTCCATGTGATTCTGGCTCCCTGTTTCCTACCCCATGAAATCTAACTCTGTTTTCTGTTGTTGTTTTTTTAAATTTTTATTTATTGATTTTTAGAAAGACAGGAAAGGAGGAAGGAAGAGAGAGAGAGAGAGAGACATCAATTTGTCGTTCCACTTATTTAGCATTCGTTGGTTGCTTCTTGTATGTGCCCTAACCAGGGATCAACCTCATAATCTTGGTGTATTGGGATGCCGCTCTAACCAACTGAGCTGCCTGGCCAGGACTTTGTCTGGTTTTGAGTTCCTCTGCTTGTCTGCCCTACCCAATTCATCCAGAGTGATAGCACAGTCCCTCTCAGCATCAATTTCACCCACTGGGCTTACCCTTACTAATTCTCTCCCCAGAAATACCCCCTTATCTAAATTCTGCCAGTTTTCAAAGTTCACCTTAAGTCCCACCTTCTCTAAGACACCCATGAAAATACTTAATCATCTTGATCTTTGCTTTTTCCAGGCTGCTTTTGCAATTTGTCATTACCACATAATTAGTATCTTATTATACTCTTTGATCCATACATTGTCCGTTTTTAACTCCATAAAATGCTGGCAGCCATGTAGAGGCAGTCCTGCATAGAAGAAAAATTACAGGTTTTAGAAATAGACAGAAAGGGTTGAAATCCCAGATAAACCATTTGGTGACTTGGATAAGTTACTTACTTTCCTAAGCCTTAATGGCTTTGTCTGTATATAGGGCTAATAGTAACTACTTTCTAGTGTTCTTGTAGGAAGTAAGCTAAATGAGATCATGAATATGGTGCACTTCTTTCATGTATATTAGTCTTCTTTCCCACACTTAATAATATTAACAGTTATATAGATTTTTTGATCTACAAAGCACTTTTATATATTCTGTAATTTATGAGCTCTTCCCTATGTGGGATGACTAAAGACTCTGGGTGGGAAGTAAGTTAACTATTTTTCATACTAAAACAGCCAGAAGCATATAGGAAAGAAACACTGTTGTAACTGGGGCAGTTTCAAGCATAAGAGAAGCTGAGACTTCAATTACCCTCTACGTAAGAGAGAAGGAGGAAGCTAGCAGCAATAGGAGGAAGCTGGGGAAGCTAATGAGCTATAAGACTGGCTCCTTGAGGGACCTCAGTTTGCCCAGTACATGGTATCCACCGAGTCACCATCTAATCAAGGGACACTACTCTAGTAGGTATAATCCGATGGGTAAAAATCAAAATTAGAGTCTTAATTTAAGAAAAGTTGGCATGCAAAGTCATTTGGTTGACAATACGCTTTCAGGACATTAGCCTACTTAAAACAGATGGCGTGAAGAGAAGACCCAAGCAACAGAGTCACTGGGGCCAACCCCTAGAAGGTATAGGAAGGAAATCACCTGATCTCCAACCAAGGGCTCTGAGACCCAGGATAGAGTCTCATTTCCAAAAGAATAGAAGCTAAAGGCATGGCCAAGGTAATGAAGACCAGAAAAGGCTGGAACTCCAAGGCCAGATGTGTGCCGAGGCTCTTGGTAGACAAGCCAGAAAGCATATCCATGCTAAAAAGACTAAAATTAGGTCCCACCAGCTGGTCACCTGGGCTCTGTTCTTTTCCTCCTGCCTGTGTTCTTTGAAAGCCACTGACCACCTGGTAACCTTGGCCTGAAGTCCAAGTGAAAGTAAGAGGCAATAGTCTTTGGCTCAGGAATGTACCAGACTTCTCTCGCACTTACCCTTTTGTTTTACATCTCTCTACATGCCTGATAACTCCACCTCTGCATACCAATTTTTACTTCATCTTTAGCTCATTCGAACTGCCTGTTCAAGCTTAGCCCCCTCACACATACGCACATCCAAACATGAACCTTGACCTTGCATATATACACTTAGTTTAAAGCATTGTTTGCCACTCTTGGAAAAGGTGTCTGCAGCATTTGTTTCCAGCCCTGGCCATGATGCCCTCACCCTCTAATTAGAGTCAGCCTCCTGGACAGGCCAAGGCTTTCCCTATTCTGGTTTGGCCCAGGGACTGGTCAGGGGGTGGGATGAGGACTGGCTGAGCTGGCTGTAAGAACATTAGTGACTCCAGCTGAGAGAGCCAGGGCAAGTTCTCAACTGACAGGCAGATAAAAAGCCATCTTGATTCATTTGTTGGGAGACAACCATGAACTTAGGAACAATTCTGCCCTTGAGAAAGGGTGGGGAGGGGAGTTAATTTTCAACTTCAGGCTCTTGTCTTGGCTAGCTTCCTTAGCAACTAAAACAGGCCATCTGCTTAATTTCCTATGCCCACTTTCTTGCTGGAGGAATTGAATGTCTACCCTCCCACCTGGCTAAAACTCACAGAGGAAAAAACTAAAGATGTCCCAATCTATCCTAAAAGAATCTAAAGATTTTACTCTCTGGAAATGTATTTCCTATCTTAGTAATTCTTAGTCACTTTTGGAAAACTTTCCAATATTTTTATTGGTTTTATTTTCCACTCAGTAAAATGGAGATGGCCTCTTCAGTTGCACAGCACAGTCAAAATACCCTTATAGTTCGTTACCGCAAGCTCAAAGTCAAAGCCTAACTGAAGGGTATATCAGGTCTTTGAAGAAGGTATCCAGCCATGTAGTATGAAAAATAGAGACATTTACTGAAGAAGATAAAAGATACAAGAAACATTGTACATAGGATAATGATGCCTCAGTCCCCTTCAAAGTAGGCACCTTGGGACCTAACACAGTTCTCCCAATCTCTATCAGCTGCCTGGTCTATTTTTCCTGAATTTCATCAATGGTCTGAAATCCCTTCCCTTTCAAAGGTGATTTTAGTTTTGGAAAAAGCCAGAAGTAACAGGGCACCAAATCTGGGCTCCAGGGGGGCTGAGTCACCTGGGTGATTTGATGTTTCTCCAAAACACTCTGCATGAGATGTGATGCATGAGCGGGCACAGTGTCATGATGAAGGTGCCAATCACTAGTGGCCTATAGCTGAGGCCTTCTGAATCATCTTACTAGTTTCTGCGGAAGAATGTTCAAACTTAACACAAAATTTGATGCAGATTCGTTGCTCTACTCGCTAATTTTGAATGCAACAGCCACACAGTACACATGCTCACTCAACAGTGTCTACTGCCCCCACTGACTAGTACAGTGAAGTCATCATTGTTCATGCAGGTGCATTCCAGTCCACTCTCTTTGGCTGCCAGGTTACACTGATATTACACAAACCATTCTCATTATATTAACAATGGTTGGACTTTCTTGAGAACCACCTACCTCTATATTCTCAGAGGTAAGAAGGCTTTCAAAATAATAGCTCTATGCTGGAACACTTAAAGAATTGCTCTGCTACTGATCTGTACTGCAAATAGCTACTTCTGCACTTCTGAGAATGCTGACCACATGACCATTTCGTAGAGACTACTTCCAGCACATGTGAACTGCGTCCTAAATCTTTAACTCTACAAGCACTAAACTAAAGCCAGGACTTTAAAATGGTACAGCTGGAACAGGACAAGGAAAATGACTCTTCAGCACAAAAACTTCAATGGCTCTCCATTTTATGATACATAAAATCAGAATTTCCTTACCAAGCACCAATATCCTCCCTACTTCCCCTCCCCCCAAAGTAACTTTCCAACCTTATGTCTTCCATTGTCCTTTGAGTGATTCTATAAACATAACATACGAACACCCCACAGAAAGACAAGTGCTCTCTGTCTTTTAAGCCACATGTTGAAGTGTAGTGGTTCAGTTCTTTTTAAGGATATTTTAACATACCAAACAAACTAGACAAACTTCATCCTGAAACCAAGAATTGCTTCTGAATGAGAAGTTCTGTCATGAGAACATTCTAAGATGCTCTGCATCGAGGAAAGGTCTCATCCCGGAGCAGGAGGAGCTACTCAAAACACTCTGCAAAAATTCTTTAAGTTTTCACAGAGAAAATTCTATAAACATCGCTCTCCAGAATTCTCATTGAGTTTTACCAGAACAGAACATAGAGCCAGCTGCTCATAGAACTCTTCTGCAGACATCAACCTCCTCCTCCCACCCATGCTCCAAACTCAGAGCTAAAATATACTAAAGTACTAGTGAGTTTTTAAGGCCCTTATACTATTTGATTGTGAGAGGTTGAGTCCCCCTTTGTTAGGTACTGTCACAAGTGATGCGTATCTGTCTGCGTGTGTGCCTGGGTTTGAGCAGTTTGTGTGTGTGTGTGTGTTTGGATGGTTGGTAGTTATGTTTCATGCATTTGGCCAGACCTTCCAGAGCTGTATATGCCATATTGCCTGCTGTTACTAATCCTGAGACCTACCCTAATTCTTGGAGTTCTTGCCCCATTTTTCATTGTAGGATAACAAGTATCTTGACTGTAATCTATTAACTGAATAATTGAATAAACTTGTTTCCCTCCAGCGCGAGCATATTGTTTGCACACAGTGTCATCCTGGGCCCTCCAGCTATGGAAGGCCTGCCAGATATGTTTATTAAACCCCCTGTGCTTGGAAAGAACACAGAAAACTGTCATCTAGAGCAATACAAAAGTGCCTATCTCAGCTGGAGATCTCGCTGTTATGAATAAAGGAAGAGTTTGTGGTACAGTTTTGAGATGTAAAGAGAAAAAGCTTCCCCATGGTGCAAATGTGTTGTAACCCTCAGGCGAGAAAAAAATATTGAATTGTTGCTGGCAGTACAATGTAATTATTGAGTTAGCCGCAGCTATGTTTCTAAGCTTCTTAAGGTAAAAAACACATTAATTTGGCCTTCTCCAAAGGACATTCCAGGTTGTTAAATGGAAACATTGAAACGTTTTTCACTAATGAACCTAGCCAATGAGCAGCCATTTCCACTTAAGTCAAACACTGGACAAGTTGGCAGCGAAAAAGGAGATGTGCTACTGTGGAGGCTGCCTTTGTTAGCCTGAGGCCACACTGCCTTGAGAAGTGTTTTCCAGACTCCTGAGGTGGTAACTGAGTGGGAGGCATGTTGGAAACCATGGCGTTGTACTCAAGTGAGTCAGATCTTGGCTTCCTCCTTTAGGAGGATGGAACTCATGGCGCACCCTCTGGGGTGATGGGCATGAGGCCATGAGCTTTCCAAGATGCTATCTTCTAGACAAACAAAACACTCAGCTCCTGAAAAATGGTGGTTTTTGTGTGCTTCCCTCTGACTCCCCAGGGTTTACGTTGTTTCTGAGTCACTGTAGACCTTGCCCCTGAATGGCACCACTTCTGCCCAGCAGGGAAAAAAGCCAGGGGTACTCCATAATCCCAACTCAAATTTGGGGTCATCCTGTGGGGGTTAGATATCATGGTACAATATGCAGGAACTATATTCCTGCAGTGGGGCCTTCCTCAAAATGTCAGTGGAGGAGAAAAAGCTGTGCTTTCTGTTGCTAATGCGGGGCTGGGCTACATGAGCCTGGTAGGTTCATTCATTGTGCTTCCTCTCTTAGACACTGAGAGGATAGTTTTCTTGGCAACCAGGTCAAACTCTTTTGTTGCTTCCTCCTCTTTACTCTACTGGGTGGGATCAGAGCAATGTGTTCAACAAAGGGGATCAGTGGGTAAGCAAATAAGGTTGAGGATTCCTTGACTTACTATGCTGCAGTATCTACGCACTATTGATTCAAGCAGTGTGTAATGGAAAGAGCTAACTTTTAGGCCACACTGAACTACATTCATATTCCTTAGTCTTGTAGACATGGGCAAGCCATGTATCTATCCTCTTTGAGCTTCAATGTCAACATCTCTAAACTCAGTTTAAAAGTGCCTAACTTGTAAAGATTAGCTATAATGTCTGTAAAGAGACTAGAATCATATCTGGCAAACAATAGAACCAATACGTTTAGTTACTGCTTTTTAAAAAATTGATAAAAATAAGTATCTGAAAGACCCAAATGAGTGAATCCAATTTGCGAGGCTGTTTATCTTATAAGGAGTCTCACGTGTGTTTTGGGAGAGTCCAGCACATTCTGCCTCAGTTTGGAGCAATTGGAAACTTGTTTTTAAAGTCCCTCTTGCCATCTGGCATGCCGGGGACAACCTGAGCAGGAGTCAGAAGGAGGACTATTCAATAGACCTTGAGCCTCAGAACCAGGCATTGGATCCCATGCTATATATAAAATGCTTCTGTGGCCTTTAGTGAGAGCTCACCCAGATATTTTTTAAATGAAAAAAAGAAGAGCTTAGTGATAAGTTTTTTAAAGTGCTTTCATAATACAAAGTCTTTGACACCAGTATTAAACTAGATAGTTAATGTTTTTTCCCATTCTATGATTAATTTTATTCGTTTAAATTTTTATAGTTGTTATACAATATTATATTAATTTTAGTTATAAAATATAGTGATTCAACATTTTTGTACATTACAATATGATCACCCCACTAATTCTAGTATTTATCTGTCACTGTGTAAACTTACCACAATATTATCGACTATATGCTCCTTCACCTTTTCACCCATCCCACTCCTCCTCCCCTCTTGCAACCATCCCTTTGGTCTCTGTTTCTATGAGTCTGTTTTTGTCTTGTTTGTTTTGTGATTTTAGATTCTACGTATAAGCAAATTGGTGCAGCCCCTATGGAAAAGAGTATGAAGATTCCTCAAAAAGTTAAAATAGATCTATCATGTGGCCCAGCAGTTTCAGTTCAGGGTTAATGGTTTTATTGGGGAGGTGCCCCACGTATTCAGGACATTCCTCTGGGCAGGAGGAAGTAGCTATCCAGAGTTCTAAGAGATAATAAGAAAAAGAGACAGAATGGCAAAGGAAAGAATCTTTCATTTGTGAAAACATCTTCAGAACTCCAGAAAATTGAATTTCTACACTCAGTCAATTTTGCTAAAGGTAGAGAAGCACTTTGGTGTTTCAGTACTATATGATACATTCTTAGAAGGTAATACCCTGAATAACATTAACTGACTGCATCCCTATTTTGACAATGGACAAACTGTGTTTCAGAGAGGTGAAATAATCTGGTTACTTTCTCACAGCTCCTTATGTTTGACTCCAAATTATGACCTTTCCCCAGCATCATACTGCCTCCATTAGAGCACAGAGGCAAGTATTTTTTCTCCTTACATCTTGCTTGGAGCTTCCCAGCATGCATTGCTCGTAACTGTAACAATAGTCCACTCTCAAGGGAACAAAAGCAGGGATAACTGTGTTACATACTTTGGTATTATTTGCGTGGCCAAATAAAGCTATCTTGCTACAGATGTAACCTTCGATAATTTATTGATGTAAAAATGGCCTCAGGTACCAGGTTTTTGGCAGCTGTTACAGTGTCAGAGTACACTGTAGAACATGGCATCCATGAATATTTTATGTGGAGAAGAAATGGAAAAATACACCTTTCGATATATCAGTTCCCAACCCTGATCTTCATTACTGAAATATGAATCGAATCCCATCTCTGAATTTGATCAACCAAAACTGTGCAAACTGAGCGCTCCTTAAATTGGGGTTCAGCAATGAATTGAAGTGAACCCTAATTTTTGTTGAGCACATCAGTCCGTCCTGTGGTAGTTGGTTAGTGATCGCAGTGATATGTTGGAAACTACAGACTTAACTGTCAGGAGGATTGGCTTGGCCCTTTATCCTTCAGCAGCAGATAAATAGAGCCCCATTGAGTAGGTTCATTGTGTAGGGATTTATTGGAGTTTTATTTATGCAGACTTGGAAGCAGTTGGAGATCATCAACATCTAATACACCCTCTGTCAAATATTTCTCTTCCATTGTTGGGTTATTAAAATATGGGTTGGGAGGTTGGGGGATTCTGTCCCTTTTTAGAAGCAAATACGTTTAAAAAATAATCAAAGGGGCATTCTTTATTTGTATTTTTCTTTTTTTTTTTGGTATCCACGGTACCTCTGAGTAGTAGATTTTTGATCTCTACTCCATCCTCAAAACTGAAAATCAATCCTCCATTTCTCTAGGGCTTACCTTTTCATCACTTGAAGACCAATGGTTATGTGATTTGGACCCACCGAGGAAGGTAGAATGATATCAGTTCAAAAGTATTGGATACCTGTGGAGTGCTTTGCAAGATGTTGCAGGATTCTGTGGCCTTTGTGCAGAACTACACAGAAGTATTGCTGAGTACTTTGCAATATGAATTCCTACAATTTGCAGGAATTTGCCACACTTTTCAGGTGATCATACTAGGTAAGTGCTTCATTTTTATCTCAATTGGTCTGATTTTGTGCTTTCATTATATTATTGCATTTAGGTTTTGCATACTTGGGGGTGGGTTTACATTTTTAACTGATCTTTAATCCCATCTCCTCTGATGAGCAGCTGACTCAGCCTAGCTGTATCTTTAATTGATGCTCTCTTCAACTCTGCATGCTAAATTGCACTTCCACGATCTCCCTAAGCAGGTAGACAGTTTAATCAACGTACAAGTTACTCTACTTACTTTAAATAAATGACTTTCTGACTTAGTAAACACCATTAGGGGAAATATAGATGGTTTAAAATAAGGTAAGTGATTTATGTTTCTACAAATGAAGCTCTTAAACTCATTTAACTAATGAAATACTTATAGGACCTTGGAAATTTTATTTTTATGTAAAATATGCTTTTGTTTTTATAATTTCATAATTGAACAAGATTGCTTTAAGACCCTTCTTGGTAGCTGTTAAATCTTCTGGTGATATACTAGGGTTCTAAATTTAGAATGCTAAGATAGCACACTGCGCCCCCGCAATAATATTTGCTATAACCTAAAATGTAGTTATCAAGAGGGAACAGTTTAATAAGTATCACACTTAATGCTTGAGAATTAAAACTCTGTAGTTTTTTTTTTGAGATATAAAGTAAAGGGATTGCCAAAGAATCACTAAGTTTTATGGATAAGCCTAAAAGCTTTAATTAAACTTTCAGAACTGTCTGACCTTGTAGCCACATATGAATGCAGGCGCTGGGAGAATACTGCTCCCCCTCCGGCTCCCCCTGCTCCAGTCCAATGAGAAGGTGATAACTTTCTGTTTTACTTTTTTATGCCCAAGTTCTTATAACTAGCTGGTACAGAATCAGAATTAAAACTCAAGTCTTCTGATTGTTAGACCAGAGGTCTTTCCACAAGCATGCCTCTCCGGAATGCTCTGCTTCAGCACTGATAGAGAACTGAACAGATCAAACGTGAATATCCAGTCTATTCAATTTTAGAAGGAGAGTAGCACAGGCCCTCTTTCCTGGCAATGGGTGAGCTTGTGTTTTCACACTGGAGTTCCAGAGCATTTGGTCAATCAGGAGCAATGAAGCTTCAAGGTATTACAAACAATCATTAATTACTAGGGTCTCTTTTCCCAAAAACTGGATTTTTATGAACTGGATTTTTCCTGGGAATCCCAACTTCAACAATTTTTCCTCCTGTTTTTATAAATTTACTGATACAGAGCAGATAATGGCTGCAAATTTCTCATCTCAGAAATATAGTATTTAACTATAGAATTCCTTTAAATGGTGAGAATCCTTAGTGAATTTAAACTATTATTTGATTCAGAAAATAATCAATAATCACAAAAAAATCCATCTCCAACAGCCCCAGACTCACCACATTTGCCAAAATTCAACTTAAGTCACTGAAAAGCTCTCCTTTAAATATCAATACAATCATAATAATAATAATTACCATTTGTTGAATGCCTACTGAGGGGCAGACTGGGTGCTTTACATACATTATATCTTTAATCCCCACGGCTGTCATTCAAAGTCTGCATTATTACCATTATTCTAAAGATAAAGATAAGCAACTGCCCAAGGCCACACAGCTAGTAAGTCCTAGGGCCAAGGCTTGAATCCAGGTCTCTGTTTTTGAAGCCTTTTCATTTCCTCCGTAAGCCGCAGTAATGAATGCATGAAGCTATACTAATCAATGACATGGTGTCTCCATTACTTTAAAACTAATGGAGGTTCTGAAATAATGGCTCCAGGGAAGATGCTACAAAATAAGTACTATGATACAATATAAAAACTTGACTTCCTTTCCTTCATGGTTTTATCTCAAATGCAATGGCTTTGCCTTCCCTAGTCTGGATTTTGCATCTTTTGGCCTGCCAGTGTAGAATTGGCTGTTTTGGGTTACTCAGTCTCTTTTCCTTCATCCAAATGTATGCTTTGATGTAGAACCAAAGTCGGAGAATTCCAGCAGCATCTGGTGGCAAAGAAGGAACAGCCCATCACCACCTGTCAGGCAGGCACAGATAGAATGACCACAGCTGAGCCCACGCTGGCCGTTTGTCAACATGCTCCCCTCCCAGGCTGCACTGCCCTGTGGCGACCAGGACCAGACTTCTGTGCAGGGATTCTGCATAGAGCACAGTGTTTTCCACTAAAGGTGAATCATATTTCACAAGCATGACCAGCGTCCTCATGTACCTTCACGCTGTATCCCAGCAGGGGTGAGGTCAGCTGTCAACATTTTGCAGCTCACGAGTGCGCCACATGGTGGGTGGATGGTGACTAATGATCATGGCTTCCAGACTTGCAGTTCCCCAGAACTGCCTCCGGATCTTTGCATGCACTGTTTCCCCTTCCTGGCTTGTCCTTCCTTCCACTCTCTACTACGTTAATGCCTGTACATCCTTCAGGACTTGGCTGAGAGTTTGCCTCCTTTGACCCTCACAGCTGGATGTAGTGGTTTCCCATTTGTCCCCATAGCAACCCAATGCCTGTTCTTGCTTCAGTTATCACTAATGCAGAAATGGCATTTTACATCTTTCTGTCATAGAAGACTAAGATCACTGGAAGCAGGCACTTAGAGACAACATTGCAACTAGTTAAGATGGGCTCTGGAATCAGACAAAAACTAGTTTTAAACCCCAACTTCAGTATTTACTTACTTACCTAACTTTGGGTAAGATTAACCTTCAATTAAAGAACCACCTAGAGCATAAATTTTCTCCTCATCAAGACTGTGATAATAATAAAAACTATCTTGTTAAATTGTCTTGAGCATTAACTGCAAATAAAGTACTTAAGACATGCTTGGTATATAATACATGTGCAACAAAGGGGTAAGAGATATTCTATTATTGTACCACATTTCCTACCATAATATCCACTTACTAAGTGTATTTGCAATTCAGATTGTATTAGACAGCTTGAAAAGAGACAGAGCATTTGACTGAATTTAGGATGAAGTTTCATTGCTGGATGTTACGGGGGTCTCAGGTCATTTGTTGTCTGTTTCTGTACCACTGAGAAAAATTCGTAATTGCTTGTTTAGTGCTAAATCCCTCCATTCAACATCAACCGCTCTCTGCTTTTTTGCTCTAAATTTGCAGGAGAGGGAAGGTTAAGACCTAATGAAGCTGCAATTGAAGATCAAACCCAAGGTCTGGCCAGGGCCCTCAGAACATATCAATGAGCCCATCGTCCTCATGCAAGCTCCAAGAGACTGAGAATCATGGTTTTCGTTCACTGTGGCATTACCAGCATACTGTATAGGCCTGACACATAGTTCACACTAGAAAAATATGGGTTGAATGAAGTAATAAACACATCTGTAAGGTTTGAATCAGCCAGATTTCTGTTAGGAACCACTTAACCCTGTAATTTACCAGTTTGGTCAAATTTTGAAACATTTTGTGTATGTTTTCATTAGTCATACCTGAAGAGATAAACGGATGACTTATTCTTATGTCACTTATATTCATCTTACTCAACTTCCAAAAGATTCCATCTTGTTCTATTATTTGTCAGGATTTTGTGAACATGTTTACATTAACCACACTAGTTGTAATTTATAGATTTTGTTCCCGTGCCTCTTGGCTTTGGCCTCTCTGGGCTGAAATGGCTAAAGTGTATAGGCTTGCCCATGCATAGCATCCCTATACTAATTTCAGTGATATAGGTTCAATCCTACACCTACAGGGTGCAGTTAAGGACACCTCTCCTCTAATGCCAGGCACTGAGCAAAGTGCCGGGAATACCGAAGCCATGCTCTGATCTCACTAAATCTTCTCTGGGATTAGGTAGTGACCCAAGCTCCCTCCAGGTGCAGAGCAGTTTAGGGTGAGGTCCTATTTTCCTTGGGGTTTTTTCCCTAATCACCATCTTGGAGATTCTGGATTTGTCTTGGCCTCTTGAATGCTTCTCTATTGCTTTCTTGCTCTGACACTTCTCTTGTTGCTTGGGACTGTTCCTCTTCATCCCCAAAAGCCCAGCACAGGGAGGCGGCAGTATCTCAGGTGTCTCATTGTATTTTTAACCAGTTTGGCTGTGTAGCCCCTGGTTTTCTCTTCCTAAGAGAAAGAGAAAAGCCGGGACCCAGTCCTCGCTTTATTTCTGCGTGATGCCAGGGAGAGCACTGGGTCTGGAGTCAAAATACCCAGGTTCCAGTTCTAATTCCGCTGCAGCCTTGCTGCATGACCTTTGGCAACACACTTAAACTCATGCGTTTCTTCATCTGAAAATGAGGTTAAAACCTATCTCACAAAGTTTTCCAGGAGGATTTAAAAATGCTACATAGGAAAACACTGTATAAATGCTAAAGCACTCATAAATGTAAGTTATTCATTATCATTGGCAATGATGTTTAGAAGATTTATGTGGATATACTAGGCTACACAGTCTTCTAGAACCTCAAAGACTTAGGCAACCAAAGCTAAAATTTCCCAATCGTTTAGTGGGGACTTGACTTAAGGATATGTATTTGTTTAAAGATTAATGGAACTGCCTGTGCAAAAGCAATGTAAGTTTCTTGAAGGTGAGAAACTCTTTTTCAGGAGTTTATAGTTGGCCATGAGGAAATGTTAAAGAAACAAAGGGAGAGACCTTAATCAACCATTTTATTTGATCTTCCCCAGCTTGCTGCGGCTGAACTAAGAAAGAATAAAGAGTGTTCTCTCACAACAATTCACTCTATAAATGTGTAATTCAGCCAACATTCCAATCAACAAACATTTATTGGATGTTTGCTTTGTAGGTACTCCACTATTTATCTAGGTGTAATTTTCTAGTTGTTAAATTAAGACTTTTATATAAATACATGAGGGCAGCTCAGTTAGTAGGATGTCGTTTCACAAAGTGAAAGGTGGTAGGTTCGATTCTGGGTTGCAGGTTCAGTCCCTGGTTGGGCACATACAAGAGGCAACAAATCAATGTTTCTCTCTCACATTAGGGTTTCTCTCCTTCTCTTTCTTCCTCCCTTCCCCTTTCTCTAAAACCAAATAAATAAGGTCTTTTTAAAAAGAAAGAATAGGATATTGTATTCAGAACAGAGTGAGGAAAAAACACCTATTCAGAACAAGGTGAGGAAGAACATTCCTGGCTCAGAGTGAGATTCTGCCTGTTTGGCTCAAAGGATGAGTTTGGCAGAAGGACTGGGGCATGTCAGTGGAGTGGTGAGAAGTACTGTACATGGGACACTCTGAGGCTCATCTATGGAGCACTCCCTGTATGCAAAAAGATAAATTTTATTCCATGAATGATGGGGACCTAAAGGAGTTTGGAGGAAGAACTGTGACATCATTCAGGGAAAGAAACCCTAGTGGCAATTTAAAGACTAGATCTAAGAGGCAAGGCAAAATGCCGATTGTATGTAATTATGGAGGATGAGGAGAATGAATAGAAATCATCAAGGCAAGAATGAGGAGGTAGTTTGTGGTTCTCAGATGAATACACCTAGTTGGTGGACCATCATATGCCGATAGGGTGGTCATCATATCAGTGTTTGCTTCATCTGCCTCAATTTCAAACCAGATATGGTGCTTTATACAGAAGCATAAAAATTATAAACCATTTTAATAGTCTTGTCTTAAGTAAGCTGACTTTAAAAGAGAAATGTTAAAATGTAAACAATACAAAGATCTATTTTGAGGAAGTGGGGAAGCAACTGACATATACGTGCATTTGTGTGTGTGTAGCCGACGTTCTGCACTAGAAACATGCATTGTAAAGATGCCCATGGTAAAAGAATAGGACTCAGTAGATAGGACTCTAGAGAACATTTTTGCCTAAATCACCCACAATTGATACTTGATGTGAGTAAAATCTATTTTTAACTTTCTACAATATCATGCATGTTAGCGATAGCCCTATCATAAGTATATCACTAAACCGTATTTCTATAACATACATTTAAAGTAGCAGTTTAGAGAAAGAATTATTTGGGTAATTCCAATTAACCACATAAATATAGTCCCCAACGTTCTTTTAATTGTTTTCACCTTACTTTTTGGTAAGCATCTCTGCCTTATGAATGAAAAGAAGTACTTAAAAGATCTGGCTTGACATAATTGAAATATTTAAGTCAAATATCTGATAATTTATTTGTTCAACTATCGGCCTTCAAGTCTAAAGGTCTACAACTGTCTATTTTCTACACTTCCACCCCCAGTTCAAGCCTTACTTGCTCCAGGAAGCTTGCCCATTGCTCAAAGGCAGCACCAACCTCTCTGTCCTCTGGGTTTCTGCACCAAAACTCTGGGCTTTAACCTGACCTTGGGCCATATCTACTCTTGGGCAGAGAGGAGAAGACACAGCAGTTTACAATTAGTTTACTGTTCCAACAATGCTTTGGGTGAATGAACCATATTCAGTGATATCATATGTGAGACAGCACAATCAGCAAGGGAGTCGGGCAGTCCACCCAGCATCAAGGCTTGGCACCCATGGTGGGAGCTTGTCAGTATGCAGTATGTATGAAAAGACACTGCACACTTTATTATATCTTTTATGGCAGAGAAGGTTGTAGATGTTGATAAATATTATTTTAAAATGTTCCAATCCCATTCAGCATGACTAACAATGGTTATTATTACTGAGTGCACAGAAACAGACCAGAAGAAGGGTGCCCTAGGTCTGCCAATTACTGATTTTGTGATCTTGAGAAAGCCACCTGAACCTCAGTTTTCCTATTTAAGAAATGAACATAATGATGTCTCGCTCACAAAGTTGTGAGGGATCCAGTGGAATGATATAAGTTATAGAAAAGTGCTTTGAAAATAATACAAAGCTGCATGTGTCAAACCATTACCATTATTAAATGTGATGTCTGTTCAGTGAATAGCAACTTATATTTGGGTAAGGAAGCTTGAGATAAAATGGTTACAATCTGTGTATGTCTGTAATAATGTTTTTAATATCCTTACAATATTGATAGTCCTTTAAAGAAGCCAAATCTTTAGTTTCTCTATGAGGGATGTCATATATGTTAACTATTTAAAAATATTATAAAATTCATACATAATTGTTTTTAAAGGTATCCTCTGCATAGGAATTTTCTCCCCCAAAAGTATAATAGGTTCTTTTTAAACCACAAATGACAAGGTGTTCTCTTTATTGCTCTTTCACATGCTGCTCGGTTGTAGGACACAGTGTCTGTGCTAGCAGATCGGAGACTTGCAGCCCCCAGCCATGAACGTCTACAGCCCCATTTACCTGTCAGCACCCATTCTCTCGGGGCTGAGTGTTTCCTCTGGTCCTGCCAGGTGGGCCTTGCTCTCCTGGTTATGGCAACCTGGTTTGGCCTCCAAGCCAAGTGCGCTTGGCTCACTCTCAGGTTTTGTCTATTGCTTTATCTGAAAAATGTAAATGGGAAGGAGGGTGGGTACGGTGGGAATTTGGGGGAAGGTGAGGAGGGAAGATAAGAGACATCAGCAAAGTAATTGCCCTAAATTACACACTGTCTGCTAAATGGCCATGAGGAGGAACTTAAGTGAAAACTGAGCTCTGGGTGCTGGCGAGCTTCCTGGCTCCCTGGGCCAGGGGAGGAGGGAGGGGGGCGCACTGGCTCTGCTACTGCTGGACAGAAATCCTCCCCTGAGGTCCCCAGGGGGTCTTTCTCTGAAGATATATTGTTTGAGGGGCTGTAGATTAAGATCTTTGTGTGTAGAGGAGAGGAATTAGTTTGACAAACTTGTTCCCTCTACCCTCCAATAATTAAGGGAAACTGACACCTTTTACACAGCTGGGGTACTCAGGCTACCACCAAAAGATACAGTTTTTAAATAATCTGAATTTGTACTAAATTCCCTTAAGCTTCTTTACAAAATATCTCCTATTTTTGTTTCAAGATCATGGTATCTGTCAAAGCTGTGAATTTCCAGTATGACAAAGGAAAAATGTGGTTGGTCTCCACCTGAGTTAATTCTGAGATATGAATTTCAGTTTTATTATTTTTTAAAAAGTGGAACTGCCTAATCCCAGTAAAGTCCCCAATCTGAGGCGGAGTAAGAAATATTGGGGACGGCAGGGACCATCAGACCTGGGTCTGAATCTTTACTCAGCCCCTTACTGTCTGTGTAACCTTGGGCTCCAGGCCTCCCTTTCTTTGCCTTTAAAATGGGCACGACTGTAGTATTAACTTTTTAAGGATTAGCAAATGTAAAGCCCTAAACCCTGAGTCTTATCTGGATGATAAAAGACATTTAATAAACACTACTTGTTGTTTTAAGAGTGAAACTGACATAAATTTAGTTGGAATAAATATATCACCATCATAAAAATCTCAAATAGCATGCATGTATTTTTTTTTCCAATATAGAAATCCCATACAGCCATTGACTTAGAAGAGCTTTGAACACACAGGTCGTGCATAATGTCGTTACAACCTGTTTAGCGCTTTTATTTGCTTTAACTGGGGTTTATTTGTGCTTGAATGAGAAGAGGGATATATTTGGGCAAATTTGACATTATAAGAAGCATAGTCCTTTGTTTCAGCTCCCCACTTTGGATTCCTGAAGAGGTCACCCCAGTCGAAACCTCTGGCTGCAGCACAAAGCAGGTTCTGATTCTGAAGAAACCATGCAGTCCCTTTAACCCGCACAGAAACATTTCAAGGGTAACTAGAAAGTACGTTAAGAGGATTCAGACGTTCCACAACATACATTTAAAATTCTTCCATTTCCAAATGAGAGCACCATAATATGCAGAAGCAAAGTGCATCAAAAAGCTGAAGGTCCTTTGAGGCAGGCGTTTGGAGAGCTATGTAAGTATTATTTGAAAAATAAACCTCAAAGAAGGATCAGGAGAAGAAAGCACGTAAGTGTGGGGCACAGAGGCTGAGCCTCTATATTCACAAATGAGACTGCAATAGGAACTTGACCTGTTCAGGTAATTTTACCAAATTCTAAACCCCACGTGGTGTTCCCAGTTACCCAATTCTCTTACTAAATGTCTGTAAAAGCACGCTCACCTCCACACAATGCAAACACCAAAGAGCCATGAACCTGCTTTCTGTCTGCCTGGCCTGCAAATGGAGTTAGGAGCTAACCGCAGGCATTGCTCTAATGGGTCCCTCTGCAGAAAGACCTACAGACTCATTCTGTTCACTCAGAAAGTAAAACACCAGCAAGATTGAAGCTGAATCAGTGGTAGCAACACGGCCGAGCTGCAAGTCAAAGAAGGACAATAATATTTGGACAATAGTTATTATTCAGGAGAGTCCACTGTGAACCAAGCACCACTTGAGCTTATTATTACTTTGATTTTTGCAATAACTCTGTAAGCATGCATGTAGAATTGTTTCCCTTTTATAGATAAGGAAACTGAGGTTCAGTGGTTTAGTGACTCGCCCAACATCACAGGTAGTCAGTGGTGAAGATCCAATTTGAACTAAATTTTGCCTGGCTACAAAGTCTCTGTTTACTCTATGGGCATAAGAATATAATAGCAAGAAAAAAACAAAATAAAATGTCTGATCAGAGGTTTTTGCCCCTGACATCAAGAGTCTTCTTTGCGTTTTAAGGCTCAACTGGACTAAGAGATGCCTCTGACTTTAAAGAGATACTTAAGTGGGCCTCATTATTTTTTCGCCAAACTTTTTTGACACCCTCCTCGCTTTGGAATATACTTGAAAGGCAGTATAATCTACCATCCCTTCACCTTTACAGAGGAAAAATAGTATTTCCTCTGTAAATACTATTTTTAAAATATTTAATCTCCTTCTTAGAGCTACTTTCTTTTGTTAAGTCCAGAACTAAGTAAGGTAGGGTATAGGCTAAGCCATTATAACAAAGTATTAATGATAAACAATGACATAAATAAGACAGGACAGTGGTTCATGCCTGGTGGGCAGCTCTGGCATCCTCAGTACCAATTTCCAAGGTTGTTCGCCACTTTCCAACCAGAAGAAAGGATGAAAGGGAAATGCATGGCAAGTGGGTTCATTTTTGAGATGACTCAGAGAGGCACGCATCACTTCAACTGTCATCCCATTGGCTCAGATGGAGCCTCAGGGACATACTTAGTTCCAAGGGAGCCTGGGCATGCAAACTCCCAGTTGGGCAGTCGAGTGCTTAGCTCAAACTCAAGACCTCTATTACTAAAGGGAAAAGCAAGAGAATGGACACTGAGGACAAGTAGCTGAGTCTGCTACCATCTGTTTCTAGTATGGTCACCAGTCTAGTTCCGACTGAGTGATGGAAGTATTAAGAGCCAAGCCTTAAATCCTCTACTTCTAAACAGTGAGCTCAATGCCTGGAACTATAAAACAATAAGCAAATAAAACTAAAACCATCTGCAGATCAAGTTTGTGGGCCCTTCACTGGCAAAATTTCCTGGTCAGACTCGCATCAGTTGCCAGTTAATAAAAGAATAGTTATTAGGGAGAGTTGTTTATAAAGAGCTGTGCCAAACATATTTTTCCCCGCTTAGATAAGTTGATGTAAATATTTAGGTCATGCATTGGGGATTGGCTAAGAAACTATAGAATAAACATATGGAAGAGCTGTCCAATTTTATATTTTAATAGATGAGGAAACTGAAGCTCAGTCATGAAATGACTTCTGATTTGAGAAGCTGACTAATGTACAAGTATTTTATGAAACTGTTGATTTTCGGTGGTGTCTACTCAGTGCTAATGGAGTGAGGAAATTAATGAATGAAAGTTTGACTGAATATTAAAAATGAAAGGTAGAGCAAGAAGCCACTGAGAAGATGGTAAGGAAACAAAGAAATTGTCATTGACAGGTAAACAAATAGATGGCAGATGTAAGAGGCCATGTGGCAGTCATAAATAAATTTCATGAGATTTAAGTTTTAAATGGGCCACCCTGAGCTAGATATTTATATTTAATTTTCTCCGGAAACTGTTGTGGCTTTGCTTATAAACACAGTATGATGACAGCAAGCAGGTTCCCCATGCTGAAGCTCTGCTTATCCCAGAATTCAGTCAGGTTAGGTCAGGTACCTTGAAAATCATGAGCAGAGTCTTCAAAAGAAACCTAGCACAACTGTTTGAAAATGTATTTTTTCTATTATTAAGACAGGGCACTGTCTCGCTGAGCTGTTTTTTCCTGTACCTCGACAAGTGTTTCATGAGTCACCTTTGCTCAGCCTGACAGCGGAACAGTTCAGAAGGTCACAGCCTTCTTCCTGGCTCAAAGCCCTGCCCATTACCAGAGCGAGGGGCATTGTTTCATTGGAAAAAAGCTAATTAGGTTAAGAGATACATTAATGAGCCCTGCAGTAGTCTCTACACCGTAAATAAAGAAGAAGAGAGAGGGTAATAAGGAAAGGAAAGCAAAACACATAATGAAAGCCTTAGGAAGGTGAGTTTTTACACACGAAACTATCTGAAGAAAACCAGAAAGAAAAATTAATTTGCTTCTTCAGTCCTTAGAACAGATTCCCAACCTTGGTTTTGTGACACTCCAGGATGTCCCCAATTATCTCAACGAATGTCATGAAATGTCCCAAAGAATTCTCAAAATGAAATTACTTTTATTTCATTTAAAAATAGATGGCCAGTAGCTCTTGCAAGAGTAAGGGAAACAAATGAGCAATTGGCTGCCACCAGCTCGGAAGGTTCCCAAGCACTAGGTAAGGGCTGATGAGGGCTTCACAGACATTTTGGAATGGAAAAATTTGATATATCTCTAGACATTTTTATCCCCCTAATCCCTTGATTTAAAAAAATAGAAGAGGAAGAAGATCATCGTTGAGATTTACTTCACAAATTGACCATAGTGATGTGGGAGGAGGCAAGGATGGGTGAGGGGTGAAGTGGAAAACACTGGCCCTGCCTTGGAATCTGGCTTGGCCACTTAATTGTGGAAAGAACTTAGCTTCTTCTGCATAATGGGGATAACAGTAAGTACAGCTTCTTCGGGATATTGCAACAAGAAATGAAATAATGTATGCACAGGTGGAAAACACAAGGCCCGGGGGCCGAATCCAGCCCTCCACCTTGTTTTATCCAGCCTGGCACCTTGTTTCTACGCAGCGGCAATGCTGAGCTCTCACTTAACTGTTAAGGAGTAGTTACATGTATACAGTCCTAAGGTTACATTCGGCCCTTTGAAGGCAACCGTGAGGCTGATGTGGCCCCCGGTAAAAATGAGTTTGACAGCCCTGATTGTAAAGCATATAGTAATGTGGAAAAGTACAAGCCTAGCTAAACTGTTTTCTTCTCATTTTCCATTAGTGCATCTGGGATAGCAGCCTCCTCACACCTCAGAGGTATTTCTACTGCACTTTTTAAAAAGTGGAGAAGCCAGCAATTTCCAAGTATATGCAGATACTGAGGCAGGAACAGAGAGAGAGAGAAGTGCTTTTTCTCCTGGGGAGGAGATTCTTAGAACATGAGAGCATTGGAAGGTCAATTTTATTCAACTCCGTCCCTTAAGGGATAAGGAACAATCTTATTCATCTCCCTCCTTTGAGGAACAAGGAATCTGAGGCCAGGAAAGAGGAGGTGGCTTATCTGCAACCACAGGCAAGTCAGGAGCCGTATTTTCCTATTCAGCCATACTGCGGTCCTCTGCCTTGTGGGATGTGCAAAACTCAGAATTAGGGAAAGAATTGAATTTTACCACCCTGAGCAGATGTCCCTGCTTTGATTTTCACTAAGATAGACAGGTTTCATTCAGCCTTTATTTGAAATCTGACTACCCTGAGTAACCTGTTATCAGTATACAGAAACTGGAGTAATGACAGAAAGTGAGTAAATCTAAGGTGCTATTTACCACGACTAGTAAACTATTTGCTTAGAAAAATTGGTGTAATTGTACTTTGCGTTATTTTATAACCCTTGCCAAAGCCATCTGTTTTAGAAGTATTTAAGTGCCATAAATATTGGCCTCTCTACCCCTCCCCATAGTGTCATAGAATCTCAGGATTCCAAAAGGTCATTTAGTTCAACTTGTGACCCAAAGCAAAAACCCCTCTCCAGCATTCCAGCCAGCCATCCTCTGCTCAGCCACACTCTGTAAAGGTAATGCCCAAACATATAACCATGTTTAATAGAAAAGAATGCACAGAAAAAAGGCTCGGAAAAAGACGGCGTGCGTGTGCTCCTTGCCACGTCAGGGTCCGCTGGGTCACAAAAATGACACTCCCACTGCAAGTCTCCACACCAGGCAGCAGCCTTGAGGATGTCCCCTCCCAGATGCTGTTTACGCGTCAGACTGGAGGCCGTGCTCGTGGTGGAGTTTTAGCTGTGTCCGGCGCAAACACAGCGGTGTGGGCAAAACAAATGACAAAACAGAGCAGAGTGCAAACAAACAGAGTTGGCTGCACATTTCTGGGCAAAATGCCTCAGGTATGGAAGTGCCTGAGAGGGTAAAAGGTCATGTCAGCCACTTTTGTCCACTCCCCTCAAAAGGGTAATTGTGACAGGTGTTGGAGTAAATTTACATTTTGAGGCAAAAGCTGTCACAGGACTGAATGTATATAGTCTGTGCTAATCAAAAGATAGTTGAGAAGTCCAAATTGCTGAAATTAAATATTTGATTGAATTTATCATCTTACTATGCCATGGGCATACATGTGACCCCAAAACATTACTCTAGGGTGTCATCGAAGAGCCTCCTGAAGGTCTAGCAGCTCGATCATCCTGCAGTGTGTGGGTAAAGGAGATATTAAGGATCGATAACCAAAGTGAGTACTCATGTTTCTACTATGGGCCTCTTGAACACTGGGGAATTATATTTTTGTTAGTTCATTTACCCCTCAAACTCTAAATTATGTTTGAGTTTTATTAATACCTTAAGGAGTAGCGGAGCAACGTTTTGGGATTCGTAATTTACAATTCACAACAAAGTCCAGTTATGAGAACCGATTATGTGCTTGGTGCTAGCATATAAATATAAGTTAAAATGGCGTCTGCTCTCAAAGACTGTGAAAAAGGTAGAAATGAAGAAGAGATAAAAAGTAATATTACTTTTTTCCTTTTTTCACGTTAAAAATCATATACTTGTAAGTAGATTTTGAGTGTATTTGCCGTGCTTCTTCAGACACACACGCAGCATGTATTATATTAACTGCTTTCATTCATATTTAAGCAAGAAAGTAGACTTGGATTTAAAATATGGCTTTACTGCTTACTACCTGTGCTTCTAAACAAGCTCTTTGATATCTTTGATTCTGTAAAATGGAGTTGGTAACATTGACCTTGGAAGCTTGCAGGGCTCTGCAGCCCGTGGAGCACCTAGCATCATGTTGCATAAACTAGATGTTCGATAAATGGTAACTGTCAGAGCTTACTTAGAGTTCCGAAACGTCCAATTTAAAGTACAAGACATTTAGGCAATATTCTAAATAACTTTTGGTCATAAAAATCTGTCCATAGATAATTTTCTAATGTCTTTTATGTTACCGCTTTATATTTTTTAATTATGGAAACATACAGAGGGTCATAGATATCATACAAATGTTATGAAACCTATAAAATATGTGAACCAGACATCCAACTTACAGGATTGAAACATCACCAATAGTATGAAGTCTTTTCTGACAGTTCCTAATATTAAGTATCAATAGTTAGTATAATGTTTTTATTTTATTACTAAAATTCCTATTTCCCAGAATCACAGGTAGTGGTTTTGTGAGAACGGTAAAAGTGGCAGGAAGGGTGGGATACTTTGGCATGAGGTAGAGGAAATATAAGGGCAGAGTATTTCTTTATTTCATATTAATATTTAAATATGCCCTGGATATCATTTATTTGGGTGTTTAGGCTGAATCCCATTGTCTCCGTGGGAACCATTTTGCTTTATGGTTTTATAAACTATAATACAATTGCAATTTATTAGCACTTTGTAAATTTAAGTACACCAGGGAAAAATTGCATTATTTAGCATTACTTAGTTACCTGAAAGACACAATGTTAAAAACTAATATTTTTATAGAAGACTGACATTAATGATTGGTTATGCTTACCTCAAGAGTCCGATGATTTTGATGAATAAAATTCTCTTCAGAAGAGGAAATAAGAAAATATTTTAGAGAGTAAACAACAGTTGATAGAGGACTCTTTCCCTGTCTAGTAACCCAAAATGACCGTCATAATCACCAATTAATGTCTATGCAAGTATCTGTCACAGAAGACAGTTACAGGTAATAATAGACTTATTATGTTAA
The DNA here is from genome assembly GCF_022682495.2 of Desmodus rotundus. Classification (NCBI taxonomy): domain Eukaryota; kingdom Metazoa; phylum Chordata; class Mammalia; order Chiroptera; family Phyllostomidae; genus Desmodus; species Desmodus rotundus. Next base: position 41,409,634 of record NC_071388.1, read on the forward strand.
AAAAACACATTTCCTGCCAATTGCACATAAAATAAGCTATTCATATAGGGTTAACAAATGCTGATGTAAAAAAATAAAGAAGTAAAAAACGATGAAGACAGGAACATTGGAAAAGAGGCTTATATTCTATTTGATTTTAATGTTAAAATACAGAGAGAAACAGTTTTGAGTGTAACATAAAGTATGTGTTTGCTTTTTGGCTACCGATGGTGGCTGCTGATTAAAAATTCTGTATGTGATATTTCCTCCTGTCTTGCTTGAAAACTTCGCTGAAAATTTTTTGGTTTTGGTTTTGCTTTGCTTTGTTTTTTACAATTCCAACACACTCGCAGATATGGACAATGTATTCTTTCTTAAACCGTAAGCTCAGGGACAACAAAAGCGGTATGTTCTGTGTGGTCCTGTCAATGCCTGAGCAGCGGTGATAATCAGATGGTCTAATCATGCAGTTGGGAATAGTATCATCAAAAGGGGTTCCTTATGGAAATCGGTGCTCCTGAAGGGGTAAGAAGCTGCAGGCTGATGGGGGCACTGTTTGTGTTCTTTCGTCTCAAGCACTAGTCATTTTATTGTTTTGATTAGGAGATAGAGATGGAGATGTGGTTAAAGAAAGATCGTAAACAGCAGGCAGAGAAATCTTTTCGCTTTCAGTTTTTCTTAGAACTCCTTTATGTATTGCTTCTCAGGGCCATCCGCCTACACCACCCCACCCAACACACACACACACACACACACACACACACACACACACGTCTGCAGTCTGGCCTCCACTGCCTTGGAGCCTCTGGGACAGCGTGATATCCTGAAGGGTGTGTGAAATTGAAGACAAACATTTTTACTAGGAGTTTACAGCCTTAACAAAGTAAACTGTGAACCCTCCAGGTGTCCTTGACGGTAGGAACAAAGGCCTGTGGTGCAGCAAAAAGGGAGCTGGGTTTTGAATTAGAAGGAGTTGTGTTTGAATTCCTGCTCCAAGTTCATGAACTGGGTGAACTTGGGCAATCACTTTCTCTCTCAGTCTCTAGGTTTCATCATGAGTCAAATGGGGGAGCCAGACCAGATTACTTCTAAAAGTCTTTATCCAGTGCTGGGAGTCTATGATTCTAATGTTTGCTTTACCTTTTACAGTATATTAGTTACTTTCCCACAATTTACAAAAAAAAAGTCTTAAGTGTCTAGAAACCAAAGAAGGTAATTACATTTCAAACAGTCATAATTGTTTTGGGTGATTTTTTCCCTCCTTATTTTTAATAATTAAAAGTTACTTTTAAAAACAAATGAACAAAAAAATAAGACCCACGTTGCCTTTCGATTTCTCATTTCAAGAAGCCAAACGATGATGGTGGTGTTTTAGTGCCCCTTCAGCACAAAGGAATTCTTATTTTCTTATTACTCTAAGATAATACATTTTTCAAATATTTAATAAAAAACCCTCCTAAGCCATAGAGGTTTTGTACATGAAACGTTATAACTGATGAAACTGTGTATTATGCATGTCAGTTCACAAGCCACGTTTCCGTGCAGGACCACACTGCCTTACCCAGCACCCATCCCACTCTATTAGGAAGGCAAGGGAGGGACTAACCACTCCCTCTGACCAGCGGGGAAACTGAGGCACAGAGAGGCTGTGCCTTGGCCAAGGCTGCATGGAGATCTGCAGAGCCAGGACCTGAGTGCAGATATCTCTTAGTGTTGGGTCTCATGTGAGTGTTAACATGATGAAATTAAAGTTATTTATTTCCAGGCTACTATATATGTCAAGTGCCACTTCACCTGAACCAAGTCAAGAAGGTTATTTCATTTCTAGTTTGCAGCTTAGATTCCTTGAGTCTATAAAGTGGTTCAACAACTGATCATCCTTCAAGTTGAAGGGTTAGTATATCAATTGAAAGGTTGCAAATGGCCTTTGACGAATAGTACAGAACCCACAAAAATAAGTCATAAGGGGAAAAAAAAGAAAAGGATAAATAGAATCTTAGAGCCATTGTCTCCTGACTGAAGAACCTAGATATTAGATGTGAGGGGGAATGAACTTGGACTTTAGAGTTGGAGAGGCCTGGGCTGAAACCCTCGCTCTTACACACTTGCTGATACATCCATCAGAGGTTCTGTTTAGTCATATTCTAAAACGATGTTAACATGAATGTTAAACTTGAAGGTTTTTGTAAGCATTAGAAATAACTCTATAAAACACCTGTTGTGCAGTGCATGACCAAATAAGCACTTCACAATCGGTGGCTATTATTGATAGCATTTATTTTCTTTCAAAAAATTGTTTTGGAGTCTCTTTTGTGGCACATTGTACTTTTTCTTAATGCAAGAAAATTTAATGTAAGTATAAGGGGAGTTATATTAATGGGAGGGTATTGGAACTAGATACCTAACGAGATCCTTGCAACTCTGAGCTCCTATTGTTATAATTCATATTTTCCAATGTGCTCTGCCTATTAGAGACCTTGGTTATGGTAGTGAAATAGATACTATTGTCAATACATATGATCTGCTTTATATATATATATATATAAATACACACACAGGGTCTGGCACAAATAATGCCCCTTTTTATTACAAAATCATAAATGTGATTCTGTAACATAACAATATCACACTCAAGCACATCAAATGGCATTTTAGGTAAAATGTTCAAATTGCTGTCATCTCATGTGAGACATTCACATACCCTACCAACCACATTCAAGCAAGCCTTACTTCTAAGGGACCTTGTGTGTGTGTGTGTGTGTGTGTGTGTGTATGGCAGATGACTTCCAAAATGGAACCTGCCTACATGCACAAAGGAAAATGCTGTTTTCAATAAAAACAGTACCAAAAGGTGACCCACACTGATAACAATAGAAAAAGTAGCAATAATTGCAGCAATCATTTCTAAAGCATCTAATGTACTTCAGACAATGGAAGCCATCATAAGGAAACTTGATGGTATTCTCAGGACACTGGAAATCACATCCCCTGGCGGTGCCAGGAATGGGGAAGACACGCTATACACTATGTCTGTGCAGCTGAAGACACCCACAAAAGACTGCAAAACTTTTCTAGGTGCATCATCAGGTATGTCAAGGAACATAGGTTGTGATGGGCATCATAGGACAAGAATCTATCTTTCATTAGTCCTGGGTGACTTTGCACAAGTCACAATCTTTCTAGGCTTCAGTTTCCTCAACAATTAAAAACAAAAGCTGAAATAATCTTCCTCTAAGTCTAGCATTCTATATTGCTGTTATTTATTATTATTATTATTATTATTATTATTATTATTATTATTATTTACAATTTGCCTGACCCCTTTGGGTTCTTATAGGTATATACAATTTATTAATTCTTTTTTTTCTTTTTGTCTCCTTAAAATATTAAGATCTGTTGTTTAGCTGAGTAAGCTGGAACATCACACATTTGTTTGAATATTTGAATTTACTTAAAGAGTGATACAAGCAAATTTTCTTTTTGTCCACTATGCATTCATTCCCTACAAACAGGGTGATCAAACCCATAGGAATGAAAAGAAGTGGGTATCAGACGTCCAATTACTATATAGTTAAAACGTGTCTACATGAGATATTGAACACTTGAGTCAGTCTTTTTCCTTCTTCCTGAATGGCTCTTAAGGAGAGCAACCTATTAAGGAAATATCCAGATATCAGACTGATATAAGAAAGGTGGGAGAAAATAGTACGAGGCAACAGGGGTAAGAAAAAAAAGATCTCTATAGATGTGACAGACAGAAAAAAAGGAAAGTTAAAAATTATCATAGGGCAGGCAGGACACCTGCTAAAGAACCTACTGCTGCCAGTCACAGCTGGAAAGAAAAATGAAAGAGATGCAAACAACTGTCCTAGAAGCATGAAATCATTCTTTTGTCTTTTTTCTTGTGAACAATTACAGTATGCAAAAATTAAGGGGGGATCTCAAAGTCTTGGGATGAAAATTTCAGCAGGCTCTGCATATAAACACCAGAGGCATGGAAGTGTGCTTCTTTGAAAACAGGCTGTGTTTGGGAGCTCCCAGAGCATTGAAGAAGGTGGTAATTAATGCATAGTGAATGTCTTTGACTGCAAGATGAATGGAGGGCATAACAATGGGCAGGTTTTTTCTTTCCTCTTTTTCCTCTTCCTCTCTTTTCTTCTCCCCCCCTTTTCTCTCTCTCTCTCTCTCTCTCTCTCTCTCTCTCTCTCTCTCTCTCTCTTTTTAGGTTAAAGCATCGAAGAAAAAAAGCTGTTAAAAGATGGCTACTGTGAGGCTACACTTCAATGTCTGTCTTGTACGGCTTCCCTTTCCAGGCTGTGGTGGGAGTTTGTTTTGTATTGCTCTCCAATCACAATGGAGTTAATTTGCACCAATTTCATTTTTGTGTGTGCTCTCAATGTTTTCTTTTCTGCTGGATTTAAAAAAAAACATTATTTTGGCAGGACTTGGTCCTTTGATGATCCTTTTGAGCAAATGGTTTGCCCAAAGTTCAGATGGTGCTGGCTTCGTCTTCTTTTTCATTTACAACATCAAGAGGATTACAGAGAATAACTTTGTTGCCCGACATCAATGATATATCTTCACGCTACTAGAAAGGTAGTTCTCAGAAAGTGTGTCTTCTAATAGTTTAGAACCTCCACAGGCTTCAGATAAAACAAGTATTAAATACAGAAAGCTCACAAGGATACCAAGGAAGGTTAAGCTCACGCAACCTCCTTCATCTCAAACACCTGAAATATATCTTTTTTTTTTTGACTGTCGAAGTGTGATCACGGTGAAGACGGCAGTAAGATCTTATATAAGAGAAGACAGAAAAGGGGGGAGAAGGAATCACATGGAGATGCACACACACATTGGTGAGAGAACACAAAAACAATCTTGTTAAAAGGCAAGTCGTTTATTCTAAGATCAAAATAAATTTATGTGTCAGTTTGAAAAAAAATATAGTGCAAACATGGTGCTCACAGTGTGATTTTTTCTTAGTGAAACCATCTGACATAAACCACAATTTGGTTTTAAGAAAATTTTAGGAATTCTCACAATTTTAACCATTATGAACGTGCAGAGGAATTCCCAAACAGGTAGGCAACTTGAACATATCCCCGGGGTTCCAGTCACCATTACAGCTGAGGCTGGACATTCAAATGTGGATGACTCATGAGCTCCTTCAAAACCTGTCACTTCCCTCTGCCCCTTCCCCTTGAAGCAGCTTCTCTCATTCTCTGTTCGCAAATTCTGTGACCGGTGATAAGGGTCCATCAGAGGGACCTGGTATGATCATGGTCGTTAACCATCCCAGAATCTGACCACAGTCTCAGTGTCAGGTAATTGTGTCCTTTTACACAGTCACTTTTGTTGACTGCATTACTAAATATGATTTTTGACTTTACACCTTTATATGGCTTCTCATAAAATTAAATTCAAACCGAGCAATTTGTTGGTGAGATTATAAGCATGGAAGGATTCTCAATTGGCTCAAAAAAATTACTACGCATCTCAAATGCCTACTAAAGGTTTTTGCCTAAAGGTGTCCTCCCTGATTTGTCACATCGCCTGAAATTCCACAATGGAAAGTAAGTTTGTTTTTGTTTTGGGTCCTCAGAGCCCCTGTATTCCAGCAGCACCCCCTGAGTTGGAACCTTCTGTTAGCTAGGGACGCAGAAGTGCCTCAGAGAAAGTTGCTGGGAGCAGAACATGCAAAGGGGCCCATGAAATTGTAGAACATCGCTTGCCACCTAGTCTTCATTTCATCTTTCCCTCTTCATTTCCATTGTTGTCCCCTTAAAAATCAATTGCCATCCTTATCCTCAACTATTTTAATATCTCTAATCAGGTTCTCAGAATTCTTTATCATCCTACTTCGATTTACTCTTGTACTGCCACCAAGATAATCTTACAAGAGCATGGCTGTGTTCATTACCCTACTCAGAAACCTTTGGGCTTGCCTTTGGTCTACCCAAGATATTTAACCCTCTAGTTGAGCACTCAAGGATCTCCATAATCTGGTTATCGACTGCCTCTCTGGCCTCAGCTTCTACTGCTTCTTCATGAGGATTCCCTGTACCTCCACCTCACTGGAATATTTCATGGTCTGAACATGATTAAGCGTGTCCACCTTCATGCTTTTGTTCATGCTAGCCTCATCACCAGATGCCTTCTTCCTTCCCCTAACCTCCTAACCACCCAATAAGCCCATGTCAAATATTCTTTTAATTGAAACATTGCTAAAAATGGTGTCACCCCGCTTTCAGGAGGCTCAGGGTATGGGCAGTTTCTGGTCACCTAGGACAGTAGAGATCGTTATAGACTTTCTGGAGAAAAGAGAGGTCATCACTATCAAAAGCATGAAAATTTTATATACTATGTGATACCACAGTTATACTTCTGGGATTTTTTTCCCTAAAAACATATATGTGGGAATAAATATTTGATGTGAAGGATAGTATTACATACAATAGCGGAAAATTTGCAGGAATGTTAATATTCCTAAATGGGGACTTAGTGAAATGATGATATATTCAGAAATGGAATAATCTTTAGCCTTCAGGAGTAATTTTACAAAATGACATTTAATAATATAATATTCTCAATAAATTATTAATAGGAAGGATTTCTTAATAGCATAGACTGTATGATCATCTGAGATGCATATGTCTGTCTATATCTATATATTAAAATGCTAGAAAGAAATAAACCAAATTGTTCATAGTGTCCATCTCCAAAATTGTGAAAAATACTTTATTCTATTTGGTAAAAAAAAAAAAAAAAAGAACACAGCTAACAAGCCATGCAAAGCATGGAGGAAGCTTAAATGCCTGTTGTTAAGTGAAGGAAGCCAATCTGAAGACACTACATACTGTATGATTCCACCCATATGACATTCTGGAAAAGTCAAAACTATTGAGTCAGTAAAAAGATCAGTGGTTGCCAGGGGCTTGGGGATAGGGAGAGAGGTATGAATAGTGGAGCACAGGAGAATTTTAGGACATTGAAGCTATTTTGTATGATCTTATAATGATGAACACATCACACTATACATTTGTCAAAATCCATAGAACTCGTACAACACAGAGAATCCAAATGTAAACCATGGACTACTACTAATAATAATGTATCAATATTGGTTAATTATAACAAATGATCCACATTAATTCAAGATGTTAACAATAAGGAAAACCATATGGGGGAAAAGCAGAGCTACATGGAAACTGTACCATCTTCTTAATTTTCCATAAACCTATAACTGCTCTACAATAAAGCATATTAATTTTAAAAATATGAAATATTTAATGATACAAAAGCATTCCGAAAATACTCTTTTAATTGAAACATTCCTAATATTCCTTTGGAGCTCAATTTAAGTGCTTACTCTCCATAAAGTTGTCTCTTATCTTTCCGGCATGCGCTCTCACCAAGGCTGGTGGCTCATGGTGCTCCTCCCACACGTGCACGGGCCACGGTGGCTAAGAACAGCGCTGTCAGCTCCCAAGGGCAGGGACTGTGCCATGTCCTTTCCCTTCGTGCCCAGCACAGTGTCCATCGTAGAGAAGCCTGCCCGAAAACTCGTTCACACAGGTGCAGACACACACGAACACACGGAGAAAGGCAAAAAATTAAAAATATATATAACAAAAGCTATATTCAATGCATGTTACATATGTTGACTTATTAAGTTTTAAAAATATTAATTCAGCCTTGGAAAGAGCTATTAATCTACATGTGTCAAATTAATGATGAGTTAGGTCATTTGAGGGAAAAATAAAGTATTCGCGTAATTGAGCTTTCTCAGTGTTTTTAGTAGGTGCTACTAGTTGAAAATGTTAGTGCTTTAAAGTTTGGATAACCATCGATATCTTACCAAATATACCATATTTTTGGACTATAAAACGCACCGGACCATAAGACGCACGTAGGTTTTAGAGGCGGAAAATAGGGGAAAAATTCTGAAGTAAAAAATGTGATAAAATATTTAGTAACATTCTTTAAAGCAGAAATCCTTTTCTGCTTTGACATCTTTCCACAACTACAGTAGGTCCAGCAGGAGACTACCACATGCTATGGTATCTTTCTACAACAAAATACAGTAAGGACAGAACTATCAGCACTGCGTCCTTCATAGTTATGGGGGCGCTGTAGCTGAGAACATCAGTGGATGACGCACTGTTATGGGGGATCTGCTGCTGACACTGTTATGGGGGATCTGCTGCTGACCCTGTTATGGGGGGATCTGCTGCTGGAGGGCCACAGGTTGTGCAACAGTCTTGTATGGGGACAGCGGTTTTCCACAACCTGTGTGGCTCTGCAGCTGTTGCCAAATTACAGCTCCCATCATCCCAACCTGTCCAAGCATGATGGGAGTTGTAGTTTTGCAACAGCTGCAGGGCCACATTGACAGGTGACCCTGCAGTGGAATTGCCTATGCTAATGTTAATGGGGAACACACCAGTCACGTGATGGAGGCACGCAGGGGCGCCGCAGGCTTTCTTATCCTAACATGCCAGCACCTCCTGTACCCCTCTCCCTAGCACTATAGTATGCCGCAGAGGGACTTCACTCCTCCCTCCCTTGCTTCACACCGCAGGGAGACCCCCTCCTCCCAGCCCAGAGCCGGCAGCATTGTCCCACTCCTGCCTCCGCTAGGTTCCTGTAGCCACGACCCTGCTCCTGCCTCCTGTGACCCCGCTCCACCCCTGCCCGCCCCGCCACCCCCAGCGAGCCAGGTAAGCTACATTCGGACTATAAGACTCACGCCAAATTTCCTCCCAAATTTGGAGGGGGTGGGGGGAAGAGCGTCTTATAGTCCGAAAAACCCTGTAGTTTGTTATTTTATTATGAGCATGATCCGACTATAGCCACCGTGCAGTTTTCCCCCCAATTTTCCCTTAAATATACAGTCTGGTGCTTTCAACATGCATAAAAGTAATAAAAACATCACTCAACCTCTTAAAATGATTTGAAATGTTGCAATTTAAGATATTAAAAAGTCACATCTTTATTCATTTAATTTTTGGATTCCAATGGCATTTTGTAAATATAGTTTGACACATCACTTCTATTAGTTAAATATGTAATAGTCTAAGTTGTAGAGGAAGGAGTAGCAATGGGCAGTACAACAAAGAGGATAACTTTCTGTTGTGCTTTTAAAAAAAGGAATGTATAATATACACCATGGTCCTTAAATAAACCCATTTCCTTTCTAGAAGAAAAAACATATTATTAAATGCATTACTTCTTTGGTTCTGTTCATCACAAATAATGTAGATACTCTTAAACTTAAGGCACATAGTGTTGGCTGCAAAGATGGTCCATCATTTTGGACGCTTTTCATTATTTTGCTTCTAGTAGCACTTTAAGTCTCTGGTGTCTTACCTCTACTGAGACCTGGCATTTCTTTGTGTTGGAGAGGCAATTTAATCCATTTTTACTGTCTGCAAACAGACTTTCAAACAAAACTTCAAACTCTTTGAATGTGCCCCAAGGATTCCACCAAACCTATCATCCTTCACTCTCTTCTGGGGCTGTGGAGGGTGGTGACTGGAATAGAACTGGCACCAACCAGGGAGTCTCATTAGTGTTTGTGATTTTGATTTTTGTTACCATTCTGCTCTGTAGCCATTTCAAAGTGGGAGCAATAACTACCCTCACATCTCACAGCACCCCTCCCCCTGCTTCCCCAAATTCAAGCCACCTGGAATGATCTGGAAGAGCGGAGGAGGCCCACAGACATGCTTTCTCTCATGGAGCCAGGGGTCCCGATTATAAAGAGATGAGTGTTCCGCATCTGGATGTTGACAATTTGAGTGAGCTGCAGAAAGCCATGTTGCAACTTCCTCTGGGCATGGAGAGGTGAGGCAAGCGTGCCAGGCCGCACAGGCAAAGCTGAGACAGAGATGAATTAGAAGGAGAGATAAAATGAAAATGACCCTACTTGTCTCTTTCTCTGTGAGAAATCACGCCTAATGTTTGAGAAGACAGTACATTCTGAAGGCAGTCTGTTGAAAAAATTGAGACCAGTGTAGTGGCAGGAACCATAGGCAAACAATATTTAACAAGTGACTGCCACGTTCCAGACAAGCAATATCACCTGACTCTCTCAATCATCTCAGTATTATCATCCTATTTCATTGATGAGAGAACTTAGGTTAAGAAAGATTAAGGTTCTTCTACATCCTATGTTCAAACTGGGTCTGTCTGACCCAGAATGCCTGCTCTTTGCTGCTTTGCGGACCGCCTTCTGGTGGGACCTTGCTGGTACTTACTGTGATAAGCTCAGAGACGTTTTTCCCACTTCTTCAAAGATCTTGTACACCCTCCCCTTCTTTGTTGAATTTGTGATTAACTGTTAATTTTAAATGTAGGTAAAGTTTTCTAAGTACCTAAAATGTAAACACTTAATATTTATAGGTGCCATTGAATCCTTTGAGTTTATGAAACAGGCCTTGTAATGCATGTTTGAATTTATGCAGTAAGTGATTTAATTGGGGACACACAAGTCTCTATTTATGAAAAAAAAAAAAGTATAACAAAAGCATTGCTCAGATAAATCCTTTCAGTCCGGATTAATCTTCTACTAGAAGAGTCAAACTCCTATTTGTTAATGTAGAGACTTGGTTGGTTAATATTGACTTTTTTACCATAGCCATTCCATCACATGCATATTCCCAAGAAAACCGTGAGAGTACAAGTCACCAAGAAGAAAAGGGCCCTAATATCCCGGAAAGAGCAGGGCCCTCACACTAGCGAGCTCTTGGTTTGAATCCTAGTGCCCCTGCTGTTGAGTGTATAACCAGTTATTTATCTCTCTGAGCTTCATTCAGGCACATTCATGTGAGAATACAATGACACCTTTTACCTGCACTTTCATTTATTTTATTTATGTATCAGTGGAGGGTTCATCCGGGTACCTCTGTACACTGGCACAAAAACATGTTTTACATGATCAAGACGTGGACACTTAGGACTTTTAGCAAATGAGGTCATGTTGGTCTGAGCCAACACCTCCCTTTTTCTCTGTCAATTTCTATATATATGTAACATAGGAAATATATACATTATAGGGATGAAGGGTTAAGAGATGGAAGTCTCTTCGTTATCATTCATGATTCAAATTGGAGGAACTCATATGTGTGTCCGTAGACATTCAGGTGGGTAGAAGTAACTGATGCCAGATTGTAATCCTTTGAAAAGAATGAGACTGGATCTATGTAAATAATAGCACAACCATGAAATGGGCTGTCTAGTCAGTCATAAGCTCAAAGAGTTTATGTATCTATTTATAAAACAGTCATATTAGCTAATTCCTTCCTTCAAATTTTAAACCTTTTCACATTTCACATCAGCCCTTTTCAGGAGATTTAAAGCATGTGAATTTTTTCTGTATATTATAGGTGCACATGTAAGGTTCCTTTAAGGCAGAAATATGTTATTGTAATTTTTAGAATTTTACATCATGCATGGGAGTAATAATCCTAACAGTGAGTGAGTGCTTGCTGTGTCCCAAACGTTGTCTTGACCGCTTGATCCCTGTTTTACAGACGGGGCAGCTGAGGCACAGGGAGGCTAAGGAAGCTAAGTAATGTGTTTTAGCCTGGCTACCTAAGGTCAAAACACAACAAAGCAATAGAGCTACAGTTTGAGTCCAAGAGGTTTGAACCTAAATGGACACTTTTAGGTACTTTACTGTATAATCTCCTTGGAAAGTATTCAGTAAATATTTACAAATGAATGAATTAATGGGTACAGTAGTTGATATCTAGGACAAGAAAGCTGTTTCTTAAATTTCTCCTTCTTAAAATGAAAAAAAATTATTATATTTTTATTTTCTCCTTTTGAGGAGATATTTCCCTTCCAGAAGGCAGGAATACTGTAGGACAACTAGATGTGAACTTCAGGAATCAGGCAGACACACTCTTTGTCTACCAATAACTAGGGGCAGGATTCTGCTCCAAATTGGAAAATTCCAGTTCCACTCCTCTGCTCTGCTCCTGCAACATTATTGATTTTCAAGAGAATAAATCCAGGGCTGGGGAAGGAACCACGTGGCAGGAGATGGGGCTACATCTTGTCTCCAGTGATACCATTTAGTCTATTTGAAAGTATAATTATTTTTACATTAATCAATCTTTGGTCAATAGCTTTCTATCTACACACAGAACATTTTACCATGTTTAAATAAGAATTTCCAGAAAAGACTTTAATCCCCAAAGATTCCCACAAGGGAAGCACAACATTTGGGGTCCTCATTGCCCGTCTCTACTTTCCAGTCTCCCAGCATTTCCCTCAGTGCCTGGGCCTTGTCTTCCATCATAATTTATACTTAATACTGGAGAACACAAAATGAAACCATGCTTGTCTCATTAGTGGAGCAGGGCAATAATTTAAAAGGCTGGTGGTGTGTACTTAACATGTTCTTAAAAGTATTGTAGAAGTGACAACATGAACGGGTATTTTTCATGTTTCTCTCCTAAATTATTTTTGGAATATTTAGCCCACTCAACAAAAAAAGTTAGGCTGTTTCAGGCCAGGTTACAAGTAGAAAGACATTTGTCAGGGCTGCTTTCACTGGCAATATACTTTAATAAGATGGCATTGAGAGAAGATGGTTAAAAGAACAAAGTCAGGTTTGTTGTGAGGCCATCAGTAACCCAAGAAGCCACACTGCTTGGGGGCAGGCACTGTGGAAAGGGTAATTGCAGGGAGTGCCAATCACACATACGCGCTACACAGAAACAACTGGCCATTGATGGTCCATACAAATGGAGGGGCATGGAGGCAGAGAGGATGGAAAAGAGCAGATATTTCAGAATTCATTTTTTGCCTTTCAATTGTGCTATATGTGTTCCTTGTCTAGGAGAAAAACAATAAAGAAAAATGGTGGCAGGAGCAAGGAAACTACAGCCAGGGAGATTACACAGTCCGAACCGTGAAATGAAAAGAGGTGAGTCCTGTTTCAATTCAGTTGAGTTAATGCAATCCACAAAAACTTTTGCTTTAGCCTAGATGTTCCTATTGGGAATCACTACAGGTTTGTGAGTCTAGGGAAGATCTGTCCTCCCCAAAATCCTGGTGAAAGGATGTCCATGGATATGAATGCAGAGTCCCTGAAGTCAGGGCCGGATCACCGATGTGCTCAAATATTTATAGTGCAATTCTACAATGTAAGCCCCTACCTACAAGATCATGGGAATTATGGGCTCCACTGCCATTGTCAACAGTAGACTGTTCACTTCCTCCCAGAGACCTGGGAAGGACTGCAGTAAAATTCAAAACTCATATTGCATTACGAGAGAGATTAAGATGAAACACTGGGAGTCCAGGAGCTAAAAGACAGATAAGCGGGTGGAGTGACCATCTTTCAGATAGATGCCATTAGAATGCTTAATTCAAAGGAGACAAGAATAGAGGGAGAAACTAAAGAAGTGCTTTCAACAACGCTGGGACCAGAGTCATTAAGCAGCAACTGTTATTGAGGGGAAGCTTCCTCTACATCAGGCCACTGGGCAGGAAGAGTAGGAAGTTGTTCTAGTGGCAACAGTACTTCAGAAATAGGATAAAGTTGCAATACTTATTAGGGATTAAATGGAGATAACGAGGAATAATTTTGATGAGCACAATCATACATGATTGACTTTTTTAAACAAAATCCTCTGATCTTGGTTACACACTTTGGTATATAAACCACCTTTCCTATTTGGAGAACTTAATCTCTCTGAATAAATTGAGCTCATATTTCAAATTATTATAATGCTGCAATTGAATTTAAATTAATGGGGTTTTTTTTACTTATTTATGATTTTTATTGTTGTTTCTCCATTGGCTTGGTAAGGTGTCTTTCATTTAGCTGGTGATCAATAAATATGTTGACATGTTTGGTTTAATTGGTGTTTGTGATTCTTTTCAACATCCTATTGTTGACAGCAGAGATTCCACCTTTGGCCTGATAGTGGTTTTTTTTATTGAACATTTTCATCTCTTATTTTAATTAATTTCACCTAGAATTTAACACTTCTCCTCCTTTTCCTTCCATGATTTTTTTTGTGAAAACTGTCTCTTGGTTCTTCTTGTACCTCTGCCTGCCTTCCTTTTGGTTTTCTTTGTAGATCTTTCCCCTTGTCTTCCAAAACCTTTAAATGATGCTGTTATTTTGTGGCCCCGATGCTCTGATGAGCCCCAAATCTATCTTTACAGCTCAGAGTGGTTTTCTGAGCTCAAGATAAATATATCCACATGCCTACTAGAAATCTGCACCTGAATGTCCCAGAGGTCATTAAAAATCAAGTTTTTCTCTTTCCTCACTAAACCTCTTATGTTCTTGTTTGGATGAAAGGCCCAACTTTTATCCAGTTACCCGAGGCAAGAACTTAAAAATTATTTTAGAGTTTTTCCTCCTCAGTGCCCTGATGTTCAATGAGTGGGCCTCCTAAATGTCTTCCCTGTACCCCCAACATCTGCCAGAATTCCACCTCTCATTGTTTCTTTCCTAAACTAGAACAGTAGTTGCCCTTTTGAAAGCTAAGCTTATAATTTTCTATCTCCAATAGAGTCTCAAGTCTGCCTCCAAGATGATTTCTCTAAAACATAGTTTCTCTAAAGTAAACTCGATCAACAGAAAGGGCACAACCGCGTTGTTAAGAGAGGGAGTCCTAGGGTACCCTGCAAGCCCCAAAGCAAGTTCTGGTGTGGACTTGTCAGTTATGTGAGTCGATGGTGCCCTGACCTTCACTGCTTTCCCCATTTCAGCCAGTTTGAATTGGTTTTTGTGTCACTTGCAACCAAAACAGACTTGTCAGACACATCGTTGTGTATACAGAATAAAAATCAAACTTTCTCTCCTTAAATGTTCAATCTTATCCCCTCTTTTTACTCTCTTATTCCAGTTCCCCAGTCTAGCATACTCTCATGCCTTTATAGTTCATCTCTCATTTAAAATTCCACTCTTCTTCAAGCCTCCTCCATAAGTCCCTCTTTACTCTTTCTGGCTGGAATAAGCTTTATTAAGATGTATGGTGTTTAGTGGAATCACTTACAAAGGAATCTCAATGAATGGATGATACCATCCATGGAGTGAACCACTAAATAACCTTCCACAGCATCTGAGTGAATGAATTCAGGAGAAACTTCCTGAGTTGTCAGGAGGGCCCTCTGAACCCTTAGAGCCTCAGTGCTGCCTTTCAAGAAAAGGATGAATGGAACGGTGTTTTGAAGTAAGAAGACCCTTGATAAATATCTTGTCAGGTCAAATTTAAAAAAAATCACAGTGTCTCTGTGACAGGAGAACTATGAGAGGGTGGATAGGAGAAAGAACTCCCATTTCTCACAAAGTCAGTGAACCAGTGGCTTTAGAATATTAGCACAGAAAAAATGAACATTAAAGCATCCCGCTAAATTTTCCTAATTAGTGAGTGATTTTTCTTCATTTTCTGCTGTCTTTACATCATTGGTTGTATTTAGTTTTTCCATTTATTTGATTTCCACAATGGCATGTTTAATAAAAATTTATTTCAGAATGAAACATTAATTTTTTTAATGTACAGAGAACATGTGCCCTCACGTTTCTCCTGGATTCACATAGTTACAATTTTTTAATAGGGAAAGGCAGAGTAGAAGGCAGGCACTTGGATTAACCACTCACTCAGTGTGCAAGAGCCTTTGCGTGTGTTATGTAATGTGATCCTCACAGCAGTATTACACTGATATGGGCAGTACTGGTTGAGAACATGTTGTATTTTCAAAAATATGCGTAAGATGGATTAGGCCTCATGGAGTTTCTACAACTTAAAGAGGGAGAAGAGTAGTAGTTGTTAAGAACTTCGTCAAGGATAGCATGATGGGTTTAAATTCCAGCTCCACGCTTGACCAGCTGTGTGACTGTGGGTAAGTTGCTTAACCAGCCTGAGCCTTGGTTTCGTCATCTGGAAGATGAAGGTATTTATAGTACCCACATCACAAGGTTACTGTGATGATTAAATGAATTAGTATTTGAAATGTGCTTAGAAGAGAACATGGTACTTGGAAACTAATACAATATTTGTTAATGAAATTAATAAAAGGTTCCACAAACATTAACTCTCATCTTTTCAATAGAACAGCAAAGCAATTCCCTCAGTTCAACCAGCATTCAAATACAAGACTTCCACGTCAGTCTTCTAAAAATATTGTCAAACCCACCAAACCTTCCAAGTATTTGACCCACTTTACAAATCCCACCAGAATAACTGGCACAAGTCCAGGCCACTGGGGAAACTTTCTAAGAGTACCAATCATTTGTTCTCCCTTTATTCCTCTCTAGTGATCTGAAATATGAAACCTAAATACCCTCTAAGGGTCTAACTTAGAGAAAGTTTTTGAGGAAAAAATATCCCCAAACTTACTTTAATGATGTTTCATCTAAATGTCTATATCAAGGGTGTTGCACTCAGGATTTTGTAGCCATTTCCAGGCTCATCAGGAAAGAGTGTGGTGTCCAACTAGTGATGTCTTCCCTGGGCACAGACGGGGCACTGTCAGGAAGCACACCTCTGACAGACCGGCTCCCTCATCTTATGGAGAAGGAAACATGTACCTGAGAAAGGGAGTGACTTATTCAACATTACATAGGGCCTAGGTCAAGGGTATAAAGCTAGGATCAGCAGTGGAGTGTGTATGTGCTGGAGGTGGTAGATGGAGACGGAGTTAAAGATAACATCTAAATTTGGTTAACCATTTCTCCAGAGTTAGGACTTTCCTGTAGGCCAGGCTTTATGAAAAGGAAAACATAGTTTACATCTTGACTCCAGGCTGACAACAACATAATTAAAGGTAGACTCACCCAATAGGATTGTCTAGGATGACAGAAAAAAAGATCCAGAGTTTCACCCCAGGAAGCCTCGATGACAAGTATGGCAATGACTCACCCCAAATGCAAATACAAGAATGAGGAATGACGAGCAAGAAATGCTGGCCAAAATCTTGGCAATGAGAAAAGTCATGCATAACTCACTGCAAACTCGCTGTGGAAAGACTCGCTGTGGAGCTGTGGAAAACAAACAGGTCGTGCAGGATCCAGTACCTGGGCGAGCCTTCTGTCACTGTAGGTGCCCTTCAAATATTGAGAGGTCGCATCAAGACATATATAAACTCATCTCCCCCTGATGGGTCTCAGAACAATTTTGGAAATGAACAGATAGATGTGGGCCAATATTTAAATGTTAACAATGCTGCTCTCTGATAATGATGTGTCACTTTGTCTGGAAGAATTAGGGAAGACTTTGAGTTGCTGAAGCGCCACCACTTTTCCAAGGATATCAAGTATCAATAAGTTCTGTTACTTACAACAAGATGTAGACTTTGTTTAACTCCAATAGAAGCACAGTGAAATTCTAATTTCAGTCAAATAGCTGACTAGAAAGGACACAGCAAGTGTTATTGTCTCTAAGTTGTCAGTAACCAGTTTTACACCAGCAATCGTGACACAGGGAAAAGCTTTCAGTAATAATTGGATGATTCTGTTTTCTGAGGCGGGGGCTGGGGGGAGGAATTCTATGGGGTTGCTGCAGATAAATGCAAGTATAGGCATTTGGTAAGTATGGTTACAATGACTGTAGACAAAGGATATTTGCCACAGTCCAGGGGGGAAAGCATGCTAGTTGATTTCAGGAGCCCTTTTGGCTCCTCTGCGTGTTCCTGGGAAGCCATGAGTCAGTCAGAATGTCCTCACCAGCCGTGTGAGGCCAAGAAGAGAGCACAAGTCTGTTAGTCAGAGGAGCAGGGTTCTGGTCCTGGTTTCACCCACAGTAGCTGAACAAGTCACTGGGCAAGTCCTCTCAGTCTCTCCCAAATCTCAGTTTTCTCACCTGTAAGTGAGGCTAGAACACCCTCTTCTGCCAGATTGTTTTGACAACCATTAAGAAAAATATATGTAAAAATGCACAGCACAATAGGCTATGCATAGTTCATGCTCTCTATAAATTTGTTCAACCTGAATCTACAATAAATAGGCCTCATTTTCATTTTGAACTTGTGGTCTTCTAATAAATACTTTTAAATTGCCCAGTCTTTGTGTGCTTTCTGGTTTGTGAATAATCTGTAATCAAACTCAGGCACAGGTTCCACTGGGCAGGAAGACTTAGTTCTGTAAGGCTAATGGTCAGCTCCAAATTTAATTGAAGTAGGAGTTCAGATTGTGCTATATCAAATAATGCAAAAGAACATATCTCTACTTGCACATGATTAGCAAGATTACTTTATCATTAAAATGAGAGAGTACATCATTCTGTTACCTGTTTTGAAAACATTTCAAACATCTAATCCCAGGTCCTTTAAAATTCAGTATACATTTTTTTTCATTATATTTTAAGTAATTTTTGTTGTATAATTTTTATTAAAAATTAACATAGCACACCAGTTCACTTAAGTAAGAAGTAAAAGTCCTGGATTTATTTATTATCTTCTAATCCTACTCATTAAAAGTAAACATTGTTTTGTGTGTTCATCGATCCAAAAAATGTTTCTATGCATGTACACATATATTAGATAGGTATTTTACAACACAAAATGGAATTAGATTGAGCATATTGTTCTGTAATTTACTTTCCTTTATGTAATAAATATATGGTGGCCATTTGCATGTATTACCCTCCCTCAACAGACTGTGGGTAAGTTACGAGAAGTGACTAGAAGAGGGCCCCACTGGAATGCAGCTTTCATTATGACATATGGCATAAACTCTTAGATGGAAATAGAAACATCCATCTAAGGAGGGGGAGGAGTGAGTGCAAAGCTGGCAGGCTGAAGAGTAGGTTGGGCTGACCAGGCCAGGCTTCCTGGGGGCTGCAGGCCTTGAGCTGTGTGAGGTCAAGGCAGGGAAAGCAAATCACAGTGAGATTGCAGAGCAGACCCCTGGAACCACGCGGAAATAAGCAGTTTGAAAGAAAGGAGGAAGGGAAAAGAAGATTAATGTTTCCTAAATAACCATCATATAGGTGTGGGGTGAGCCCACCCCGCCCTCATGTGACCCCACATGTAATTCTCATTGCAATTCTTGGAGGAGGTGCTATTGTCCCCAATTTACAAATAAACTGGAGCTTAAACAGGCTAGTCACTTAAAACATACCAAAAAACGTCAGGGCTGGAATCTAAGTCCAGCTGTCTAAGTCCAAACCCCAGCTCCTTCTGCAGTAAGGCTGGGGCTAGGGGTGAGGAGGTGGGGAGGAGACAGGGGAGGTGGGTTGTGTGATTAAGTAAAACACACAGGCAAAATTGATTTTAACAATTAGTGAGTTGCTCAGGAAAATGTAGTCTCTCTGCCTCAAAATATAGATCTATTTTGAAATGTTTGTGTATCGGAAATTAGGCACATATGGCAGGAGAAAAGTTTTTCCTTTATATTTATTGCCAAATACGCTATTGTATAGTAGCACTCCAATTAATCTTTGCAAAACTGGAGGACCAAATTGGTACTGGCTATGATGTGATGTGTCTGAATTAAAAATAAAGAAAAAGAGAATCTATTGTGATTCTATTAACTTATTGGTAGAATGTGAGGGCCTTTACTTTTCACATCATAGCTATGACAGAAGAATCTTGGAAATCCAGTCTTCTTGCCACAACAGCCAATAAATATTTAAACGACCAGTGAGTCAGAAACATATGAGTTGAAATTCCCCTGAAATCTGTGGTGAGAAAGTACTTATGTCAGCTCCTGTTATACTCCCACTAAGCACTCTGCTGATTGTAATTAATCAGGGAAGTTTGCTCACTGACCTGTCCTGCAGGTCAGTCAGGTTCTTGGGCAATGGTCTGGGGAACAGCTCTTGACCCACAGCTGTGACACAGTGATCAACATTGCCACTCACACAGGAACTTGCTCTGATCCTAGAACTGCAGAGAGAGCCTGGGACCCAGGAGACCCTCCATGAGTGTTTGAGGAATGAATGAACAAACTCAAACCAATATGGAGATCTGAGTGCTGGTCTCATTTCTGCCACTAACAGCCATATGTCAATGAGCAAGTGTTCAAGCTCTCTGGCCTTATTTTTGTTGTTAATGAAATGAGGCTGTTGAGCATGGTAATTTGCAATGCTCCTTTCAACTCCTAGCCTCTTTGCTTTTCTTACTTTTAAATCCTACTTGAAAGGATGTGCTTCCTAAGGATCTTTGTATCTTTCTTTACATTCTTCCCTGGCAACATTTCCTGGGGGAGTTCCTTAAATCTGAGTTTCTTTTTAACTCTCTCTTGATAAATGAATTTACAATGAGTATATTAATTATTACATGGCTCCAGAAACCTAAGCAAAACACCTTTAGAGAAGATTAACCAAGTACGATTTGCTCTAACAAAAGAATATGCTTTTGGAAGGGATTCTAGTTCTAAAATAATCCTGTCTAGAATTCTATTAATAGGAGTAATAAACATCATTCTGTAATAACTATTAATAGCTTAAACATAGATATCTTGGAGAAGAAAAATATTTAAAAATTTATACTAAAATGTGAGTGACTAATAGATATTTCTTCACATGAGTAGGTTTTCATTGGGATAGAGAGAGGGAAGAAGGCAAAGGAGGAGGCAGAAGAAAACTGAAAGTACCTGAATAAGGGAAAGGGGAAAAAAAAGTGGCTTAGATACAAACAAAAAAAATAAATGTGACCCACTGGGGGACTGCCATTTGTCCAAGCTTCCTAGAAGGAGAGTTCTACAAATGGGAGGCAGAATTCTTTACAAAATTAGGAACTTTGTTTGCTTGTTTGTTTTGGTAATCACTTGCTTTTTAGTTTTTCCTTTTCTTTCCTGTTATTCTTTTTTCCCTATGAAATCCTCACTAAATAAACTAATACTATTTTGAGTTACAATTCTGCTTTTAAAAAATACACCTTCGAAGATATAACCTACAACTCTTTCTCGTAGCAGCTATTAATGATTAAGCTGCTAACTGAACAGTTCCTAACGGACCAGTGCTATGTTCCTATTGAGCACATAAGAGTCTTAACTGCAACCAGCAAATTTCAGGATTTCAATTTTATCCAGTCAAGTATTTCTAAAATAATTTTCTCTATTATGTTTAAATGGTCTTACATAAAGAACTGAATTGGGGGGCAAAAAAATCAAGATTTTTCAGTTTCTAAAACTTTATGATTCTAAATGTTAATGGCAGAAAGAAATCCATTTGTAAGAGGCCTGAATGCATGGAAGAAGTCAAAGGTCAATCTAGAATTACTACTCAGAATGAGTGAATGTACAATATCACGATCACGGTTAGTTCAAGGCTTCCGCAAATGCCAGTAGTTTCATCGTGGTTTCTCAGCACGTACAGAAACATATCTGGCTTCGTTTGCACTGATGGAAAGACTTATAATATGAATTATTTGGCAAATGTTCCTCGAACATTGTAGGACTTCAAAAAGTGGTTTCATAGCAGGGTGAAAAACCGTATCCAGAACATTCACGTTAATGCAAGTGGGCATGGCAATGAAGTAAGTCGCAGTGTCACAGATGCAAAATGCTGGATTCAAAGACCATCCCAACATTACTGGGAAGAAATAATTTAATTTCATTGATCAGTAATAAATGCGAAAGCTACCTGAGTTTAAAAAACCCTCACAGAGGTCATACAAAAAATTGGAGATTTTGGTTGACTTTCCATTTAATAAGTTAACAGTGTGTCATGGTTTAAATAGATACATAGATAGATACATAGATAGATAGATAATAGATAGATAGATAGAAGCCTAGTTTGCATTATTAGCAATATGGTGTCAAAAATAAAGCCTGCTAACTACGCATCTACATATATCTTTTATATCACTCACCCCCCCAAAAAATATCCCTTGTCTCTATTTCCTAGTTCTTTTGCCCCATTTCTTTGCTCATCCTTTCTGTAGAAATCCTTCAGAGTTGTCTGTATTTGCTCTCACATCCCATCCTCTGTTCAAATAGCGTGTTAGGTTTTCTCTCCACCACTCCCCTGAAGCAGCATTAATCAAGGCCACTGATGTCTTTCATTGGCAAATCTATGGTCAATCCTCTGTTCTTAGTCAAATCCTCTATTTGACTCTCAATATCATTTCACACAAGTGATTGCTCTTTCTTTCCTGACATTATCTTCTGAGGCTTTGGGGTTACCACATTCTCATGCTTTTCCTTTAACCTCATTGGTCACTCCCACATCTTCTCTGCTGTCCAAACTCTTAAATCTAATCTCTAAATATTAGAATATCTCATGCCTCTCCTCTCTTCTTCCCTTTACCTCTCTTCTCCTCTCTCTTCTTCTCACCTGCCCTTCCCAGGCTCTTCTCTTTCCTCCTTTCCTCTATTTACTCGATCTTATCCAGTCCTACACTCTTCAAAACTTTATTTCTCCAATCTTGATCTCTCCCATGAGCTCTAGAGTTCTCTCTCCAATGGTCTACACACAATCCCTGCCTGGATGTCTGATAGGCTGTACACTTAATGTGTCCAGGATAGAATTCACGTTTCCTGCCCCAATTTCCATTGGCTGCTCCCTGAGCTTTAACCAGACATACAAGTGGCAACACTGCCCTCTCCCCTTGCTAAGGCCATAAACTTTGGCAATGTCTTTGGCTTCTTTCTCTTCCCCTCACAATCCATCAGCAAGATCTATCAATGCTATTTCCAAAATACATCACAAAGCCCTAGCTCCTCCTCCCAATCTTCTCTGTTACTACTGTAGTTTAAGCTTCATTCTCTCTCTCTCTCAGTCCTGGGCTCCCAGCTGGTTTGTTTCTACTTTTGTCTCACGAGTGTCTTGCAGCTGATTGTCTACAGAGTAGACAGAGTGATCTTCTTGAGTCAGACTAAAATTCTCTGATGAAATCCAGCTGCTTATCATGAAATATATAGGAGCTGATGATTGGTTAATTGATGAGCCCACTCCCCATCCTTCCCATCACCCACTCCATTTTAGCAAGTTTGGCCTTCTTGCATTCCCGTGAACAAAAGAAACTGTCTCAGGGCCTTTGCTTTTGCTGGTCCCTCTTTTGGGAAGATTCATCTCTCTGTGGGTTGTAGGACTGACTCTTGCTCATCGTTAAGGTTTTAGCTCAAAAGTTGTCTCTGTAAGAGGCTTCCCCACCTACCCTAGCTAAACACACCCACTCATATACCTACAACACAGTTATTCTCTACCCAACTACCATATCATGTTGTCTTCATCTCACTTAAAAGCTTTCTTAAGTGACAAGTATTTTTTTGCTTTCTCCTCTAGAATGTAAACACCATAAGCAAGTTTGTCTATTCTATAGATGTATATGTATACACAGTAGCAGTCTGATACATAGGAAGCCCACAGTAAGTGGAATGAGTTTTGACTGTTCCAGAGAAAAAATATATCATTTAGAATTTGTGTATTTATTGATTGGGATCACATAGAATTTATAGGTTACTACAGGGAGACATAATATTCTTAACATATTCAATGCTAAGAATATTGAATGTCTTTCCAATTACCCAATTGTTTATTTTTTTAATCAAAGCTATAGTAGCCCTACTTTAGGGGAAACTTTTTTATTTTAGGGGGATATTTATCTCAGAGAAGCAAATACTCAAGGTTATCACATTTGTCTCCAAATGTGATGTCACTATATTATATTCCAAAGACTAGAATTGGATGGGAGTTAATAAAAAGGGAAGAAAATTCTAGTTCAAGGAAGAAGTTTCAGAAGATAAGAACTATTCGATGTGGGCTGAGCTGCCTCGTGAGGGTGTGAGCTCTCCATCACTGCAGATATCCAAGCAGAGACTGTGCTATTATAGAGGAGATTCCTATATCATAGAGATTGGACTGCAGGACACTTAAGGACCTCCTGAACCTTCAGCGACTATGATTCATATTCCTACTACAAGTTTCTACAATGTTGATGCATTCCCAGAGATTGGATCAACTCAAATCTTTCCCAGCCAAAGATACGTAGAGGGTTCTGAAACAGTGATTTCATGTAAACTCGACTTCACTCATGTACTTCTAGTTCTACCCTATGAATTACATCTCTTTTCACTAAATAAATCTTTAAGATTGCATTCTCTTAGGATCTAACTTTTCTAAAATATTTAACTTTACTAAGGCAGCATGAAACAGAGGGTGTTAAAATACAAAGCTACTTGGTATTTTCCTTAAGAAATAAGATGACAAAGCTGAACAGTCAACAAGTTTTGCAAGATGTTACTTGTCTCTGCAGGTTATTGCTTCCAAATAGGCTAAATAAAATAGTGTGAAGCTTTATTGAAGAAGTTTTGTCCAAAGTTGTTACTACTGACCTGCAAACCTGGATTTTTTTTCCTGCTTCCAAAACCTTGAAACATTCACAGAGGAAAAAAAAGAGTAGAAGAGAAAGTAATAATGATAGTAGCCTTCCTTGCTATTATCTTCATTTGAAAGAAATGATATTGTTTGCAAAAGGTCCAAGGCTGTGGAGCTAAACCACAATTCTAGATAGCTCAGCAAGGCTTACGAGAAAGAAGAGAGCAAGCTTCTTTGTTCCAGGGCTTCATGGAAAGGAACCACTTCACAGCTGGTATGAATTCTGCAAAAGCCTCAAGATAAGAAATGTAAGGTGACCTGCAGGAAGTGTGCCGGGGTCACTCGAATTATATGAGATGTCTCTTCAGGCTGTAGGATTACACTTCGGAGCTCTTAAAATGCGACTGCCACTCTGACCTTCTTGCTGCTCAAGTCCAGGTATCTTAGGAGATAAGAAAAAAATCCAAACCAACCCACCCTTAATATGGCACAATGTCAGTCATTTGTCCATCCAAAATTCAAGCAGAAAAACTTCCCCTTCTCAAAAATGTTTTTAGACATCTGAATGCATCAAAACTACTTTTTATACAACAGATTCTTCTCTTAGGAAGTACATTGTGATGTTAGTCAGTGTCAGTGGCCTAGAAAATCCACCAAGCTGGTCTCGTGGAATTTCTAGCTCATTCAGAGCTTTGGATGCTCTTTTCCTACGTGTACACCACAGGCTGTAGTTGTTAGTCACAGTCAGAATTATAAGAAATCCTCTTCAGAACCATGGATCACTGATGCCTGACACCATGCAGGAGACAAGCCATTTGAGACTCAAGAAGCTTGCTTTTATCATATGCCTGATGAGTTGTCATTTCAGGGAAAGCCAGGCTAATGCAATGTTCCCTAATGCTAACATCTGTTAAAAGGGAAACCCCATTTGATGGCATTCCGGCTTCAACACTAGAACCCAGGGGCCCTGTCTCCTTTCTCTTTTCAAGTTTTACTGCCCAGCTTTCGTTTTTCACTCATAAAGTGGAGATAACATCACCCCCCTCTGTGCTTCACAACGGTGATGGGGAAAGCTAATAAAATAATTTCTATGAAAATACTATAAAGAATTTTAAAGTGCCATTCAAATATAGAATGATATTATTACTTAAGACCTAATTGTAGGAAGCTTTTTTGTTGTTGTTTTTGCTCATTTTTACTTGCTTTCTTTGTAGATGACAAAAGGGGCAGGGGCATGAGAACTAAATGACCCAGTATGTTCTATCCATCCCTAAAATGTGACGTTTCTGTCGAGAGGGGGAGATGATGGACGACACATGATGAGACTTCTCTGGGTGTGTAGCTTCAGAAACTAGTCTCTCGACTTTTAGGCATACCTAGATACAACAATAAGTACATAAAGCTAGTACATGTCTCAGAATTTAATTATAAAGACTGTGAAATGCACAGGTTGCTTCAAAATATCCCTTAAGAGGTGCTTCCAACTTAAAAAACAGTGCTGGGCTTACGTAAAAATAATAGCTTTAATTCCTGCCACCTCCCCGATATTAACAGTTGTTTCAATTGGGCAGTCAAAATTAGAAATTACCTTATAGAGGAAACCTCAATGGATCGTCATTAGATTAAATGACTTACTGATTTTAACCACCTTTACTTGGTATTTAGAGTAATTTTTGCATTATGATTTTGAGTACAAATTATAATCATAGAATAAAACAAAACTTAGTGCCAGGAGGAATTTCAGAAATAATCCACCATATTCTCTGGTTTTATAGAAGAAAACACCAAGCCTCAGAGATGGAAAATGATTTGACTAAAGACACACAGTAATACTTGTGGAAAAGAGATTAAGACTCACCTGTTCTGGCTCCCAGCCCACGGCTTACTCTGCCCTATGCTACCTTAGCCCAGGGTAAGAAACATTTAATCAAGGGCTAATGATGAAAGACAATGAAGATATACTGTGTTTCTTCTTTGGATTTCTTCACATATCAGTGCAGCACCTAGGAACTCAGATAATTATACTGCGAAAAGAAAAGTGACAGGAGAGCAAAACACCTCCTCTAATTCTTAGCCCTCTGTCAAACGCAGAGGATGTGGTAAATTGCTACCTGTGGGCTCCAGGTGAGTGCATTACTTGAGCAAAGAAGCAGTCTTGGCACCTCCTTTGTGAGATGTAAATCTAAGATTTTGGTAGATTTTGGCGATGGGGGTCTGGAAAAGGAAAGCCCTTAAATCGGGGTGTGGACTCAAAATATTCTTTCCTCAGTTCCCATCAAATTGATTTGAGCCCCAAGCAACCACCTCAGCTGGGGAGCACAGCCGGATGGAGAACATAAGGTTGATCCTGTGTTACTTAAACTCTTCAAGTCTTCTATTATCTGATTCAGCTTCCCTCTCCATAATGAAGATCAAATTATATCCAGGATTCTGGTTTGCTGAAAAGCGAGAGAGATCATAGGGACATATCATTTTACAGAGGACAATACCAGCAATTCCTGAATGAATCTGGAAGCTAAGCCCAGCAATTATTTGGACCAGCAATCACCAGTTCTTTGGGGATGGACTGCACCACCAGGCTTTAGAAGGAGCGAGGCCGTGGTAGCATTCAGTCTCTAGGTAGCAGAGATCATTGGTTCGCACTAGTCAGTTCCTTCCATTAAATCACAATGTTTCCCTAAAATTTCAACATGCTATTGTGAAAAGTAAAAAGGCATCAAATCACTATGTTCAGAAAAATGTTAATTTTCTATTTAAAGCCCTTAGGAGAAAATCTGCCTCTCCAGAACAAGGAACCATTGGAACATTTTCTACATTAAGATGTTTGGAAGTTTTTGTTCATAAGGTGAAAATGTGGGGTGTTTTTTTCATTATAAAGAAATTTGGTGCCAGTTAGAAAAAAAAAAAGATTTGTGAAATCGCTAATTCAAACCAGATGCCTAGAGAAATTGAGTTCACTGTTCTTTCCTCAACAATGTTTTGGTAGTGTAAGGGTCTGTGGTACCCAATGCAAAGAGAAGTATAGCCAATGGGTAGAAAATAAAGGTGAATTCTGGTTCCATGCTAGGAAGAATTTCCAAATGATTCAAGCTATCCAAATATGTCATGGGCTGCACTGAGAAGACCCTGTGGCTGGAGATTCTTATGGAAAGGAGGGAAGGAAGCTGAGATGGAGCAAGGCAACTACATGACCTCTCGATACCATTGTAGAATTTTCGAAACCCTTTCCTTTATCACTGAAAAACACTTTCACCATGCCCATGGCTTTAGTAATTTAAAAATCATGGATTCTTAGAAATGCATATTCAACATCTCTCCCAATACAATAAGGGAAGAATAAGTCTCAAAACAATGGCTTTAGTGAGGGAGGTTTTTATTTAAAAAAAAAAAAGTCTCACCCACGTATCTATTTTTTTCAAGGGTATTTTCTAAAATGATTCAAAGTTTGAATAACTACTGAGCAGTCAATCCCACTGTCTTTGGTTGGTTATGACCTTGAGGTAAGGGTGCCCCCCCTTTCCAGCATAATCCCACTTTCCGTAATGGAAATAGTTGATGTAGGCAACCAACGCTTTTGCCGTGCTTCCGCACCGCAGTGTAAATGTCAGTAGGTCACAATGGAACAGACGAAGTGAGTTTGACAAGCAATCTGTTTATTCTTCAGATTATAAAACTGCTCTCAGGGCCACATCAACACCACATGCACTCGGCCAAGAGAAAGAAGCCATCAGTCAAAACAGACAGAACAGGAGCTTTCAGACAACCGGGAGCAGAGCCCTGTTGAGTTGTCTGTCCCCTTTCTAGGTGGTGACAGAAAGGAGTTCTGTTTCAAAGGCCAGTACTGCAAATATGAAGCACGAAACTGCTATGGGGAAGGGAGGAGATAAGCCAAAGGTGGGGAAAGCGGTCTTCAACATTTAAGCTATTTATAAATGGGAGCAAAACCAACCAAAAAGGAAACTTTCTGATTATTTCAGTACCATAGGCCATTGTAAAGATGCTACCTATCAAATTGCGTACACCCAAAGAAAACTTTAAAACATGCAAAACGCACCTTCGTCCTTGAATTTAGGTATTCAGTTGGCATTTGGTTTAGGCTTTTGGGAAATACCACGAATACCTGCCGTTTCAGGTGCACTGCACATCTGTCTGTCTTCCTCCGTCCCTCTGCTCCTCTCTTTCTCCAACCTCTTCACACATCCTCTTTCCTCTGCTTGGGAAACTCGTCCTCTTTCTATTTACCTTCTTGGACTCCATTTTATTCTTCACCTCTCAGCTTGATTGTCTTTTTCTCTTCAGAGAGGCTTCACTTGATGCTCCTTTTATTCTTTCCGTGTGTAATGGTCTCTTTTCTTCTTAGAATTTACTATATTTTTCACTTATATTTTCATTCATGTGTTTGCTTAGTGTCTGACTTCAATAAGTTCCTGGGACTGGGGATCTTATCCTTCACACTTTCTAGTCTGTCTCTAGTGTCTTGCATGGTGCCAAAGGAATGTTTTTCAATAAATAAACAGATGCCAGAACAAGATCAGAATGGTAATAAGCAAGGAGGGTCCTCAGCACCAAGTGTAAATGCTGATGTGTGCCCACGACCTTCCCTTTGGTGCCCCAGCAGGTGGGTGTTTTGGGGCATGATGCTGTAGATCAAGAGTGCAGGGTTAAGATCATGAACTTTTCTGATTTCCAAGGATCTAAACATTCCAATATTTCTCAATGTGCTGAGCCCAAGTTGACCCACAAGACTCAGATTGCTCTACCATAGCACACTCCCCTGGCAAAACAGCAGTGATGAGGAAAGCTGAAAGGGAAGAAGATTCTAAGTTGCTGATAGCTACCCAGTGAAACAAGTTGTTTTGCTTTCAGAGAAATACTTTATTTATTAAAGTATCACATAAACAGTTAAATAAAAGTGTGTAAGCCTACAGTTGCCACTTGCTTTTCTCAAAGAAGCAGATTGATTGGGGACTTCTGGACCAGTCAGAACCTGGCTCTAAGTACCTCTTCTTCCCATCACTTAACACAATAAAAAGTTTACATTTATTATTGTGATTAGTTGTTTAATATCTGTCTCTCCTAAGTGGAGACATAAGCTGCCCATGGGCGTCTGCTTTTGTTACCATTGCACCAAGCCCAATAGCATTTAATGAGTGAGTGAATGAATGTATGAATGAATGAATAAGACTTCCCTACACCTGGCTTTTCCTAACTTGCTGAGCATCCTTGAACAAGTCACTTTATCTTGCGAGTGTTCATTCTCTCATTTGAGAAATGGTGAGATCATTCTGACCCCTTCTTAGTATACTTTCAAGGATCAAATGGCACAGAAATAATATAAATGTTCTAAAGGAAGCACTCTTGCTACTGGAGCTTAGATAGAGGCAATGGAGCAAAAGCAGATCTGAGACCAAGTGTGACCTAAAAGCCAGTGTGGAGCTAGGACAGGGAAGGACTAACTTTAGAAATACTAACTTTAGAAATTTTGAATGATCAGATTCACCCAGTAGAAGTCCTATTGGCAGAGGGACCCCCTCTGTCACCTAGGAGAGGAAGGGAAGGAAACACGGAAGTTTCAGGTAACCCTAAGCTACAACTCCTGAACAATTGGGAAGAGAAAGATTGCCCCGGCCTTCATGCGGAGGATGTCAGGGTGACATGCTGACTCCAGACAGCTCAGTCCTGGTCCTTCAGTTCAGGGTGGCATGAGAGTATACTGGATGATGTCCTGGACACTATTCAGCTTGGGCATCAAGAAAACTAACCTATGTGTCCTTAATCAAGTGAAAGGTAAATTCAAAGAGCAAGGTGACATTTGTGGGGAGGAGTGTCTTAAAGCTATACTTATTCAATAATAATCAATTTTAAAATAGTATTATTTATTTCTAATATGTATTAGAAGCTTTATACATGTTCATTTTTAACCTCAGCTCTGTAAAGCAGGTGTCTTTCCATATGCCTGTTTTACAGATGGGGAAACTAAGACTTGATAACACAGCTAGGTGGCAGAGCTGGGATTCAAACATGGGACTGCCTGACTTCAAATATCACAGTCTTTTCACTCTGCCTCTCCAAGCAAAACTCTACCTGGAGGCCAAACCATCAGGCCCAGCTACATAATTTGCAGACCCAATGTAAAATAAAAATGCAAGGTTTCTTATTCAAAATTTATTAAGAACTTTAAGACAGCAAGAACAGAGCAATAAGCCAAGTACCAGGACCTCCCAAGTATGGGGCCTTGTGCTACAAACATTTAGGTCCATGAAGCCAGTCCTGCAAACTATTTAAAATGGCTAAAAAGGGTCATATAACCAAAAGAACCTTCACCTCCTTCTGGGTGAGCTTACCCAGAGAAAGAGTGCCATGGTGGTGAGGCAGGATAAAGGATAGTGATGGGGGGAGGCAGGGGGAGGGCCACAGAAGTGAAACAAATTACCGCCCTTGCCTTCCAGGGACCCAGGCCACCTGGGACTGGCACCAATGGGAGGAGCCTGGGAGCTCAACATTCCAGGAGCAGCCCTGGGGAGAGGCTGTAGTCAGGCACCATGGCCATCACCATCCATACCCTAGTTTTCCTCAGTCAGGTCCCCTGGAAAACCAGATAAGCAACTATGGCACAGACATACGAATATTCAAACAGAATGAAGGGAAAAAGTTCCCATGGGAAAGCAAGTAAAAATCATTTATTGGTAAAAACTCAAGCAACCTAGAGACAGAACCAACAACACGGCTTTTCCAGTCTGGTCTCAGACACTGCCATAGCCACAAGAGCGGGACAATCCAAAGGCAAGACGTTGTCTCAAGAACAAATGAAATCAACCTGGTGGAATGTGACTACTGACTGACCGAAGCGTGTGGGCTCTGTGAATGCAGTTTTGGGGGAGGATGGCTACAGTGAATTCTTATCAGAATGTATTTATTTTTCATTAACACTAAAATCATACACGACAGTTCAGAAAACTTGCAAAACAGAAGATCACAGTGAACAGAAATCACACATAATTCTCCCACTCAGTGATAACCATAGCTATTTGACCTTTGTGTGTGTGTGCTTTCAAACTTCTGTTATATACTTATACACATGCATACATAAATAATTGTTTTCAAACATGAAAACTTTAGTAACATATGATATTTTCCCCTTGTTAAATATTAAGCTATGTGATTTTTAAATAGCTGCATAGTCGCTCATCAAATAAATCCTCTGTGCCAGGTTTCTCTTCTTTTCTGTATTTATAAATAATGCTAATATAAACATCTTTTGCACACACATACACTTAGCCAATTCATCATTTATTCTTGGTGTTGCTCAGAAGATGTTTTCACCTGGTGTGACATTTTTCTGTGTCTACTCTTAGGAAAAGCCACAGAAAGGAAGTGCTGATGACGGGGCAACAGAACCTGGGCAGATTCCTTCTCTGAGCTCTGAACACTCTCCCAGTACTTTACCTGCTCCTCTTTTATGGCACTTAACGCCCTCTGCCTTCTTGTTATTTATGCTGTAACTGGATACTCCTCCAGGGAAAGGGCACGCGAGACTCATCTCTGTATCCCCCAGGGCCTTGTCCACATTAGCTACTCTATAAATGTTTATGCAAGAGCTGAACAAGTTTCTCAAGTCCTCTAGCCCAGTCTGAATTTCAGTCCCCTGCCAACTAGCCTCCATAATTGATGTGACATTTCCTTCTCCTCTGAAGGACTTAAGTTCGGGGATATGTCCTAAGGGGGTCAATTAGTTCCTTTGATGCATCTACCACCAGATGACCAGAGGTTGATCTTTTGAGAAAGTCAGCAGGAAAAGTGGTTTAGGATTTCTGAGGTAGGTATAGAATTAAGAAGCTGAGATTTATACTAAAGTCTATGCTCTCCAAAAATGACTTGGTATTTTACACTAAAAATTAATTATAGTTTTTATATTCAGAAAAGCACTGCTAAACTTATGTCTATAGGCCATTCAATATTATATGAAGGAAAATGACAAGCTTAAGCACAAATGGCATGTGGCCTCCTCTGAAATGTGATGACCCCCCAGGTCTCGACATTTGCTTGGCTTATTCCACTTCCCTCAAAAAGTTCCCTCATGCTTTTCCATGCACCAGCCTTGAAATGTTCTTGGTGGTTCTCATCTGTTAAAAGTGTTAAATCACATTCTATCTCTTAGGAGTAATCATTTCTTTTACCGGTAATCAGCTCTCGTGATTGTTCTTTACTGATTGTTCTGTACTGAAGGAGATTAAGATCACCTTCCCCTGGTGGGCCCTTGAGCAGGTGTTCTACTATGAGCTTCCTACTGTGTGCTAAGTGTAGGTCAGGCACGGGGGTGCAAACATGAATAAGGCAAGGTCTCTGGCAGGAGCCTTGGAGGGCATCCCAAGGGATAGAAAGTCACATGAGTCTGACCCACAGTCCTGGGTCTTTGGTCAGATTTCTGCCCTTATTAACCCTAAACACCCCCTTCTCCCAAACTTCCACACTGAAGAGGCATCGTAGTACACAAAAAACAGTTGGGAGAAAATCTAGCTTTGAATTTTGGCGCAATTCTTTATTAACCTTGGGTCTTGTGTAGGTCACTTCCCCTCTCTGCGCATCCACAGAGAAGGACACAGTGGTACTAATATGTGATTGCAATAGTAATCATGGCTAGTGTGCAGCCCAACTATCTGGGGTCAAATCTCTTTCAGCATTATAAGTTGTGTGACCTTGGGCAGGGCATTTCAGTTCTCTGGGTTTCAATCTCATCAACTGTAAAATAGGAATAAAAATAGTGCCTATCTCATAGGATTGTGAAGGTTAAGTATATTGATCTATGTAAAGTGTTTTATACTTACATAACAGACGAATGTTAACTCTTATTCCAATGACCTGATGATTGCTGCCAGTAGAAGTCATGGTAGTGGTGGGTGATGGTGCTGGCAAGGGTTTTAAGAATCTATGCCTAGTCACAGCGCGACTCTGGTTATATTTAATTTCCTCTGGCTAACTCTACTAGGATTTAAAGAACCAAAATACTTGCATCTTTCCTAACTTAGTAATGACATCAACATTTGTTGACTATTTTTCATGTGTCAGAAAAATTCTCAGAGCATTGGAAGCATTGGGTTACTCAGTTCTCCCAATGATTCCAGGTACTGATATCATCTCCATTTTACAGAGAGGGCAACTGAGTCACAGGCTTGTCCAAGAGTAAAGAGCTAATAAGAGGACCAGTTCCAGGCTCACAGACTACCTCTCTAGTGAGAAGAAATATCCCACTGTGCTCACTGCTAAATCCTACTGGGGCTAGATTTCCTCCTGAGAACAGCCAATAGCCATCCAATACTATCTGAGCTGTCAGGCATCGGCTGTTCTGTTATATCACACGGTTCTATTCTAAAAAGGACTCACAGAAATGGCCAGTTTTTGCCAGTGACAGTCGCGGTATTTTGAGAATTTGGCTGAGCATTTTCCTCTGGCCCCTGTGTTGGGATAAGAGGGAGTGCTCCTGTTTGCATTAGGCAGAGAAGGGTTGTGAGCTATTATCTTACCTTGTTATCTGAGCTGCTGGTGCACAAGGAAGTTTCCTTTGCTAATGGTTGAACTGCTCTTCAGATAAAGGCCTCCCCTGGATCTCAGCGGCACTAATTAATCAGCTGTTAAAACAGTAGTTGATAAAGACAGGCTTACTTAAAGTTCGAATTGCCTGCAATCAGAGATAACCAGGAGTCTCTTTTGGCAGTGAGATATGAAAACGGGAGAATGATCTCTTATCAAAGCGAACATGGCACTCAAATGAAAAATGAGGTTCAAAACATAGTTAAAGCAATGTTCAAATTGGAAAAAAGTAAACATATAATTATTTCTTTTCATCTGTGCGGACAAAGTGAAAATGGCACAAGGCACACACACACAGATGCACGCATGAATGCTAAAACATGATCCACGTTAACGCTCGGGTGTAATTTGTGTGAGCAGAGACAGAGCAGGCTTCACGAATGTGGTTACACAGGTGTGTAACATGTGGCCACCATTTCCCTTTGATGGTTTCTCATTTGCTAACATTGATCGTTTAAAAAGTTAAATCAAAAAGTTGATTTCCTCAGAGGAAAAGCACATGATTTAAGAAAAATATTTATTCATAGAAAGGGAAAAGGAAGATAAGGGGAGAGACAGTCACAACCATAGGGCTTTATTGTAAGCCTAGAGCTCTTCCTGAACGATTCCTACAGTAACAGAATGTGAGAGCCCCTCCCAGAAGCCCTAGCTCCTTCCACAGACTCATGTTCTGTAACTACTGCTCTGTCTTGGCAGTGTGTGCGAGGCTCCAGTGTGTGCCTGGCTCCAGTGTGTGCAAGGCTCCAGTGTGTGCAAGGCCCCAGTGTGTGCGTGGCTCCAGTATGTGCCTGGCTCACCATGTCTGCATGTGTTGGGTTACAACCTTCTTTTTTTCCAAAATAAATGCTTTGTGATGGAAAAAAATTTATTAAAGAAATCACCTGAAAAAAATGAGGAGTTGGTGGATGAATGGAAATAGACTTCCCTGAAAAACTGCTTAGATGAAATGGAGAAATAAAGCATAACAAATTGGAAATTTTGATCTTAAAAATTCAATGGTAATTTATAATAATTAAGAAATGTTTTGACAGAACTTCCTCTACTTATATATTTACATAATGCTGGCACAATGGGATTAGATATCACTATATTTCCATGTCGGTAACCCCATTTTGCATGCTAGAAATAGCCTTCTGCCTTCTGGATTTTCCCCCCCATTTCACTTAATATGTATGTAATGTTATCACCACAGTACCCACGCGCTTTGTAAAATAAGGTAGAAATCAGCCATTTTTATTGTTTTAGACTGTGACAGTTCAGAAAATGGCAGTGGGGACAGCTAATGAGGTTGGTGTGTGCCTGGTGGCAAGGCAGGGTCTGAGATCAGGACACCCTCGATGCCCTGTGCAACCCTGGGCATTGCATTCCACATGCTCTCTGCGAGTTATATGCCCCTCACATGAAATGTTGGTAATAATAACCCAGCCACCGTCACCATGCACTGCTGGCTGTGTGATTCAGATGTGATTCACTTGATCTAAAAAGCCACAGGGACTCAGAGAAAAGTCGTGTATAAATTCAAGGAACTATTATTATTCTACAGGATGATTTCGTTGTAACATAAAAAAGAACCCATTGTGGTAAAAACAAACAAGAAAAGATATAAATATCCCTTAACTAGTTAATAAGAAGTAGCTTTTAAGAAAAAGTAGGTGCTCAAAATCATTTCTCCAAGATTGACAATGGAGAACCTGTTAAGTAGGGTTAATATGCCCAGAAATGAAAACAAACAAACAAAAAACTATGAGCACTTCTATATGCCAGTATTGTGTTGCCAGTTTACACACAGTATCTCCTCTAATCCCACAAACCCTATGAGGGAGATGTTAGGTTAGCTTCCCTATTTTATAGAAGAGGAAGTGAGTCAAAGAGGTTGAGTAAGTTGCCCAGAGTCACAGAGCTAATAAGTTGCAGAATCTGGATTGAAACCCAGGTGGGCTGGTTCTGCACCTGAGCTTTTAAACACTACACTGAGGCGCAGAGAACAAATATAAAAAAATACAGTAATTTGCCTAAGATTCCATGACCTGTAAGTAGCAGGCCTAGCCACCAAAAGTAGGTCTTCCTCAAGCAGAGCCCTCAGGTTCCCAGCATTCCTGCCTCAGTTTCCACTCTGCTGGTGGACAGGTGAGGTGAACTTGACAAGATATCATACCCACCTCATCTTCCACTCAAGGTGAGTCAAGGCAGAGCCTGAGAGACATGCGACAAGGTGACTCCAGATGATGAAGAGAAAGAAAGAAAAAGCACAAGGTGCAGGAGCAGCTCCAGGCCAAGAGAGTAGGAACAAAGACTCAGTTCTGTCAAAAACCTCCATCATGTCTACTTCCTTCCTTTCCCTCACCCCTTCCCAGCCAGAGGTCTGCCAGCACCCAGTACCATGCCTGGCATGTAGCAGGTGTTTAATATATATTATGTGCCCTTCCTTTCTTTCTTCCTTCCTTCCTTCCCTGCCCGCTGTGGACACAAGGACTGAGTATTCACAGGTGGACTCATCTAGATATTTAATATGACTACTAATGGCGATAGATGGTCACCCTCTGCCAGTAAATGGAAAGCTTCAAGCTAAATAACAGCCCCCTTTTTCTTCCCGCCACACCCCTGTTAAAATGGATAATCCTCACTGAGGAATAACCATTTATTCCCAGTCTATTTTAAATTCTCAGTCATATTTACAAATAGAAGATTCTCACCCAAATGCCATGCTCCAATTTGGTGTATTGTGATGCATGCTAGCGCTCAACAAATGCCATGGACCCTCTTGTAATTGCTGTGAGCAATTCAACATCTTTCCTGGACTACTCACTCACGTGTTCTCAGGGACTCAGAAGTGAAATGCTTTCTTCTTAAATTCAGTGTGCAAATTCCACCGATTCACTAATTAAATACCAAAGCCATCTGCCTTACAAAACTACAGAGACACAAGTCATACTTGCCTGGATTAGTTGCTGGGCCCAGATCTCTTAGAAGGATTTTGTTTGCATTATTTGGTACATTTTTTCTCCCGGTGCTCAACAACGGGCGATGAGTGAAGCCAGATCTTCACGTGATGCCCTGAATTTGGCTGATGTCTCCTTGTTCCCCAGCACCTGCCTAAACAAAAGGCATGAGCTTCTCTGGCCTTCCATACTATTCACTGTGGCATGCTTCTCTAATTGGGTTAGGGATGGGCACATGTGCACGTGTGTATCTGCGCATGTTCAACACAATAATTGCTTGGTTCTTTTTGCTTCCATCTAAATGCATAACTCAGAATGAAAACATAACCAAGGTGCATATTTTATTGAATATGTCAGGGTAGAAGGGAAAGAGGACTTAGAAAGGTCCCATTGAGAACAAAAGCCTTTTGATATAAAGGTGTGTTAAAATTAGTGCAATGACTTCAGAGGGTGAGATAAGGGAAGGAAAGGTAAGATGGAGTGAGATAAGATAAGAGCAGGTGGCAACATCAATAAGTAATGCAGGCTTAAGAGTATAAAAGCTGAACACATTAAAAATGTTTGAATCTGAAGAGAAACTGTACACTTAACCCAGGTTCTAAGCAGGCTCAATGTTGTTCTAATCTGTGTTACAGAAATTCAGTAACTGACTCTGTAATCTCTAGAAAGACTCGTTCTTCAGAATGCTGCTGAAGGAAGCACGGGTGTGGAATCACCAGTCAGATGCTCTTATAATGGGACCGCTCCTATTGGGAAGAAATGCACCAACCCCACTTTGAGGTGGTGTATCAATTCTTCCAAATTCTGTGTCCTCTCAGTAAATGTCTTCTCATAGTTGAGTTTAAAAGATCAGTGACATATTGGAAAAGGAAAATCAGACCATGCTAGTGTTTCCTTTGTCCTTCCTAGTGAAAGAGTATAAATGATAGAATAAAATGTGTTTTTGAAGCATATTGATATCATCACTTCTATTTTATTTATTATAATGCTCATCTTAGACACAATAACGTAGAACTGGGCTCTCTGGTCTGGCACCCAGCTCCCAGGATAGCAAATATTCCTCGAACACGCTATACTGCCTACCTAGCATGTCTTTGGATTATTATTGTTGATGGCGAGTTTGGGCTTTTGAATATGTTATACTCCAAAGTGCTGCCCAGAAAATTTGGGGAAAAAGTCTCATTCTATATAAAACACGTTTTAAATGTGAAAGAACTTGAATTTGACTGAGATTAGAAGAGAGAAGCCAGTTGCAACAATTATTAGCTAAATTCCTCTGTGGTTAGAGCAACAGTCTGGGAGTCCTGCAAACTTGATTCTAAATTCAGATTTGCACCAATCTTCCAATTGCATCTAACATTCAGTGGGTAAGACCAAGCTATACTTTTAAAAAACCTACTCATTTACTGATGGGCACTTGGGTTGCTTCCAGCACTTGGTTATTGTAAATTGGGGGAAAATGCATACAACTGTAATTGAATAACAATAAAGTAATTTTTAAAAACCCTACTGAATTTTCAGAGAGGGTGGGAGGGAAGGTAGGGTAGGAGATCAGCAAAAAGCAAAGAAAGCCTCCTCAAATTATTTCTTTTTTTCCTCCTTCCCTCCTTCCCTCTATTTCCCCTTCCCTCCCTCCCTCCCTTCCTTCTTTCCTTCCCTTCTTTTGCATAAACAAGTTTATCCTAATGCAAATTTTCTTCTACTTTATGTCCTTTCTTTTGTGGTTCTGTTTTCTTGCCCCAAACTAGAGGAAAGAGGAGTCCAAAGCAAGCAAAACAGCACTTTTAAAGAGGAATTTCTGTTCTTTTTGCAATGAAGAATGGTTTGGATTGGAAGTTGGTAACAGTTAAAATTTCCAAATCTTGCTTCTGCTCGTCCTCTTTAGTTTTACAGATTAGTTGGCTTCATAAAATACAATTGTGGTTTTATAAATCCTTTCCAAAAACCCAAAACCAACCTAACTTCCAAATCTGCATTTAACTACGGAAAACATGAAGACATAGTATTTACTCATCAATAGCTGATTAACTTATTAAGAGCTTAGGAACAGATAATGTGAAAAAAATCCTTTATACAGTTATACATGGTCAAAAGGAAAGTTAAAGATCATAGGGAGCATAAATTTTTAATTTGGAGAGTTGGTAGCAAGCACGAATCTTATTCTCAACTACATGTAAAACTATCTGTGAACTGGGACATGGCAGAAACAACTGTCAATAAAGGGTGAGGTTTGGTATCAAATAGGCATGGGTCCTACTCCTGGCTCCCCTTAAAAGCTGCTGATCTTGAAAAGATTCCTGTAGCTCTCTGATTTTTCATCTTGAAAATGGAGATGAGGATGCTGATGATAACATTTTGCAAACAGGTTTGTTGCAAAGATTAACATTTTAATCATATATGTAAAACTCTTTATAAACTGTAATCCACCATGAAATTATTTACTATTATTAGCATCATCTTCATTGTCATTAAATAAAACATGGTCTTTTCAGAAGGCTGGCATTGCACACCTGAGTGTCTCTAGCTGGCAGCTAGAGAAGTACGACAGTCAAATTGGTTTGTCATCCAGAAGTCACTCAACTGTAGCTATATCAAAGAACAGGGATCGGAGCTTCTGGGCTCCAGAGAATTAGGAGGGTGACATTCCAAGAACATAAGAGTCCGAAGGCTATGATTTTCAAAAAGGTCAGTTACAGTAATAGGTGATTTAATACATATAGAGAATCCACAGTGGGCCTAGGTCACAAAAAAAGTTCACACAACTCAGACAACTGGAGTTTACATCTATCACTTCACCTTATACTGCATGTGTCCTTGGGCACATTCTTTAGGCTCTCTGGACCAGTGTATTCATAGTTAAGTATGGATAGTATTAACAGCCTGTGAAACCTTATAGGATTGTTGAGAAGGCAGAGTATGTGTTTAGCACACTACTTGTCTCACACAGTGGTGCTTCAATAAACACTTGTTGAATGAATGAAAACATAAGAAGGCATATTCACTGATAGTACAAGCACAAAAGATGTGAATTGTGACTGATTAAACTCTGCATAATGACAAAGGAAAATTTTCTTTTAAAAAAAGATTTTATTACTTATTTTTAGAGAGGGGAAGAAAGGGAGAAAGGGAGAGAAACATCAATGTGTGGTCGCCTCTTGAGTGCCCCCTACTGGGGACCTGGCCTGCAACCCAGACATGTGCCCTGACTGGGAATCAAACTAGTGACCCTTTGGTTCATAGGCTGGCACACAATACACTGAGCCACACCAGCCCAGGCAGAATTTTTTCTTTTTTTTAAGTATAATTTTATTGATTATGCTATTACAAGTCTCCCAATTTTTCCTCCTTTGCCCTGCTCTGCCTGGTGCCCTATTTCCTCCAGTTCATGTCCACTAGTTGTGCATATAAGTTACTTGGCTTATTCATTTCCTATGCTATTCTGAACATCATCCCCCTGTCTATTTTGTGCCTACCAATTATGCTTCTTAATCCCTGTGCCTTTTCTCCCATTCTCCCTCTTCCCCTCCACACTGACAACTCTCCAAATGATCTCCATATCTATGATTCTGTTCCTGTTCTAGTTCTTTGCTTAATTTGTTTTTGTTTTTTTAGATTTGGTTGTTGATACTTGTGAGTGTGTTGTTCATAGTTTTGATGTTCTTTTTCTTAAATAAGCTCCTTTAACATTTCATGTAATAATGGCTTGCTGATGATGAATTCCTTTAGTTTTACCTTGTCTGGGAAGCACTTTATCTGCTCTTCCATTCTAAATGATAGCTTTGCTGGATAGAGTAATCTAGGTTGTAGGTCCTTGCTTTTCATCACTTTGAATACTTCTTGCTAATCCCTTCTAGCCTGCAAAATATCTTTTGAGAAATCATCTGATAGTCTCATGGGAACTCCTTTGTAGGTAACTCTCTTCTTTTTTCTTGCTGCTTTTAAGATTCTCTCCTTATCTTTAACCTTTATTTTAATTATGATGTGGCTTGGTGTGGTCCTTTTTGGGTCTACTTGCTTGGGATTTTCTGTGCTCCCTGGACTTGTATGTCTATTTCTTTTGTCAAATTAAGGAAGTTTTCTTTCATTATTTTTTCAAATAAGTCTTCAATTTCTTGCTCTTCCTCTTCTCCTCCTGGCATCCCTATGATTCAGAAGTTGTCACTTTTGGAGATGTCTCAGAGTTTTCTTATACATTCCTTGTTTTTTTGAATTCTTGTTTCTTCATTCTGCTCCGGTTGAATGTTTATTTCTTCCTTATGTTCAAAACCATTGATTTGAATCCCAGCTTCCTTCCCTTTATTGTTGGGTCCCTGTGGATTTTTATTTCACTTAGTTTAACCTTCATTTCTTCCTTTGTTTTTGCTGTTCCGGATGAGTTCTCTGAGCATGTTGATAACCAGTGTTTTGACCTCTGCATCTGATAGGTTGCTTATCTCCATTTCATTTAGTTCTTTTTCTGGGGTTTTGTTCTGTTCTTTCATTTCGGCCACATTTCTTTGTCTCTTCAATTTGGCAGCCTCCCTGTATTTGTTTCTGTTTATTAGGTAGAGGTGCTTGGTCATAAAGAAGAATGAAGCCTTACTATTATGACAACATGGATGGAACTAGAAGGCATTATGTTAAGTGAAACAAGTGAGACAAAGAAAGACACATATCACACGATTTCACTTGTATGTGGAATCTAAAGAAAAACAAAACAAAAAGACGTATAGGTGCAGATACACTCTTTCATATATTCTGCCCAATGACCTGTAAATCACGAGGTTTTTCGGTTTGGCTGATTTGAATAGAAACCATTATAAACTTGTGTTGGTACTGGACAATCCTTTCTGGTGGTTCTTTCCCAGACCTCAGGTAGCTTCCTCACATGCATGCATTTTAATCAGAGTTTTGCTGATTTTTGAGGAAGATCTTCTACAGATATCCAGAGTTTTCTCTCCAAGCAGCTTTCTCCTCTCTGGTACGCCATCCTGTGGTCTTCCCAGATTCTCAGAGCTATTTCTTCAACTCAGAGAGTCTGCGAGACTTCACCTGGCTTCTCACTCCCTATATCATAGCCTGGACACTCTCTCAAGGCAGTACGATGGGGACAATAGTAGAGCTCATCCTATTATCTTGGAGTAGACTCTGGTACAAAAAAATCAAAGACTAAGAAATAAACTTTATGATTTGTTACAGTTATTAAAAGTTACAATTACTTTAATATCTTGTCACTCTGAGGGAGGTTTTGCATTCCCCAGTGTCATCCAATCATATATTTAAAGCAAAAAGGAATCTCACTATTTTTGTGTCTGAAGATGATCCTGCATATTTGAGGTTTGGCTAGACCTGGCATTAGCTTTGTTATAATAGCATAATCTCAGTCTCTTTAAAAAATGGAAATACAGTCTGTTCCTCCAATTCTTTCCCATCCTCCCATCCCTTCCTTTCCTGTCTGGGTTTTTTTTTTTTAACTCATGGTATTAGACACTATAAATATATCGATTTCTCTACTTCTCTGGGGTTCAAGACTTAGGCATTGAGTTTTTCAACTTTATGTGATTTCTGAGATTCCATTTTACTCTTGTCTTCTCTGCATATCCAAGTATGTCTATTTCTAAGCTAGTGATACCTACAAAATATGCCTAGTTTCAGAACTATTTTAAACTTTTTGTTTAGCCTTCTATTTCTATTGTGGCACTAATTACTAGCAATATGATTAATGCACTACTTACTTGTGGCTTTGTTCCCTTTGTTTTTCTGATAATGCTAATTAATCCAATTTTGAAAAAAATACTTTCATTTCTGCTCACATGTGTCAGATTACAGGTGCTTTTGAAATCACTTTTCCCCCTCTTTGGTTTTAAATTAAAGCAAAAAGTAAGAGTAGACCAATTAGTGATGTGGCTGAAAACACTCCTATCAAAGTTGTTTATCAGAGAATGCCTAGGACTGGCTATGTTAGAAATGACTCTGAGGAAAGTTACCATTCACTAAAAAGTTATACTGCCCTTTACTCATTTCTTAGTTTGTGTGTGTGTGTGTGCTACTGTGAGTGTAAAGTGGTTACTATTTAGGTTTCAGTGCAACAGACTTTTGATATTTCCAAGTGGAAGCATGGTTAAGGATGGCTACATAAGATATGGGCGGCAGTCATATTTAACCCAGAACCCATCTACCCCCTCCTTTCTAAGTGCATCAGTCTTCCCGCAGTTCTCTCTCGCCATGTGCTCATTTGATTTAATGTTGGGCAGCTTGGTTTTAAAGCTGTAGTTGGTACTCGCTGTGCAATTTGGTTTATGTTCACAGTGTTCGTTTTCTTTGACTGATCAATAATACCCAATGGTACTCTTCCATTAAAATTCTCTTAGCACTTTTTAAGGGCTGTACTAAAGTACATTACATATAAAGTGATTTTTGTCCTAAGAAATATTATTTAAAAATTGATTCTATTTCTCCTCTTAAAAAATAAATAAACATTTAAGTTTGTATTTACTTTTTAATAGATAGGAAAAAAAAACTCTACAACTTCCAAAACACTACATAAAGAAATATATTATTATTTATGGTTTTAAATTCAACTTATAGAATTGTATGTTGTATATATAATTTAAAATTTTTAAAAAATGTTACTGTTGTTCTACTACACATGTCCCAATTATTCCCCCATTGCTCTCCCCAGTCCCACCTACCACCCCTGCTCCCACAGTCAATCCCAACCCTGTTGTTAATGCCCATGGGTCATTTATACATGTTCCTTGACTAGATCCTTCCCCTTCTTTCTCCCCATTTCCGCCTCCACCCTCCTCTCTGATCGCTGTCAATCTGTTCCTTGTTTCCATGTCTCTGGTTCTATTTTGCTCATTTGTTTTGTTCATTAGATTCCTCTTATAGGTGAGATCATATGGTATTTGTCTTTCACCTCCCAGCTTATTTCACTCAGTATAATACTCTCCAGTTCCAACCATGCTGTCGTGAAAGATAGGAGCTCCTCCTTTCTTTTTGCTGGGCAGTACTCCATCCTGTAAATGTATCACAGTTTTTTTGATCCACTCATTTATTAATGGGCACTTATGCTGTTTCCAGTACTTGGTTATTGTAAATAATGCTGTTATGAATATAAAGGTGCAATATATAGGTTCTTTTGAATTGATGTTTCAGGATTTTTAGGGTATAACCCTAGCAGTAGAATCGCTGGATCAAAAGGTAGTTCCATTTTTAGATTTTTGAGGAAATTTCATACTGTTTTCCATAGTGGCTGCACCAGTTTGCATTCCCACCAACAGTGTTCTAGGGTTCCTTTTTCTCCACATCCTCACCAGTACTTGCTGTTTTTTGTTATTAACAAATGACAGCCATTCTGGCCAGTGTGAGGTGATACCTCATTGTGGTTTTAATTTGCATCTCTCTGGTGGCTAGTGATGTTGAGTATCCTTTCATATGTCTCTGGGCTCTCTGTATGTCCTCCTTGAAGAAGTGTCTGTTCAGGTCCTTTGCCCATTTTATAATTGGATTGTTTGTCTTCCTCACGTTGGGTCATATGAGTTCTTTATACGGGGGTCTGGCACCAATAACGTGTCTATTTTATTATAAAATCTTTTTTTCCCAGTGTGAATGCCGTGTCTTTTTAAAAAAATATATATTTATTGATTATGCTATTACAGTTGTTCCATTTCCCCCCATTCACTCCACTCCATCCTGCCCACCCCCGCCCTCCCACACTCCCCCCGCCATAGTTCATGTCCATGGGCCATACATATAAGTTCTCTGGCTTCTACATTTCCTATACTATTCTTACCCTCCCCCTGTCTATTTTCTTTCCCCCTCTCTCCCCCTCCCACTCCCCTGTTGATAACCCTCCATGTGATCTCCATTTCTGTGGTCCTGTTCCTGTTCTAGTTGTTTGCTTAGATTGCTTTTGTTTTTGTTT
The DNA here is from genome assembly GCF_022682495.2 of Desmodus rotundus. Taxonomy (NCBI): domain Eukaryota; kingdom Metazoa; phylum Chordata; class Mammalia; order Chiroptera; family Phyllostomidae; genus Desmodus; species Desmodus rotundus. The sequence continues at coordinate 41,454,282 of NC_071388.1, forward strand.
TAGGTGTGGTTGTTAATAACTGTGAGTTTGCTGTCATTTTTACTGTTCATATTTTTTACCTGCTTTTTCTTAGATAAATCCCTTTAACATTTCATATAAGGGCTTGGTGATGATGAACTCCTTTAACTTGACCTTATCTGAGAAGCACTTTATCTGCCCTTCCATTCTAAATGATAGCTTTGCTGGATACAGTAATCTTGGATGTAGGTCCTTGCCTTTCATGACTTGGAATACTTCTTGCCAGCCCCTTCTTGCCTGTAAGGTGTCTTTGGAGAAATCAGCTGATGGTCTTATGGGAACTCCTTTGTAGGTAACTGTCTCCTTTTCTCTTGCTGCTTCTAAGATTCTCTCCTTCTTGTTTAATCTTGGGTAATGTAATTATGATGTGCCTTGGTGTGTTCCTCCTTGGGTCCAGCTTCTTTGGGACTCTCTGAGCTTCCTGAACTTCCTGGAAGTCTATTTCCTTTGCCAGATGAGGGAAGTTCTCCTTCATTATTTGTTCAAATAAGTTTTCAATTTTTTGTTCTTCCTCTTCTCCTTCTGGTACCCCTATAATTCAGATGTTGGAACATTTCAAGATGTCCTGGAGGTTCCTAAGCCTCTCCTTATTTTTTTTAATTCTTGTTTCTTTATTCTTTTCTGGTTGGATGTTTCTTTCTTCCTTCTGGACCACACCGTTGATTTGAGTCCCAGTTTCCTTCCCATCACTATTGGTTCCCTGTACATTTTCCTTTGTTTCTCTTAGCATAGCCTTCATTTTTTCATGTAATTTGTGACCAAATTCAACCAATTCTGTGAGCTTCCTGATTACCAGTGTTTTCAACTGTGCATCTGATAGGTTGGCTATCTCTTCATTGCTTAGTTGTATTTTTTTTCTGGAGCTTTGATCTGTTCTTTCATTTGGGCCATTTTTTTGTTTATTTTGTCTTGGCATGCCTGTTACATAAAGGGACGGAGCCTTAGGTGTTCACTGGGGCAGGGTAATGCTGGTCGCTGTGCTGTGACGCTGTATGTGGGGGGGGGGGGGTTGAGAGGGAGCAATGGTGCTTGCTCCACTGTCTGCCGGATTTCAGTCACTCCCTCTGCTACCTACAATCAAATTGGGCCCCTCTGGTGCCGATTCCCAAGTGGGTGGGCTTGTGCACACTCTAGGCCCCTATGGGTCTCTCCAACGAACTCTCCTGTAAGGCTGGGAATTTCTCCTGCTGCGTCCTCAACCCCCACGGGTGTTTTCAATCAGAGGTTTGAGGCTTTATTTCCCTGTGCTGGAGCCCTGGGTTGCGCTGGTCTGCTTTGCTTCCCCGCCACCATTCCTCTCGGTTTATCTATGTGTGAATGTGGGGCCGAGGGCAGGGTCTGCTGGCTGTCGCACTGCGTGCCCCGTTCATTCCACAATCTCTGGGTCCACCAGCCGGGTTGCCATGAGTCCTCTCTGCCCAGCTGCCTGTCTCCGTCCCTCCTACCGGTCTGGATGAATGTTTCTTCTTTATCTCCTTGGTTGTCGGACTTCTATACAGTTCAATTTTCTGTCAGTTCGGGTTGTTTTTTGTTTTTAAATTGTTGTTTTCCTTCTTTTGGTTGTGTGAGGAGGCACAGTGTATCTACCTACACATCCATCTTGGCCAGAAGCCTTATTACAAAATCTTTTATTACCAAATCAAGCATGCAATTCTGTATCATAACAATAGCACACTCAAGCACATCATATGATATTTTAGGTGAAATATTCAAATTAAAACTATAAATTATTACACCCATATATTACCCTACCAACCACACTGGAGCAGGCATTACTTCTGCTGGACCTTGTCTATTTTGGAGATCAACCCTTGTCCGAGGTACCATTAGCAAATATGCTTTCCCATATGGTTGGTTCCCTCTTCATATTAATGATGTTTTCTTTAGCTGTGCAGAAGCTTTTTAATTTGATGTAGTCCCATTTGTTTATTCTTTCTTTTATTTCCCTTGCCCTGGAGGATATATCAGTGAAAATATTACTATGTGGTGTATCTTAAATTTCACTGCCTATGTTTTTCTCTACACTTTTATGGTGTCATGACTTATGTTTAAGTCTTTTACCCATTTTGAGTTTATTCTGGTGTATGGTGTAAATTGGTGATCAAGTTTCATTTTTTTTGCAAGCACCAGTCCAGTTCTCCCAACACCATTTATTGAAGAGGCTATATTTACTCCATTTTATGCTCCTGCCCCATTTGTCAAATATTAATGGACCATTGAGACATGGGCTTATTTCTGGGCTCTCTATTCTGTTCCATTGATCTATGTGTTGGTTCTTATGCCAGTATCAGTCTGATTTGATTACAGTGGCCTTGTAGTATAGTCTGATATTAGGTATTGTAGTCCCTCCTACTTTGTTCTTCTTTCTCGAGATAGCTGAGGCTATTGAGGGTTATTTTTGATTCCATATGAGTTTTTGAAATATTTGTTCTGAATCTATGAAATATGTCATTGGTATTTTAATAGGGATTGCATAGAATCTATAGATTGCTTTGGGTAATATGGACATTTTAATGATGTTAATTCTTCCAATCCATGAACACAATATGTGCTTCCATATATTTGCATCTTCCTTAATTTCTTCAGTGTTCTGTAGTTTTCCAAGTGCAGGACTTTTACCTCTTTGGTTAAGTTTATTCATAGGTAGTTTATTTTTCTTGTTGCTGTAACAAATGGGATATTTTTTCTGTTTGTTTCTGATATTTCATTGTTGGTGTAGAAAAATGCCTTCAGTTTCTGAATATTGCCTTTTTATCCCGCTATTTTGTCAAAATCATTTATTAGGTCATATATAGTTTTTTAGTGGTGGCTATAGGGTTTTCTGTGTGTACTATCATGTCATCTGCAAATAATGACAGTTTTACTTCTTCCTTTCCAATTTGGGTGCCTTTTATTTCTCTTTCCTATCTGATTGCTGTGGCTAGAACTTCCAATAGTATGTTGAGTAAAAGTGGTGAAAGCAGACACCCTTGTCTTGTCCCTGACCGTAGGGGGAAAGCTTTCAGGTTTTGCGTACTGAGTATGATGTTGGCTGTAGGGTTCTTGTATATGGCCTTTATTATGTTGAGGTATGCTTCTTCTATTCCTACTTTACTGAGTGTTTTTATCATCAATGGGTGCTGTACCTTATCAAATGCTTTTTCATTATCTAATAATACGATCACGTGGTTTTGTCTTTCATTTTGTTTATGTGATGTATTACATTTATTGACTCGAGAATATTATACCATCCTTGCATCCCTGGGATGAATCCCACTTGATTATGGTGTATGATGTTTTTAATGTATTGCTGGATCTGGTTTGCCAATATTTTCTTGATTATTTTAGCATCTACATTCATCAGCTATTTGGCCTATAGTTTTCTTTCTTTGTTGTATCTTTACCTGATTTTGGAATTAGAATAATAATTTTGGAATAGTTTGAGAAGAATAGTAGTTAGCTCTCCCCTAAAGGCTTGATAAAATTCACCTGTTAAGCCATCCAGTTCAGGGCTTTTGATTACGATATGTCTTGGAGTGGGCCTCTTCTGGTTCATCTTGATTGGGACCCTCTGTGCTTTCTGGACTTGTCTGACTTCTTCTCTCATCAAGTTAAGGAAATTTCCTGTCATTACTTTTTCAAACAAGTTTTCCATTCCTTGCTCTTCTTCTCCTCTTGGTATGCCTACAATACAGATATTATTGTGTTTCATGTTGTCCTGCAGCTCCCTTACACCTTCTTTGTTCTTTTTCAGTCTTTTTTAATTTTGTTGCTCTGTCTTAGAATTTTTTTCTACCTTGTCCCCCAGCTCACTGATTCAATCCTCTGTTTCATCTAGCCTGTTTTTAATTCCTTCTACTGTGTTCTCTGTTTTGTCCTGGCTGTTATTGATAGTTTCTATGTCCTTTTTCATGCTGGTGTAGTTCACCATAAGTTCCTTGTACCTTCCCTGGAGTTCTTTGTAGTTCTCACTGAGGTCCTTGACCATCCTTATAACCATTATTTTGAACTCAGTGTCTGATAGTTTGCTTGCCTTAATTTCATTTAGCACTCTTTCTGGGGATTCCTCCTTTCATTGTGATTTGAGGTTGTTTCTTTGAATCCCCATTTTAGGAGACTCTTCTTGTTTGTTTCTATGCCTTAGATTGATCTGCCTTGACTCCCTATCTTCATGGTATGAACTTCTATTGTAGAAAACCCGTGGGACTCAGTAGTGCAGTCTCCTTGATCTACTGAACTCGTTGCTCTTGGGATGTCCTTTATGCCATTTATGTGAGCTCTATGATTGTAATTGGATTTTGGTCATTGTTGGGTCATTCTTTGGTGTGTCCTTCCTTCTGGCCAACTCACTCACCCACCAAGTCTTATATGCTGTTGTACAGATGCTGCCAGAACAAAACCAAACAGCCCAGAAAACAAACCCACACCTGCAAAAATAACTCCTACCCACAACCACACTATCAACAGCAAATGAGCCAATATTAATAAAGGTGTAAAGAGATTAAGACTATTATAAGAAAGGGAAAACAAATATGAGATGACTCACTGAAAGAAAAATTATTTTGAGGGGGTAGACAGACCAGCAATAATAAGAGTAAGGAATATAAACAAGATGAAAAGAGAAAGAAAAATAAAATTTACATCATAAATAAAAAAGGAGGGAGGAAGATGGAATGGGGTAAGAGGAGGGAAGCATATAGTATTAGGCTTAAACAGAAATTTGAAAAAATATATAGTGAGAGAGAAAAAAATATGAACCAAATTGGAGAAAAAGATCTACCACAGCACTAACAACAACAAATGAGCAAAGATTAATGTAAGTGGGAAAAAGATGGAAAAAAAGAAGGAAGAAAAGCTTAAGAGATGTCGAGAGGAAAGAGACGTGATTTTGAGAGTATAAACAGAGAAAGAGTACTAAGAGTGAGGAATGAAAACCAGGCTAAGGGAAAAAAAAATTTAAAATGAAATAAAGGAAGGGCAGGAGGAAGACAAAATGCAGTAGGAGAGGGGAATGGTAAAATTTGAGATTTGAAGTGTACAAATAGTGAAGATCTAGAAATAAAATTGAAGAAATGCAGCAACTACCACCATATCCACAACCAACAAATAAAGATTGATAAAAGTGGAGAGAAAATAAGGGAATTTTAAGAATGGGAAAAAGAATGTGAGCTGACTAATGGCTAGAAAAATGTTTTTGAGAGGATCGAGTAGGGAAAAATAGTAATAGTGTGGAATAGAAACAAGTCATTGGAAGAGAGAAAATAAAATTTAAAACAAAAATAAGAGGAAAGAAGAAGATAAAATAGAGTAAGAGAAGGGAGGAGCAAAATATGAGATTTGAAATAAACTATAATATAAAAATGAGTGACATAATTAGCACAAACTTAAAGGACAAGAAATGAAAGTTACAAATCTATGCAGGAGAGAAACTAATGCAAATCATGAAGAAGACCTCAGTGGAATTCATCTCAATAGAATCCAGTGTTTACCACTGTCTTCTCTATCTGTATCCACCCCAGGTGATGTTAGATGGTGTCCAGGTCTGGCCTTAGGCAGCCTGTTGGAGACTCCCAAGGATCCACAGCCCGTGGCTGTCTCCTTCAGTTGTTAATCTAATCAATCTGTAAGCAGCAGTAAGGCTTAAGCGCCACAGGGTGAGGCAGAGTAATTCCTGCAGTTGGGGTTATTGCTTCCCCTTGGGCTGGTATCATTCAAAGAGGCATGCTCTGCCTGAGAAAGATGGCTCCTGTAGTACAGGGAATGACTCAGAATAGGGATTCTGGCAGCTGTTTCCTCAGTTTTCACACCAGGACCACCATCCACAGACTCTTCTCAAGCATCTCTAGTCCACTCTGCCTTCCTTTTGCTGGACCCCAGGGTAAGTGGCTGCAAACCAAATTTTGTGTATTGCCCCTTTAACAGGCTCTCTGTGTCTCCAGTCATCTCTCCCTGGCAGACAGAAATACTGTTGCTTTTCACAGCTGGATGTTATCTGGGTTCCTTACTGGTTCTGGTACTGTAAACTCGGGAGCCCAGCTTGGGGTTCAGATTACACACTTCTCAGGGAGAACTCCATGGCCACTGAAATACCCCTCTGACACTTCAACTGCCACCCGTGGTAGCCCAGCCAGCCCTCTTGTGTCTCTTCCAAACTCACTACTACTCATGTTGTGGTAAAGTGGTTTCTTCTGTCTGTCCGTGGTTATAAGTCTTCTCTCCAGCTAGTGTTCAGTTGGTTATTCTGGATGATTTCTCTAAAATTTAGTTGTAATTCCAGATTGATCCTGGCAGGAAGTTAGTGTGGTTTCCACTTACTCCTCCACCATCTTGGATCTACCCCCTCAAAAAATTTTAACAAAATTATAATGTTTATGATCAACATTATAGGAAGACTGTATTGATTTCCTTAGATGAATTGTTTACCATGTTATCTTATTTTGATCATGTGTACTCTAATCTGTAATTTGTGGTTCTTATAAAATGCCAGGGAGGGTTTTCAGAATGCCTCTGAGAACCTCACTCCCAACCTTTTTTTTTATTTTTTTATTTCTTTCTTTTCATAAATAAAGTAGCAGAGAAAATCTGTTTAAACTCTCCTATTTACTCACCAGGGGTGGGTTAAAAATGAGCACACTGCAAAGAATTAAATATTTCTGTTGAATTCAAGGTTGTGTTTTTAATTTTTAAAATTAAATTCATTTCAACAAAAACAGAAGACTTAGTAAAGTCCTCACCCCCTACAGAATTGGATTGAAGTGCTCATTGTTTTATCTGAAATATCACTTTTGACTAATTAACTCATTTTGCCCTTGACTGAACTGATTGGAGACCCCCAAAGATTCTTTGGGAAAGAAAGAGGGAGCTGTGTGCCTTGACCTTCCCTCACTGCCAATCACATCTTTATTTACTCCATTAAAACATGAAGATCTGCTGTAAAACAAAAGGTGAGAAAATTATGGAGGTTGAGAGAATAGTTTCCTCTTATGAAAAGCAGACTAATAGAGCTTCTCTTTTAATAAGATGAAATTTACATTTCTGAATGGCTTTAAAGAAACTAAAATCATTCTAGTCTAGACTTTCAACCATTATTCAATCTTCCTTAGCCCATATTTTGGTCAATTCTATTAACAAATTCCATGTCACTTATTAGTCACCAAATAAATTTTAATGCTTATTGTTAAAAAAAAATTGGAGTTGTACAACAGAAGAATTGTTGTTTTTGTCTTATTTTAAGGCAAGTAGAAAGATAAACAGGCCCAGGTAAAATGCCTTTAATTTTCTGTTTTTAACTTGTTTGTTCTGTTAGACTGGAGTAGCTTTTCTTACTGTAAGTTATAATGTAACACTGTTCTGGTATCTAGTCTTTTTGCATGAGGCCCTTTTACTGATTTCCAAAAGTGGTTAAATGCAGCAGGTGTTACACTTTTTTTTTTGAAGTGTATACTTGTAAGTGAAATTCTATTAGGCCAATACAACGCCCTCAAAGCATCTTTAAAAATCTTCGATGCTATTATGCCAGAGCTCAGAATATTTTGTAAAGTATTTTGTGACTGTTTGTGTGTGTTTCTTTTTCACAGCTCATTTTAATTTTTATAATATATTATCAGGCCTTTGATTCTTTCAGTTTCTGATCAGACTTAACACATAAAATGTTTCCTAAAATAAGGTTTTTTTGTAAGTCTAGTATTTCTATGCATAACTGCTTATTGTTTTACTTCTATAAAGTTTTTCTGTAATGACTAATAGCAACAAACATGCCATCTGAGAGTTAAATGCCTTTACTCTGAATTCTATAGTAGTCTGTTGTTTACCTAGAGCAACATAAATGAGCATTTAGGCAACCACTCTATGTACCATGAGTTCAGTACTATTTGTACCACACATACAAGGAAATGATATATAAAATAACTGAGAGCTACTGTTTATTGAGCACTTGGTATATGGCAGGCACTCTGCGAGGGCTATACAGCCTCACTTTATTTGTACATCAATGCTCTGAGGGAGGCATTGTTAACTTTCTTATTTTACAAATGAGGAAACTGAGGCTCAGTGAGGTTAATACAAAGTTACAATTGTTTGTCAGTTACCCAAGCACCTGAAAAATGATGGTTCTGTCTTTAATTCTGGAGTAAGGGCACAATGCTTTCTGGGATTCAAAAGTTAATTTGATTAGGAAGCAACTCTGTTATTACCAAATCAGTAAAAAGTGTTTAAAGGGCCTGCCTTGGAATCTTTGTCAAGTATGCTTACAGAAATTGCCACAAGATAAAAGGACAAACAATCCATAGTTTGTTCATAGGACCCTGGAACATTCAAGAAATTTCATGAACTTTGTTAGAAACAAAGAGAAGGAAGACAGAGAGGGAGGGAGTGGAGAAAGAAAAAAGAAAGAAGGAAGGAAAGAAGCAAAAAAGGAAAAGAAAGAAATCCATCAAATTAACACCTGGTTGATCAAATTTCTTCACTTTTTCAACTGCTTAATGTGGCTCTTGTACAGATAGCCTGAAATGGCTTAAGCACTTTAGCAGCCACACAGAATCTTAGATCTTCATATATTCTGTTGTTGAAAGACAGAAGCTTGGTTTTATTAAGAATCCAGAACCACTTAAAACTTCTTTTTTCTGGAAAGTTAAAACAAATGCAGTGGAATTATCCAAACATTTTTGTCTAAACAGAACCATATTCTAGTTGACTAATTTGTAAAAGAGTTTTTGCTATTTTTATTTTAATATATAGATAATCAAACTTGATCCATATGATTAAATATAGAAAATAGATACATATACACATGTGTGTATACATACAAACATTTATATACATAGAAAAACACCTCTTAAACTCTGTCCCTTTATTTTATTTTGAAATAATTATAACCTTACCATAAATCAAGCACTTTTACTGAAAATGATACATATGAGAAAACAGGAATGATGTTAGCAATACTCTTTTCATAGCCGATTTTCATCCCGCTTTCTTTCATGGTCATTCTCTGTGTAACAGCTTGTATTCAAGAATAGTTCCATGAATTTTTCTATGTTTTTTTCTTTCATTATATACAGTACTTATTATTTTAGAAATTATCTTTTGTTTTAGAAATTTAAAATGGAAACTGTCATGTAAAAGTTAGTCTTCTTTTTTTACGATCATCTTCCCTAGTGCAGAAATATGTTTATGAAATGGTAACTGACCTCACATATACTGGTAATCAACACTTATATTATTAGAAGCAATAAGAAACTGCAACTTAAAATGACTTGTTAAAATTTTGTACACACAAAACATGTATTAATATTTTAATGTAATAAGACAATATAAAGGACAGAAAATATTTATGTATTATGTGTATTTTTAATTTGTTCTCCTCTGCCAGTTACTGTATTCTTGAGTTACTCTCCCCCTTTTAAATGAAATATCTTTCATCCGGTTTTAGCAAAATTCAGAAGATAAGCTAGTCACTGAAAGAAAGGAAAATAGAATTGATTTTTAATTACTCAGTCTATTCATATTTCCCACTGTGGTTGGAATCAAGAGTTGACTTTCCTACATGATCTTGTATTTATCTCTCTTAGTTCAAGGATGTTCACACCTGTGAAAGTATGCTGCCATTCACCTACTTTACTCTTAGGAAATACTTATAATAAAAATTTATAAACATGGACAATGTTTATGGTATTTATGTTTTGGCAAAAATTAAAAGTTGGGTACAAAGTTGCTTATGCAATATGATTACAACCATGTAAAAGAAAAGTAGGAAAAATATTAGAGGGTAATATACCAAAATGTTAATAATGATTATCTTGTATGACAAAGTTGTGAATAATTTTTCCTTTTGTTTATTTTCCAAACTTGTATACATTATTTTCATAATATAAAAAGTGTCATGTAAAATGAATAGTGTGAGAGTGAGTATATTTTCAGGTGATGTTAAAATCATTCTTCCATTCCACTGGAGTCAATTCGTGTGTAGATGTGAACATTCTGAGTCTCTGTCAATAACGAAGGCTGACCACTAGTTGGTAGGTGTGCTGGTGGGAAGGATGATCTGGATACGAACAACTGATGGATAGGAAGGAAGAAAGGGGGAAATGGCTAGAATAACCAGATAATAGGAATAATGACACATTGATTATTTTCATATTAGTGTAATACCGACTGATTCTAGTGTAGGCCTCACTGAGTTTTACAGATTGTTAGTAATTGGTTTACAAGCCTTTTTCCCATATCGTACCAAGTGAAAATACGTCCCCCCCTAAAACAAGTCTTAAAGAACAGGATTAAAAAGTAAAACAAAAACAGTAGTGACTAAACTACTTGACTGTTTTATGGGAAAACACAAGCTGTGGGAAAACACAGGCTGTGGAAAAAGAGTTTCTGATTTTGCCCTCAAAAACTAGGTTTAACTTTCCTCATCAGTAAAATGAAGATAATAATGGATATTTTACAAGATAAACTATCTTGAGAAGTGGCCTCCCAAATCAGGTATGTTCATCCTACAAGGTGAAAAAGAAAAATGTGGAGCACTTTCATCATATGTATATATGTGCATACCTACTATGCATTATTATTTAATATACAAATATATCTATTTACATAGAACTCTGCTGACTTTAATGCTTGCTGCATGGGTTGGTCCTGAGACCATCATTTGTCCCATTTGTCAGGTCACAGCAGGTCTCACAAAGCTCAGGAGAGATCCTGAGGGAGGGACCACTTCCCTGGAGGCTGACCAGGCACCCTCACTTGAACAGCTGCTTTGGGCACATTGTAAGACATTACAGTGAGGGAACTGAGGATCCCATCATATAGTTTTTACCACAGTATTGCTCAGAAAACGCACTCATGGCTTACAGTGATCTCTAAAGTGAAATCACATATTGAAATTAATACTAATTACATGAGTACAATGAACAAGAAATGGCAATGCTGAGATTTTTCCTCCCTCTTGTATGAGCTCATTAATGGCCTCACTGAGCTGAGAGTGATGACAATCTGTTTACATTTTGGCATCATTAATAATTAATAACAAGCATAAAAATAAGGTGAATTTGGAGCCAGAACTTTAAATCATAAACTGCAAAGTCAGGATTTTCATAGAACATGAAACATGTTCAGTTATATTGTTCCCTTTAAAATGTTATTAGTTATATTTTTGTTGAGAACAAAATATTATTGTGCCTTTAAGAACTAAAATAATTATTTAAAATAATGTTTAATATTCTTCTGATTACTTTAAGTTTTCTGTTTCATACACATTTTATAATGTGTGTAATATAGTAGTGGTGCAGTCAGTGTAGATGATAAATAAGCAAATATACATATTATATGTATTTTGGGGACATACCAGTGGTTGTCAATTGAACACACTAAGGGGATTCTGCTGAGATGACTGTCAGTGAGAACTAAGATATATTGTTTAATTCATTTCAGTTTATACCAGATGCTTATGAACAACCTCATTCTTATTGGGATATTTATACCACAACTGGGGGAACCTAAGGGTTGCACAGGGACCCACGGGCTAACCCACTTTTTGTCCTTATAAAGTGAGAACGGAAGAAGCCTCAGGAACCTAATGGACTTGAGGCATTTTGGACTTTTGCTCAGCTTAGTTTGTCCAGAGCAGTGACAGCAATCTTATTTGGGGGATCTGAAGAGATGGATAACACAAAATAAAAAAATAACACCACCAAACTTAGATAAGCCAAATGGGTTCTAACTCAGAGAAATTTGGATTTGGGCAATGGAAATGTTTAAGTATATATAGCAATTTGCAAAAAATGGGTTTTTTTCCTCAGAATGAATTGAAAATATTATTTACTGATCCTACATCTTCTTAGTCCGAATAATTTTTTAAAAAAGCAAAAATAGTCATTTTATCATCCAGTTTTGGATGGTCGATACCAATAAAGGATTGGAGAATTTAGCATAGTACATTTTACAAAAGGTTTACCACAGTTTTCTCTCAGGGCCCTTTCATTCAAGGTACAGGAGCTGTTACTTTGAAGGGAGACTGTGTGTGTGAGAGAGAGAAAGAGAGAGACAGAGGGAGACAGAGAGAATATTAGAAGAATATTAAAATGTTCAGGAGCCACATTTCAACTAATTCTTGAAATATGTCATTTGAAGTTTTATATTTATTAGGTATTCAAATTTGTAACCTGTTAAGAAAAATCAGAAAACTTTATCTTTCTTTCCTATCCCCTCTGTATTTTTCCTCAACAAATGTACTTTTAAAATAAAATTAGTAAACAAAAAAAAGGAAAAATACCTGCTTGGAAATTATTTTGACCCTTATTCTTATTCTGAAGGGATCAAGTCACAGGAGCCAGGGGAAACTGGCGAAAGTTTCCTTCATCTTTTCTTGCTTCCTGTCTTTCCTAGACTCTCCTCTCCGTCTACTGGAATGTTAAAGAAAGTTCTTTGGCCCATACATAGGTTGACTCATTCAAATTCCATATGCATTCAGCTGTGCAACTAGAAAAGGCCTCTATTTTGCTGGTGCTTGGGGGAAGCCAACATAATTTGATCAGTAAAATTATTGAAGGTGATATTTAAAACAAACAAAGAACTGAAGGGTTGGGACCCAGAACAAAGAAGTGGTTGAGAGATGTGAAAAGATTTCTTCTCACAGTTTTTTGAGAGGTGTGTATTCAAAATCATAACTCACCCGTCCTTTCTAAACACAGCACAGTGAACCGGCAGCCCCTCTCACCGTCCAAATGCCTGTGCAGCCATGTGACTAAATTCAGCCTTGCTACTTTTCCAGTTCTGATTTCCTAGCCCTGTGAGAACGTCCAGCCATTTAAGGGAGTGTCACTCAAGCTTATCCTTTTAATCGGAGCCCTTAGAAGAAATGCCAGTTTGTTTTTGGAGACAGTTAATCTGACGGAAGTAAATTCAAGTTTTGGCAAAGATCTGTGGTAAGATAGAGTGAAAAGCTGCCAAACAGTATTATTAGAAGAAGAAGAAAAGGCACGACCTCCCCAAGTCAAATGCCAAGCACACCTACATCAGTTTCAATCAAGCTGTAGAAAAATAAGATATTTTTAGACATATTAAAGTGCTTCTTTGCCCCAAGGGCTGTTTTATTACTGCAAAAAAAGAGCTTGTAATCACTTTTCCATGTGGTTATTGTAATTTAATATGACATGAGCTTTTAGAAAAACTATAAAACAAACCTAAACAGTTACTCCTCTGCATCACCCCACTGACCCTGGACACTTCTCTTGGCTCTCACTTTGCTTCATTGCAGGGCTCCTCTGCACGGCTCTCCAGATATCTGAACAGCTCTCTAGATGCACCTCCAAACTTGGGTTCCCTAGGCCCTCTTCTGCTGGGTGATTTATTGTTACTCTGCTGAGCTAACGGCATAACTGAGACCCACAGAGCCGAAGAGCAAGCCAAAGCCTCCACTGTCGAGGTTACCCAGGGATGAGATCTTGAAGGTGCTCTTGTCTAGTATCTCCTTCTGACAGATGAAGAGGTTGAGGCTCAGGGGTCTGTGATGGGCCCAAGTCATACAAGCAATTACTTAATATAGAGCTTGCGTTAGAGTTCCAGTCTAGCCCATACGTTTTTCCAGTCCCCCACTGTAGGCTGTTTTTGCTCATACAAGGAGAGTAAGGGTGCCAGTCCAAGGAACCTAAGTCCTTTCTACCCCTCTGTCTGCCTCTTCATGCACTGGCAGGTCACAGGAGTCCATGCCAGCCAGAAGGTAATTTATGATTTATCACCCCCAGGGAAACCAGAGAGAATGCAGCCATAAGCCTTCTTTCATAAAATTTCCTCTGGATCATGCCATGAAGGTGGGGAAGAAAGTGCTGGATAACACCCCCTTTCTCAAAGGAGCGAGGAACATCGGTGATTGGATTTCTTTAATCCCACATACAACCGACTCCACCGAATGGAGGCTGGGTCTGCTCACAACAGCTTCTCCTGTTTGCCTGGAACCATAATTGGAACCATTTGAAACTACCCATATTCAACCATTTTTGACCTTCAAAAACAGCAATCAATCTCGTATAGTACAACCTAATTTTATTGAGCAGCAGCCAGGTGGCAGGAACTCTGCCACATGCCCTGCAGTAGGTCAACCCTTCAAACAGCCTGTAAGTTCAATATTTTAGTTCCTCCCATGCAGATAAGGCAACAGGAGCTCTGAAAGGAGATGTGATTCACCCAAGGTCACAGGTCCGGAAAGTGAGGACAATAGGATGTAGCCAACTTGAGTGTACTTCATTCATATTCCCATTCTTTCATGTTTTCTTCAGTGGGGGGAAAGGCAAGTATTCTGCCACTCACTTCTCCCCTGCTCTACACATTCCTCCCTCGTACTCCTTGCATGCAGGATTTTGGCATGAAGCCCATGACCTTTCTCCCCCTAACCCTGTGTCATTTATCAGACCATCACTGGGAGCCCCTCATCCCTCTGTCCCTGCCACTGTCCTGTGTTCACTCTTTCAGCCCTCTGATCCGCTTCTGTCCCTATCAATCCCCTTCTGAGCAGTTCCCTACCCTCTCCTAGAGACTGACCCACCAAGCCCCAGGCATCACACTTCCTGGAGGTGTTTGAAAGTCCCCACCCCCACTATCAGGGCAGTGCTGGGCCTACAGGAAGGGTGAGGTGGCAAGGACCCAGCCTGTCAAGAACCTGGCCACAGTAGGAGAGTATAGTGGGCCCAGGAGGTGCTAACCTAGAGTTATTGAAGAGAATTCAGGTGCTTATAACTGGAATGAAAACGACACGTTTTAAAAAGATTTATTTATTTATTTTTAGAGAGAGGGTATGAGAGGTAGAGAAACATGAATCAGTTGCCTCTCACCTGCCCCCAGCTGGGGACCTGGCCTGCAACCCAGCCACACGCCCTCACTGGGAATCCACCAGTGACTCTTTGGTCCTCAGGCCAGCACTTAATCCACTGAGCCACACCAGCCAGGGCGAAAACTACATTTTAATTTTCACTAACTTTTAACTAAATTTAACATTTCTTCCATGTTGAGTATAACAAAACAGTGGTATTAGTGGTAACTATGACTTTGTCATCAGCAGAAAGCACAGGTATTTTCATATTCCACCGTAGTTGTTGCTCAAAGCATTGTTCACATTCATCATGACTTCCAAATCACAACCTGCTACCACTTCATGTCCATTAACAAAGAAGCACATATATTACTATGTAAAAATTTTGCTCTTTCATATTTTGGTAATTAAATTTCAATGTAATTGGTTTTCTTTGTAAATCTACATGTGTTATTTTATACATTTAAAAGCATTTTTCTTGGAAGTGGTTCATGGGTTTCACTAAATGACCAAAGGGGTAAAGGGCACACAAATTGTGAAGAGCCCCTGGCCCAGTGGTTAAGAGGGCACCAGTGAGAGTTGGATCTGAATCCTGACTCCACCCCTTACCAGCTGAGAACCTGAGGAACATTTCCTTACTGTTCTAAGCCTCAATCTCCCCAACTTCTGAAGGTGGGGTGCAAACCTACCACATAGGTTTCCTATGAGGATAAAATGAGATAATCTATGCAATACGCAGAGCCCAGTGGCCACCAGCTCAGAGCGAGGGCTCAGCAATTTTAATGCTTGGTATTATTAGAAGGCATCCCCTCTCCTGTGGTCTCACAGGGTCCTCCACTGTTCAGAGTTGGCCCAGAGGACTGCTTATGAAGCACATTCACTTCCAGCACCCGGTGATGTCAAGTGCCCACAGAGCCCCTTGAACTGTTGCCCTCCCAGAAGCAAGGGATGCATCATTTGCCCCACCCAAGCCACTGGTCGTCAGTTAGCAAGGACAGACTGATTTCCACAGGGGCCATTGCTCTATCCAAAGAGGTGTTTTACTTGTGGACCTGGCATCAGGCCTTAGATCTGTTGACATTCATGCCATGTCCTAGTTCAATCACCATTATGGCGATCCTTTAGCCTTTCTGCACCCCATGGAAGCAGGCAGGTAATCTCTGTGTTGTCCTCCTCACCCAGCTGTTGTGCAGAACAAATGAGAGAAAGAGTGTGAAGGTCCTTTGAAAATCGTAAAGTGTGGTATAAATATTCACCAGACACACACCCCACCCATCCCTGCCTTTGCACATTTTCTCCTTCGCCAAGAGTGCTTTTCCTACCATATTTCAAGGCCTGACTCCCATGGCACCTCCTCCAGCAACCCACCCTGACTGCACCATCTGAAAGACATAATGGAACCTTCCTTTTCTCCTATCATCCCTTCATCTATACTACTCTTTAAGCATACTTCACTTTCCTCTTTATTCTATAGCTTTTTTGGGTCACATCCTCCCTGTCAAAGCAGCATTCTGAGGGTAGGACAATTGTTTAATTTTACTAATTTTACTTTGTATAAATGAAACTTTATGGATTACAGGCCTATATCTAAATAGTAAACACTCATTAAAATTTTTTTCAAGACGATGAAGACAATTTCTGCTCTAGAAAGGGTTGATGGGGAGGCAATCAATAAAAACATGGGACAGCTCAAGGGCAAATGCATTACCCAAACATTATGTGAACTCTGAAGAAAGATTAAGCTGTGGACTCTGTGGGTTAGGGATGCAGGCAGATAGAGTAGGGGAGGCTTCCTGGAGAAGATGAATGCTGCCAAGAGATAAGTAAATGCCAGGATCGGTCACCTGAATGAAGCAGGGGGGATAGGTAGAGTAGTAAGCATCAAGAAACACGGAGGGACCAGCAGTGAAAGTTTATCCTTTCATTCCTCTAGTTCCTCCTTCCATCAGCAAAGCTTTACTGAAGACCTGTTCTGTGTCAGGCACAGTGCTAGGCACTGGAAAAACACGGATGATGGAGCGTGACAGTGCACCATGAGAATTATGGAGGTGGGAGGATATAGATGTGTCTCTAATCCATATTAAGGACATCACTGATGCAGAAATCCTGGCCTATCAAATCCTGGCAAATGCCATTTATAGGGGAGATTTTCCCAAGCAGATCATGTGTCTACAATACTGATAGAGGGTCGCATGTGCCACTGTCGGACCTTTTATCTCTCAGTGACCTAAAGGACATGGGGAGATTATGGAGGGTAGTGGTCACTGAAGCTATTAACCTTGGACACAGCACCTATGGCAGGCAGTTTTAGAACCTAATGTTTCAGAATGGATTCATAAGAATTCAAAATAACTAATAATAAATATGACGTGGCCATTATTTTTGGTGAGCAATTAGAATAGCATTATCTTGACAGAATTGAATTCTTATTAATGGAAGTAGGGAAGAGTACTTTAGAATTTGGCACATCTTTGCTTTCATGTTTGAAGGAGGCACTGGAAACAATGTTCTAGAAACTTCAAAAGCCCACTCACTGTTGGAAATTTGTTCACAGATCTGTGTAGCTATTTTTGGCACTTATTTTGTAGGATGCTTTAATATCCAATTTCAGAGCATCCATTCACTCACACATTTTAAAAGTGTATTTAAGTTAGTGCAAAGAAGCATTTGAAATCCATAGGACTTGTGTCTGGGCTCCCTGAGTCATGAATATGCCAGTATTGTTTTCACAAGGATGGGTTTGTTGAGCTTCATACATGTGTGTGTGCAGAAGCCTGCTGCAGATACAAGCCTGTATGTGCATGGGTGTACATGGATACATGCACTTTTTAACAAAAGATTTTATTTATTTATTTTTAGAGAGAGGGGAAGGGAGGGAGAAAGAAAGTGAGAGAAACATCAGTGTGTGGTTGCCTCTCATGCATCTCCCTACTGTGGGCCTGGCCCATAACCCAGGCGTGTGCCCTGACGGGGAATAAACCAGCAATCCTTTGCTTCGCAAACCACCGTTCAATCCACTGAGATACACCAGCCAGGGCTGGACACATGCACTTTGCATCCATGTGTACTCATGCTGTGGAATTGCCTTCAAAAGGTCCATTGATTCATTTATGGATCAATATGACTTAGCATATCTCATGTGCTTCTTTTCTAAATAACTGCATGAAATTCAACAATCCTCAGAATCAGTCTATTAAGGGGATGGAAGTCAAAGAAAAATAAAATGCTAAATACCTAAGTAAAATGTGCTATTGGTTACTGTAAGACCAATGTGTGGTCAGGGTTATAGAAACAAAAAGAATAGTACTCATGGCCTCATACAAGAGGCCATGTTTGTAGCTGCCGGTAATTACTGCCATCTGCTGAACTCTCATCATGTGTCAGGTAAATCTAGACGATATCTCTGTTTCACATCTGTATTTCTGAAATGAGAAAACAGACAGTCAGGGACTGACCCAAGGATACACAGCAGCCAAGGCAAATCCAAACCCAGTTCTGCAGGATGCAAAGTCCTCACACTTCCCACTCCATCCGTCTGCTTCTCTTCTTCACTCAGTTGTGCTCCTTAGGAAAAAACAAGGTCTTCCTGTAATGGAACAACCTGAGGCTCATTGCCAGTGCTGCACCTCCCTTGCTCTGCTGTTCACAGGGCACACATCATCCATCGTGAGGCAAGGCCCAGGCACTCTACCCAGTGCCCAAAGATGGAGTAGGGCGGGCAGTTTGGGAGGGTGTTAACACTAAAACAGAAATTTCTTTCTTTCTTTTTTTTTTTTTACTTCAAAAGCTAAATCTACTTCATTTAAAAATGTTTTAAATATTTTTAAAATTTTTAATTTAATCTTATTGTTTTTCCCCCATTACCATTTAGTCCACTTACATCCCCTTCCCCAGCAATCACCATACTGTTGTCCATGAGTCTTTTTTCCTTTTTGCTTAATCTCTCCAGCCCCTAACCACCCCCAATAACTGTCAACCTGCTCTCTATCTATGAACCTGTCTCTCCTTTGCTTGTTAGTTCAGTTTGCTCATTAGATTCCACAAATGAGTAAAATCATATGGTATTTGTCTTTCTCTGTATGGCTTATGTCACTTAGCATAATATTCTCCAGGTCCCTCCTCACTGTTGCAAAGGGTAAAATTTTCTTCTTTTTTATAGCCAAGTAGTATTCCATTGTGTAAATGTCTCATAGTTGTTTTATCCACTCATCTATTGATTGGCTCTTGGGCTGCTTCCATATCTTGGTGATTATAAATAAAGCTGCAATGAACATAAGGCTGCTTATGTTCCTTTGAATTCGTGTTTTGGGTTCCTTTGGATATATTCCTAGAAGTGGGATCGCTGGGTCAAAAGGCATATCCATTTTTAATTTTTTGAGGTATCTCCACACTGCTTTCCACAGTGGCTGCACCGGTCTGCACTCCCACCAACAGTGCACAAGGGTTCCCCTTTCTCCACATCCTCACCAGCACTAGCTGTTTGTTGATTTATTTATGATGGCCATTCTGATAGGTGTGAGATGGTATCTCATGGTAGTTTTAATTTGCATTTCTCTGATGACTAGTGATGTTGAGCATCTTTTCATATGTCCGTTGGCCATCTGTATTCCTCTTTGGAAAAGCGTCTTTCAAGTCCTCTGCCCATTTTTTAATTGGGTTGTTTGGTTTTTTTGGTGTTGAGTTTTGTAAGTACTTTATAAATTTTGGTTATTAACCCCTTATCAGATGTATCAGTGAATATGTTCTCCCATTCTGTGGGTTGTGTTTTACTTTGTTGATGATTTTCTTTGCTATTTGCTGTAGTCTCATTTGTTAATTTTTTTTCTTTTTGTTCCCTTTTCTGGGAAAATATATATGATAAAAATTTCCATGAGTAATATCTGAGACTTTGCTGCCTATGTTTTCTTCTAGGATTTTTCTGGTTTTAGGTCTAACATTTAAGTTTTTGATCCATTTTGAATTTATTCTTGTGTGTGGTGTAAGGAGGTGGTCTATCTTAATTTTTCTGTATGTATCTGTCCAATTTTCACAACACCATTTATTGAATAAACTGTCTTTATCCCATTGTATGTTCTTGCTTCCTATGTTGGATGTTAATTGAATTTAAAGGTGTGGGTTTATTTGTGGGCTCTCTATTCTGTGCCATTGATCTATGAGTCTGTTTTCATGGCAGTGCCAGTCTGTAATGATTACTATGGACTTATAGTACAGTTTGACATTAGGTAGCATGATTCCTCCAAATTTGTTCTTCTTTCTCAGAATTGCTGTTGCTATGTGGGGCCTTTTGTAGTTCCATATAAAGTTTTGAAATATCTGTTCTAGTTCCGTGAAATATGTCATTAAAATCTTGATAAGAATTTCACTGAATCTATAGATAGCTTTGGGTAGTATGAACATTTTAATGGTTAATTCTTCCTATCTATGAATATAATATGTGCTTCCATTTATTTGTATCTTCTTCAATTTAGACAGAAATTTCAGCCCAAGAATAGGCTGACTTAGGAGGGACTGGCAGGCTATGTCAGGGACTTGGCCCTGTATAGGCCAGCTTGGCAGGTACCAGGCACTTCATCTGCCTTGGATCTTCCAAATACATGCTCTTCAGATCCCAAAAGAGGCTTGGGCTCAGTACAAAGTAAAATAAAATGTAAGGCCCCTTCACAGGACCTCTGGAGCTATGATGATAGACCAGAAGCCTGTCTACAAAAGGGTGGCTCTCCTATTTCCCATAGGCACACACTTCAAAGATAGTGGTGTGGTGTATATCGATGTACACACAAGTGTCCTATATAGAGATATGAGTGGTTGGCATGACTAGAGGAACATTTATTAGTAAGACAATAATCTTCTGGTAAATTTTCAGTGTTAAAAACTGGCCTTAGGTGTAGAATTTATTTTTTTCTGTTAGTAAAATCAAATATAATGTTGATTTTTAATTGCTACAATACTTGTTTAAGTGCTCTTATTTTATTTTTGTTATGCAAATATCACATTTTTCCTTTTTAAAAGATGGTGAGCAATTTTTTAAGAGAATTATTATTGGTGTCTTTCAGATTAAATGATTATTGTTTGATGCCCTGTGGCCTCAGAAAACTTAAACCTCAGTAATCTAATATAACACTTCACATCCTAAGGTGAGAACATTTAAGCAATTTGCTTAAGGTGCCCAGTCAAGTAGCAGCAGGACCTCCTGACTACCACCAGGCTGGGGGTTATGGCAGAACAATAACCAGATAGGAAACACTAAGAAGTAGAATATTTTCCTTTTCCTCCTCATCCTCCACCTCATTCTTATTCTCCAAGTAAAGCAAAACACTAGGCTTTTATTTTTTAAATAACATTTTTATTTAGAAAAATTTTAGATTTACTGAAAAATCTCGAAGATATCACAAAGAGTTCTCATATAGCCTACATCCAGTTTCCACTATTATTAACATCTCACATTTGTATAGTTGTCACAATTAATGAACCACTATCAATATGCTATGAAATATGGTCCACTCTTATTCAGATTTCCGTTGTTTTTATCTGATGTCCTTTTTTTGTTTCAGGATCGTGTTTGGGACACCACGTTACATTTATTGATCATGTCTCCAAGGCTCCTCTTAGTTGTGACAATTTCTAAGACTTCCTTGTATTTGAAGACCTTGATAATTTTGAGGATTACTGCTTAAATACTCTGTTAAATGTCCCTCAATAGAAATTAGTCTGATGTTTTTCTCATCATTAGGCTGTAGATATGAGATTTGGGGAGAAGGTCCAAAATATAAAGTGGCACTCTTTATATAATGAGACTTACAAAAAAACCCACAAAACATAAGTTAAACACCTGGCACATAGCAGGCACTCAACAAAGAAAAAATTCTTCCTCTTCTCCCACCACAAGGCCAGTTTGGTAACCAGAACACAATCTGTATATGACACATCTTTGCTATGTTCCAGTTCATCTCTTCTGGAAAAGGTGTGATCCGGATAGAAAACAAGCTGAGAAGAAAGTGAACATTCAGATTTTGCTAATCATATCCAAGCAGTCCCCTGAATATAGCTGACCTCTGTGCTGGACATTTGCCCTTCTGGGACTTTGCTCACCCTGTCCTGTGTCCCAGAAAGGTGATCTTCACAGCCTAACAGTCTCCTTGCTGTCTAGATTCTTGTGGGGTTCAGTCAGTGGAGCACCCATGGGAGTACTGAGTACAGGAAGAGGACCCTTGTAAATTGTCCTTTCATTTGTCCATGTTGAGTCTCTTTCTCTCCAGGACATTGAGTATACAAATTTGGGATATATATAATTTCTATATAAATTTGGATACAGAAAGGACTGAAAAGGGCTTCTGACAGGTCAGGTAGCCAAGTAGCATCCCATGAATCATGACCTAATAGTGTGGTTTCATATGTTTAGAGAATGAATCACTGTATCATCTGTGCACATCTGTGCAACTGCTCACTGTTAATCTAATGCTCTTCAGAATGACCTCTGCAAGCTTTCTACATTTCTTCTGATGATGCTGACATTACACAAAATATTTTTGGAATTTTAGAATCCCTCTTCAAAAATTACCTTTAGAAACAGTTTAATTTAGAGCCATCTTAGCGAACTTGATTCCTTCTCTCTTAGCCAGCCTGGATTCTGAATAACTTTGAACTGTTTCCAAAAATTAAATCTGACCTCAAAGAGTGAAATTTTTACTGGTGGTATTTAGGACAAGCCATGGTCTCTAAGGAAAAAAATCAAAAAAAGAAAATTTAAAAAAGGAGTTCTGAATTTGTTGAATCTTGGCAACATTTGGAATAAGTAGAGAGTATACGTAGGTGATTACTTTGGAGTGTGCAGTATTATTTGGATATAGAAATTATGCTGTGTTGTTTTAAAAATCTGTCATTTGACCATAATAACATAGTGTTTTACAATGCAGGCTCTGGGGTCTGACAGGCTGGGTTTAAATTCTAGCTTCATCATTTATTATATGTATGTGACATTAGGCAGTTGATTTAATTCTCTCTGCCTAGAGTGTTTCATCTGTAAAATAGAGGCAATAATAGTACCAATGTTATAGGGTTGTTGTGATAATTGAAAGAACTAATACAGGTAAAGCATTTTAAACGGTGTTGGAACAGGAAGGAATCAAACGTTAGCTCTTACTATTAGGTACTATGTTGTGTCTGGCTCTCGATTACTGACCAGCAGTATTCAGCACACACGCATTGTGGTTGCATTGCCATATTCTTCCATCTTGGTTCTTTGCTTAATTGACAGCTGTTATCTTCATTAGTCACCACTACCGTATACAAGTAAGGTTTGTTCAAAGATTAACAACAAAAAAAGAAATTCATTTGTCTTTATATTTATATTTACTTGTTTCCACAGAAAAAAAAGACCTGCATCCTCTCTCAAAGTCTGTTTGTAACAAAAAATGACATACATAGGAATTATTTTTATTTCCAAAGACTTTGTATTGGCCGTGTTTTAATTACTCAATAACAGGTCTTATTTTTTAATTTCTAAGTTACAGTGCATTTCTAACATATAAATACATACACACACACATAAATATGTACACATACATACATATACATATATACACATGCACATACATATATTTTAAACTATTATACAGTCAGATTAAGTTGGCTGGATCTACTGAGTAACCCCATGAACTAATGAAGTAAATATTTGCCCCCGCTGGGATGTGGAAGGCTTCCAGGACGCCCGCCCGAGCGTACACCTGCAGAGATCGGTGATTCACCTCTGACTCACTCGGCAGGCATTAGGGAGAAGCCAGCCGGGATGCAGAGGGTACACTTAGCTGCCGGTTCTCTCCTGCCTTCCCAGAATAATGACATTAATGACACTTCCAAACAGCTCACCCAGTCACAAAGTGGCAGATTTCAAAATCCATGTGGCAGCTGATTTCCTAATAGGATGCATTAAACAGGACATTGCATGTTTTATGGACTGGGGTTGATTAGACCATAAGATTTAAAAGATGTAGCTAAAGTGCTTGAAAAATAGGCCTTGGAGGTTCAGATCAAAGCATTACAGGGGGGTGATTAGATAAATAAAAAGTTTAAGCCTAACTGAGCAAATAATTGCACATCCCCTGAAAAGCTCAGTTCACAGGGATTGATCAAATGTGAGTCACCCAGGCACAGATGTCTTTCTAAGAATATTCCTTTTAATTTTTTAAATATACATCAAAAGGGAAAAAAAATCTGGGGACTGACCAGCAAATACTCTTGTTTGTATAAGAAAAGCCTCTTTAAGAAACTGACAAAAAATATATATCCCTCATTGTTTAAAGAGGCCAGTTTCCCCTTTTCTCTTCCTTCTCAGGAGTAAAAGGTTTTTGCTTGACACAGGCTAATAGAGCTCACCTAAAAAAAATTCTAAAAGATTTTCTAGTGCCCGATCTTTGTCTATTATTCTATAGAAGTCAGGTTCGGGTTTATTTTGAAAGCATGTACTGATATCTTTCTATAGAGATATATGTCGGGGGCAGGGGGAAGATTCATCTTTGTCTAGTTAAGACAACAAAAAGAAAAGCCTTTGCGAGCCTTATTTGTGCATTGCTAGGTGCCAGACACATGTTATCTCATTTAATCCCGATGACAATGCTCGAAGGCAGATTTTCATATTCCTTGTTTATATGCGAGGAAATTCAGGCACACGTGCGGATTAGGTAACTTGCCCCAAGTCACAGTGCTGGGAAGTGGCAGAGTGGAGTGCAAGGCCAGGTCTACTGCTGGACTCTTCCTGCCTGAGAGCACTTCCTGCTGACAGTCATTCCTTATCCACTACAGGACTCTGCAAGTGCACCAGGATTTCGGTCATTTCTACAAGCTGATCCTGGCTGTTTCCCTGAGGCAGGATCTAGTATTATCTCAGATTTTGAAAGTAAGCAATCAGAGGTAGAGATCGTGGCTTTCCTAAAACCGTGTAACACAAGGCAGATGGGTGGGTGGAAAGGCACTCAGAGCTGCTAAGTTTCAAGTCTGTGATTTGGTCACTAGTCCTCTGCAGCCAGAGGGTGACCAGGCAAGAGATCTTGGTAGCCAGAGTTCTTGGTGAGCTCTTGCTCATGTCTCAGAATCCACAGTTCCTTGGAAGCAGCATTTATTGCACAACAATCCCAAGAAACTGGTGATCAGAATTAGGGAAGGGGGTGGAAAACTGGTAGCATCAATGCCTGCCGGTGAATCAATACAAGTTTTAGTCTGCAGTTCTGCCTGTGAGCTACGTGTCACAGTATTGCTGACAATATTTTTACACTTTAATTTATGTTCCACTTATAACTAATATTCTTCGTGACTTTTATTTACTCAAATATTGCTGCAACAGGGTATTGCTGTGTGTTTCAGTTCCCACTCAGACAGCAAGGGGCAGGGAAACAGGTTCACAAACGCCATTCCCTCAGGTAGTCAGACCAGCCTGGTCCAAGTCCAGGCTGTTTAACTTTGAGAAAGTTGTTATGCTCTCTGTCTCAATTCCCTCATTGATAAATAGTGTCAGCTCCAAGGGACTGTCTTAACCAGCTTAAACTGCCATAACAAAATTTTATGGACTGGGTGGCTTAAAACAACAGAAATTGATTTCCTGTAGTTTTGGTGCCTGGCAAGTACAAGACCAAGGTTCTGACCACTCATGTTCCTCGTGAGAGCCCTCTTCCTGGCTTTTTTGCTGAGTCCTCAAGTGAGGGAGAGAGAGCACTAATCTCATCATGAGGACCCCACCCTCATGACGTCATCCAAACCTAATTACCTCCCAAGGGCCCCACCTCCGAATACTGTTACAGTGGGGTTAGGATTCAATTTTGAATGGAAGAGTAGGGGGTGATGGAACATAAACATTCAGTCCATAACAGGTACTGTCTGTGAGCAATTGGCAAGCACCTCATAAATGTTACCCATCATTATGGTTGCTCTGGTACTAAAATTAAGGAAACAGATGATTTTATATACAAATATACCTGCACGCCCATTTGGATGAATATAGAGGGAGAAGCACTTACAGTGGTAGTTACTGGGCTACACGTGCACAAAGGACACGACTAAGAATAAGGCGGGATTGCTTCCTTCAAGGAGCTCCTGCTCTCCTTTCCAAGAAACTTTTCCAGGAGACCTCCTGTCCTCCTTGTCCTGCCCTCTGTTTTGCAGAGGAGGTGACGTGACAAGCTATGGGGAAATATCCGTAACAGGCCTGGAGCACAGTCTGGTGCACAACTGTGTGAGCCTTCGGATGCAAAGTTACTCAAAGGTGTTCAAATCCCAGCTATTGTTGTTACTGGCTATGACTTTGGTAAAAGGAGAAAGATTTATACGATCTGAAGAGAAACCAGAGTATACTTTGGGCAAGTCATTTAGCCTAGTTCAGCTTTCTTCTCTGTGGAACAAGAAAAACACTAATTTATTTAGTTTTCCCTTTAAGATATTAATATGTTTATTATTCTCATTGCATCAAAGAAATGGTGCTCACCTTTGAGCTGCTCAAGGAGGAGACAAGGAGAGAGCTGTGCAGAGCATCGGGCTGCAGTTCTTGGGAGGAATGGGGTACCATTATTGTTATCATCATAATAATATGTCCTAGGATGTAACAACAGCCCTAGTTTGCAGCTGTTGTGAGAACCACATGAAATATATGCAAAATCAACTAGCTGTAGTTATCCCACACAAGTACCTGATGTTCTTAAAACAAACAAAACAAGACCAAGCACAGTCCCCCTTGTTGGGAGCGTGTATGAGATGAAAGCCTGGGTACTATCAACACGTGGATCTTCAGCCACAGGCCAGAGCTATAACACATTTAGAATGGAGCTGCCTGAATTAAAAACAAACAAACAAACTTACACACAGAGTGGCCGAGGGCCATAACCTCTGTCATCATCCTCAGGAATCTATTGGTTGTGTGTCTTCCAAATTTCAGCATTAAAATTGAATGTGCGCTGGCACCACAGATAAAGCAGATAATACAGCCAGAACTTTTTCCACAGTGCCACTAGGTTTCCACTGACTAATTTAGAGAATTACCCACATGTTCGAAACCAAACCAGAGGAAACAGCACCAGTCTCAAATAGGGCTGGTTGCTTTTCCCCTAGAGCAGTTTTCCACATTTGCTTTACCTCGTGGAAATGCAGACTCAAGGGAAAGTTTTCAGAATTATACATGCTCATTCCCCCACCCTGAGATTTACATTTAAATCTCAATAAATATTAATGGAGAGAGTGAACCAATGTAAAGCGGTGTTTTCCAAAGACAAAGTATTCTCAGAGTCAGCTAAGATCCTTGTTAAAAATTCAGACTCCAGACCAGTTATCTTGCCCTCTGTGGGCAGGGCTCTGGACTCCACGTATTTAACAGGCTTCCCAGAGGACTCTAGCACACGTGGATATTGAAGAATATCTGATAAATGGGGACAAAATTATCTGGTTTTATTTTACCTTTAAGCAACACCTGCCACGTTTAAAAATACACAAAACAATAACAGGTTGATTTTAAATGGACAAATGAGAAGATGTAGCACCTGAAAACAGTTCTAACCTGAGAAGTAGCAAACCCCAATATTAAAACACAGCAAATGACCTTTTGACCAAGTCCGATGCCAGGGCTTTTCTAAGCTTTCTAAGTATTAGGAAGCATTTCATAATTTAAAAAGAAGTAAGTGTGCATGTGTGTATTAGAGACCAAATGTTAAATAATCAGAGTAAGGTTGCAGAATTACTAATTATCTCTCTATGGATACATAAAAACTGTCAAAAACTAATAATCCTTAGCATCTGAGAAAGACCCATTGCATATCTACAAGAATTGTGTGCCAGCTCTGAAGAACACCTCCCCAGCCCCAGACGTGCAAAGAAGAAGCAAACAGTCCTGCCCTCTAGCTCAGTTGAGCAGGGTTTCTTAAACCATCCAGGCCTCAGAGTCCTTGGGCTTTCACCCCTGAAAAAATGTCCCCGTGCACAAGCAATTGATTTTGAGTAAGGTTGCGGAGGACTGGCAGAGACCTCACTTAGAAATCCCACATCAAGTGTAGACACAGAGAATGACTTGAGTAGGTTCTAAATCCTGGTAGGTTGCGGTGTTCCCTTTGCACATGTAATTCAAACTACAATTTAAATGTTTTGAAGACACGAAAGTGAAATGCTCTAAATTAAAATTGCTTCTTTCCAGAACTTCTAATTGCTGTTTCTGTTTTGTAGTTGTTTGTTTGTTTTTGGTGTTCGTGTTTTTAGTAGTTTGTTTTGTTTAACGCCTCTGCTTTGCAGAGCCCTAAGTGTATACTTAATTTGCCTGTGGATAATCCAGCATTACTCTGGAGGAAGGCACAGCTTACTACAATACAGGATGCCTTGAGCTCTGTAATGATGTGGGTGTACAGAGCAGACTGCACAAGGAAGAAGGTTTCACCTCAACACAGTCATCCAAATATAAGTTTTGAGCTCAACTTGAATGTTCCATTAGTGATGCTAAGGGGAAGAAGTGACTCTCAATTAAAAGGCAGTGCCCTCAGCAGTCCCTCCAAAACCAGTTAGGAAAGGCATATATAAGGCTGGTATGGAAAGCAGACAGGGAAGGCATGTGAGTAACATCAGATGCTCCGGCCTTTTCCAACAGAGGATGCCATTCTACACCTACTAATGGTGAGGACTCGGGGCAAGGTAATGTGACAGCCAATATGGAGCTGGGGACAAGCAAAAGAGAGGGAGAGCCAAGATCATGGCAGGAAGACTAGTCAAGTGAAAGAAAATCCCCCTGCACAGTAAAGGGATGGGAAGGAAAATGGGTAAGGGAAAGACAGAGAGAGTAGCCGACCCAGGAGGACTGCTTTACAACTTACCCGAATGTTGGTAACAGAACAAAGAGACCCCCAGGGAAGACACCCAGCTGATGTGGGCATCTATTCAAGAAAGATCTGTACTCATTGCTCAAGTTATTTACCTCATAGGACACTTGTTTTTAACTCACACAGACATTGACCCATGTCTTCTCAATCGCCACCTGCTTTCACCCAAACATCTAAGGAAGAGTTGACTGTTTATTTATGTAAGCCTATTTCCAAAATGGATTTAAGGCAGTGGAACCCAGAGGTAAGTCAAATTTCAATGTTAATAATTCATTGCTATAAGAATTTTCCACATCTTTAGTCAGACAATACTTGATCATTAGAATGTTGTGTTAGTGCTGCCAGCACTGTTTATATTCAGGTGTTTCTGGTTACATAATAGAGAAAGAGATCTCTTGCCCTCAGCTCTGCACTTGTTCCTTCTAAATATTTCAGGACACAGTGTCAGGAACCATATTTTCAGATGGAGAGTCAGTCCACGGGTGTAAAGGTTTTGATGATAATCATTACAATTTCAAAAGTGCCTGGCATTTTACGTGTAACCACAACGAATCCTCCCAACAACCCGTGAGGAATTTATTACTATTTCTAATACTACCGACAAGGAAGCAGGACCAAAAGGATTTACTAACTTGCTGGAGGTCACATAGTTAATGGTGAGAGGTTTCAAACACAGTTGTGACTGATGTCAAAACCCTCCTGTTTCCCTTCAGCCTGAAATAGAGAGGAAGTGAGGAAAGGGACAAAGGGTCTGGGGTCACTCAGCTGTTTGTGGAAGAAAACTCAGGACCAATGGCCCTAATGCAGACATGGATACTCAGCACATAGCATATGTCCTCGCTTCTGAAACACACCTTTGCTATTCATCTGTTCTCAGGGTTTGATTTATGTTT
Source organism: Desmodus rotundus (assembly GCF_022682495.2). NCBI lineage: Eukaryota > Metazoa > Chordata > Mammalia > Chiroptera > Phyllostomidae > Desmodus > Desmodus rotundus. The sequence continues at coordinate 41,483,807 of NC_071388.1, forward strand.
TCCACCTAAATGAACAGGCTTTGCTTTAGGATCACTTATGTAATGTGAATATCATTTTTCCCCATGGGAATCTTTTCCCTGTTTGAGGTTGTGGGTTTGGGCCTGGATTTGTCCACGTTTTGCCTGGCTGACAATGCATGAACACCTTAAGTGACTGTGTAAGAAAAAAGGTAAACACACTATTTTCAAACGCCACTGCAGAAGTAAGATGTAATTAAGGCTCTCAGCTTCAATTTTTGTCTTTTATACAGTAATTTAAAATTTTTAGGGGTTAGAGGAAAAGGCTGGATATGATTCAGATGGAAATGGTGATTTAATAAAATCCAATCAGGTATTAATTAGCCATGTATGGGCCATACAGTCTTAAAATATCCTTCCACGAATACCTGCTTCTCTGAATTCTATCTGGAGAGATCCTGAGACCAGGGCAAAGGTCAGAGGTGCCAGCAGAATTCTGAAGCAGGTACTCAAACCTGTGTAAGTTCGCAGATGAGCTTTATTGGGGAATGTTTCCCCATGTCCAAATGCACTGATCTGGATTTGACTTCCAGCGGCGCAGGGCTGAGTTATTGTACAATCGGTGACTGAGCAATGATTCTCAAACTGTTTCTAATAAATGAAAGAGGGGTTCCCCTCCCCCAGGAAGCCTACCATGGATCTTTTGCACATTATCGGTTTAAAGTCCTCTTTATGTCAATAAAAGTAGTGCTGTTTCCAACAAAAGATTTATTTTTGTTCCTAACCATAAGCAACATCAATTCAAAGTCCCATCCCTGTGGCTGTGGGCCTGGATCAAAGATGCTCATTTTAAGAACAGCTCGCCAAAGCCTGTCATACGCCTAGGCTGACGGCGCGGTAAACTTGAGGACAAGCAGGGCTGCACGTACAGACAGGCTTTCCACAAACGGTTTTGATGGTAAATAACTGAGATACACTGACTGCCATTTTCTTAGACCACTTCCCATGTATTTACGGAAAAACCTTAATACAAAAAGCGATGTACGCGCATGTATCCTTTAGAAAACTTAGAAAGTACAGATGAAGAAAACCATGAAAATCACATGTAATCCTACTTCATAAAAAATAGCCACAGTTAAAATTTTGGTACATAAACTCCCTTTTAAAAATGTATAGTATATGTTTTATATAAAAATAGATCATGTTATAGGTGATATTTTTTTCCCTAGAGGAGGGAGTGAACACAGTCCCTCACTACCACCAATTATGCAGTCGGGTTTCCCACATGGGGGGAGATCGCAGGGGTCAGCCCGCCCGGAGTGCAATGGATAAAGCTCGCCCTGGGAAAACCACCTTCGTGAGCGTGGTAACTCCCCTGCCAGTTAAATATATGTGATATTTTTAAACTAGTTTTTTACTTTAAAAATATAAGAATCTTTCTATGCCACTAAACCTTCTTTTCCAACATTATTTTTCTGTCTTTGTAATTTCCATTGTGTGTCATTATCAATTTTCAAATAAATGGCTTTTAAAAACCTAATATTAAAGGTAACACATGCTCACTGTTTAAATAAGAAATCAGACATACATGAAGGAGAAAAATTTTTTTTAAAGCTATAGTCAATCCTCTAACACAAGGTGGGATTTCTGCAGCGGAGCTTTGTGTACTGTTGAAGTTTCATTCATGTGTTGGTAAATTACCCACAAGAAATTATGTCAGCTTATGAGAGAATACGAGAGTATCTATTCTTTTTATGACCTCAGGGAGGTACCTTTGAGTATTATATTTTTAATTTTTATTGATTAGGCAGAAAAAAGAGGGACATGGTTTTCTTTTTTACATCTTTGATGCTTAGTAAGTTTGATTATTCTTATATAATAGGAATTTCTCATATAAATTGTTTATTTATCATTTTACCCCTTTTCAATGGGTTTAAAATTCCTATTTGTAGTAAGGCTGTCAATAATTTTTCTGCCAACTATATTAAATATATTTCTTAATTTGTTCTTTGCCTTTGAATTGTTTATTTGTTTGCTTTTTTTATTTTTAAATAAAGAGATTTATAGAAGAGTTGCAAAAGTAGTATAGAGAATTCCCATATACTCTTCATCCAGCATCCATTATTAACTTACATAATCACAGTACAATCACCAAAATGACAAAATAAGCATTGGTTCAATACTGTTAACTAAACTGCCAACTTCATTCAGATTTTACATGTTTTCCACTGTGTTTTTCTGTTCCCTGACCTAGAATCTCACAGTGCATTTAGTTGTCACGCCTCCCTAGTCTCCTCCAGTCTGTGACAGCCTCAGTCTTTCCAGGATTTTCATGACCTTGACATTTTTGGAGAGTACTGGTCAGGTATTTGTAGAATGTTGCTCAATTTGTGTCTTTCTACTCTAAACTTGCAAGTTTCTCTTTCCATACTCAATTTTAAAAAAGAAGTCACTAAGCCCAGCCTATACTTCTAGGGAAGGTGGGCTGATCTCCACCTCCTAAAGGGAGGAATATCAACAAATTTACAGATGTATGTTAAAACTATCTAATTAATAAATATTTGGGGGTAGAGATACTTTAAAGCTATGCAAATATCTTATTTTTTCATTAAATCTTCACTAACTAATTTTAGCATTCATCACTGCATCTTGTTTGTAGTAATTATTACTAAGATGTTCTTAAGGTGGTTTCTATTTTCCTCATTGTTTCTGCATTTATTATTTGGAATCCTTCTGTAACGAACATTGTTCATTCTCCCCCAGAGATATGGTAGATTTCCATGGCCAGACAATGTCACCAAGGGCCTAACTTCTTTATTTCTTCTCTGTTCTCTGTGCCATTGGTTTTACTGTAATGGCAAGAAGACCATCAATTGCTCCCAGGGTGTATTAGTTTCCTCTTGCTGCTATAACAAATTATTGCAACCTAGTGGATTAAAAGAATATAAATTTGTCTCTGGGAGGTCAGAAGTCTGAACTAGGTTTTGTTGGACTAAAATCAAGTCCAATTGTTGTTGGCAAGGCTGTATTTTTTTTCTGGGGGCTTTAGGAAAGAATCCCCTTGCCTTTTCTAGCTTCTGGAGACCACCCACATTCCTTAGCTGAGGGCCTCCTTCTTCCTTTTCAAAGTAGCAATGTTAGGTCAAGACCTTCTCTTCCTGCAATTTATCTGGTTCTCTCTCTTCTACTTTTCTCTTTCACTTATAAGGAGGACCCTTGTAATTTCATGGGGCCCATGTGGATAATCCAGGATAATCTCTCTATCTCAAGGTCAGCTGAATAACAACCTTAATTACATGTGCAACCTTAATTCACCTTTGCCATGTATGTCACAAATATACAATTTTGAGGATTAGGATGTAGACGTCTTTGAAGGCCATTGTCTTCCTATTATACAGGCAGAGAGAGAGAGAGAACACTATTCCATCAGCCTCAATAGGTGCAACACAACAGAATTGTTTTTTTACATGGGTCACAAATATATAGCATTGGGCCTTCTTTATTTTGTGAGCTAAATGAGTATAGTCTTCAAATGACTAGTGTCCAAATGAGACATTATGGAGAATGAACAGACATTCTCAATAACTCAGGGTCTTCAGGTACTATGCTGGGCTCTTGAGGTACAAGTAACCCTGAGACAAAATTTAAGCTGCTGCAACATCATCCATCCTTGTATTTAAGGCCTCCAAATTTCAATTAATTTGGGGAACAAAGAAATAAGTTGGCATTCCAATTGACCATCTAAAGTATATTTTTTTGCCCTGGCCACATAGCTCATTTGGTTGGAGCATCATCCCTTACACCAACAGTTTGCAGGTTTGAATCCCAGTCAGGGCACACACTTAGATTGTGGGTTTGATCCCTGGTTGGGGCACATACCTGAGGCAACTGATCGATGTTTCTCTCTCACATCAATGACTCTCTCTCGCTCTCTCTCTCTCTCTTCCCGTCTCTCTAAAATATATGTGTGTATGTGTGTGTGCAGAGTAGATACTATTGTTAAATAAATGAGTGAACAAACCTAGAACCTAGAAGTACCTCAAATTCTCATTTAAAGGACAGAGAAGAAACATTCTTTAGGAACGTTTGTGCTAACTAAACACTTAAACACACACACACACACATATATATATACATATCCTTAGGTGAGGATTAAAAAGAAAAACATGTTTTTGAGAGGAGAGCTCGCTAATTCACACACCCACTCTTGATTTAATATAAGCCATGCCAAAGATCTCTTAAACCCAAAGGCAGCAGGGCTCTAGAAACTGTCTTCCTCTCACATTAGTTGTTTTGGTCTTATTAGGAGTTATAAACTCTCACTCTCCTTTGGATTAGGGATTCCTCCCTCACTGTTAGGCTCAGTGAGCGAGTAACAGTGGGGATTTTTTATTTGTTTTTAATTGTGCATCTATATTCTCTGTGAAGGCTCACTTCTCTTAGGTCCATCTTCATACTTCTGTAAACACATTCTTGTTAGGGGCCCCTCCTCCACTCTGCTCCATGAAGCACGAAAGGAAATGTTCTATCATTAGAACACACACAAGAAAACCAAAACAAAAACTGGCCTCATGTTCTCAATTGCCTAGAGCCACCTTCAGTGGCACAGCTCTTTCAGTATTTGGAAAGAGCAGGTCTTTAGAGCCATCGAGACCAGATTTCAAAGCCCGTTTCTGCTTTTAACAACTGTGTGCTTTTTGAAAAATCACATCCTCAGAGCTCTGTGTTTTCACATAGTCGTGGGTTAGAGTGGTCATTGTCTTCGCTGGGAGAGCTAGTTCTCTCCGACAGCCTGTCATCATTCTCTTATTCACTCACTGAGCACCTAATATGTACAAGGCAGGTACTCAATATAAAGAACACAGAGGTGAACACAATCAACCTTTCCCACATGCTGCCTCCAGTACACAGGGAAAAACATGTTATGAGCTAAGGACTCTATAGGGAGCATGGTGCAAGGGAGTCAAAGACCTTTGTAACTCAGAATTTTGTTGTAGCTGGTAGTGCACATGTCTGCCTCTGCTGGATGATAAGCTCTGTGAGAGCAGGGGCTGAGTCCTCTCCAGCTGTGCAAACTCCTCCGCCATACAAAGCAAGTGCTGAAAACACTCTTCCTGGTGAACGTGAAATAGACTCAGCTGATCATCACAGAAGACTAGATGGTGGGGTCCTCAGAACAGCAGGGCCTTCCTATCAATTTTGGTACCTCTAGTACCTTGTCTGGAGTTGGGTGCAGAGTAGATACTATTGTTAAATAAATGAGTGAACAAACCTAGAACCTAGAAGTACCTCAAATTCTCATTTAAAGGACAGAGAAGAAACATTCTTTAGGAACGTTTGTGCTAACTAAACACTTAAACCTCATTAGGAGTAAACATAATCCTATCCTAGTATGTCTTAAATGTGCCCTGAATGAATAAGGTGTGAGTTTTATAATCTCATTTTCTCTATCTAAGTAAAAGCTTTTTATTTGGCTTCAAAGTCTTCAACTTCACAGCAAAATTTCATTATGTCCCAGCTGAGTTCTGTTTAATGGAATTAAATTTCACCCTTTCTAATTATCCTTTGGAACAGACAATCTTTACAGAATAATTAGTAATAGAAGAACATAATGGATCATTGTCTTTATTACTGCAAAGAAATCCTAGATGCTGCTCTAAATCTTAAAAAAAGATCTCATGAAATATAAAATGTATTGAATCCTTCCTCTTAAATTATGTAACATTTAAACTTTGTCAACATTGCTTAAAGATGATGGGAGGTAATTATTTTCCTGCTTCACCTTAAATTATTTTATGAAACTACCTTAATGATCCCACTCAAATTAATTATGCTTACATTTCATTTTAAAGATTTTTATTGGCAGAACATTCTATGATCAGATGTAATTTAAATGCATATTTTTCTCACTCATCTCAATATCTATTTTGCCTCCCTGACCATTTTTTTCTAGACCCTAACCTAAGTTCATTAAATTGCATATACAGAATATAAGAGTGGGCTAAAAATATAGCTATTCTAATATAAAAAATAGAATGAAGTTTAATTAAAAATTATTTCACTTGCTCATCTGTAATAGCAGAGTGTCATTGGAGACATTTTATAAAACACAGACCCATGAAAAAGAAATAGCCAAACATGGGTAGTTTTTTTTTAAAGCGCCAATAGACAAAAATATTGTTCTTTTTTCCTCTCTAAACATTCAAGCAATTAAAACTTATCTTTAAAAATGAAAGAGGGAAAATGTAGTGGAAAAATGAGTAGGGTCCTTCTTGGACTTCTAGTCTTTATAGTTTAATTTGTTGAAAATTTAAAATTACAGTAATTGCCCTTAAATAACTGACACTATTTGACACTACAACAACAGAGAAGTGGAAATGACTGACAAACACACAAAAGACTTTTGTTATCTTTGTTTGTCTGCCTGAATAAATCTCAACAAGTATTTCAAAGATTTAAATTTATAGCGTACTCAATCTCCAGAAGATGGCCAATCCCATTGGCTTTCATCTAAGTCTCACTGACGCTCAACATTTTTGGGATCAACTTTTTTTAACACATGTAGTTTGTCTCAACAGCTATCTTTAAACTAAATTATTACCTCCAAATTAAACATTTTGATAAAATATGCGGTATTAAACAGAATTAACTTGAGTTAAGTAGAGCCCTTTCTTTTCTTCCCCTCACTGAGGACTGAACTGTGGGGGAGGAAAAGGTTGAAATTGTAATTTTGAAACAATGTAACAGACTGTCTACCCTCAATATATGATGGTAAGTTGGTTAATATTTGGTTTAATGATTTATCTCTTAGCAAATCAAGCACCTCTAAGAAATTGATACCCAAAACCATTTATTGTGACTTAGACGTCAAGCAGAGGTCACAAAAAGACAACAAGTCTGCCATGTGATTGAGAATTCCTGCAGAAAATGTAGAATCCAAATAACGTGGATTAAAAAAATAGGAGTTTATTATTTTTATTTATGTATTTAGTTCTTATATTTTTCCACTTCTAAAATAAAACATAATCTATGAATGAACCTAAAATAAGTTTCTTCTTGAAGGCTGTATTTTATTTTCTATTGAAAATAAACACTTAAAGAAAACAACTAAATTGCAATAATCCCTTCATTGGTATCACACTTTACATTTTGTAAACTATTTTTTCCCATATTCACTTGACATTTACCTTGTGAAAATTAAGCTCTCTTTTGTGTTTTTGATTTTGATATCAAGTTCCATCCATACCAAAACTAGAGACACAACCCATTCTGTGTGCATTATAATATAGTGACTTTCTGATTGGTAGAAAAGTAAGGAAATACTACGTACCATATTAAAATTAAAAAAAAGAGTCTTCCAGGGTGTGAGCATGAGTGAAAATGTATTAGGTTTCTAAGAGGTCAGGGGGTTAGGTCAAGAGGATGAATGGGGCAGAGGGAGCTTTAAGCTCAGTGCATGGTTCACTTCAGAAGAAAGATTGTCTGCTGTGTGTTTTTTTAAATAGATGTCTTCCTCCTTGCCCTTTATTACATTATCTGAATGGATTAAAAGTGACTAGCTCATTTGTTCATCAGAAAACAAAACTATTTTTCATATTGCTTGAGACTAAGTACGCAAGATTATGAAGACTCAATTTTTCTTTTTCAGTCCTCCTCTAGTGCCTTCCTGAAGAAAGCACACCCTGCTTATCCTGGCTCTAAGGACTTTTCCCCCCACCCCCGGGAGCTGTTTGGTCCTTACCAGCTCCTTATACTAATTGCCTAATTAACTAGTAGAGACTTAGATTCATTCTTCTGGCCAAATAAGGGAAATCCCTTCTCTGGTCCTCACCTGGTGCAGGTGCAAAGCTCCCATAGCTTCCCAGCTGATATTGTCATCGCAGTGGTACTCCCCCTCCACCCCACTTCCTTTCTTGCCAACTGATAAAGCCTGGCAACCTCATTTTCTTGATGGCTAACAAAGATTTCGCCCAGTTGCACAGGAAACCAGTCTCTTTTCAAATCTGAAATATTTCAACAACCTCTAAATGTGAAATCACTGATATTCTTTATGTCCAATTGAGCCTTTGCAGCCCCATGCTGAGCTGAGGATTTGAATTCAAAGTTAGGATGTTGAATTCAAAATTAGGGATTGGTCTCTTCTCTTTACCTCAATCCATAGTTACTCTAGTATTTGAGCCAGCATTTAGAGAGTGGCAGTTGACACATGGCAGAAATTATATTTTAGCAACTTGAGGGTGACATACTAATGGACCTATCAGCTCCGAATAGCCAGTTATTGAATCTCACCAAAGGACAAGCAGAGTGTCTACAGTTTTCTCCCTGCTTCCAGAAAGGACACAACGATCCTGGGTGCTCCGCTTTCCTGTGGATGTAGCAGCTTCTAAACTGATAGGATCAGCAAATGTCTGAAAGCCTACAGGGGGATTGATCTTTTCCAAAGGGTTGTTTAGGAAAACAAGGGAAGCAGAAGTTTCTACTCTTTGGGGTAGAAGGGAAGAGTAGGGAGAATTTTATTTAAAAGCTGAAACAAGAGATTGTTCTCGTGTTGACTCTATTCTGATGGGAAAGGAGAATGTGTTCTTACATTCTTTTTCTCTTTAAAGATTTATTTGAGGTAAATCTTTACTCACAATGGAGCTTAACAAAGGGGGAATGTATTGGTCATGTGAGTGGCAAACACAGAAACATCACCTGAGGAATAATGCATTGATAGATTGTATATCAAATTAACCTAGCATTTAATTTTGGACTCTCTGTGAGCAATAATTTGGCTATAATTATAACAGAAAATCCTTAAGTTTAATATTAGTGTTTGAATATGTGTAATAGTGATAGAATAGCTTTACCATTTTGATTCACATAGACTCTAGTTGCAACAATTTGGAAACTGATGTGCAAATGGACTGCTTTCCTGTATTTTGACTTATAAAATGGCTATTCATTTGCATTTTATTCAATGAAGGTTTTATGGTTGGGATGTCTTTTGTTAGTGATATCTTGTCTCTGCTTTGAGATTATTTGAAAGATCACCTTTTACAACCTTGTGCAGGTATTAGTGAGTTTACTTTGTTCATATCATACTTTCTTCTGTGGTCACAGACCAAAAAGGTTAATCTATAGTCATTAATTATCTTCTTTAAGTGATTACCAGTTTTCAGGGTGAAAACAGAAATATTTGTTCACAATTTGCTTGATATCAGAGCTAAGTAATTTGATTATTTGTTTCTGGTTCCTAACAAATTTTAACCACCAAACAGGAGAAAAAAGCAATTAGTATTTATATTATTTTTTGCACTGGATGAGTGATATGTCAAGATTTTTTCACACACACACACATACACACACACACATGTTTAGAAGCACACTCATTTGTAATCATTGTAGTTAAAGGAATATTTAACATCAAAACATTCTGTTTGGAGACATTAATTTTTTTGAAATCTTATGTCCACAGCTGTCCCCCACTGCGGCCAAATAAATTGTATTGTTAGAGCAATAAGAAACACAGCATATCTTTTTGCTACTAAAAACATTTAACAATCAAGTTGAACTTCTAAAATATTTTTATGATAAAAGTTGGGGAGGAAAACCACAAAGATACACACAAATAAAATTTAAGTTGAATAAATATTCTGTTCTTGCCTGCCAAGGGTTGTAAACATTTTCATACTATTTCCTCTTTTTTTTAGTATACCTAGTAACTGTATAACTCTTTCCTCCTCACTTCTACTTGATTCTTTTATCAATCAATCAGTTAATTAATAGTCTTACCTAGGCAGAGGACCACACAAACATACTAATATTTTACTAAGTTGCAAACAGCAACATTAGAGAGAAATAGTAATTAATCTGCCAGTTCCTGGATATCTAGCTGTTGAACTCAGTCATACACAGAGATTCGCAGTCATACCCAGGAAACAAAAGGTCCAGAACAGTAGGGTTTTCTTTTGAAAGTAGCTGTATGCTGTCTATTAAATGTTCAGGCTGGTTCTATGCAAGGAAATAGTTTTATTTGCTCCTCCAAGAAATCCCCTTGTATTTGTAGCACTCTTACACTGAAAAAAACATTCTGGTGCTTTTTAAAATCATCACATGCTGCTCAGGGTTTTCTTATGATTTGCTATTAAGCCAAACCACGTGTAATGTTGGTGGGGATGGCCCAGATGGAATCAACCTTGTGGTGATACACAATAACATCTAAGCCCTTTTTAATGCCCTGCAGCAATAACAAGGATACCAAATACTGTTTACTGAAGACCTGTATGCACGGCAGGCACTGCACATACAGCAGAAACTGCCAACACATTGCATCAATTATCCCATCGCCACAACCTCATGAGATAGATATTATTATTATTATTTCCCTTTTACAGATGAGGAAACTGAGACTCAGAGGTAGTAACTTGCCAACAATTTTAGAATTAAGATATTATGCAGATCTTACAAACTTTCCAATTGATAACTCAGAATGGAAGCCCCAACTGGGTGCAAAAGCTTGGAGGAGCATTTCCATGCACATTTTCATTCAGGACACTTCAATAAGCTTCCATAACCAGAGAATTATCTGGTTTGATTTAGTCACTTGTTTAAAAAATAGGATGTTTCTTGGCCTTGACTGAAGAATGAGTAGAGCGGTCGCCCTTTGATTTCAGTCAACACATCAGGCAAACGGAAGGCTGCTCACCGATCAGCATGTGCCTCGGGCTAGTTTTCTCCTGCGAAGTTCTTATTGTGATGTTTCTCCAGAACTGTATCTCCAAGTGGAAGCAGAAGAAAAATATAAAACATAATGGTGTTTTAAGAAACACCCTATTTTGCCCTGACCAGTGTGGCTCAGTTGGTTGGGAGTCATCCTGAAAAGCAAAAGGTCATTGGTTCAATTCCTGGTCAGGGCCCATGACTGGGTTGCGGCCCAGTCCCCAGTAGTGGAAAGTAAGAGAGATAATGTATAGATATTTCTCTCTCACATCAATGTTTCTGTACCTCTCTTTCTTCCTCCCTTTTCCTCTCTCTAAAAATAAAATAAATAGAATCTTTGGGAAAAAACGAAAAAAACCCTATTTTTTTGAAAAATCAAGAATTTTTTCATGGATAGCAAATGCAGCATGTTTTGCTAAGTCTTCAAGAAACAGTCAAGTACTAGATTATTTATACATTAAGATTCATTCTCTATAAGCATATTTTTTTTATTTGATTCATCAATCAACTAAGAAAAACCTTTGTCTCCCACATACAGAAGTCTTCTGGTATGCAGTTCAAAATAATCATTACTCTATTCTTCTCACATTTTATTTTTTTTTCCTCCCATTAAACCAAAATGCACAAAATGTTGAGGGGGGATTACCAGAGTCCAGACAAATTCATAATATAATTTAGCAGTACAAACAAACTATATTAAAAATCATGTAATAATAAAAAAAGACTCGGGGAGGCAGATAAAACTCAGACTGGGTTTACTCAAGCAAATTATTTATATTATTTTTGTCACAGCTTAAAAAAAAAGTTTATTTCCTCTTTGTCTGCCACAATACTTTCCTGCACTTTAAAAAGCCTTATTATTATTGCCCTTATCATATAATCTAATCGACACTAGTTAATTTTTGAAAACCATTAATGAGTTGGGTAAACCGGTTTCTGACTTTTGGAGAAAGTTGTTAATGTCATCTGAAACTAATAAACTAGAAAATAACTGGTGGCCCATGTAAACAGCAAAATGTCACCTCAAATTTGAAAACATTGTTTATAGCAGAGGTCTGGGAGCTGAGGACTCACATGCTTTGGTTACCAGTGACATTGAATCCAAAGGCAATAACAAATTGTCCCTTCTAAGTTCTGATAATGACACTAGCTCACATTTATTGAGGGCTTAGTATTCAACAACTCCTCTCCTAAGCGCTTGCACGCATTACCTCATTTAATCTTCACAGCAATCCCTATGAGAAAGATGCAATTATTGACCCCATTTTACAGATAATGAAACTGAGGCTTCTAGAGATCAGGTGACTTGCCAAGAGCTACACAGAAAGTTGTTAAACTGAGATTTAAACCCAGGTCCATTTGATCCCAAAACCTGTGGGTCTAACCTATAATACAACCCTGTCTCCAACACTTAGCATCCCGAAACATTCTAGCTGAATGCAGTGTCTGAGGTTGTAGACCAGCCCCTTCCTTTTACAGATGAGGAAACTCAAGTTTTAAAAAGTAACTGTCTTGCCTGTCCTCTTAACAACAAATTAGTGACTGGGAAGGACTAGAATTCAGATCTCCTGCTTTCAATTCCAGACAGAACACTATTCTATCATTTAACAAAATTTACATGACCCAGGAGACTAGGAGACTAGCTTTGCAGTTTAACCCACCAGATAAGATGGCAAAGAGCTAAATTCAGGTTGCTTCTGTGTTTTCTAAATTACAGCGGCTTCATCGCAGGATCATACAACACATGATGCGACAGGGACTTAAAGCCACACATAACACATATTAAGTGTAGTCAGCAGTGATGAGATTTGGTACCAAATAAGAAGCTTTAATTAATTTTAAATGGTGCTTTTCATAGTGTCAAAAGCTCAGTCCACTGATGTGGAAAAGGGGGTTGGAATGGCGAGATCCTAGCAACCCGGCTAATCTGGGCCCTTCTGAGCAAGCTCATTTGGAATGCTTACATCAGTGCATCGGCACGCCGAGGTGGGGCTCACGGGGACAAACAAAATAGCAACCCCAACTACAGCGCCACTCAGAATCCCGCGTCCCGGGGGGGCCTGAGAGCTCAGCTGTATTAAGGGGCCGTTGGAGTTTCCCTGTTATTTGTCTACTTTTCGAGGATTAGAACTTCCGCTGGGCTGTGTTCCTCTGTGCTGAGAATTTAAACTCAGTTCGTGCAACAACAAGAACAGTGAGATCTGCTAGAAATGTTCAAAAAGAAGTCTGTTTTGGTTTTTAAAAGCTTTTTAGATGCACAAAGAGAAGTAAATTGAGGGTTTCCGATTTCTTTTGGGACTCTACATTGTGTGGTTTCTTTTTTTCCTATTTCTTTGCCCCCCTCCACCAGCCTTTGTTTTTAAAACTGTGCTCATGCAGATACTCACCGTGTAGACCCATTGGAGTGGTATTATGATAGACAGGCTGGGAGGGTTATGTGGTTCTTAAGCACACACACAAATCTTTTTCTCTTCGTGACATATAAATGGGAACTATCATTAAAGCCCTTCCTAATAGAGACCACAGCACCATATAGAACCCTATAGTAAGAACCAAACTGTAAGGACTATTTGAAGTTTCTATCTAACACAGTTCCCTGTCTTTACAGCTAAGGAAACTGAGACGAGGCTGCCATGACAAGGTTAAGGACACATCCAGATTTCTCCATTTCCCTGTTCCTTTCTTTATTACAAAGCTCATCATTTACAGATACCATTCATAAGAGTAGCACACTCGCAAGTAGGATATTTACTGTTTTTAATGCAACTATGCTATTAATCCATATCAAGGATATTAATATTATAAATCAGATTAGCTCTTAACAAATGAAGCGCTCATTTGGGTCAACAATCATGAACTGATGTTTTCTTTTTCCGTCTTCTTTTATCTTATATAAATGCATACCTATCACCATGAAAATAACTAACAGCAAAATAATTCTAAGTTTCTGATGGTCATCCATGTATTAACAAGATCAATAAGCCTTTACTTTTCTAAATTCAGACTTGATTCTGTGTTGTCCTCTACAAAAAAAAGGTAAAACACCACCTATTCCCTACTGATGTTCTCTGTTCCTCCTACATGTACAAGGGACTTTAGAATCAGAGGCCAGTTCTGCAGGCAAAGCAAGTTGCTGTTAGTGATAGGAACTGCGTGTAAAACAATTTAGGCAAGCATCCAGAAGGTCAAGTCTACCCAGTGGTCTACACTCTGAAAAGGAACTAGAAGTGATCAGGTTTCCATCACAGGATATTTCGAAACTGGATATTTGCAAAACAAAATATATATATATTTTAAGGACATTCCTTCTTAAAGTGCTCCTTTTTTATTATTTTTTAAGATTTCTAGTTTAGATCCAATTACAGTGAGAAAGTAGAGGGAAGAGCAAATAGAATAACAATTATAATTTGTAATAAGGAAACACCACAACATTGATTTGCTAGTATTAATTTTTAATATGTTATCAATAACGAAAAGTCACAGCAACAAGAGTCAACTCTTTATTAAGGGTTTCAAACTTTTAAAAATAAGGATATTTGAGATATTCTTCACAATTATGTAAGTCATTCCATTTACTCTGCCTTGAGTATCCAGATGCCCCCTCTCCTGCCCCCTGAAAACAATCGGATTTTCTTTTCCACTTGACCCTCTGCTCCTTAAATGCAGTACAGTTATGACATGCTGGTGCTAGTGTAATTATAGTGAATTTTTAGATTGAATATACTTTATATTGAATTTTATGTTTTTGATTTGATCTGTCGATCATTAAATTCAGAAGGAAAAATAAAAAAATACATATGGCAATTTTCAAAAACCATAATGTTCTTGGCATACATGAAGTGTAAAACTACCAAATATTAGCATAATTGAATCAATAGAATTTATAAATAGATATCTGCTTTGCCCATCTGCACAGCTAAAATGCAAATAATGTATTAATTACAACTTTGAACAGAATAAAAATGAAGCTTAAACACTGATCTGAAAACATTCTTTTTCACATGTAAAAATGTACAGTATGAAACTGCCTCCCTCAAGTATCTAATAACTGAGTAGTAACACAGCAGGTAGCAGATCGCGTAAGTATAGAAATGGAAGGAGGTATGGGGGTGAACACATAGGGAGGAATCCAAAAAGTGTTAGTGGAAAAACAGGAACTTTGTACACATTTAAAAAATTTTAAATTTATTTATTGGATACACACAGAGAGAGAGAGAGAGACATCAATTTGTTGCTCCACTCTTTCATGCATTCGTTGGTTGATTCTTATATGTGCCCTGACTGGGGATCGAACCCACAACCTTGGCCTATCAGGACAACACTCTAACCAACTGGGCTACCTGGCCAGAGCAACGACTCGCATTTTTAATCATTGCTGAAAAAAGAGTAAAGAACTTTTGTTACTCTTATATAAGTTCAACAACAAGAGAGTAAAGGTTAAGAATCCCACTTTCAGGCCTAGTGTGTAATTAGAAGTCCATTCTCCCCTCAATACACAGGGGACTTGCACACGAGAATGGGAGTTACATGAACAAATCCTTCAGGGATCTGTGAGAAAATAACCTCTCACAAGAATATTTGAACTACATTTTACAATAGAGTGATCTTTAAAAAAAAAGGCAAGCATATGGAAACTTTAATATTTCAAGAGCAATCTACAAATACACATCAAAGTGTATAGACATATATTTATACACACACACAGCATATACACATGTATTTGCAATCCGTATGTGCCAGTGTGATTGTGTGGTAACTCTAGTCAGTAACAGGAACTAGCTCATAAGTGCTCCAACTGTTCCATGCTGCTGTGCTCCTCCGAGGACATGAGCACAGCATATAAAATTTCATTTAAACAACTGAAATACTATTACAGGAAAACTCAAATGCATTTCATATAAATCTTTCATTTACTTCCTTCTTTTCCTTTCTTTGAGTCGCTTCAGCCTTAAAATTTACATGTATCTGCTCACTGCAAATCTTCTCAGTTGAGCCTTTTCAGACAATAGATATAAGCATCTCTATTTTTCTTTAAAAAGACATACAGTTCTCCTTCTGCAGAAACACTTGGGGCTTTAGCGTGCAGATTTTAGTACAAACATTTCTTCACTGTGAGAAAAGCGGTGTGCTATCATAAAATTGTGATAGACAATTCTTACATTAAAATATGTAAGGACAAGAGTGAAAAGACTGGTGTTTATCAGATTATTTCATTTCTTCGCAATCGGTTTGCTTACGCCTATAGCAACTTGTTGATAATAGGATGTCCTCTGTGAGAAACGACATGAAAAACAATGAAAAGCATCAGATTTAATAAAGTATCTAAGGACAGTCTTAAAATGACACCCACACTACGAAGGGAAAGCCAAATTTGCTTTTTCTGAGGGGAATTTGTGTTTGTCAGGAAGGGTTCCTGGAGGCTTTGTTGGGAGGCCTTGATGTGTGACCGGTGCGCTACGGGCCGCCCTTCACCCTTGCCCTCCTTCCACCACCGCGCTGCCCACCCATACTGACACCGCAGGGGGAAGGGTTTCAGAGGAGAAAGAATCAAAAGCTGAGGACGGGAAAAAAAGTGCTTTTCAGGGTCTGATGTGTGGGAATCAAATGAGAGGCCTAGCTCAAATCCTGTCGCCAGGCAACCAAAGTGATATGCTGAGGGAATATCATTAAAGTTGGAAAGTAAGCAGTCTCTCTGAATTAGTAAACCAACCACAGGATCGCCGATGCCCCGAACTCCATCAGTGCTGGAGTGCGATTTCTCCAAGGAGGACAAGCGGGGGCTTCGAGAAGTTAAAGGGGGGACGGGGAGGGAGAGGGAGAACGCAGCTGATTTGTAGAGTTTTTTCATAAAAAAAAGACAATGGCTGTCCAGACTTGGAGTTGGTGGTGAAATATGGTAACTGCCACGGCTGCAGCTGGCTCTCTGACACAAGATTAATAAGTTGCCGTTTCCTAGCCGACCAGAACCTAGTGGGAACTATCCAGCATTTTATCTTGAATTGTGGGTAACAGCCTTACTGCAAGCTGGCCTAGTTTACTGCTCTGTTTTTTCCAGATCTCCCAAAGTGCAGCAAACATCTGTGACTCTAATGAGGTCATCATTGAGGGTGTCCAGAGAGCTGGGCCCTGAGAACTGACCTCACCTCTGCTTGAACATAAAGTACAAGTGCTGTGGGGAAGCAGGACAAATTAAATGGGAGAGCTGGCACTTGGCTGTAAGTTAAGCTCTTAAGAAACTTTTTGCTGCGATTAAAAAAGAGAGGGAGAGGGAGAGAGGGAGAGAGGAGACTGAGGTTCGGAAATGACAGTACAACAAAGCAGTAGCAAGCCTACAGAATTAAATTTAGGCCTAACTGATGAATATTATCACTGACGTGAACAAGCAAAGCTTATCGGGGCCTTCCTTCTTGAAAGGCTGAATAAAAATTGAATTGCCAACTTCTGCATTTTACCACATTTTGGTGGAAATGGCTCAGAGACCTACATGATTTAAAATGAAGCCTCGGTGAATTCAACCACAAAGCATATACATGTGTTTCTGACAGCAAAATTTCAAACATTATGCAACATGGCATATCATTCGTAAGTAATTTCATTACAGACGCAGAAAACCAATCAAACCAGATAGGTATCTCTCCCTGCCCCAATTATTCCAACAGAATCCTAGTGTTTATAAATAACACCACCAAACAAACATGCAAACACAGCCCCAAACTGCATTCAAATCAGTACACTATAATAATTTTGTTTCGGTATCTACGGCAAGAGTATCTAAGAGAGGACTCTCACTGCTGCTTTCTTTAAAAACTCCATTCTTATGGGATAATAAATGTTAGCTTAATAAGGAAGGAAAATTTTTTAAGTTTGGAGGGAAACAATGTGTTTCTGAAATTGTCCCAATCACTCAATTCATAAGTACATCAGCCACATGTTGAACACGGGTTGTTCGCTTCAGCCACATCTGCCCACAGTGAGCAATCAAGTCAGCGATGTCTTCTGTGATGACTAAGGAAATGACTATATGGATAACACATAAAAGGAGAAAAGAAAACGTGGAAGTCATCTTCAGAACTCCTCCAGAAACCTTAAGTCACGTATTAACTCACTCTGGCTGTATTTTTACTCTAGATATATTTTTCACTGATACAAAATCAGTGAGATCCAGAATGTTATGTCCTGGTAATTTTATAATGAGCTGATTTTGGAAAAATGGGAATATTCTGATGGGAATAAATTTGCATTTATATGTTATTATTCTCATATCATTATTATTTTTAGACTAGATCTAATGCAAAAGTTACAGAAGATTAGTATTTAGAGACACACCCGCTTTCTCAAAAGCCAGTAAATGTTGCACAAAACTCTCACTTGACCGTGTAGTAAAGGTGGTCAGGGAGTGAAAGGGCAGTAGCAGATGGCTGGCAGGAGAAAGTGCTAGCCATTTCTGATCGGTACTGAGCCTGTCCACTGTGATAGCAAAAGGAAAATCAAGGTGCTGTCCTAAGCTTAATTTATGAATGGTGGACACTTATGGATTGAGGGTGATTATGAACATGCACTTAGAATGTGGGACATTCAAGATGAAGTGTCTAAAACACTAACACTAGGGCAAAGTTCTAGTACTACCTGTAAGTCCCTCCCTAAAGACAGTTTCACCTTAGAAGAAGAAAGACTGCAGCTCATTGTTCAAGTTCTTGAGCTAGAATTTAATGGGAAGAGTGACTTACAAAGCAAAGCAACCTCTGCTTGCATGTGAATTGGGGAGAGGAGGATTTGGGGAGCACAAATCTATCCCATTACATTCTTTCTCAATTTTCAGGAAGGGTTTGGCTAATGCCCATTTCAAGGCTGAGTTTATTTTTTAAATGCAAATGAAGAAAGTGTTGCATTCAGCTTTGCAAACAGTTTGCAGAAATCCTGTTGGCCTACATTTAGCTGAGAAGCAGCACCCGGTACCAAGTGTAGGGGCTCAAACAATCAAGCAGTTGTTTGCCTCACTCACATTCCTGAGGCAATCTGGTTCCAGCTGAACTCCTTGGGAACAGTCTGGGCTATGTACCCCTGGGGCATCTGCCCCAATTAGCACTGACCCTTGGGGGCCTCCTTGCTGGCCCTAGGTCACTCTCAACCTCTTGGATTCTGGGTAAAACAGATTGCTTTAGGAATCTCTAAACTTTCCACAGCTCCAAGATGAATTGGACTGCCAGGCTCACCAACAAAAATGTAGTCACCCTAGAAAGCCCAAACCAACACGACCTCACGCAGGTTCTCTGAACCAGGGAAAACACACACAGGTTATGGTCTTTGCAATGACTGGGGAAGAACAGGAGAGGAGGCTCCGAGAGTGCTCCGCCAGGTGAAATTTGGTAGTGCACAGAAAGAGTGCACTAGATTTGGCTCTTGGTTCTTCTCTACCTAACTGGGTGACCTTGGGCAAGTCACCAAACCCTACCGAACTTCAGGGTTTTTCTTGTGTAAAATGGAGACAATGATATCAAGTCTACAGTGTTTTCATGAAAACCCAATGGCTTAATGCGTGTACCCTGTCCAATAAAATACCTGGCTCGTTAATGGTCTGCAGTAAATGGGAGTTAATTGTGAAAACTGAAACTCATCATGTTTGCCCAGGAAAATACCACTCCCAAGAAAATCAGGAGCCACAAAATTCTTTAAATTTCTCTGTTTTGCTGTCATTTGTGACCAGTGTGTGACTAGTCTTTTATTTCTAAGAAAGCAAGCAATCCACTACTTTTTCGTGTCGCTGTCCACCCAGCACTTCTAGGCATTGTGAGATTGACAGAAGGAATATGAGACATCATCTCCAGGCTTGAGGATCTGAGTGCAAGAACAGCACTGACAGAGCATGAATCAATCTAAGAACAGTTTAGGCATCAAACTGCACAGTCCTGAGTAGTGTGTTCAATGGCAGTTGAAAGGAGGGAGGCATCAGCAGGGGTGCTGTGGTCAAGAAAAAATCCACACAATTGTTGGCCGTGGTCATTATTGACTGAATGTCTACTATGAGCCAGATAGCAACAAAGCCAGATAAGGTCTAGCCTTGGCTCTAAGGAGTTTAGAACCTAGAGTGGAGAAAGGCACATTAACATACCATTCACATTGGTACAGCGAGTGGTAACAATTGGTTTTGGAGCAGAGATTGCTGCTCCAAAGAGCATGAATGAGAAATGGCTTGCGTGAGCTTTGGAGGAGAAACTGGGTCTAGGTAAATCCTAGGCAGGTAGATCACTATAAACAAAGATATAATAGTGGGGAACAGTTGAGGTACTGGTATGTGTGTGTGCTTGTGTATGTGTGTGCATGTGTGTTTGTGTGGGAGGGAGAGTGAGTGCAGGAGAGGAATAGGACATATAAATGGAAGAAAAATAGAACTTCTAAAAATAGATACACGATTTAAAGAAGAACCTATTTTACATTATCTTTATTTCTTTTTATAGATGTGGCATATGATCACTCTAAAATGCTAGCATGGTCCATAACTAGCCGGTTATAAAAGCCAAGGATTCTTGGATACAGATTTAGTGAGTAAGCTGATAGGATAGATGTCAGCTATAAGTCTGTTCACATTTGATTCCACTCCTATTTCCCGTAGGTAAACTTCACAGGCTGGTGGATCAACTATAGTGGGACTGGAAGCAATGGTGGCTTTGTGAGTTGGTTTTCTGATCAAGGCCTTTTCTTGGAAATTAGCCAGGAAAGCAGAGATCTGCACCCAAGGTCCTTCAGGAGAATCAGCTGACCAGGCTTGGGTTGAGGTAAGAGTAAAGGGATTATGGGAGTTGGGACACAGACAGTATTTCTAGAGTTAGATGAGAGAAAGGAACTAGAACTAGACACAACTTTGAGACTCTCTGAAGACCCCTATATCTCAATCCAATTCCCTGTCAGTCCTCCCTGCTTCTTCCCTGAGTCACTAATGGCCTTGGCTGATCCCTCCTGGCTTGGCAACCTCCCCTGTACACTGGGGCCAAGAAAGGAAAAGTATCGAGGGTGGGTCATTCTTAGCTGGGTCATCCAAGGTCCTATCTCATGGGATTATCTATATTTATTGATGATATCTCTGAGCCGTGATAGCCCAGAAGGTCTACAGTGCTAGAATGAATGTTCCTTTGAGGAGAAGTATGAGTAAGCATAGGCTTCTTCCCTTAGCCGCAAGAGGCCTAGAGGTACTTACTTGCTCCCATTATGGGGACTGGACATAATCAAAGAGTAGTTCTGCTGTGTTGTTACTTAAGGAGCACTGGGAAGATCAAACTGTTGAAATACAACCATTTCATATAGCCTAGGAGTCATTTGGGTTTTTTCCTCTTTCTCTCATTCAACAAACATTTATTAAGCACCTATTATGAGATAGGCATGGTTTCCATTCTCAAAAGCCCACAGTCAAGTGGAAGAGACTAGAAGACTGATAAGTGCTCACAGACGTAAGCACAGGGCACTGAGAGGACCTACAGGAGTAAGTTTGGGGGTTGGAAAAGGTTTTGAGGAGAGGAGACAGAAGACAATGTGGCATAATCGACTTAGTTGTATGTAGGGACAAAGGGAGCTGAAGCAGGACGGGTAGGCAGGTGTCAGGCCACTGAGGATTTTGCACAACAGGCTAACAAGTCAGGGTTTTACCGTAAAGGTTAGACAGAGCATTGCTGAAGGTCTTAAGCAAGGAAGTGGCACAATCAGTATTGTGTTTCACAGCAACTTTCCGGCAGTTGAGCAGTAGAACACCTCCAGTGGTGGGGATGGGGCAAGAAGGTACTCTAACCTGTGTGGTAGACAATGAAAATATGATTAGTTACCCTTCTACAGATGATGAAGTTGAGATCCCAGTTAGTCTATTTGATGAAATTTTCATGGGGCAGGGGCCCATGTTTCTAATCTTGGTGTGCTTTCCTTGGACAAGACAAGTACCTGCTCCATCACAGGCCCTCTCAGAATGTTGGCTGAGTCCGTGGCAAATTTAGTTCAAGGTAGTGGGTTTTCAGTGTTCTGAATCTGAGCTTTTCCAACAACCACACATTGGTTTCCTGAGAGAGTTTAATTTTGAACATAATTAAAGGCTGGGTGGCATTATATGTAGTACAGGGGTCCCCCTCCCGGGGATTCGTTCTAAGGCCCACTGTGGATGCCAGAAACCACAGATAGGGCCGAACCCTACATATATTATGTTTTTTTCCTACATATATAATACCTATCATAAAGTTTAATTTATAAATTAAACAGAGTAACAGATTAACAAGTAAAAATAAACTAGAACAATTGCAACACATATTGTAAAAAAAGTTATGTGAATGTGGTTTCTCTCTCTCTCTCTGTCTCTCTCTCTCTCAAAATATTATTGGATTGTACTTACCCTTCTTCTTATGATAATGTGTTGACGGTGGGTGAAACCACGGAAAGCAAAAACAGATGGGGTGAGGAGGACCACTGTATACCAGGGCACTATTGAGCACTTTGTCAATACTGAGCCAAGCAGGCTAGTCTGTGCAGAAGGAGCTCCAGGGAGGTGAAAGAGCAGACATCCTCTTCCATCTCCAGGAGGTTGTTGGGGTGACACAATCTGACAGGAGCTGCCACCCTTAGATTACGGCAGAGGGTGACTTCCGGCAATCCCAAGTCAGAAAGCTCCTAGGGTGGCTGAAGGGAAGGAAGGTAAGAAGTTTCTAAGAGGTTGGGAAGACTCAGGAAGAAGATGAAGGCAGCCCCATTTTGACACTGGTTGCTATTCTGCCTCTTCTGCACTCTTCCACCTGAAGACTAAGTGAGGAAATCTTTGACATCTTGTCCTTTGTCAGGTCAATTTTTGCCACTGAGTACCTAACAGGTCCTGCCCATAATAAAGTAAAAGTGAGATGGGAATGTGGGGTGGGCTGCACAGCACAGTGGCTGTATGGGCTCTGGGCTCTGACCTACCGGGATCTTTTGGCCACAGTTTCCTCATCTGTAAAATGGAAATTGCATAAGGCTGCTTTAAGGATTTAATAGATGATGTTTGTAAAGAGTTTGGCATACTGTCTGACACAAGGTAAGTACAGAAATAAAAATATTAGCTTTCTTTATTGTCAGGAGCTACGGAAGTGGGAAGGTCATGGAACCAATCACTAGTTGTCCCAAAGATGCACCTACCTCTCCTCAACTACATCAAACTAATTGGCCACAGGATGGCTCCAGAGAAACTCCCTTTTCAGCCATCCCTGCCCCTCACAGGTCTGGGGGAGCTGGCCCCATTCTGACTTGTACGGACACCTGGGGCAATGTGTGAAGGAAGACCCTGGTGAAGAGGGAGTGTGCAGAACCAACATGGAGCTGTTTGGGGAGCCCTGGGGTCATCACCCATGAAAGCAAGAACCAGCAGCTCAAAGGATTACTTAGCAATTTGTCTGCATATTTTTGAAAATACCAGACCAGCTAAAATTGGGAAGAAAAAGAAATATGGTAATTTCTTCAAAGACAGCTTATCAAGAGCACCAACTCTAACTCTGACCCAGGAACGTCTGAGGAGTTGAAACACAAAGGAAGCTGTATTGCTTTTCATCATTCTATTTATTTTTTGTGGGCATACACAGAGAAGTAAACAGTTAGAAAACATTAGGAAAAACAAGCGAAATTTTCATAACTCAATAACCCAAAGAATCTTTATTCAAAAGAAAAAATTATATAGCATTTGATTTCCCCAGAAACATTTCTGATTGAAATATTTTCTGATTGAAGCATTTTTACTGATACATTTCCCAAATTATTATAATAACTTTGGTATTTCTCATAGACACTATATCAGCAGAGAGACCAGTAGAGAGCATATATAATAAGGTGTGAAATGGTACCTTAAAAAATTAAAACTGCTAAAAATTCATGTTCTTCAAGAATGAAAAAAAAATATTTTCACTTGGGAATCTAGTGTAAACCAATGGGCAAAAATTAAGCCAATGAATTCTGTATAAAGACATTTATTACATAATTATTATAATGGCAATAATTGAAAACAAACTGCATGTCCAGTAACAGGAGACCTGTTAAATCTGAACAATGGAATACTATGCCATTATAATAAATGATATATGTTAACATGTTAAAGATATGGGGGAAATGCTGAGGATATAATATTAAGTAAAAAGGATATGAAACCACAAATGGAGTGTACTATCAAGTACACATAGTAATAAGACTAAAATGAAATATGTTAAAATGTTCACAGTGGTTACCTTTGGGTGTAAAGTTATGGTTGATTTTAATGTTTTCCTCTATTATAATATTTTCTAGTTTTATAAACTATGTGCATGTAATACTTTTAGAATTGTTTTTAAAAACACAATAAAATTATCCAGCATAGTTATAGTTGTCTTAGACCTTATAAAAGGAACTCATTATTTCCGTTCATAACAAAGACCACTTAACTCTATCATGAAAGACTTAAAACTAATTCTGAATCATGAGTTTTAAACACTTTCTGTTCCCACCCTTCCAGTCCCAAGCCCTTTTTAAGCCAGAGTGCCTGATTTCTGAGGTTATTCACAGGATTGCACCCCTCCCCCCAAATTGTTCCTCCTTTTCATACACTGGAGAGTTTCTACCTCAAACCCACCTTAGTCTTTCTTATATTAATGAAAGGGAAAAAATGAAGATAATAAATAGTCACATTGAGCAAGAAGGCATATGTGTGCCTTGTTTTGAGTGAAAAAAAATATATAAAACCAAATATGTGATTTTAAAAAACAATGTGATATTTTAAATTCACCTTTAGAATCTACTCCAGTGCATTTGAAATACGACATAGCTGGTAAAGGTGTGAGTGTTTCCACTTCTCAGGACCCATCTGTCTGCCTCTCCATGTCCCTTCAGTCTCCACGTTCTCCTGATGTATATTCCACTGACCCTGTGGTTTAAAGGGGCCCAGGCAAGGCTGTGGGAAAGCAGCAAAGTTGTTCTTTAGGTTAGGATTAGTCTAAGGTGAGCAAGGCACTAGCTTCAAGCATAAAATTTAAAAGGGGAGACCAAAAAAACCCCACATAATCAAAATGATACTATTTTAAAACAATATTTTTAAAAATCAAAATCAATGCAAAAAATCCATAATAAAGAAAATGTCAAAAATTTGCAAAGATTGGTACCATGCCAAGCCACATGAGAGCCTGAGGTAAAGGAAAAAATGTGTGTCCCTATATGTCCTTAATATGTTTCAATAATTCATTGTATCCAAAACATTAACGTTATTCAAAAATACTGAAACATCAAAAAATGGTATATGATTCCTGAAGGAATGAAATCACATAAGAATTACTCCTCAAACTCTGTCATCTCCTCAAAATCAGACGTGCTGAAAAGGCCCAAAGCTCTGGGTCAAACATTGAACAAATATGGGTGTCTCGGGTCCTCTAAATTGTGGGTTAAAGTTCCTATTCCAGGATAGGCACGGAGGGCTTGGGTTCTAGGAGCGGAGATTCTATATAGATGTTTGTTACACACCCAGTATATGCAACTCATTTTCTAGGCATTGATGCTACACTGGTGTCATGGAACTCACATTTTATGGAGCCCATAATTAACTGGGTTAGCCTGCTTATTTGTTGGCTTTTAATGGAAGTTTATTTCTCACCAAGCTTTTCTTTTCAAACTGTTGTAAATTGACTCTGCTTATCTGTGTCATTCGTTGGGTTACTGAAATGGGCTATCTCTCTAACTCTTGTATTTCTCACTGGACCTCAACTGGTGACGGTTTGTTTTCCACATTTAAGTCTTCTCTTCCATACTGCATTAGCTTTTCCCGTTTCTGCTCTGCTGACCCCCAGTGCTTTGCACATAGTAGATGTTCACTAAATATTTGAGGGCCCCGTGATTGTTGAAAAAATGAATTGATGGCAGAATTAACAAAAGAAGAAACAAATGAATGAATGTACCTGGTCCCTAGAGAAGTGGGAGGATGGGAGGCAGAATCATCATGTGCCACCTCACTGCTCTTGTATGACTGACATGTGAATGTGTTATTCTGTATGTGTTGCTCATATGTATTGAGGAACATTCGTAGGCGGGCCAGGAACATCAGGATGAGACCTTTTCAGCTGTGGTGTTTCAGAAAGGACTCTGGCCCGGAACATGTGTGCTACGTTGAGTAAGCTACTCCTCACTGAAGGGCCTTTATCAGCTGTCACATAAGGGAGCTGAACTGTGAAGTCTAAAATTCCTTTCAGCTCTAACGCGTGTAGAATTCACTCCTTCTAATTCACTCCTTCTAATGGGATAGGTACCAGTAAATGTGAGTGTCGATAAACACAACTCGGGATTCTTTTAGGCTTTTGGTGTCCATAGAAAAGAAATGTCCTGTAATTCCACAATATAAACACCAGCCAGGAGAAAGGGGGCAAATGTTTCTTCTGATGAGGATTTGAGGAAAGAACTGTGTGATTCCAGCATGTGCATCTGGTAAGCAGTTGTATCAATGTCAAGATGAAGAATATTCAAAGACTCACCTCAGGTCCCTTTTAGGAAAAGCATCTCTGATTTAGCATGCTCCACTTTAGGGCTTTTTGTGCTCATGTGTGGTGTGTGTGGGGTGGGAGAAGAGGGAAGGGGGTCATTGTTTGGCTTTTAATTTAACCCTTGAGAAAATCAGTGAGTCCCATGCCAGCTCCTGGATACTGTTAACAGTAACTGATATTTGTAGAGTATTTTCCAGTTTACGCAGACATTTTCATATTTATATTCCAATTTAATCCTCATGACAGTCTTGTGGTATGGGAATTTTTTATTATAATCCTTTTTCTATTTGAGAAAAATGAGCCTGTGATGCCCATCTTTGAGCCCCAAACCTCCAGCTCTTTTTAGACACAGATTTTAAAAAATCTCTTTCAAGGAAGAAGGGCCCCAAATGGAACAGGCATCCAGCAGAGTCAGTGCCATTGTCCTTCAGAGATTAGGGGAAAGCTTCCTGCTTTGGAGGACAGGGTGGAATAAATCAGTGGTCTCCCCCAAACTGGGCCTCCACCTAGTGCTGAGGAATCAGAATCTCCAGGGAGTGATTTAAATTTCAGTTATGGAAAACACTCAGAATTGCATAACATTTTGGTATTAAAAATCTCTCATGTGAAATTATAATAAATATTTATTCAGTGACTGTTATGTGCCCATTTGCTTTTATTTTTCTAGTTGACAAAAGCAAAAGTTGCCACACTATTTTGGGTTCCCTCCACTTTTATTTGTGCGTGTGCATACCTGGAGGTCTATAGATTTCTCAGAACTTTTTTGGGTGGTGAAATTCAAAAGTCTACAAAACAGTGGTGTACACCCATTTGTCATATTACTTCCTTACGTAGAAATCTCTGATGGTCCTTCATTACTATCAGATCAAGTACTAATTCCTAAGTCTAACTCGATTACAAACTGTCTGATCTCAACTGCTATAGGTTTTCATTTTTAACCTGTAAAATTAGGTATTAAATAGTCTCTGAAATAATTCTCAGTCTTTAAATTGTGTGATTTTATAAATATCACAGATATGCATCCTATGGCATTTAAAGAACAATAATCAAAGCTTCCTTGGGGAAAGTTCTTCCTGAGGACAGAGCAAGGCTGGCTGGGGGAGCCCCCGCCTTCTCTGAGTGGTATTGGTGCAGTGAGTATGGTTTAGGCGTCAACTCTCAGAAGCAAGATCTCCACTCATTTCCAGCCAGTAGCTAAATAAGGCATTCTTCCATTGCATTCAACTCTAATGCATGTCTATCAAAATATCATAATGAAATAGAACATAATGAAGCAAAAGGTAAAAATCATTTAATATGAACTGTCCAGATGACAATTCAATGTTAACTTCACTAGTATATCACATTTATGTCTTTGAAGATTTTTGTTTTATATAGTATTAAGAACCTATGTCACTTTTTCGTGAACTAATTAATTTCTCTTTCCTCTCTCCTCTATCCTTCCTTCCTTCCTTCCTTCCAGACTTCCTTTCTTATTCCATTGGCACCATTAACAACAGCAACAACAACAATGAACTCTCTATGACTTATTTTAACCCAGATCTCATCGCATGCATGAAAAGAAGCAAATCAGAGCAATGAATGTGTGTTGTGAAAATGGGTAATAAAGTGATGATAGATGGCTATTATTGTGGTTATGATATTGTCAAATTAAATTCATGTCCACTATGTCCATTCAAAAATCCAGCAAAATCCAAAAACTATCTTTTCTTCCCTTTTTAAAGCTCTGTTTTAAAAAGACACATTCCTGTCACTGGTGCTTGTAAGTGAATAAAATGAAATTGATGCCTAGCAGGCGAAAAAAAGAAAAATACTTCTTTATTTTGTATTAAGAATACGTGACACCTTCCCTGTCAATGATAGTGAAGTGAAATACACACCAAATATGTCTTGACATAACTTGACAGGAATGTATGTCTTCTTTTCTCTCATTTATTTTTGTGATAAGAATACGTGATTTTGCTGCCAAGGAAGCTTGTAATGTTGTAGAGAAATGGAAATGAAATTGTGTTGGGCATGTCCAATTTCCCCTGACAGAGCCTCATAAGCTCTGGTGCACACGCAGTCTTGGGAAGTTAACAACAGGACTCAGCTAGCAAGACCCAGGCGTTGACATTTGTCAAAACAACTTTCCTCAACACATCAAAATGTTCCTTTCTCTTTTGTGTTATTCAGATGTGTTCCAGTAACCACATCTTAGAAAGTGGTGACTGTCAGGGAACCGTTGCCGTCCACATGCGAACGATATCGAGAGAAAAGATCTCGTCTTTCCCACTCAACTATGAGCTTATTTCATTTTGACTGTTCTTAATCCACGAGTGTCCTTTAAAACCATTCAAAATCTAATATAACTAAAAGTGTCGTCTTTTTGTTTTGTGTTGTGTTTTTCTCCATAACTTGGCAAAAGTAAAGGACACAAATCAGTTCTTTTCTTCTTCTTTTCAAAGAATTATGCAGATGGGTGTGTGTGTTGGTGTGAGTTTGGTCTATTGTTCTTGAGTTCATTGCTTTTTATAACTGATAGCTTTCTTAGAGAAGAACTCAACTCATTTGGGTGCCCCTGGTCCTTTAAAAAGTGTTCCGTTATTAATTTCTTATTTATTGTTATGGAGCAATGGATATTAAGCGAGGTGGTTATTAAGAACAACAAAGCAGTATTTTAAGTGAACCTCTGATTCTGCCTTTTTGGGACTCTTTTAAGGATACATACACACAATTTCTAGAACCCTAGCAACAATTTCTACAATAAATGGTGTTTGAAGCAAGAATCCCTTACCCAGGGCAGACAGAAAGAGAGGCAGCCCAGCAGTGTAATCGTTGCTCTGCTGTTTGAAGGAATATTGAGCTCAGATGCCTCCAGAAAGCCCACCAGGCCCAGCGGCACTGGACAATAAAAGGGGGAAATAATAGACACCAATGCTTTATTAAGTATATTTTTTCTCACTTAGGTGCCCATTCCCTGGTCAGACAATTAGTTGAAGTTCTTTCCAGAGAAAGTGTTACCCACCAAGAAAAACTCTTTTAACCTTTCAAAATAACAAATATCTTTAATGACTTTTATCCCCTTTCCATTGACATCACAGATACAATGTGGTCTGTCTTGAAGTCAAGCCCAAATTGAAATCACTGCTGGCAGGGACAGGAAAAATAGAACATTTGACAATAAGAGTGACAGACGAAGCTTTGGAGACCTTGAAAGGGAGAATAACTCAAGCTATGACCTGGGACAGAAATACTGCACCTTAGTAAAAATACCTGGCCAATCTGTAAGTTAACAGGCAGGTACATTTGCACATGATAACGGGCTAAATCCAAAGCTTGATAGAAGTTGGTATTATTTTCCAGGCACATGTTTTAAAGGAAAGCTGCACATGCTTTCTAGCAAGAACCTTTTGATTATAGACCAACTGTTCATCACCACACTCCCTGGGGAAAACATTTTTGTTTGGTGGTATGAAAGGATAACATTTACGAGAAATATTTCTAAAGACAGGACTTCCTAAATTTGTTTAATCCTGCTACAAATTGACTATTAAGTACTTAAAAGGGTAAAAAACATACATATATGTTTTTCCCCAAAATAAAGAAAACTTCTTATATTATCCCTTGATTCATGTTCAGGAGGGAGAAACTTTATATATCATGACTTAAAAAGTCTCTTAGGTGCATCCCGACTTTCGTTTCATTTTATCTATGTCGTGCCGCACTTCTAAATGATTACCTGAAAAATCGGGGAATACTCAGTAGGACCAGTCCGTTTCTAGTGATTTCTGTCACTGGTTCCTCATTACCTGTGCTTCCTTTGCTCTTCACCTTAGATTCCTTTAAAACACTATTTGTTTACGTCCCATTCACTTTTGGTTTGGTAATTGGTAGTGAAGTTGTGTTTTACCCCATTTGCGGTGAGAATTTCTCCCCATGATTGATGGTCATTGTAGGTCTTTTATATCAGGTATATTTGACTTCAAGAGCTGTCAGAGAAGAATTTAATTCAGCAATTAATTATTTGAGATCAACTTTCCAAAGAGTCTTCAGCTTTAACTTTGGAAGTACTGCCTCCTATTCAAACAGTGTGAAACCTTTTAGGTCAAATGGATAATTAAATTTGTGTCATTGGGAAATAAACACATAGGCCTGCATTTTCATTGAAGTTTATGAGTCCATGGTTGAGAGGCATGTATCACAAATATGTGTTTTCCTCTGTTACTAATAATGGCAGAAAGTCATAATGTTAATTTGCCTTTGATATAAATTTAAATCAAATGAGGATGGTTAGAGTTGACACAGGGAAAATCAGGTTACATCTCTGGGTCCATCAGCATCTTAACTCATTTTTCCAATGTTTTTGGGGCTTTGCAAAGCCTGAAACATATTTTACCTTGCCTCTTTTCCATTATTTTATAAACCAATGTAATTTTAAAGAAAAACTTAATCCATATGATTCTGATTAATCTTTATTAAATTCATCAAAATGGTGTTTTGTAAGAGTGATTTGGTGTCCCAGAAGTCTTTTGAATCTCTCTACAGTCCTTCTTAATGCCATTTCTCTTTGAAGCAGGAAGTTGTGTTTTGCCAACAGTAAAGAAATTCAAACCCCCCAAGGGTTGGGATCAGTTTAAAACTTCAAGACTGAGGGCTCTGTTGGGTTCTCTGCACTTGGCAAATAGGCTACTTTCCTTCTGACTTTGAAATACCTTATTTTCTCCCACAAGAAATTCTCTATTTACTGCTTTACTGAAATATGTGTTTAAAACTATCTTCAGGTTCTTCGATAAATAAAATAGTAGGAACAAGAAAGCAGGGCCTAATGTCTAATTTACTCTTAAGCAACTTCATCTGATTGTCCTTTTGGATTCTTCTTCAAGTCCTCTCTTTCCTGACCCCACACAGCTTTGTAATTCAGGTTTACCCAAAGATTTACCCAAAAAGGTGACTCTGAGGATCTCACAAGCTGGAAGTAAGTGCTGGGCAACCACTGGCTTTTCTTCCTGTGTTTCCCAATAAAGGCATGTTTCTGGAGGTACGAAGCTAACATCTCATGCTACATTTTGTGCTTTTTATTTATGTTGACAACCAAAAATGCAATGCAGAAAATTTCCAATAAATGTGCTCTATGTCACAAGGTGAGCCATAATTCACAGGTATAGATGTTTGCTAGTTTTTCAATATAGTTTATTTCTATTCATATGTTTAAAGGGAGACCTGTATAATTTCACTTTGTTTTTTATACAATGGGTGAGTAAAAGGTGGAGAGAGAGTGAGAAAGAAAACAAAATAGGTACGAGTTAAGCATCCAGACCACTGTGGTCCTTTGTCCTTGCTGCCTCCTGGCCATGAAGTGGGAGTGCCCTCTAGTGAAACTTTAAAATCATTGGAAGATATTGGGTGTAACGTGGTTAAGATTTCCTCCTAAATTCTTGTTCAAAAATCTGTGGACGTAACAATTTGCATATGATTTGAGTAAGACTTAGAGAAAAACACAAAATGCTATCAAGTAAAACTACTTCTTTAAGAAACAAATGAGGAATTAATATAGTACCATAAATACCCAAAGTCTATATCTAATGTCTCTTTTTGGCATCTATCCATCCATCCATCATCTATCCAAGGAAACATAAGTAGCATATAACTAGAAGCTATGGTTATCTAAGTAAACACTTATGTGAAAACATAATTATCTGCCTCTCCAAAAGATCGATAGTAAATAAATCACTTTGAAATGTGAAAGTAAAGTATTAGTAGCAGTATGCTCAAGTAAACAAGAAGTGAAAACACATTTTGTCATCTGTACTATTCCAAAGCTCTTTGTAGAAAGCAGCATATACTTATTGTGATTAAATCTGATTTGTTCTGGAAAAAGTACAAGATTGGAAGTCCATGTTCATTTACTAGCTGTGCCAGCTTGGGGAAAGCCCTTAACCTCTCTGAGCCACTGGGTCATCATTTGCAAAGGGTGCTTAAGGGTACCTGCCCTCCCATCATAAGGTAGTATTGGAGAAGCTAAAGTATGGGGAGACGCTTTGGAGGTAAAGCACTATATTGTGAGGGTATTATAATTTTCTGACTTTTTTTTTCTGTCTTCCTACGGGGGAGATTTCATGCAATGTCACCTCTCAGAATAAAAAGGCAGAGAAAGACGGCCCTCCTAAAATCCCATGGAGTTAGGAATAATGGACAAAACAATTTTCTTTCCAACCAAGCAGGGGCACAGAGAAACAAGCAGGGATGCAGAGTTAGACTTGATTGCTGTGGACCCACTGGCTCTCCTGGGCCAGGCCGAGCCTGGTGGGCGGCCTGTGTTGGAGCAGCAGCTGGTAGAGCTCAGGAGCGTGTCTTCACGGGTCTGCAGTGGGAAGTGTCAGTCTAATCTGCACCTTGCAGAGAGGAGCTCAACAGCACGGATGCTTCATGCTTCTGTGTTTTCAGTCTCCTTGCTGATTACTATCCACATAGCACATTTCCCAGTTTTGTTGTCTTGTAAAAATTGAAAATATTTTGGATTTGATTATGCCAACAGTAATAAACTCTTCATTTGAACAAACAATCTGGTTTTTCCTTTTAGTTGTAGTTAGCTCAATTTTAGGTTTGTACTTTAAAAATTTTTTAACTTTAGTTTTGTACTCTTAAAATTTTTTACTCTTCTTTATATAAAGCTTGTTTTTAACAAGACATGGTTTCTCCCTAGTTATGTTTGCTTTAAAGAGGGCTTTTTAAAAAAAATTTTGAAATCAACTTGTATAGGTTCTCAAAACCCATGTATTTCAAATTGCAGATATCCCCCAATATTTCTTCTTTTTAACAACACAAATATCTTCTATGTTCTTACTGCCTGGATTTTCACCATTTATCTTCTAGATGTATATTCTTCTTTCTTTTGTCCAGGGTGAGAAACTGTTTCTAGTTTCTTTACGCAGAGGTACTTCACATTGTCAGATATGCACAATCAATCTTGTACTTAAACCTTTGTAAGGAAACACAACAGATGGATAATGGGAACATGGTTGCCATTTGGGCTCTGGTGGACTCGGGAGCTGCCTCAGCAGCCATGACTCTGAGAGTAAAGGAGGAATCCATAACGTTAATCTCTAAGGTTATCTGATGGGTTCCATGCCTGCTGTCTGTGTCCTCCCTCCCATCTGACCTAAACAGTTGGCATGGGAGTGGAGGGGTGTTACTTGTCCTTCCGATACAATTAAACAAGACACTCGACAGGTCTTCAACTGCTCAGGGATTTTATCCAAATTAAGTGACCAGCTTCAGTTGAAGGACTGGGGTTTCCATGTCACAGAACCGCTCTCCGCTGACCCTAGAGTTTTCTTTGTCTAGGCTGCATGCTCACGCATTAGTGGAACACCACGACTCCTCATTGAAACTTTGGGTTTCTTCTGTATTAGAACCTTCCCTGACCTTCGCTGGACACCACAAAGAAACCAAATGCTAACCTCTGTTTGTCTCAAATTTTCCCCTATTAATGCTTGGTCCAAGTCTACATTTCCAGCCAGACTTTCATTTAAAAACACAGTCTCATTCAAAACCTGCATGGTAACTTTATCACTGGGGTAACTGTTACCTATGATGCAGGGCTGACCTGGGTCCTTGTAGCACTTGACATCATCTTTTGGACGGGTTACAGAGCCTTTTGAGGGAGTTGTTAGAAGCAGGCTCGCCCTGCAATGCAGAACCGGTCATAGAGGAAAATTAGTGCATTTATCTGTCAGCATTAGACTAGATTTTCAATCCAGTTCACTAGTCACAGCGTCTGGTTTTCTCTTGCTCTGGGAGATGAAACCGATATGCTGGTAGGTAGTAAAGGTGTCAGTTATAAATTGGACCGTTGGAGCACGCACACACGAAAAATAGACGAGAAGACTGTAAGGCCACAAATTTAGCTCAAGGCAGAGAATTTCCCTAAAAATAGTCCA
This sequence comes from Desmodus rotundus, assembly GCF_022682495.2. Lineage (NCBI taxonomy): Eukaryota > Metazoa > Chordata > Mammalia > Chiroptera > Phyllostomidae > Desmodus > Desmodus rotundus. The sequence goes on from NC_071388.1 coordinate 41,517,873, forward strand.
GCTTGTTAAAACACTGTAGGAAGAATGTATGTCAGGTAACTGTTGGCACTATCAGAACCAGTTCACATATTCTTTTATGGGAACCAGCGTTTGCAATTCTCTCTCCAATGTGCTATTTGTTTTAACTGCATGAGGGGAAAAGGATCTTGCTGACTCTGGTAATAAATTAAATAATAAATAAATAAATAAATAAACAAAGGACTGGTTTGCTTGTTACTGTCTCTTCATGTGTGAGGTTGCTGCAAACCCGAGTTGCAAAGAGAAGGGGCAAGTTTGGCAGACACCATCAAGCTCGCCCCCATGTTCCACTTACTGTTTACCTACCACTTAACTAAGTGGGGCTCCCATCCTGACTCAAAAGAAGCATGTTGCTTTTTTCTCAACTCAGTGAGTGATCCTGTCCTAAATTGCTTGTTTCCTAACCTCAATCCTGTAATAAAATAATCCAGGTGGAAACCCTGAGGACCAACCTAATGTTAATGACCCATTACTGAAACATAACACAAACTACAAGTCAAAGCAAAAGTGTTTCGAGGGTCCCGTGACTCCCATACTTTCTACCAATAGGACCCACCAATGAGCCCACTCAGTTCAATCAATATGGAGTGTCTGTTGACCCTGAAACATTGTGCCAAGCTGTGTGGGCTTACAGATCCAACACCTTGACTCAGAGAGCTTATAATTTAGATTGGGAGGTAATATCCAACAACCCACCATATAATAAACCAGAGTTGAATAAGAATTGGAGCAAGCATCAGTACCATATCATAGGAAGCACAAGAGAAATAATCCACAATATACAATATAGGTAATAGTTTAATTCACTTATTATTTAAACCTTCATACATGTCACCTACTATGTGTCAGAATCAGTGCTAGACATTGGAGACTTTTTAAAGCTTTGCTTTCATGGAGCTATATTCTCTCTAGGGTAACAGAAATAAATAACTATAATCTATCTTTATGTTCAACTTATTCTCTTGTCACTATAGTATCGTTTCCTCAGAGAATGGTCTCATTTTATTTATCTTTATATCTTTGTGTCCCTAGAAAGCACCGAGAACAGAGCAGGTGCTCAATACATATATTTTAAAGGAAAGAATGATAATTAAAATGTGATAAAATGTGTGATAAATCCTCTAAAAGGCTTTAGTTTTCCTGGATGATGGAGAAAGGATATTAAAAATGGAGATGTGAAAAACAAGTCCTAAGTTTTTAACTGGGCATATGGTTGATAGGAGGCCATGACAGAGACAGAACACAGAAGTGGACTCATCTGGGGAAAGGGGAAGGTGATGATGCTAAAGTGGATATGGGACAAATGCACTGCAGGCGCCAGCTGCAGGACATTCCATTGCAGATGTCCAGCAGACAGTTTAAAGAGTTGGTTGGGAGCTCAAGTGAGCACCTGGAGCTAATTCATCAGTATGTTGAGACCATGAAGTTTATGAAGAATATTAAGGACTGAATTCAATTTAATAAGAATTTATTGAGCTCCTACTATATTTGAATTTCTGTGGGGATTTCACATTTGATTAAGGAAATAATCCTTAGACTCAAAATACTTAAAATCTAGTAGAAGGCACAGATCTAGTCTACCTAAGTGTCTTGGGGACTAGCGTGAATGGCAGGATGGAGAATGAAGGACCAACGAACAGCAGTGGCGTAGGAAAGCAGGGGGCTCTGAGCTCAGATAGTCTGGATTTGTATCCTGGATCTGTCGCTTGTGGTCTGTGTGGCCTTGAGTCAATTAATTTCTCAAGAGTATCTCTTAAAGGCAAAATAATAGTATCACCTATTAGGATTCTTATGAGGATTAAATAAAATAACATGTAAAAATAATTACCTAGTAGAGATTAAGTGCTCAACTATTAGTGATTGTGGGAAGCAATATTAGTAGTTGGTGAATATGTTTTCCGTCTTTAGTTTCACATGTCCTTGGCTAAGGTTAAGAATTGCTTTCCATATTATTCAGAGAGATAAAGGGATAGTGATTTCAAGCCCCCCCAAAAAAAGAAAAGAAAAGAAAAGAAATATCAGACATGTCAGAGAAATTTTTTTAGATTTTAATAATTTATTTTTAGAGACAGGGATAGGAGGGAGAAAAAGAGGGAGAGAAACATTAATATGTGGCTGCCTCTTGCACGCCCCCCACTGGGGACCTGGAATGCCACACAGGCATGTGCCCTGACTGGGACTCAAACCAGCAACCCTTTGGTTTGCAGGCCGGCACTCAATCTACTGAGCCACACCAGCCAGGGCCATATTAGAGAAGTTTATATCAGCCTTATTTCTCTAAACCTGTTCTGATTTCTGATTAAAAAATCCAATGCAATTCAAAAGTTAGTATAGAGGTACTGGAGTCCCAAACGGTTAGCATTTGGATAAAAGAAAAACAATAATGCAAAGCACTTTCCTAACTGCAATATCGTTGGCCCAAAACAGCCCCACAACCACCACAAGGTAAAACAAACATTAAAACCCATCATTTTAACTGGATGATAGTTGTGCGTACTACCCCATAACCTTTGTGTTTTTGTCACTTTCTGCCTTGAACTTTGGTTGTTTGTCTGTACTGAACCTCTCCGCCCCATCATGTGTAAATTCAGTATTTATTAAACAAACCAAATAAAAACAGTGGAGTCAATAGCAAAATTTCCTCAGAGACTGTTTCTCTTGCTTGGGGTTGGGTGGGGAGCACTGAAAGCTCTTTGGGATGGAGGACAAGGACTAGAATGCTTGTAGTGAATGTGCATGTGCAAAATGATGAACTTGGCCAAAGTCTCCTCATTTCAATGAAGCACTGTGTACAGGGAAGGTATAGTATACACATTTGTTAGTAAGTACATTCTCTCTTGTTACAGAGAGCTTTAAAAACAAGATTAAGAACTAGAAAGATCATCCAGTTCTGATGGGCCTTTCCGGAAATCTACTCGTTCTAGCCCAAATGATGCTTTAAAAACTTCACCTCTCATTAGGAGCCACCAGGCCCCCACGGCCACCTCCCTGCTGTGTACCAGCTGGCATATAGCTAATGGGACTCTTCTGCCTGGTAAATCAGCCAAGTTGGCCAAACTGGCTCTGAGTGTAGACACATTTAAAACAGAGCATTCAAAGGGGAAGTGTGAGATACAGACGTTCATTGAAGGAGAGCGGATACTGCTTCTTAAGAGTGAATCAAAATTCTTCAGGAGGAGAAAAGGCAAAGAGGATCATGGGATTGGACCACTGAGGAGCCCTTAAACTCTAGCTTATAGGCATTTTTGAGGAAACAGTTTGTTTTTTGCTTATTTTAAATAGAATTTTCATGGAAATGGCTTTCTGGACCTGGAGTTAAATGAGGTAAACAATCCTTACAGGAGAAATTCTTTCTGACTTTTTTTTTGGGGGGTGGGGGAACCAGGTACCCTTTTTCTTCTTACATCCAACTGATTGGTGGAGGCCAAAGAACTAATTTGTTGGTAAATTAATCTACAAACTAAACTTCCTACCAATGTTTGACAAGATATAACAAAACAAAGTGAGTTTTTCACATCTCATTTTACTAGGTAATAATCCTATTAAAAATAAAACTTGCCCTGGCCAAGTGTCTCTGTTGGTGGGAGCATCGTCTTGTGCTGCAAAAAGATGAGGGTTCAATTCCTGGTCGGGGCACATACCTAAGTTTTGGGTTCAGTCCCTGGTTGGGGTGTGTATGAGAGGCAACCAATTGATTTCTCTCTCACATCAATGTTTATTTTTCTCTCTCTCCCCCTTCATCTCTCTCTAAAATCAGTAAATATATCCTTGAGTAAGGACAAGAAAAAATTTAAGAAAATAAAAATAAAAAATTAAAACCATTAAATTTTATAGTATGGATTTGAAAAATCTCTTTCCTCTTTTGAGAATGAGTATTAAGGGCATTCCTACTTTTCCTTCCCCCAGCAATTAAGAATTTAGACACTATGGCTAGACATTCATGGAGATTCACCAGGAAGGACAAGGTGGTCAAGCTCCTTTGTTTAATGCAGTCACCTCTCCCATGAAGTCTTTCAGGATATTTTAGAAAATTTCCCTTTGCCAATATAGCTCCAACTTTGTACCTATCCTGTTATCTCACTTGATTTACCCAATTTCATGTACTCACCATCTAGTATGTGTCAAGTCTGCGACAAGTGCTTGAGCTACAAGGCAAGGTAAGATTTTAGAACAATCCTCAAGAGATTGGACATATAAGCAGTCTCCACACCATTTGCTACTTGTCCTCCTAGTTCCAAAACATTCAGACTCAGACTTGGCATGAAGAGTAAAATCCCTAACAAGGATCCAGAGGTTCTCAATCATATAGTATAACTCACTTATTGTTGACCCATTTGGCTTAATATTATTTTGTTTGCTTGTATATGCATCTACTTTGTGGAATTGCATTAGGTTATTAATTTTCAGAGATAAAGATGAGTTCTAGGAGATTTTCGATGTCTGTTTGGACAGGTTTTGTTTTTTTGTTTTTGTCTTTTTTTTTTTTTTAGCTTGCCTCTTCAGGCAATTTGTTTCTTAATAAATAATTCATGACAATGATAAAAATGCAGATGAGATGCTGCTCCTTGGGAAGGTGATGGTACAATAGTCTTGCTTATATCTTTTTGGTAGAATTTGAGATCACTTAAGAGTGAAATTACCCTTAATGGAACAAGTTGCTACTGCAAAATGAGAATTGTGTTTCTCCAAATCGTTTCTAATTAAACATCTATAGGTCCAAGATCATTGGCTTTACAGGGGCATCAGAATGATGCCGTTTGGCTTCTTCTGATAGTGAATTACATCACCTTTCCCAGATTTTTTTCTTCCATTTCTTTAGCTCAGAAAATCTTATTCTTTTTTGTTTCCATTTTGTGTTTCCTGCAAATATAAAAAAACACTGTATTCAAAGAAAGAAAAATTGAGGTTAAATCGCAGACACATCACATACTAGCTATATGCATTTAGGAAGCCATTTACTGCTCTGTGACTCAGTTGCCTGACCTGTGGAATGAGGAGCGTGTATTGTTGCTGCCTGTCTCCCACGGTTGCTGGGAGTAAACCACAGAATGTAACATATGTAAATGTCATCTTTCTTCTTCATCTTTGTCTTTCTCTTATTCTCGTTATTTTTGGACCTAGTCTTTAAAGATTAATTTTTAAGGAACACATTATGTAAAGATGCAAACAATACAGTAGTCCCCCTTTAACCATGGGGGACATATCCCAAGACCCCCAGTGGATGTCTGAAACTACACATATACTGAAACCTACATATACTATATTTTTTCTTATACGTACATATGTTTTCACTTAGAGGAATGAGTTTAAGGCTTCTCTTTGTCATATATGAATTGCCAGCATCACCACTCTTACACTTTGAGGCCATTATTGAATAAAATAAGAGTTACTTGAACGCCGCACTGCTAATAACCAAGATGGCTACTAAGAGACTAACGGGCGGGGAGCGCACACAGCACAGATATCCTGGACGAAGAGGTGATTCACGTCCCAGGCAGGATGGAACAAGGTTTCATCACACTACTCAGAATGACATAGAACTTAAAGCTTATCAATTGTTTATTTATGGAAGTTTCCATTTAATATTTTTGGACCACCTTTGGCCATGGGTAACTGAAACAGGAAAGCGAAACCTCGTGTGAGGGGGGACTGCTCTGCACACAATGAAAATTAGCATGCTCAAAGACCTCTTTCAATGTTTCTGCTTCTACACATAAAATACCCACAGCATTGGTTGGAGTTGCTGAAGTAATATGTTTGATAATTATAATCACTTCTGTATATTATTACGAAAGGAGACACAGTATTCAGTTCTTTGCATGGATTATTTCATTAAAGTTTGACCCCAATGCTGACATTGTAACTTTGTTATTATTTACACTTCACAGAGGTGGAAGTCATGATGTGGGGCAGTTGAATAGCTTGGTCACGGAAACACAGCAATGAGGGCCTGGCAGTCTGACTCTGGAGTCCATTTTCTTAAACACATTTTTAGGTGGTGAAGAGGCTGCACGGCCAAGTTCTATCCCAAATCTGAAGTCGAGTTTCTCAGCTCTTGGTTAAATGTACAGCATTGAGATCCTAAGGGAAGAGTCAGAGTTCACACCTTTAGGTCTCACTTAATTCTCAGTACCCAAGAGCAACGGAAAGGTCATAAAGACAAGGGGCACTCAGGCCTGCATGAACACTGGACGGGACCTGTGCCAGTGTCCAAGGAGAGAAAGAACTTGTCAATTAAGTCCTGGTGTCAGACCTGTTAATCATGTTCCAACATTCTGAGAAGAAAAAATCCAGTAAAATCCAATAATCAGCTAGTCATGGTACTTAAATGGGCAAGAGCAAATCAAGTCACTCTGACATAAACTACTAAGTTAAAGAAACTATACACACATACACCAGCTCACTACCTTTAGCAATAATCTTTGCCACCTTTGAAAGTCCATGTGTAGCACGTGGTATGGAAGAGGTGATCGATCTTTTGAGCCATATGTTGGGGTGAGATCATTTACGTCCCTTCACTGGTCCTCTCCATGCACGGGCACTTGACCAGCTTGCATCTTCTCAGGTGGGTAGCTCCAGGGTCTCCCTAGTCACAGTGGAGATTCGCTTCCTTCCTCTCACTCCTGTACTGAACACAACAAAATTCACCTTTAAATATGAACATATTCCTCTCCTGAGAGCAACATCCGGAGGATCCTCGGCTTTCTTAGAACCAATATAGCTTCAAATAAAACCCCACTAAATCTAGCCATAAAGACACCTCTGAACCTCCTCACTGCTGCATGGGATTAAGACTCAGTGCTGAGTTCAGGCTGGCACTAATGAGCCCGCAAACATCCTCAGAGCAGAACGGAGGAAGACACAGGTGAAACAAATCAAACAGAACAATCAGGGGTGAATTTTCAGTGTGGCCCAGTGTGGAGATTTCCTGGCGGGATTTCCATTAACATGAATGGGAGTTGTACCACTAAATCCCTACACACTGTGCAGAAAATGTGCTTCTAAGTGCTCGGCAGCATTATGCCTGATGGAACAAAAACACAAACTACCCAAACGGAGAGAAGTGTTCCTAGGGCCAAGGTACCAAGATTCACGGCAGAAAGTGTCTCAAGTCCTAACTGTCCTGGGTGAGACAAAATGGACTCCCACTTGGCTTGACACAGTGCACTGGAAATAGAAGGGCTCTCCACAACCTGCCTGGTGATGCTTCTTGCTCTCCTCAACACAGACTTTGATTGTGAGTTGATCTGGTGTTCCACACAAATGGCCTGTGTTTGCTAAAATGATTTCCCTCCTGCTCTGATTACCTGAAATTTCAGTAAACCTTAGCATTGCATCAAGCCCACCGGAACCAGAAACTTAGTGGGTGATAGTGCATGATGTGGTTTTATGGCCTCTGCAAAGTAAATGTTGCAGAGGACTTTTACCCTAGGATCAAAGAAAATAGTCAAGAAATCACTTAGCCTGCTTGCTTTCACAGAGCAATTTCCTTTCCATATCGTCTGCAGGGTGGCTCTGAAAGACAAGTCTGACCATGTTGCTTTCCTTCTCAAAAATCTTCACCGGGCCCCTTCTTCCTCTAAACATAAGGCTTGAGGCTCTCCATAAATTATTTTTCTTTCTCATCTGCCACTATATCTCTCCATGTATTACACACTCCAAACATATTTTTTATTTGCCATTCCTCTAAAGGAAGTCACCTCTGATTGACCTTATTCACACACCCAAAATAGCTCCCTCTCAGTGATCCCTCTCCTCTGTCTACATATCCTTCAAAGTCAAGGTTGTATATGTCATCTTCTGTATTAAACATTTCTCCTGCTGACTTAACCAGTTACTCTGCCATGCTATCTTTGAACCTGCATTGTAGAATTCATTGAATTCTGCTCTTAGGCACCTTAATTTCTATTATATTTTGTTCTTTTTCTCTGTTTCCTCAACCACATTCTAAGTGCCGCCAATGAGTATTCCAAATCTTTGCATTTTCCAAAATGCCTTGCTCATACTAAGTGTTAATAAATATCTGTTAAATGAGTAAAAGTTAGGAGAAGGTCCCCCTATTCCTTTTAGCTTTGGTAGCAAATGTTTTTATCCTCTATGGGCCATGATGATGAAGATAAGCAAATAAAACAAAGTCATTACCAACACCCCTCTAATTGTTCTTCCGTACAAGCACTTATGGATTACCTCACCTGTGTCAGGACGCTGTCATGGCAGCTCAGGTGTGAGTAGGAAACACTCCTTGCCCTGGAGCAGCTCACAGTCTAGATGGCAATGCAATGATGACTAAGTGTTAAGGAGCATCGCTCTGTGATAAAGTTTGTCACAGTGGTGTCCATTTGCACAGAAAGGCTGTGATGAGGGGCCTGTGACATCTAGGGAGTTCTCTCCTGAATGATCAAGTGTTTAAGAAGCTGAGTTGCAGCACCAGGCAGTAGCGTGCTCACCTAGAAGTTTGGCAGGGGCCAGGTGTGATTATGAATGAGGCAAAGTGTGTCTTCCATATTAGGCCACCTGCCCTCTTCTCCTCCACCTAGTTCCCTAAACCCCCCCCCTTCTTCACACTCTCCAGTTTACAAGGTCATTAGTCTGTTAACCTTTGATAAACTGGTCAAGCAAAGGGGCAACTGGCTCAAGTTTTACCTGGAAAAGGTTAAAAAAAGGAAGCACGATTTCATAAAAGCAGTACAGGTTTTGGAACCTGACATCCCTCAAATCCCAGCCTTAGCATTTCTCATCTGTGTGACATGGAACGAATGATTTAAATTCTCTGAGCCACATTTTTCTCCTTGGGCACATTCCTTGGACTCTAAAAGCCCTCCGCTGTTTCTTTTGCAAAATTCCGATATTAATACTTACCTGGTAGGGCTATTTTAAGGATTAGAAATACTGTAAAAATGTGCTTAGGCAACACATAGTAAATGCTCAAAGTGCGGTGGTTATTAATAGATTCTTTAAAGGGGGTTCTTGCAGAGGTATAATAACTTGTTCAAACACTTGTCTTGCTAGCAGTGGAAATGCAAGGCATGCTAACAAGCAAATAGTGGAAATGTTTGAGGGCTGAAAGCCATGAGTTCTTAGAGTGTCCTGCCAGCACCTGTGAGGTGGCCATCCATCCAACCCACAGGTCATGGGATAAATGGGGCGTTGTGAGTTCCCAGCTCTGCCAATGGTATTAGCATGGGAATCTGGGTAAGTTGCTAATCTTCTTGCCTCAATTTCCTCCTGCTTAAAATGTATCCTGAGATCGCCTCCCCCGACAGGGCGATTTTGACTAATGTACAATTGAGCTTCGAGCTCCTTGGTTATAGGAGGGCTATAAAAGCCAGAGGTATTGCTATTCATTTCAAGGCTCCTGTATCTGCTGTGAGACTCAAAGAAGTGGAGTTCCTTCCCCCACCCTCCTTGTAATATTTAGTTTCTTTGAGTTGCTTCATCAGAAGAAATACTGAGTTCTCCATTTCCCTGTCTCACTTTCCCACTGACGAGGGTGATGTTAACATCGAATCCCGAATCGCGGCTAGATCAATATTATAGCAGCTGTGAGAGAAGGGCACTAGCCCTAGAACACAAACACACTTTCTTTTCCAAGAAAGACTGTAGTTCCCTTAGTGTTAACTTCCCGTTGTTCCCCTCGATGCCTCCCCCACCGCCCTCCCCTCCTGCCACCAGCACGACCCAGATCACATTAGAGTCCCAGAGCACAGGGAACAGTTCTCGTCTATCCGTCACCAAGGAGGCAGACGGGACAGGGGGAACAACAAGTCATTTGTACCTGATGAGGAGGACACTCCTGGGAAACAAACAGATGAGCCACCCCATGAATCTGAGCCCTTCTCTGAGGTAAACAGAACTGCATGAGAAACCACCAATTATCTCCAGCATCGCCCTTACCTCTCTCACTGCCCTTCTGGCAGTCGGGTGGGGGCGTGAAACTGTAGCTTGGACCAATATCTGATTCTGAGAAAGTTAACCCTCGCAAAGGTGATTTTCTTTCCCCTCAGTCTCTTGGAGGGGAATAACTATCCATTTCTTTTACCTTTTTGTCGATTATATTTTTTATTGGGGAGGCGTATTTTCATAGGAAAGTGACAAACGTAACTTCCGGAGTTTGAGCGAGTGTTCAGACACGGAGTGCCAACTTTTAACTAACAAAATTAGTACATAGTGAAGTGAAAGCAGAATATGTACTTCCAAACATTTTTTGAATACTTTTCTTAGAAACAAAATAAAAGAAAATAAAAACCCCCAGCTGCTTCCAAGACAGTTGGAATATTGACTCAGTCCTCAAAAGCATTCTAAGACCCAGTGGGGAATCCGGGGATGTTACCATACACCACTGTAGTTTTTTGTGAACACTATTATTATCTCCTAATTTCACCAATGGTAATGGTGAATATTAGGAAACACTGACAATGGCTAAAGAACTGGGTCTGCAGGTCAGGCAGCCTGCCCTAGTGGTTAGAAAACACACGCTGGACAATGTTGTTTTGAAGAAAAATGATGTCTGTGATACCAATAAACCAGAAAGTTGGAAGGTAAGTGGAATGGTAGCTGGGGATTCAAGAACAGACTTTTAAGAAAGGTGAGCTTGGCACGCCAAAGTGGCATAAAGCCCCATTTCTAGTATTCTTTTTAAAAATATGAAATCCATGCTTAAACTTGGCACAATTTGAGCACCCTAACATAATTCAAGGGACTGTTCTTATCCTATATTTCATTAGTACTCACCCAAAACATGCCATTGGGAAATCTCATGTGATAAAGTTTCTTTTATTCAATGTGAACCTAAATTACTGTTCTAAAAATTATTGATATGTCCCAAGAGCGTAACAGAGTTAGTTCCTATGTCCACTCTTCTGAAGCCAAATAGATGACCTGTTCTTCTTTCGTAGGAACTTTCATCTGGTCTTCCCTGACCCGTGATGAAGGAAAGCTTAGGAAATTCATGAGTTGAATTAATACAAAACAGAGTAGATCTCTTAGGACAACCACAGAAAAAAAAAAAATGGAAACATCCACCAATGCCTTCTTATGGAACAAGATGAGCTGCTCCTATGTTCATTTTTGAAAAGTCACTAATAACATTAATAATTGCATTGTACCTGGTAATAGCTGATCACCTATCAGATATTACCAGAAACGAGAAAAAAAAGGGAGGGAGAATGAATAACAGTTATTGGGCATCTACCTTATGTGAGGCCCTGGGCTTTGCATGTATCGTTTTACTTGATTTGCATAATATTTAAGTGAGGCACTATTTTAGACCAGGAAACTGAGGCACAGAAAAATTCAGTAACTTGTCTTCTCAGGTTCCTGTATGTTTAAAACTTTTGGAAAAATCAGAAAGCTAGAAATATTAACGAAAATGCTTCAGTTGGGATTTTTGCATTCCCTGATGATCCTTACAACTAATCATTTGAAAGATCACCCTGTAGTCTTTTAGAGTGGAATGTCAGTTCTTCTACAAGCTCTCAAACCACTGAGTGTTGGGAGTTTTAAAGAGGGTCCCCCAGGTCAGAACATTTTCAATGTATGCAGAATGGGGTTATATGAGAGAGCAAATGACCCACTTTAGTACCTGCTCATTCATGTTCTTAGGTGAACCCAATGCCAGGAGGAGAACGGCTCAGGGGAGTGAATGCAGCAGCCGCGTTTATAAGATTCCACCCATGGAGACACTGCAGAAAAGAGTGAGGAGGGCAAAACCGTAACGGTCAGAGTACAAGCAAGAACTGATGGCAGAGGAGAGAACCTCGGGCCTGGAGCCAGGAAACTGGGTTCAAGCACACACAGGCCATTAATTTGCTCTATGATCTCAGGCAAGTCACTCCATTTTCCCGAGCCTCAGTTTTCTCGTTTACGAAAAAGGGAATTGGGCACTGAAGGGTCATTGCCAAAGCCTCTTTCACTTTTGACATACCTCTTGAGAAGGAAAATTCATTTCTTGCCTCAGTTATTAATGCCACAGTGGATTAGGGCAGCAGTTCTCAAACTTAAGGGTACACCAGAATCGCCTGGAGGGCCTTACCCTCCAAGTTTCTGAAACAATAGGTTGGGGAGGGAGCTCTTGAATTTACATTTCTAAGTTCTCAGGCAATGTTGGTGCTACCAGTTCAGGGGCCACAATTTGAGGACCTTTGGTTTAAAACTTCAAGGCTTTTCAGTGGACTATGGATGAATGTAAAAACCTATGAAGGTCAATTCACTTTAGGTTAACCTAACTGATCTAAAACACATCAGACTAAATGACAGAGCTGGGGGAGACTCCTCTGATTGGGAAGAAACATGTTCCTTTGCCCTACAAAGGTATCCTGTAAAAGGTGGGTAGCTTTTCCTTCTATAATCTTTTCAGACGTATTCTACCAGATATTTTTGAGACTGATAAAAATGGACATTATCACATTTGTGCAGAGGTGGCATGGGAATATTCAGGCACTTGACCCAATCAGGCTACTGAGTTTGGAAAGACATAAGCCAAATCTTTCCTTTTCTAGGTTCCGACCTACACCAACAACCTATCAGAGCCAATTCATGAAGTCAATATAACACGAGTCAGACAGCCTAAGTTTTCTCCCTTAATACTTAGCAGCTGTTCAACCCTTAGTTCCCCATGCCTGTTTATGTCATCTGTGAAAATGAGAATTATAGTCTCATAGCATTGCCATGAAGATTAAATGAGATAACACATGTAAGGTGCTTAGACTGTCTGGCACATAGTAAGTGTTCAATAAAACCTGAGCTATTATTTCACTTCTTGCCAGAGAGTATAATATAAAAACTTTCTACTCTTTATATTTGGACAAATACAGTCTGAAGTGTGCTATTCAAAGAGGATAATTTGAAGAATGTGCTGCCCATGTCTTTTTCTAAATCAAGCCATTATTACAAAGTCTACCTGTTTAGACCACACTTCGTTTGGGGGGCAGGGGGTAGGGAGCTCTTAGAAAACTTGCTATCACTAAATTTAACTTTGGCCTTAGCCATGTAATGAAGGGCATCATGAGAAATAAGTCAATGAGATTAACTAACTGAGGTAGAGATGGGAAGTACCTTTTTAACTGCACCTTGCTCTCTTTACAAGGATTCACTGGAGGAATTTCTCCCGAGCAAGGCTTTCCTGTTATTCTTGAGCCCACTAAACTCGGGTCTAAATGTGTACTTGCCTCTAACTGGTGCTGGAAAAGACGTAATGACATGTGCTAACCTTTGCCCTGGTTTCATTTCCTTATCATATCTTCCTTCTCTCCTGATTTGTCCATCTTTTTATTTTATCTTTTCCGATTGCATGTATTTTGTAAGCTTCTTAAGAATAAAGGTATATATAAATGAATCAATCAATCAAACAATTCAAATCATAGGAAACTGTAAAGAATTATCACATTTCAATAATAGAGTTTCTAGTGACACAATATCCTTTTAACTTGATTTATAGCTTAAGGTTAGGATAGGGCATGTTTTCATTCAATAAGCGTTTTAATAATCATTCTTCTATAGCTTTCCTTAAGAAGAACTTTTGGAAGGTTACAGATTTAAGGCACTGGAATACTTAATAGAAAACATACTCATAAAATAGTCCCCAAATCACAAAGAAACCATAAATTCCATCCAATCTGGAAATGTGTGTACACCTCGTGATGCAAGGCCTGTGTTCTCTCTGGCTGGGAAACAGTGAGAGGATTCTCTGCCCTGTGACCAATGTCAGAGGGGTTACGATGTAAGGACGCCTGTGGTCAACCATTTTTTAAAGTGAACTCATCCTTTTGTAAAGTGAATGTGAACCTTCCCCCACACCATCACATCCCCCCTGCCATGTAAAAACAGTTTTTACCTCAGGTTTTCTCAATGTAAGATCCACCAGTGTAAATAATCTAGGTGATGCCCAAATTTCTTTTTGTATGGATGTCGTTTCATTACTTGGTGTGATGAAATCACTGTCAATGGAGGAATAATTCCTCTGGGAATGATGAGAACAAAACCCTTTAGCGAGCTTTCATTCTCAGATCTAAGCAGGAGCCACACAGGCTGAGCCCACGAAGCTCTGGGTGCTGCTATACAGCTGTTAGAAGTGGTCAGTGCTGGCGCCTCTTCAGTTTCAGTTCCCTACCCAGGGGTCCTGGGAGTGACAGACAGGGTCAGCGCCAGGCAGGAGGCTGCAGAGCACTCTGCACTGCAAATTCTCCCTGCAGGGGTGGGGGGTAGGGGTAGGGGGATGGGGAGGCACTTCTTATCACAGCACTTCCGACCAACCTGCCTCCTGATCCCTCCTCCCTCCCGAAGAATACACTTTCCTGTCTTATGATCTTTGTCAATGGGAAGGTCCCTGGGACCTTTTTCTCATCCTTTTCTGAAGTCTCATCTTTTTGGATCAGCTTCTCCTTACTCTGTCCTTCTGTATGAAACTTTCCTTCCAGTTCATCCATTCCCACCACATTGCCTTTCTTTCTCCCAAAAAATAAAACAGCCTTTTCATTTTCAGAGGGCTCTGCTTAATATTGAGGAAACTAATTAGACTGTCTCCAAAAGGTGTCTGATTCTGGAATTCTCACCAGATTCTAACTCAGATTTTTCTTAAAATTGAAAAGTATAACTTGAAAATGTTTATGTTTCCTAGTGATTAATCTCAGTGTCACTAATAATAGGATAACTATGGGCCTCCTGAGAAATGCAATATGAAGTATGTAGAGTCATCAACTTTTTCCCTTTATCAAGGTGTTATTTATATACTGTAAAACTCAAAATCATTCGATGAGATTTGAAAAGCCTGTGCAGCCATGTTCCCACCATGATCGAATACAGAACTTTTCCATCACTCTAGAAAGTTCTCTCATGGCCCTTTATTGTCAGTTTCCCCTGTGCTCAAAGTCCACCACTATTTTGGTTTATAATATCATGGATTAATTGTGCAGAATTTTGAACTTCAAATACATGAGATTATGTAGTGTGTGTGCTTTGTAAATAACTTCTTCCATTCAGTATACTGCTTTCAAGATTTATCCATATGGATCTGTAGATCGCTAGTTAATTTGTATTTAAGTAGTACTCCATTGTATGAATATTTGGCATGTTGTTTGCCCACATTCCTGTTGATGGATATAGGTGTTATGTTCAATTTGGAGTGATTGTAAATAAAGCCATTATGAACATTCTTTTTTAAAATACATTTTATTGATTATGCTATTACAGTTGTCCTATTTCCCCCCTCTACTCCCTTAAGCCCTGCACCCCCCCTCCCACTCAGATTGCCCGCACCCCTTAGTTCATGTCCATGGGTCTTACATATAAGTTCTTTGGCTTTTCCATTTCCCAGACTATTCTTAATCTCCCCCTGTCTATTTTGTAAGAAGCATTCATGTTTCTTATTCCCTGAAACTTTCCCCCCATTTTCCTCCCCGACACTCATAACCCTCCATGTGATCTCCATTTTTGTAATTCTGTTCTAGTTGTTTGCTTTGTTTTGTTTTTATTTATTTTTGGTTCAGTTCTTGATAGTTGTGAGTTTGTTGACATATTACTATTCATATTTTTTATCATCTTCTTTTTCTTAGGTAACTCCCTTTAACATTTCTTATAATAAGGGCTTGGTGGTGTTGAACTCCTTTAACTTGACCTTATCTGGAAAGCACTTTATCTGCCCTTCCATTCTAAATGATAGCTTTGCTGGATAGACTAATCTTGGATGTAGGTCCTTGCCTTTCATGACTTGGAATACTTCTTGCCAGCCCCTTCTTGCCTGTAAGGTTTCTTTTGAGAAATCAACTGATACTCTTATGGGAACTCCTTTGTAGGTAACTGTCTCCTTTTCTCATGCTGCTTTTAAGATTCTCTCCTTATCTTTAATCTTGGGTAATGTAATTATGATGTGCCTTGGTGTGTGCTTCCTTGGATCCAACTTCTTTGGGACTCTCTGAGCTTCCTGGACTTCCTAGAAGTCTATTTCCTTTGCCATATTGGGGAAGTTCTCCTTCATTATTTATTCAAATAAGTTTTTTTTAATTTCTTGCTCTTCCTCTCCTCCTTCTGGCACCCCTCTGATTGGGATGTTAGAATGTTTAAAGTTGTCCCAGAGGTTCCTAAGTCTATCCTCATTTTTTTTGAATTCTTTTTTCTTCATTTTGTTCCAGTTGAATGTTTACTTCTTCCTTCTGCTCCAAATTGTTGATTTGAGTCCCGGTTTCCTTCCCTTCACTGTTGGTTCCCCATACCTGTCTCTTCATTTCACTTTGAATAGCCTTCACTTTTTCCTCTATTTTGTGACCATGTTCAACAATTTCTGTGAGCATCCTGATGACCAGTGTTCTGAACTCTGCATGTGAGAGGTTGACTATCTCATCAACTCTTGGTTATATTTTTGGAGATTTAATCTGTTCTTTCATTAGGGCCATATTTTTTTTTTTTTTGTCTCGGTAAGGATGTTAAGTTGTAAAGGGCAGAGTCTTAGGTATTCTCCAGGGCGGGGCAACCCACGTCACTGTGTTGTGGTGCTGTATGTAGGGGAGGGGTCCAAGAGGGAACAATGCCACTTGTTTGGCTCTCAGTGGGCTTTCAGTCACTTCCCCCACTACCCACAAGCAAATTGGGCCCTTCTGATGCTGATTCCCTGGTGGGTGGGTTTGTGTAGGTTCTAGGACCCCATAGGTCTCTCCAACAAACTCTCCTGTGAGGCTTGGAGTTTCCCCTAACACGGCAACCCCCAGAGTTTTTTACAGCCAGAGGTTTTGAGGCTTTATTTCTCCCCACCAGAACCCTGGGTTGCATGGTCTGTCTTGTTGCCAAGTTGTTCTTCCCAGTTATCTACACACAAATGTGGGACCACCTGGTCCACCAGGCACCACCTTGCCGCATGTCCTCTGCACCCTGGCTGCCAATCTCCACCCCTCCTACCAGTCTGGATGAATGTTTCTTCTTTAACTCCTTGGTTGTCAGACTTCCATACAGTTTGATTTTCTGGCAGCTCTGGTTATTTTTTTCGTTTTAAATTTGTTGTTGTCCTTCTTTTGGTTCTGTGAGGAGGCACAGTGTATCTATCTATGCCTCTATCTTGACCAGAAGTCTCTGAACATTCTTGTAACAAGACTATTTTGTGGCCATGTGCATTCATTTTTCTTGGTTATATATTTAGGAGTAGAACTGTTAGGTCTTCTATGAAACATTCTTGCCAAAAAATGTTTAACTTGAATCTAATCAGACCTGTAGACACAACTTCCACTTTACAGTGAACATGGGAAATAGAAGAAAAAGTTAGACCACAGCCAGAAAACAATATGACATTGTACAGGACAACTGGCCTACAGTCATGTAAAAAAGTAGTGTCACGTAAAAAAGATCACTGTTGATGGGGCTGGGGAGTGGATGGTATTGGTTTGCATGACAAGAAATTTAAGAGTCGTAACAGCCAAATATAATATGTAGTCTCATTGATCTTGGTTTAAACAAATCCAGCTATAAAATGTGTACTGGGTAGGTTGATTGTGAATTAAGTTATAGGCAATATTGACAAATATTTGTTAGTCATATTAGTTGTGGTACTGATATTGTGCTTATACCAAAAAAATCATAATTGTAATAGATACATATTAAAGTGTTTAGAAGAGAGATGTCATGTTATTTGAAATTTGCTTTGAAAGACTTCCCCACAAACAAAATATATGAAGCAAATATAGCAAATGTTTAAAATTATTAGATCTAAGTGATGGGTACTTGGGTGTTTATTATAGGATCCTCTTATTTTATTACAAGTTTGAAAATTTTAACAACAAAAACACAAAAATTATTTTTGATGAGCAAGAGTAATTTAATTTGTATTTCCATCTTGATTTAATTCCTAAAAAACAGGGCTTTTTATTTCTTCACTATATTCCTCCAAATTTAAATCAGTGGATGGGAAAATAGAGAACCAGCAAGGCTGAAGTAACATCTTTTAAAAGTTTTCATTTAACAAATGCACACTTTATAATGTAAACATAATTTGCAATTTCTTAGTCTGTTATCCAGCGAGATATAGCTAGTCTTCACGAAGCAGACACAAGACAATGGATTTAGATTTCAATTCATACAACCTTTTGAAAAGCTGCAAAAACTTCAACAATTAAGAATTTTCAAGCCATCTTTACCTGTCTCTCTAATAAGTTGCAATACAACAGCAAGTTTATTTTACACGAGCAATTTCTGTTCACAATTTTCTAATTATGAGAATCAAACAGAGTTTCACCTTCACCACCCAAGTGATTCATAGCATTCTTGTCAGCTAAGCTAAACTTTGTTTTGTCTGGTTAAATGATTAAAATTTTACACAAACAGATCACAACTTCTTTCTTCTCCATTCATAAAGAAGTCTCCTGTGCTCCTCTCACAGTGGTATCAGGCAGGTCAGCCCTGCTGCTCTCTTCACCAGCTGGTCTGCCCTCTTTTCCTCCAATGTATTATCACCGTTTCACTGCATTCATCTGTTTTAAATTCAGAGAGCACCATGGTCAAAGACAGTATGGCTCTTTTCCATACAGTGCTTTCCTGATGTTTGTTGAAGAAAGGCACTTACTAGTGATTAAAACAATAGGGATATGGAGGAAGAGCATGGGTTAAGTAAGTGTTTGTCAGGGCTCAGACGTTGTGCTTAGACCGCTGGAAGAGGCAGCATGGAACAGAGGGCATATTAGGAAGCTATTTCACATCAGAGAATCTGAGGCTTTTCTTTAGCTGCTATGTGACCTTGGGCAAACTATTTAATATTTCTGAACCTCAGTTTTCTCAGCTGCTCAGTGAGGAGTTCAGAGAAAATGATCTCCAAGATCATATAAGTTCTAACATTTAATACTTATTTATTTTTAAAGATTTTGTTTATTTATTTTTGGAGAGAGGGGAAGGGAGGGAGAAAGAGAGGGAGAGAAACATCAATGTGCAAGAGATATATCAATCAGTTGCCTTTCCCATGCCCCCCACTGGGGACCTGGCCTACAACCCAGGCAGGTGCCCTGATTGGGAATTGAACCGGCGACCTTTTGGTTCCCCGGCTGACTCTCAATCCATTGAGCCACACCAGCCAGGGCTTAATATTTAGTACTTAAAGACTAAAAAATGAGGTATGTTAGATTTCTCTGTACCTTTTACATTGGAGGAATTTAAAGAGTAAACAAGATCATATCAAGTCAAATGGATTTTTGCAGCAGCACAAGTGGTAAAAATGGGATGGACCAAATTCTCATTCAAGTGTATCATCATAGCTGGGCATTCCCTCCACAGGCTGCTTTCATCTCTCATCTATTTGTATTCATTAATACTCTCTCATTGTCCTTAATTCTCCCCAATTATTATTATTTTTAACTAGAAACAGACACAACAGATTAAGGATGTAAAGTTCAATGGCACAGAGCATTAGTCAAAACAGACTTTTGAAATAGTACACAATAGTCCCCCGAAGTGGTTTGTTTTATCCCCTTTCAGACTGGGCTTCTCCCTCGCTCCACCTTTCCTGTCTTAGTCAGGTTTTGTACCAACCAACTCCCCTCAGCTGGGACCAGGTAAGGTCAGCTGGAGGTGAAACCCCGGGAAGGTGATGGGAAAGGAAGGGTGCTGCCAGGCTACGTGACCGGGCTCTTTTGTGGTATCATGTCGAGGTCATGGTTTTAACCCCAGCAGATTTTCATAGGTTCCTTCATTAAAAATTAAGATTCAACTACATTACAAAACAGACTGGCAGGCTGCTGGAAATTGCTATAAATAATTTATCAGCTCATCCATTCTGATTTCTTCCAAATACTATCTTTGTTATTTTCAGCACAAAAGAAATCATGTCTAACTATTGAACTCAGTGAAAATGGAAGAAAAATGCCACCAAGTAGTCCACGTCACCAAATTAAGGGAAAACAGGTTATCTTCTTCATATCTTGTTACATTGGTGAATAAGACAATATGTGATTGAATTTAGTGATGTGGATGGGCCATGTACTTACCAGAAACATGTCATTTGAGTTAGGAGAAGGCATGCCACTGAAGCACTGAGGCTGAAAACCTTTTCCTATCTCAAGGCTGCCTTGGCTAAAATAGATGATCCCTAAAATTATATGACTCGATTCCAACAATATGAAGTGAGTCTGTCTTATGGAGTATAAAATAAGAGAGTCCTGTTCTTCTCCACATAGACCTCTCAGTCTGGCAGTTATTGCTGAAGAAAAGTGGTTGGTTGAAATACAAATTTCATAGTCCCATGAAAACGATATAATCAATGTAGTAAAGGTTAGATCACAAAAAAACCCCACTTAGCCTATACTGCAGCTCATCTAGAACTCTGAGAGTTCTCTGGAAGCCACACACTGTGAAAAACGTTGTTTCTGTGAAAAAAAGGTGTATTCTTATTTCAACTCAGTACCAAAGTTTAATTCCTCTTGGGGTCATTCCTCCTCTTTTCCTGGCACAAGTATGAAGATGGAAGAGCAGTAGGTGAAGCTAGAGCTAAAAAGGAGTGAGGAAAATGAGGAGGCTTTGGGCCAGCATGCATTCAAGGTCATATTGATGGCTCAGGTAAGTGAGTGAGGTCAGATCACAGAAAGGAGTCAATCAGTGGGATTGATTAGGTAGGTGTAAGTCATGGTTCCCCAAGCCCTGGAGAGGGGTTTGAGATGGTTACATTAATAAAAACAAAAAAACATTTGTTTGGCTTAGTCCCCTCCCACAGAATAGTGGCAACTCCAATATTTCTCAAATTCAAGGTTTCTTTATAATACGTCTCATGTCTGCTCTTGTATACAGATCCCTCAGCCTCCCAAGGGGTCTGCCCCATGTGAGCACAGGGATGACTGAGCATGTCCCCAGACATTGGATCAACTCCTCTGGCACTGTGGTCCTCCTCTGCTTCTAACGCTGGAAACAGGGGTCACAAGCAGCACCAAGGAAACCATCAGTTCCCTCTGATTGTAGCAAAATTTCTAATCCTTGCTTTAATTTGACTTTTAGAGTCTCTGAATTATAGAGCAAAAGATACGAAGCCTCCTCTCTGTCCAGTTCCCTGTTAGTGAGCTTGCAAAGCAGTTCTGACTTGCTTTTCTTAACATTCAGCTATACTTTCCCTGTTAAAGTGGCAGTAGGAGCTTTAGCCAGAAAACTTTGTGAATAAGACACAAGATGTACCATTATTGTTAGATCCAGTCTGTGAACTACATTCCTTAGCTTGTGAAATCTCTTCCCATGAAGTTCCTCACTCTCTCCTACTAAGAGAACTCCAGAGGCCTGTCTTGCCAACCTTCTAGACCCTGACTGAATTTGTAGTGGTATACAGCCGAAGTCCTTGTTCCAAGACCTTGGTTAAGAATAAACTGTCCAGAGTTTGATACATTAGTGACTTTCTTCATACAGATATTTCATACAAGAATAACAATGTTCAGAACATAAATTGAATCAGAAATGTTTTCAACCTATTAAATACATAGTCATGTTATAAAAGCTTGGGATACAACTCTGTGAAGGTGTTCCAGTTTTTTGTTCTTCCAACTCTTTCTAAGGCTTACTGGAGATGAAAGAATAGGTAATTTGGACTGCTGGGAAGGATGGAATGATAAACAGTGCTTCTGGAATGTCATAAAGTGTGACAAGAAGATAGAAAGTGGTGCCAAGCTAACAATGCCCCCATATACTCCACCTACAACTAAGTGGCCCCAAGAGCAACTCTGGTGATTGTGTACATACGGTTGTTTTAGCATCAATCATAATAACGATCATGGCCACAGTGCTTCCAGCTAATGAAATACTAGCACACTCATTGTCTCATTTAATCCTCACAACAGCTCAGTGTAACGACTTAATATTATTTCCAGTCTACAGGTGAAAAATTGAGGCTTAGGAAGACTAAGCAATTTGTCCCAAGTAGGAAGGAAAGCTAAGACTGAAACCCAAGTTTTCTAGGTTTAAATACCATTCACATGTACTGCTGCACTGTTCATTCATGGACACACCCTCCATGAGCCTTATCAAGAACATGAAGTTTGCTATACCAGTAGCTGTCCTGGGCCCTTGGTGGTGGGGATAGTCATAGGGGGCGGGGTGTGCATAAAGATAGATATTGTCAGGGAATTTCTTTCAACTGAAGTGTTTATTTTGAAGCAATTACAGATTCACATTAAACTGCAAAAAAAATAGCTCAGGGAACTTTTGATTTAAAGAGAAATTAGAGTTTATCCATGGGCATCTACAATGCAATGCAGAATGTGTTAGTTGAGGGTCTCTAGGAGATTTGGGCAGGAGTGACCACATTTGGGTAAGTAGGCAAGGCTTCTGGAAGAAGTGGCATTTGGACTCACATAGAAAAGAGAAAACTAAATAAAATTGGGGCTCCAGAAGGCCGGATCTCCATTTCCTAATTCAAACCGGTATATTTTCTCTCTCCCCACTTATCTCAACCTTGTTCCAAACAAACCTGAGATTTTTACAATAATGTGTACAATTCAGCGAGATAGTTGAAATTAAAAATAAGAAAATGAGGCAAAGTATATTTTTTTATCATAAGGATATTATATAGACATTTTTTTTCTTTTATAGCTCAGAATCCTTCCTAAGAGCAGTTATGGGACATATTTCTCTCTAGTCTCAATACCTATATTTTTGTTCGTTATTTGGGACGTTGGTTTGTTCTTGCTTTCATGTACCCACTGGGTCTTGTAAAGGCAGCGTTTCCCTCTTTTCATCGGCTGTTAGAAATCACCGAGTCAAACGTGTGCCTCACCTTTCGGAAATACATCAGATGTATTCATGGCCTGAATTTGTGTACCAACCTCACTTGTCGCTCGATAGACATGAAAAACATTTCCCCTTCTGATCAATCTAAAGTTAAGAAATATAGAAATGATTCTAACTTACCTTTGAAGGTTTTTCCTTCAGAAAAATTTCAAGAGTGTTTTCAAGCAGTACAAATATAATTTCACTAAGAAAATAGAATTGGGGTATTTTCACTATGAAAAGCTATACATGAGTCAGAAAATGGCAAATCCATTGTGTCCCACTATAAAAAGAATCAATCTCTTTGAAAATTCTCCAACAATTCCCCACCCACACCTCTACTCCACCCCGAATAGTCTTCTCACGAGCATTTGGGAAACAAGTGGTAATAATACAGCCAATCTCTCCAAGCACCTTTACAAATACAGCACCGATCAGGGAGACCGTCCTTAATAAACTATACTGAATATGTCCATTACATAGCACTGGCTCTATTGAGGGTCAAAACAATACCTTGTTCAGAGTAGATGCTCAATAAATATTTGTTAGTTATATTAATGTGTGTCCATTTTACTGGAGCCCCCACTCCCACCCCCACCCCCACTCCCCGCCAAAGAAAGAATTTTTGTATTGCAAACAAATTTTAAATATTTATTTATAATCACTCTTAATGTCATCCTCACATCTAGTACGGCTATAACTGAACCCAGTTGCAAAACAAACTGAAGCTTTCTGTTAATCTAGGTGCATCAGAGCTTTCCTAAGTTCCAGTCCATCCTGCCGGCTTCTTGTTTGCTGTACCATTTCCCTGACTAGGGGCTCTTGGTAATCAAGTATTTATGGGTCTTCTATCCACAGATGCAGCTCTCCTGGTTGCTCCACCACCCTGCCTGTTTTAGGGTGTGGAGGAGAGGGAGCTGGAACCCACAAAAGGCTTCAGCCCCAGGTGTTCAGCAGGTGGGCCCCAGGTGAGCTCCAGCCTCCTGGGTTCAGCAGAGACACTCTGCTCTTTTGTTTGAACACCAGTTGCTTTCTCTGCCTGTTTGTTTTTCTGGTTTGGTTTCCTGTCCTGTTCATTAGTCAGTTAGTTCTTCCTTGTTTGTTCTGTGTCTCTTGTGTGTTTCTGCAGATTACTTCGCTCCTCAACACCGGAAGGCTGATGTCCTTTGTTCCTCATAATTTGCTTTACCGTGGTGGCAGGGAGCGGTTAGACACATGTCTACGTGTTTGATGTACAGGGGAGGTTATAGACTCCCCTGGTGAGTATGATCAGTTTATAGAAATGGTCAAATTCTTAGTAGAGGGGCCATCCTTCTTTTTTAACCTTAAGTCTTCAAAGTGATCTCTAAAGGGAAATCTTGGGGATGGGAAGTTGACTGTCTCAAGTGGTAAATTGGTATGTTATGCTTTGTTTTGTTTTCATTTTTTGAATTGTTAATGAAACACTCTCTTTACCAGGTAAATATATACCTGTGATGTTTAAAAAGTCACACATGAAAACAAAGTGTTATACAAAACTGCCCTCTGAATAATAGTTCCTGTAACCAACTGCAAAAAGGAGTGAGACATATTTGTGATTCCAGCTGACATAGAGTCATTTGTTACTGGTAAGAACCATTATTTGATTTGTAATTTAAATATTGGGACAAAAGTAGAATGAGATGATTTTTAATTCTCACTGTCTCTTTTTGAGCTTGCGTTTCAATTTAATTTGAATAGACCCAGGCTGCTCAAATAAGAAATTTGGGCTCACAAAAGACTCCTAATTATTACAGACTGCCACCAATTTGGAATTTTTCAGTATTTGGAATCATTCTAATGCCCAAAGCTAGAATGTACTTTATATAATCTGAGAAAAAAGCAAACTAAAAATTTGGAATATAAAATGTGGCTATCAAAGTGTTTAGGTAAAACTGCTTTTGAGTCCCTTGAATAGTATCCCAAACTTCCTGAATCACAGGAGAAAAATGTAAAAATCCCCATTCCTAAAATTCTAATGCAGTAGGTCTAGGGTGGGAACAAGAGAGCTAGATTTTTAGCAAATTCCCGTCAGATGATTTTCACTCAGACAAATTTTGCAAACCCTGCTCTAGAGGTATTGACTGATAATTTCTATAAAAATTACAAACCAGTAGCCTCTGTTGTGAAAACCAACTTTCCTCTATCCTAACCTTATTACAGTTCTTGATTATGCCTGAAAATAATAATTCAGCCCCAATGGCAAGCATTTCTGTCGACAACTCAGTGTGCAAAAGAGTACTCCTAGGCACTGAGAATGAATACATAAGCAGGATGTAGTTTTTGCCCTTGAAGAGTTAATAATCTAATGATAAATTGCATTTATTAATTCAGTATTCTGAAGAATCTTGAATAAAATTTTACTGCCTTATCTATTCATTAAACCAATTATACTGGGAGTTTCTACTCCATGCCAGGCATTGGGCTAGATGCTGGCACTGTGTGTAAATTAAAATATCTCCCTGTCTTCAAAGAACAAGTGTAGAGAAAGTCAAGTAAGGGACAAGTGACAGTACAGGCTTCACCTGCTGTGACAGAGGTAAGTGCAGAGTGCTCTGAGAAGTCTGAGACAGAAAGGATCCCCGACCTAGCCAAGGGTGTGCATGGGTATGTGTGTGTCTGTGTACGTACCTGGGGGCTACTCAGGGCCCAGTGGCTAAATAGAATTTACTGAGGTAAGACAGGTAGGGAAGAGTGCTTCTAGCAATAAGGCATAACATGAGTAAAGGCATAAGAGACCTGTGCATTGGGTGGTATCAAGTAGTTGAATAAGACCAGAGGCATAATCTTCCTCCTTCCTAGGACTGCTAGCATGCACTCTCATTTTACTATTCAGGTATTAGCCTGCTGGGAGCAGTGCCAAACCAAACTGTACTTCGTTAAAAAGGAAAATTATCTGTGCACTTGTGTGTCAGAGTTTAATGCCATGTTGGAATTTTGTTGTAAAGCTATTGTTTTGGATAAGAAGACAGATCTAATATATAATCAGGTAAATTCCCGAGAGGTGGGGAGACAGGCTGGGGAAGGAGAGGGGACAGAGGAAAGGAGAGGGGGAAGGGGTGACATATACCTTCACGCCTCCAGAATTCAAATCACTTTATCAGTTCTGTGACTTAAATGTAATACCAAGAATACATTTTCCCCACAATTTTCAATAATATTATAAAATTATATTTCTATACCTACCTAGTAGTTGTCACTAAACAAAGTTGTTTTCTTTTTGCCTTCAACAATTCCTATGTAAACTTGTTTTACTAATAAAACCAGGATCCCTTTAGTTTCATCCATTTGCACCCTTTCTCAGTTTTGTCCCTTTAAATCATCCATGATTTTAGTCAGAGCAAAAGGAAATAAGTAAGTCTTTGAGTTGGAAATGACTCTAATATACTCCATAGTCCAAAGGATTTCAAGAGAATCCAATTTTATTATAATTATTTTACAATGTATTGAAGTAATATAATTTTAATATTGGGGTAAAAGTGTTTATGAATCTTTTTTACATATTAGGGGTTTGGAATTTTAAGGTTGGGATTATTAATCATAATTTATAGCCATAAAATATCTGTCCGGGATTACCTTGTTCTCATTAACTATACATAATATATCATAAATCACCCTTCAGAAATTAAGAGTCAGATAGTCAGGTCACTCTTGAAAAGCTGCCTCAGGGAAGCTATTAGAAGAATGTATTTTTATTTCATGTCAGTCCATCCCTGTTGTAGACATCATGTTACTTTCTTTACAAATCAGACACAATTCCGGCGCAATGAATTTCAAACAAAAAATAATAGTAAAACATCACTTTGGTTTTTCTTCATTCAGGGAATCAATCAAACATTTATTGAAATACAAATATTTATTGAGCCCAGTAACTGTCAGGAAGGTCCATATCCTCAAGGGTCTTGTTTGGTACCCACTTAGTGCTGCAGTCAACGCGTTGGGAAGTTTAAAAGACATGCTAAGATGTAGCCCTATTTTTAAAATGCAAATAGTCTGATTGAAAAGATCAAACTAACACAAATGGAACTCTTATCAAGAAAAATAAGCTGGGCACTCCGTGGCTTTGGTACACTCTGGAAGGGACTATTGCTGTTGGTGAGTTGTAAAGACCAAGGCTAGAAGCCAAGGATGTGGAGCTGGATTATAGACCGTCTGGAAAGTTACCCAGAGATGCTTGTTAGCAGTAGGGAGTCACTGTGGGCTCCTGAGTGGGGAGTGACAAAGTGAAATGGCATGTTAGGGAGATATTTAGGTCTCTATCTTCCCACCTCTCACTCATTTGGGAGCTAAGGAACAGTATAAATTACATATCCCAAAAGTTGTCATCTGACCTAACTAATGGACTGTGAAACGTAAAACACAGTCCCCGCTCCCTGCCATCAAGGACTGCAGGATTTTAAACCTTAGACTCACACTCGCAGGTGGCAGAGCCAATGGCTCATGGGATTAAAGTCTAAATAAAAAGGCCTGAGATGACTTTAGACCTCAGACAGATAAACTTTAATCTACTGAAGACGGCTGCAATTAGTAATAGTAGCTAAAAACAAGAAACCTGCTTGTTTCTGCAATCAACTTGTCCTTTAAAAAAGGTTATTGAATATATAAATATGTGCCAATCCTTTCTAATGCTCATGGCTTTGGCAGGCATCACTAATCCATCGCAGAGTTTTCCCTTGCTGTGTTCTGCTAAGCCTTGCAATACTTCTCAAAAGATCTATAGAAAGCTACTACCAGTTGGTTGTAGTTGGCCCTAGAGATAGAAACTGTTTGCCTAAGAGAGTGGTGAGGAATTCACCCAATTAGCTGTGTCCACTCACTACAATATAATTTTTTTTAATCACAAAATTTTTATGACCCATGGTGTATGGTTTAAAAGAAAGGGTTGGGTGGTTCCCCAAATCCTCTCATATTTAGAAGCTAATATATTAAAAGAGTGATTTGCGACACCCACACAGTTCATAGTTCAAGTAAACAAGCACAAGAGATCTAGGAACACCTCGCTGGAGAACTCTAGAATGGAATCAAAGGGATGAGGGGACCACAGCAAAGACCTGTCTTCTCCTATCCTTCCAGCGTTGGCTGAATGAAAATTAAAGAGTATAAAACGCCTCCACGATCAACAGAATGTTCAGTGCTGACGAGGCTGATGATAGTCCAGGATTACTGAGTGTTCGCCATGTGCGAGATACTCACCCCGAAACTTCCCAACATTATCTCATGTAATCTTCACTACGGCTCTATGCATGGCTATAATATCCTTATTGCACAGATCAGGGGATTCAGATTCAGAGAAATTAAGTAACTTTTCCAAGATCACTCAACTGTTAAGTGTTGGAATCATGATTTGAAGTAGAAACTATTTGATTCCACTACCAGTGTTGCCCAACAGAATTGTCTGTGCTGATGGAAACATTCTATATCTGGGCTATCCAATACGAAGCTACTAGCCACATGTAGCTGATAAGCACTGAAGTGTGACTGATCCAACTGAATAACTGATTTTCATTTCTTTTCATTTAAATATAAAGAGCCATATGTGGCCAGTGAATACCATATTGGATAGCATAGTACTGGACTATGAACTCCATGGGGGCAGGGAACACATATGTTTTACTGATTACTGTATCCTCAATTTAGCATAGTACCCTAGTATATATTAGGTACACAATGATATTCTTAAATGAACAAGTAAGTTTAAAATTTGTGCACATAATTCATGTGGAAATCATGTCCCTGAGATGCCAACCCATTGGAAAATTCACTCAGGTTCTTCATGATTTGAAACTCACCCTCACAACCAGGATAATATAGAATAATTATAAAATAATGTTATTTACCTATGTCAGTATATAAGGAAAAATTAATCAAAATAAACCAATTTTGTAAAGAAAAGTTTTACATGCAAATCAGAGAACAAAACCTCATTCTTCTTTTTATCTTTTTCAGCAGAAGAAAATGAATTTTTACTTGATATAAAGAGGCCAAGTAAAATTAGAAGTTTCTTGCCCCCTTTCCAAATACAGTAGAGAACCATCTCTCTCAGTAAATGTTTATAAGTATGGCAATTTCCATGACCAGATCCAAAAGAAAGTTAAGATGAAGTTTAAGTACATGTGGATAATTCCAAAAGAATGTCTTAAAAAGAGAAAAATGCAATGCATAATTGTTTTGCTTGCATGGTGCCAAACAGCTATCCCACACCCCATAAAAATATAATTTTATAGATAGCTTTAATAAAAGATTTTACTAAGATAAAATAAGGTCAATTTTAATATCAGATGTAACTAGGATGGTAACTATTGGTAGCTATTTTTGTTCAAGACAGTTTGCAAAGGTTCTATAAGAAACTCTGCCAAATTTTTCAAAGGCAGAAAGTCTCCTGATACTTTAAACTTTGATCAGGTTAATATGAAATTTCCATACTTTACTGGGCATAAAAACCACCCAGGAAGTTTGCTGAAAATGAAAATTCCCATTTGCCACTCACAGAAATTATGATTCAGATGGTCTTGGGAAAAGCCCAGGAATCTGCATTTTAGCAACTCTTACCATTTTGGTCCATGAATTACACTTTGAGAAATACCGTAAATGCTTCTAAGATAATTCTGTTAAGGAAGGAGGAAGAACATTTACTTGATGAAGTGTCTCCTTTCCCAGGAGCGATGAAGAATTGATAGGCTTGGTTAATGGCACGTATTGTGAACTGACTTGCCACGTATGTTCCGTCACTTTTCTCCGCACCACTATCATTTTGCAGTTTAGGGGTCATGGAGCCCTTATCCCCAATTCCAGATGCGAACACTAAGTTGATCATTCCCATCACAAACATAACTTAAACTAGGCCTATCAGAATGAAATCCAGGATTTTTGTTTGGTTGGGAGAAAAACAGCCTCTCTCTCTCTCTCCAGATGATATAGATATAAATATAAATATAAATATAGATATAGATTAGGTATAGACATAGATCTATCTATATATATATTTATAGAGAGAGATACAAATATACGTATATATTTGTATCTCTCTATAAATATATACATATACAAATATATGTATATATTGTACATCTCCCTCTATATCTATCTGTATCTATTTATATATATATAAAGAGAGAGAAAGCATGCAGTCCCAGGAGGTGTTGGCAGCCATCTTGCAACCATATGTTGAACCAGTCTCAGGATAAAACTGACACCATGAGCAAAAGGCAGAGCAAAGGGACAGAGCCTTTAGAAACATTACTAAGCCTGATCAAGCCAATCTTGAAGCCTGCATTACCTCTTGATTCCTGTTATGCAAATCAATAAATTCTCCCATTGTTTTAAACAGCTTAAGTTTTCTCTTTGGAACATTAAAAAGACCTGATTGATACAGGCTACCATTTCTTATTTTACCCACCCATTCTTCTTTCTTAGCTTTGCTCTCTGTGTCTCCAAGATGTTTTGCATTCCTTCTCCAGCACTGAGGTAAGCATTACGTAAGGGCATGGCTGAATGTTTAAGTTCTCACTACTCATTTACCTCCCCCCTATACAATTGCTACTGATTCCCTTGCTATTCCCCTTCTTCCCCTGACACTTTCTCTTCTCACTAGAACTGAGCCATCAGATATACAAGTACTTCTACCTCCAGGCAAAAAGAGAGCTATTAAAACCCTTTGACTGATTTAATGAAGTCCATATCTTTACAAGAAACTGCCTTTCCAAAGGCTTGATGAATGCATTAGCTCCCTCTCAGAACCCTCTGTGCACTTTTATTCTGGCTGCTCTAGGATTTTAGGTGCATTTCAAAAGCATTTAGACATTCTTCACCCTTTGGTTCTTTCATGCAATATCTTTTCATATTTTGTCTTGTCACAGTAGAAAAAGTTGAAGATGCAGGGGAAGCCACAGTAGACATCCAACAGAAGTCAGACGGCCCCTTGCAGGGGCCTCAGGCAGTTGAATAGAGGAGCCCACCAAAGAAAAACCTGCGGCTGTCAATCCCTCCGTGCAAGAAGTAGCAACTGTGGGGTTCTCTGCTGTTAAGACAGAAAGCAGAAAAATGAACCCTTTTTCATCCTCTTTCACTTAAGGATATGAGAGCATAAGAAATTTTAAAAAACAAATAGTAGAAACTGAATCCAGGAAGTTTGCAAGGCAGAGAGAAAAAAAAAAGTCAAATAGAAATTAAACTAATTTTTTTACAACTTTGGGAATATAGGTGGGAGAATCTTAACTAAAAACCTCCTTCTAATTATTTCATGGGCCAAAGAGGGATCAAAACAACTAAGGACTACAGAATATTTTCATTAATCTCCTGTTTCCAAAGGAAAGGCCAAAGGAAAAGCCAAAGAAATCAAGTGTTCATCTAGAGAAATGTTATCACCAAACTTATTTGTCTGTCTATTTATTTAGTTGTTGCTGTCTGCTTTATCACTTATATAATGTTAACATTCTTTTAAAATGGGCAGATGGACTTCATTCAAGTTCTGACAGTAACTCTTTGTTATTGGTACAAATGGCTTCAGAGGTATTTAATTACCATTAGTAGTCATCTGTTTGCTCCTAGCTGGTGACATTTGGAATAGTAAGCAGGCAGAATTCTTTGTGTCCAGTGAGTTCATAGAAAGTTAAACCTACTTTTGACAACAAACTCAAGCTTAGCTACCATTAACCCCCCTCTTCAGTTACTGGATGATGTGTTTGAACAGTATGAATGATTAATGAAGGCTAAATAGTCCACTTTCTATCTTAAAACCTTTTTGTTAACTGCCAGATAGCTCAGTGACTGGCAAGGTGAGTGGAGCTCAAGTAAGTATTCATGCAATCTGTTATTTGTACTCTAAAACAAACAAACAAAACATTAATTTGTCAGTTATTTATTTTCAAAAGATGTAATAAATTATCTCATCCTTATGCTTTTCCCTTTCACAGACTCATACCAAGAACAATGAATCTTTGCCAGTTTGGCATCTGAAAGCAAATTTTTCTTGTATGTCCAAGTGCATAATTGTTTTCTCTCAAAGAAACCAAGATAAAATGATGTCAACTGCAGACGACCCATCACAAAGCTCCTACAAGTAGCCTGTGAATTTTCCCTGCTGTAAATTCTAGGATTTCTCTTAGCAAAAGGACAACGAATCATCCATTAAGGTGAGAAAACCACTTATGTCTGATAACTTGCTAGAAATAGGCAGGTGTATAAAGATGCTTAGGGCATTCGCCGTGTTGATCTGTAAGAGGCATCCCTACTGTTAACTCCTCTGGAGACATCTCTTACAAAAGAGATTATGGAGAGGCCAGACGGAGCCGGAAGCTGAAATGAGGCCGAGATTAAAAACACATGAAGAGGTCCAAAAAAAGTGAAGATGACCCTTGACTTCAAGAAAGGGAATTACACAGGACAAGGAAGCGGGATTTATAAGGAGATAACACAATCTGGGAGCATAGTTAAAACATATTTTTACATACATTTTTAGAGGTTTCTTTAGCTATGCCTTAAATTTCCTCTTCACATTTGCAGCTTCACGGCATTTAGGGCATCACTTATGACACAGCTGATCACCCAAACAGCCCAGAACTTGATATCCTTAGCGAGTGACACAGACACATCTACCCCACGACAGTTGCCAAAACAAACAAACAAAACCCTGTTATTTCTTGTTTGATGGTCTGTGTGTCATGTAGCCCTAACACTCTAGAAACTGTTTCCAAGTGAAGTGCCTAGTGGTATTTTAAATTAATTATTCCACACCACTTACTTTCTAGTGTGTTTTTAGCCATCATTTTCATCAATTATGTATTGATACAGCCCAGGTATCTCCTTCCAAACAGAAGAAAGTGACGTAAGATCAGAACTACTATTTTCTAAAGAGAATTCACAGGTCCACCTCATTCAATTATTGATTCAGCAAATGTTTTGGGAACACTTATTATGTGCCAAACAACGTGTCAGGCACTAGGGATTCAGAGATGTTTAACATGTAGCCTTTGTCCACAAGGATCCCACTGTCTGTTTGGAGAGACAGACACGTCAGGGTACCAGCGACACAGAGGGCACTGTGGGAGGGCAGAAGAGGGATTTTTAAAAGCTATCCTGGAATGGGGCCTGTGGGTCTAAAGAAGGTTTCCAGAGAAACCAAAATTAAGCTGGGCTGTGCAGTGTGGCTGCCCCTGGATTTCAGGCACTCGCCCTGGGCTGCACTCATTTACCTAGGCCTCTGCCTTACCTGGAGGACATGGAGGACCTGGAGGCCCCTCCTCTGTAGCTGACACAGGGAGGGGTTGTCAGAGGAAACCAGGGCCCACAGTCATGCCCAGAGTCCAAAGAAACACTATTCTGATGTTGGATTATCTTTAAATTCCATGTGTGACACCTGTGGAAATGAGCAACAGTTAAATGAGCAGGATATATAAAATGCAATAGAGAAAGATAGGAAGGAAGGATGGGAGGGTGGGAGGGAGGGCCGGAGAGGGAGGAGAGGAGAATGAAGTAAAAAATGTCAGTCTGGCCCTGGCCTGTGTGGCTCAGTTAGTTGGAGCATTATCCAGTAAACCAAAAGGTCGCGGGTTTGATTCCTAGTCAGGGCACCTACCTAGGTTGCAGGTTCAGTCCTGGTCATGGTGTGTGTGAGAAGCAACCAATCACTGTTTCTCTCTCACATCCATTTTTCTCTCCCTCTCTTCCTCCCTTCCCCTCCCCCTAAAATCAATAAACATGTCCTCTGGAGAGGATTAAAAAAAAGTCACCCTGAAAGGAGTGAAGTGAAAGGGGATACTACACCACCCAGATGACCTAAAACACCAATCTTGAGCAAAGCTTGTACATGTTAATAATGCCTGACGCAGCTCAGGGCATGCAGACAGAGCCCAGGAGCAGCACATTGTAAATGTGTGGTGGGTTAGAAAGAGGATTTTGCAGAACCAGCAGATCATGTAAATTCTGATGAAGGCCTGATTAGCCTTCAAGTGTGGGAATCTTCACCCCAGTGGATGTGTAGCCAACTGGACAGCTCATAAGGTAAGCTGGAGGGAAGGAATGCCCTGGGGCCAATCCTCTTAAACCTGACAACCACTAACTGGAGATGGAGGCAGGGGGGAGAGCAACGAGGCAGGCTGAAGTCTGCAAAGTGGAGGGGAGGGTATGTGGGCCACCCAGAAAGTATAAAGGACACACCCGTTTCAGCACACTGATGGCCTGTAATTGGACGATTTTGCTCTCGGCAAAGGCCTTTGTCTCAATGGCTTCTTTATTAGAGGCTTCAATATTAGCTCTTACAATAACTAAGGATCTCACCAGAAAGAAGAAACACTTTTAAAATCAAAGGAAGCTTGCATTTGGATGCAAAGGTTTACCCAATACTGTTAAGCTTAGTTTAGGGCTGGATTATGAAAAGGAAAAAATTCTGGCAGGAACAAGTGAGTGGGTTCTGACTAGAATGGGCCAGTGCTCAGAAATCCTGCAACTGAAACAGAGAGGAGTTCCCCTGGGTGGGTCACTAGGGGAGAGCCTGAGCTGGGCGGGACATCTCGCTCCGTGTCCCCAGTGCGATCAGTGCCTGGAGGAATGGAGTCAGCAACTCTCCACTCAATGCCTCTTTCCATCTCACTGGCTGCATGACTGTTAGAAAACTGTTCGTCCTTCTCTAGGCCTCAACTTGCACATCTGCAAGATGAGCAAAGGAAGGAAATATCTACCCCACACAGTTGTGAGATAATCCATTTAAAGCGTTAAGGCTGTAAGTATCATGTAAGTATTCAAGACGTAAGCTAATAATATTGCCAAACCCTAGAACATTCTGCGACTTTGGTACTGTGACCTCTGACAAGCAGATGAGGAAACTGAATGTGATAAGGTCTGGATAAATTACCGAAGGCCAGGGAGCTAATCCAATGGCAGAGTCAGAATTTGCACCCATGTAAATGGCTATATTATCTCTATTTCTTCCCGCTAATCCCATGCTACACTCACTGATTTATTTTCGGTTGGTCCTCTTGCTTTGTTTCTATGTAAATATGTTTAAATTTATGTATACTCATTCCCAGAAATTCCACTTTGGTCTACACCAGAACCAATAATGCAAGGCAACTTGAACGCTTCTCTTTTTTTTTCTGTGAACTTGCCCACAGCACCTCTGTAGCAGCGCCTGGAAGTATGTACCCACTTCACTTGAAAGAGCTGCAATAGCTTGGATCAGTCCTGCCAAGGATCAGGGACCCACAAAACTGGTTCTCAAGGAACCAATTCTAAATAATGGTAATATTATTTACTCTATAATCTGGGTAGTGTACGCAGACCATGGACTGTGCAGACTGGAATGGATGACAAGACATGTTTCCGGCTTGGCCAATTTTTACTCCTTTCTGCAAGGTTGGACCCATTCCAAAAACGCTGCTGTGTTCTGTGAGGAGAACTAAGAACCAAGGAGAGTACATTCATCAGAACTTACCCAAAACAAGGGTTCCTTCTGTCTTAAGTCCCTTAAGCTTCTCGGAGAAAAGGTGTCATTAGAGGTGAAACGTGCAGTTGGTATTAAGCCTTTGGCCCAGCACAATCACTGTAAACACACTCACCACTTTCCTGTTCCACTGTCCTTTGCTGTTTTGTTTTAAGATACTTGTTTCCTCACGTGCCTGGGATGTTTCAGCTTGCTTATGAACTCTCTCAGGCAGCAGTGTTTTGTTTTGTTTCTAATTTAATCTCGGTTTTGTTGAAAGGACTTGAAATTTGTATCTGAGAAGATGTTTTGCAAGACTAAAAGTAGCCTAAGCAAAAAGGAAAATGTATTATTTCACATAACAATAGGCTGGGGCTAAGGCAGTCCTCGTCCGGAGAATACAGAAATTCAAGTGCACCATCAGAGACCCAGGTACTTTTCATCTTTCCTGCTTCTTAATGTCAGCAGGTGAATCACATCTCTCCTGATTAAAGGCAGCAACACCATCCAAAGGCCAAAGAGTGTCTCTCTTCTGTGGACCTAGAGCAAGAAGAATCTTTCCAGAAGCCTCCAGAGCAGTCTACCCTTCATGTTTCATTGGCCACATTTGGGTCATTGTCCACTCTCAAATCCGTCACTGGCAAGAGGTCGCTAGACTAGTCAAGGTTGACTGCCTGGGACTGGTAATAAGGCCAGAGTGGCAATGGATGTTGACTAGGACACCAACAATGTCCCTGTGACACTGGAATC
The DNA here is from genome assembly GCF_022682495.2 of Desmodus rotundus. Lineage (NCBI taxonomy): Eukaryota > Metazoa > Chordata > Mammalia > Chiroptera > Phyllostomidae > Desmodus > Desmodus rotundus. The sequence continues at coordinate 41,553,778 of NC_071388.1, forward strand.
CTACAACCCTGTATTTGCATCCAGGCTCACCATTTACAAACCTAGACAATTTTACGTCTTGATATTTTAGTGCCCTCACTTGGAAAATAGGGTTAAAAATATCTACTGCAAAGGTGGTTGGTGAGGATTAAACTAGGTCACGTTTGTGAAAGGTACAGCACAGTGCACGGCACATAATAGTTACTTAATGCCCAGTGGTTTATCCTGCTTTTCTTTTTGCCTCCCTTTTGGAAAGCTTTCAGCGTACGTGTTGCCGTTAGAACTAGAGGACTTTCTCTTGTCTCTTCATGTCCGTAGTAAGTTCTTCTGCCTCCTCTTGGGATTTCTAGTTTCACAACACTATTAGTAAGGCTTTTAAGAATGTAATTTTATTAGTCGTTATATACTACTAGTGGAGTAACTGATAAATGTGTAGTATAAAACAATATTGACCCAAAGTTCATTTCTGTTGTCGTATTTGACCCTGATAATGTGGTCAATCAGGGATGCTACAATTAAAGGTAATGAACCAATTTATTTCTTTGTAATTTGTTATGTTTAATAAGCAAGAGTCTTCCATGCACTTTGTCCAGTGAATAAACCCACACATTAATCTTGATCAACTGCCAGCAAGTGTTTAATGAGGCCTTTGTTGCATGATTTAAGATGCCCCTTTGCTCTATTTACCATTTGTGGTGAAACTTAAGAAAGGAAAATTTATATATTTTGTCACTAAAAAAGTTTTCCTGCTGCCCTGTTTACATAACAGAACACAAAAAGGGCTAATGAGGCTGTATTGGTTTAAATCACTATTAAGAGACACACAATTATTTTTAAAAAATCAAAGATAATCTTTAATATGCATGAGTTGTAACAGCTTTTACGTAAATGCTTCAGAAAATGCTTATTCTGCATTACAACAGAGCTGATGATTTTTTAACTTTCTTTGCTATTTCTAAAGTTTTTTCATATCCAAGGAGAAAATTCATTAGTTCTTAATCAGTCTGTCATTTATTGAGAACCTACTATGTGCCACACCATGCTACATGAAGCAGACGGCACAAAAGTCAAGGAAGACCAAGTCCTGGCTCTTGAGGGTGACAGTCCAGTTAGAGAGAGGACACGTATAGTCAGCTTGAACAATGCAGGACAGGAGTGTGGAGTGAGAGGAGAATTGCAATGGCCCCTGGAACTGTCACAGCTAGATGGTGGCCTTGGGCAAACTCTCTATCTTCTTTGGGCTTCCACGTCTCTCCTTTGTAAAATGACTGATTTTAACCAGAGAATGCCAAAAGGTGGTCAGAATCTACAATGTGGTTCTCAAAGTGGTCCAAAAACTCACTAAAAGCTGGAGTAGTCGGCAAAGTTTCATCAAGATGAGCTACACCAGAGGTGGTTTTGAAGGATGAAGAAGATGGGACTCTGTGGACAGAGTATGGGAGAGGGGACACATTTGGGGCAGCAGAAATTGGAAGGAAGAAGCAATGATTCTGGGGTCATGATTGTCACCCTAGTTGGCATAAGAGAATGTGCTGGGCAATCACCATAGGAAATCCAAGAGATCAATCACTGCACAGCCAGATACGAGGCTCAGCAAGTTAGCCCCGATGTCACTAGGACGTCAGAGGCTTCACCCTCTCACCTCCTTCTTAATTTTCACCCATTTTCTCTTCCTCCTCTTCTTTCTCTCCCACCTCTTTTTCCTGCTTCTTCATCTTGATATTTTTCCTCTTCTCTCCCTTGTTTTCTTCTTCATGTTTCCTTCTTTCTATTATAATGGCATTTATAGTTTACAAAGTACTTCTCCCTGTATGAAGATTTTTAATAAGGACATAATTTATACCATTCTCTGACTTCTCAGAATTCAGACTCTGGAGTTAGAAAACGTGGGTTTGAGTCCCTAGTTAGGCCATTTACCAGCTGTCTGGTCTTAGACAAATTCTATTCTTTGTATTTTAATGTTCTTTCCTGCCAAATGAGGATAATAATGATACCCACCTCACAGAGTTGTAAGAATTAAATTAATAACTAGAGCACTTATGACAGTACAGGGCACTTGTCAGATTCTAGGTGTGTTAACTATTATTTGGAAAAGACCTATCAGCTCATTTTCTCTTCTGCCTCTGTGGGTCATAATGTGCATGATTTTCTAAGTTTTTGTGTCCAACATTCACACTGTGTTACCTATTAACAACTTTTACTTGAGCGAGTTGGAGCACCATCTGAGTTAATCGTTTAAATGTGCTAACCAAAATTTCAAGAACATTTTAAAGTCTTCTGAGCAAGGCCATGGCCTGAAGTTACAGCCGTTTTAATTAGTTTCACCTTCTCTGCCCCATGATCCAGAAATCTCTAACCGCACCATGGCAGCCTCCTGCTCCCTGTCACAGATCTGACTTCACTTGCTACTATTTAAAGTTTATGAATCATGCTCCCTCCGTTTGAACTCCTGAAGCTTCTGAAACTAAATGAATAATTATAAAGATGCAATTGTCATGGTTTGTGAAATATGCTGCAAAAAGATTGCTTTTCCTTTTTCTATGAACCTGTTTTTTTCCTGTTGTCTCCAAGTTGCAGCCATGAGCCTGAAGAAAATATCAGCTCTTCCCCCAGTGAACAGAGAAAAAGATTCTTAGGATCAAGAAGCCTGACCTCTGGTAAGCAAACCCCTCCTCCTTTAAAAGGTGGTGAGAGTATACAATGACAACCTTTTCTGGGCACTAACTTTCAGGCTTGCCTTCATGCTCTGCCCCATACTTTGCCTCAGTGGGAGCCCCTGGCATGCATGCCAATAAGAAAGGAGCTAGTGCTGGAAGTCCTCGGTAACACAGTGAGGCTGTTCCTCTATGCAAAAGTGTCATGTTCTCAGTAATGAGCTCTTTCCTTCAATATCTTGGGCATATTCTGATTTTTTCCACTAGGGCAAATATTAAACCTCATTCTACAGGTTATAGAGCCATTAGACTCAACACATTAAAAAAAATTGAAGAAACATTGAAATAAAAGCTGATCAATCTCAATCATTTGGTATTTTCTCTCCCATTTTATTTACCATTGCATTTTTAAATCTCAGAGAGGGCCAATCCACTCCCCACTTTCAAAATCCTTTCCTCTCCTAATGTCTACAGTCCTGATTTCTTATTCATTCATTAATTCATTCATTTATTCAAAAATAAAAAGGTGCCTAAAAATAATCTGATCATGCTCCCCCTTGACCCAAACAAAACAAGTAGAGATTTAAAAATATTCTTCTATTCATTTTCTGCTGCCTTAAGATTATCCAAAGTTCTTAGCCTGACATATTGAGTCCTCCACAATACTCCCATAATCCACCTCTCCAACCTCATATCTCACCACCTGTGCTATACCCACCTTACGCCACAGTGATCGTTTCCCCACTAGGCCCCAGAAGTTCCAGCCGCTTTCAGGTCATCACACATTTGATCACATATTCCAGCTTCTTCTTCAGATCTTTCTTTGCCTATTTACCCCTGCTTATTACTTCACTGCCCAACTGTCTCTGACTTCCTAGGCACTTCTATGAGTGTGTGCTCATGTCAATATTTTAAATCTCTCATTTTATTATAAATGATTCATTCACATATCTATCTCTCTCTCCAGGACGGAAACTCCGTGAGGGTTGAGATCATGTCTTAGTCATCTTTGTATCCAATGTGCTGTGCATAGAGCCTGGAACACAGCAAGTTGTTATTAGATGTATGTTGCATAAATGGGTGGAGGGAAGGATGGATGAATGGATGGATGGATGGATGGATGAATGCATAAAGGAATAAACAAATGGTTTCTATTGCCTCTTTAGTAAGTAAGAGATTAATAGTATGTACAAAGTTTTAACCTTATGTATAGAGCTGGATTTTTTCTGCTATAGATGAAAACAGATTTAACTCAAGCTAACCTAAGCAAATAACTGGTTCACGCAGTTGAGAAATTCAGGGATGGAGCTGGACTCAGAGACTGCAGGGAACTCAAAAGTCACCATCAGCTTTTTCCTCACATACATGCATACACTCACTCTCTTTTCTCTTCATCTCTTGCCTTTGCTTCCCCCCCCCCCCAGCTTCTGTTAATTAACAACCTCATTCTCTCCTGTACCTGATAAGCATCCTTCTACTACTGGAACCAAAGAGGCTGGTCAACCTTGGGATTGTATCATTGTACTTTAATGACCCCAGGAGAAAAGAGAGAACTTCTTTTCCTAGAATTTATCTACAAAACCCCAGTGAAGGATTCTAATTCACTGTCTGATGTGACCAGCACAGTAGGAAACTCTAATGGGCCAGGCCTGAAACACTTTCTCAGCAATTTTAGCCTGGGGAAGAGGGGTGGTGCCCTTTAATGAGTAGTCCCACAGAATCCCACACAATGAGGGCAAGACAACTACTCAGACAGTAGTGATATAATTTCATAAAGGGGGAAAGCAATGCTGAGAAGGTAAAAGAACAGATTTCCACCACACCCTGGGGTTTCTTAATGCATGTAAGCTGCTACTTAGCACACTTCAAAATGGCTATCTTCATGTTAAAAGATAGACATTTAAATATTTGCTAAAGAAATTTTATAAACAAAAGAAAAAGACTTAAGTGTCAAAAAAAAACCTTTTTTACTTTTTTTGGTTTGTTTTTGAAGAGTGTACCTTTGGATTCATGCCTTTATTTTAAAATAGCTCAAATAGCAATGTCAAAATGAGAATTTCTCCTGAATTTTCTTTACCTCATCATAAATTGAGACTCAGGAATTTCAGCAGGGGTCTTTATCCTTTTGAATTTCAGGCTTGTTTTCATCTGTAGCATGTTATTGGAAACATCTGAAATCAGAGCTGCTCCATAGTTCTCTCAAACTTGGCAAGTTAAAAATTTCATCTTCAAGTGCATTTTTCTCAACTTAATTCTCCCGTGCTGCATGCTTAGTGGCCCTTCCATTTGTCTGTTTTCCAGAAGAGTATTTTTTTAAGACCCAGGTTCTTGCTATGCCAAAAGGTAAAGGGTCCTTGGATCAAAATGGGACCACAAGTTCCATTTGACATCTCTCAGTCAACCTTATCATCAGAGGCCAGGGATGTTTTTTCTCTGAAATTCAGGACTTTTATCAAGACCACAGAGCACAAGTGAATTCTGCAATCTGCACTTGCAACACTTATGACCTAGAAACCAGCCCCAGGTAGTCAGGAAGACTGACCCTTTCGACTGCTCCAAAATCCTCTGCTTGATAACTTCCTAATCTCCCATGACATCTTGAAAATGGATTAAATTTGCTGTTCTTTAATTATTCATGCTTAAGTTGCACCTTCCAAGTTAGTTTCTAAGTTACTTTAGGGCAGGAACACACAATGTCTTTCTGTGTTCTGCATAGTGTTCCCGGATCCTCAGAAAACACTTATTGAATAACTTAGATCTTTTCACATCTTTTCCATTCTAACAACTCACATAAGACAATCTAAGAACAAAACTATGGCAGAACATATCCAGGCTTTGTTCTTTATTCCAGGACCCTTAAGTGTAGCAAACATGGTTCCAGATTGATAAGTACACTGGACGGTTCTTTGGAGCTCTGACACAGCATTGGAATGTTTTTACTTTGAGATCTTGACCTCCTAACAGGAACAGAGTGGTTACCTAATTGCTAGAAAGATAACCCTTTGGAATGATGTAAATGACAACTAATCATCCTTGCAATGTCTCTGCATCATTGGCATCTGCCCTAATTATTCCCATGAAAGGTGAATTGCCTTTCTTAAGTTTCTGAAATATGGCCCAAGGTGTCTCACATAACAGTAGTTAGCCACTGGCTGGTCGACTGTGCAGATCAATAAGTATATTCGGTATATTTCAGTGAAGCAATACAAAGCAGTATTTATTTTCAAAATTTTTACTAATTATGTCCTACCAGTCCCTTTCTCAAGAAGATACCAATAAGATTCTTCAGTTTAGACAAACTACTTTTGATTCACTTTATGTAAAATTGGATATTTTTAATATATAAGCTTTTGGAAATAATTAGAATTCACACATGGCTTCTTTTTGTAATCAGAATTTTTAAAATTGCACTGTATAATTACAATGTACTATAAGAAGTAACCTTGTTGCATTGAAATGTTTTTGCTGTAAACAAGCCCATGTTTTAATGGGGTATTTGTCAGTGCAGGTATTCAGAGAAGCACTCGCAAGCGAGACATGTACTCAGAAGTTAGGAAATAATTATATTTCCAAACATAATCTTTTCTAATCATCCCATTTTGTTTTACTTAAAAATAACCTGGGGGTTTCTAAGACAGGTACAATTATCTTCGATCTCAGCTATGAGATATCATCCTTCCAGAAAATGATTTGGGTGGGGGAAACAAATAACTCATAGGTCAACTTTTCTTTTTCTTTCCCTAAAAATCCTCAATCTAATTATAAATAAATGCACTAGCAAGGAATGGTCTAAATTTAGCCTCTAGCTTTTTAAAGAAGATACGATGGAAAGCACTGAATGCATAGTAACATTTAACATCGCATCCATGCAGTTGTAATACACAACAATGTCCACCAGTATACATACAAGGCTGATTTCAGTTCAACAAACTTTTATGAAGCCTTTAAATTACAACAAAAACTCTGCTGAGTTTGGGGGGCATTAAGGTGAAGATGACAAGGCTCATGAGAGATAGCTTACTATTTGGGGGAGACAAAAAGCCAATACACAATTCCAATGCAATGTACAGCTATGCCCAAACTGATACAGGAACACAGAAGAGGCAGGGTTGCTGATGGAGTTCCGAAGGGGCCTTCTGCCATGCATAGTGCCTGGTCTGAGCCTTGGAGAGGTAAGTGTTTCATAGGTGGGAAAGGTGACGGGCAAAAGGAGAAACAAAGATAGCCAGTCCAGTGGTGCAAGAAAATACCCAATGTTTCTGCAACAACATCTCCTGGATTGGGGCAAGGTAGGGAATAGGCCAGTAGGTGTTAGGTCCCAATGTATCTGTGTACTACAGCTAACTAAGAATTTGCTTTGCTCCAACTAAGAAGCAGTCTCTGGCCAGGCCCTGGTCTTCCAGGATGTTACAGCAATGGGGCCAATCCCAAGCTGAGTTATTGAATGTTCCTCGAGAACCCTTTTGTAATGCCTCCTCTAGCACTCAGCACTATTCCGCTTCATGTGTAAAATCCGCAGTGCCTGACACTGTGGGTCTTCTTTGTTGCCATCCTGTTTAAGGAAAGATTAGTGAACACCTGCCACATTTTAGTGACTGAGGAGACACACGATAAACAATCAGACCCTGGGTTCAAGGAACTCACAAGCAAGCGTTTATCCCGGATCCCATCTCCGCAGGACTCCAAGGGCGCTCCAAGGTGGCAATTAGCCAACATGCCAAACAAAGTCGCGCAGTGTTAAGAAGAGAAGACTATTTTCTCAGTCCTCTTTCCCTTTCCAGGTAGCATATATACATTACGTCAGCAGCCCTCCTAAAGACACTACCCTGACTGCAGTGTACTCAGGAGAAATACAATCTTTGAATTACCTAGAACTATCTTCATATTAGCTTCTTTATTTAGAAGCTTTCAGAGTGCTTTAACATTTAAATCTTCACTTGGTTTATTTTTATTCTCAGGCATGACAAAAAAGAAAGATGTACAAAATATGTAAGCTTTTGGCAAAACGAAGAACGCTGCTCTGGAGGCACTTTGTACCAGAGGGAAGGGGAGAATGGCATCGGCACCAGAATGTGGGGGACACAGTTTGTCCACAAAAATTGGCATCATCAATAAATAATTTCTGAACATTTTCCAGGTGGAAGATGCTGGGGATACAAAGGAATCTGATGAGCCGCCTGTGTCCTCAGCCGGCTGACCTCCCCCTGGGTGGCAGGTAAGCCTGTGGGCAGGAGCATGGGAGGTGCGGCTGAGAAGAGGAAGCACAGAGCTGCAGGTGTGAGAAGGCCTAGCTGACAGGAACACTGAGCGGCAGTAGCAGGTCTGAGAGACATAATGCACTGAAGAGGATACGTGTCACCTAGAGAATGAGCTCCACCCGCGCTGTTGGCTATCGTGTGAAACCCAAGACCTTTCAGGAACCAGCCATGGCCAAGGATGAAGACATTCTTCCTGCTCTGGCAAGAGTCGACTGCTCTCCGAAGGATTTCAGTGGGCAGATCCTCCTGGGGAGGCTGTGGCCCGGAGCCAGGGTGCTGAGGTTGCCTTAAAGCTCCTCATAGTCTGAGGCCTGGTCTCCAGGCCCTGAGGACCTCTCACAATTCAGCTCAAGTCCCACAAAGTTGTAATTAGCTATGGTAAGGCAGACTCTATGATTCCTTAATTTAAATGGGGACTTTCCCTGCTTGGGACAGAGTCACCGTAGCTATTAACCTTGAAGACGTAACTCATGGCCTTGTGTGATTCCTGTTGTTTTTTTAGCATATTTTTGTCAAACACCCTTTAAAAATGAGAAAAAATCAGACATATTTAAGGGAATGACCAGTAAACCCTGAGACAGGGAAGCGAAGGTTTTTCAGCTAGAAAGAATCTAAATGGAATGCTGTTGCTAAAAGAATCCACAATATCATAGAATCACTAACTATTTTTAGGTAAATAAAACCCAGCTGCAGTTCACTCTAGACCACGACACACGGAGCTGCCCAGGTGAGAAGCAGTTCAACTACAGCCACACTTGCTCCTGTGTGACTTCTGGATCGGGGCCCCTACAGGCTACCTGCTCTGTCTTCTTTGTGCTCTGTGCTTCCTCTGTCCTTGGTCTCGGCCAGCTGGCAGTCACCGAGACTTTTCCTGGTTCCCCAGTTTCAGTTAATCCACATAACCACTGTCTATATCTCTTGCCCACCCCCACCCTCTGGAAATTTCACGTATACCATCAGCCTATAAATCAAGTCAAATAATCCCAAACACAATCTTTAAGTTTGGTTAAAATCTTCCTAGTCATTTTTATCTGACATGGTAAGCAATAAACAGACTGCAATTTAATACAACTTACAGAGATTATTGGGAAGTAAAAGAAGATTCTTTCCCTGAGATCTCTCATTTGTGAAGGAAAGTTTTGCCTTGGGGGCAGAGTTTAAGTATTAAAAAGCTAAAACTTCACATAAAAGCCAGGAAGCCCTTTTATTTGAGAGATGACCTAGCGTGAGAGAAAAGCTTAGAGTTTGGAGTCTGACAGATTTGAGTTTGACCTAGCTACGTGACCTGGGAAATATCTTTACTTGTCACAAGGACCAAAATATTCCGGGGGGAAAGGTGGTGACATTCCCTACCTACTTATTTTATAATTACCCAAAAGAAGGTTCTTCTAGAAGAATTTCTCTGGAGGCATGCACTGTAAATTTACGACATTGCTTTAATTGCAAAGTTTGTTCAGGTGAGCTAATCAGAGGATTAGTGAGCCATCTTCATTGTGACGTAAGTTACCATAACCTTCCTCTTGTTACGGAGTTAGACACTGGTGTTCTCCAACTCAACAAAAATAAGGAATACTCTTAAAGTCACTGTGCCATGTCGCTTCCTGCATGGGGGAACGCGCTCCCGGGCCAAGCAGACACAATGAGGACTGTTAGCGCAGCAGAGGGATGAAAGGCACGCATTGTTTCCCCAAGTCTATGGCAGCAGCTGAATAATGGCATTTTCTTATGGACAGGAGCAGGTTTGCTTTCAGAACATTTCTCTGTATTTTCCTTGGATCCAGGGCTTGTCAGCAAGGACACCATAAAACCCAAGAATAAGACTCAATCAGCAATAACTCAACACTCATAGGAAGGGAGGTTTTCAAAGACAATTAAGAAGCTGTTTGTAATTTGAGCTTCTGAAACCACTTAGGAAGTTCACCAAGCTGGGGAAAAGTGTGAGTGTCTCCCTTTGTGACCAGGTTGCACAATGAGGTGGATGGCCCCATGGCAGGGAGCGCCTCATTCTTGCTGCTTCATGTTGGGTCCTTACGGCTACGGTCCAGCATGGTTTCCAGGAAGAGTACCTTAGAGAAGGTTTGTAGTTTATAGGATTAGCACTCACAGAGAAGATGTCTACACAGGTGAAATGATTTCAGAGCAGCCCTCTAGTCCTCTGTGAAAGCCATCCCTCATGATTTAGTTCTTCCAAATTCCTAAGAGGGTCAATGCCTTTCACTTAACTAAAAGTGGTGAAGTTTATTACACATGTCCTGACTTTTTGCAATTTGAATTGTATGTTTTCAAGTTAACATGGGCTTCTTACCAATAGCAGTTGCTCTTCACCACAATCCTTAAACGTGATAGAAAGATATTGCTATTAATAGTACTATTATATCAAATTATTATTGTGGATTGTTTAATTAGCTCTTTTGGTAAGAGGACAGAAGGATCAATGATGGACCTGGAGTTGAAGGGGACACATAGAAAAGATCCAGCAACTATACTTCTAGGAATGTATCCTACATAAGTTATTTGTACATCCACATGGCTACATCCACCCCAGCTGGGTAAGGATATGCATATAACAATGCTCACTGCTGCAGCGTTCACATAAAAAAACTGAGAACTAAGAGTCAATTCAAAATAAATTGTGGAGCATCCACAAAGTGAGATAGTAAGGCACAGATAAAAAGAAGAGAAACTCTGACTTGTAGGCTCCTGTGTAAAGATGTAAAGAAAAAATTGCCTATCAGCACATACAGTATCACCTCATTTGTGACTATAAAAAAAATGGGGAGCTAGCTACCTAACTAGATCCTTAGATATACCAGGAGAATTTTCAGAAAGATGTTCTACAGTTACCTAGGGAATAGGCCTAGAAGTTTAGAAGCAGAGCGGGAAGTAGGAGTCATACTTTCCATTATAAACATGCCAGTACACATGTTTGAAATGTTTATATATGGTAAAAAAAACCTTTACTCTTTTAATTTAATCTTTATTGTATTATTTTCTATTACCATTTAGTCCCCGAATATCCTTCTCACCCAAGCACTCACCACACTATTGTCCATGTCCATGAGTCCTTTTTCCTTTTTGCTCAATCCCTTCACCCCCTAACCTCAAAGCTAATGTTTAAGTGTGTGTAAAGTTTTATGTGAAAGGAAAAAGGAGGAGGAAAAATAGTCACAGAGTACTTCCATGTGCCAGTTCCCGACTCTGCATATGTTATCTCACCTCCTGTTTATGATAACTCAGGGAGCTAGGACTTTTCTTCATCTTGTGGGTGAGAAGTAGAGGCCCCAAGAGGCTGATTCATTACCTTCACAAGCTACATGAATAGATTCAACCCAATTTTCTGAGACTCCCCCAAGTCCCCATGTATGCACTTCCATAGGCCACACTGATATGATTGTGTATAAAGGTAATGAGAAGAAAAACAAGCAAAAGCAAAAATATTCTAACTTTTGGAATTGGAAGCTGAAACACAAGGCTTGTCCCACAGGGTCAGCCTGGTTCTATAAGGCCACACCTTGACCTCTATGCTAGAAAGTAAATTGTGGTGGTACACTTTGTTCACATTAACTGCTTTGCAAATATGTTCCAAGTGTTGTTGCATTGGAAAAAAATTAAAGGCAAATCAGAATGCAGTGGATCCAAAGAACAAGGTGGGAAAGAAGGATTAGAAAAAGCAATACGGTGTACTAGCTTTACCATGTTTCAAATATCTTCTGTTGTTCCAGTTAGGATTCTAAAATAAAAGCAAATATTATTTTGTCTTTCAAGGCTAAATGGTAAAATGGAAAACCAATTTCATGTTGCTTTGTATTACCTTCAAATTAAAATTAAAGCCACCCTTTTATAGAAATGGCTCGCCTTACCAAAGTTAAGAAATAATAAAAAAAATCCTATGAAATTATTCGTTTCGCTGTGATTTTTTTCTCTTTTGTTCTTTACTGTTCAGAAAGCTTATTGACTTGTAAGTGACTCTTCATGCTAATATGCACAATATTTATACATCTATAAGTAATACCCACTTGCCCAGTGGCATTCCACACAGAAAAAATAGAATTTTATGTATCATTAAGCAGTTTCCAAGGTGTCAGCAATTTCATGCAAAGCATCCGTATAATGACTTGTAGCAATACTTGCTAAATAACAGAGTGTTTGGAAATTTTTAAACCACCACACTGAATACACCTGGATCCCCTGATTGAGCTAGGCTCTCCCTCCCCCACCCCCATGGCTTCTGCCAATATGAGCAGCCCCCAGCCCCTTTACAATGGTTTCTCTCTAGGGAAGTAGCCCTGGGAAGGGGGCTGGGGGCCAAAGGCTCCAGCAGACCTAGTGGCTGTCAGCAGAGAGACCCAGTGGCCAGGGCCACTGCATGTTTGTAGGACTCAGTGCCAAATGAAAATCTGGGGCCCTTGCTTAAAAAGTAAGAAAAACATGACATTACAGTTAATAAAACAAAGTTTTTAAGTTTTTCTGTGATCTCAACCTGTCATTGTGTTTTTATTTGCTATTTAATGTCTTCCTAAGTAAAGAATGAAATTAAAAACTTTAATTATTAGCATGAATTTTTAAATTCATCTTTGTGTTGTGCAAAACCAGTTTTATAAAAGAGCATTTAACTCAAAAGTAAAATCATTGAAATTACACAACTCGTTTTTCATAGCTCATACATGATATGTATATTGTTCTGATCAGAACAGTGAAAATGTTACACAAAACTAACTCAATTGTTTTTATTTCATTTATTGATATGCCCACATTCCACTAACATTTTCCACTTGGCTTAGGATGAGTAAGGAAAGACAGAACTAGGAATTGCCTATTTTTCCTTTCCCTTCTGCTATCATTTTCAGCATTAGTGGATGGCTAATACAAGGAAGTAACACACCTAAGAAAGGATTTGATGAATTCCTTGGTCTTTTGTGGTTCTTGGAATTCTATTGCTTTGTTTCCAAATTAGAAGCAATTCTGTACTCAGCGTGAGGCTCACTGAAGTCCCACAGATGGTGGGTCCATCACAGTTCTGTGCTCGTGGGCCATCGTTGATCCTGTGTGCAAACGAGGAGAAAAGGAGTGATAACAACATATTGTGTGTACATCCTTGGCTTAAGCTCATGCTCCATTGTCCCATGGGTTTGACATGGAAAATGCAGTTCAAAGGTAAAAATATTAAGAACTTAATGAGAGCAACAGGAGAGCATTAAGCCAAGCATGGGCCCTTCGGAGTCCTGTGTGACTGCTCCGGTCACACGGTCGTAAGCCTGGCCCTGTGTTTGAATCAGCAAAGGCAGAAACTATGTCCCTTCCCATGACAGAATGTTTAGGGGTACCAGCTGTACAAGAGGAGGATTGAGGAGCAGAGCAAGAGAAGGAAAAAGTGCCCCCCATTCAGAAAGAAAGATATAATGGCACACCAAAAACAATCATTTTAGTCCAATCCCAGCCTAGACAAATTAAGTTGGCCAGTATTTTACTAGACCATTCAAATGTTTTCTCCTCCTTCACAAAATAATAGTTCGTTGTCAATGCTATTTCCAGCCTATATATACACATATTTAAATACATATTTCAAGCACAGGAAAATGTTCCTATGTGTTATAATGTAATCAGTGGCAACATGTCTCTTCTGTCCTGGGATGGCAGTTACACTGTGCTAAACTGCCAAACGTGTATGTGAGAGCCCCAGCCTTTGGGGATTATGAGGGTAACCCGCAAATCCCTAACAATCCCAGACTAGAGAAAACGGAAATGTTTTTACATGACCCCAGATGGCCCATGAATTATTTTCTGTGCATATCTTCACACTATAAATTTATTGCCTTTTCAACTGTGACTAAATATATTCCTCATTTACTACCTTTGTTGCCCAAATAAAGTTTCTTTTTAATTTTTAGGAGTTACTATATTAAATAATGAAGAGAAAAAAACATAAAAATGACTCATTTTCACAATTCAGATGCACATTTCAGGTGATTAAATTTTATACCTCAGAAAAACTGCAAAATACTATATAGGCTAGGCTGACTCACTGAAGTGACAAATGTTAAATCTTCAGACGTCCAGGAAATACTCTCCATATTTCTACATCCATCACACCTAAAATGTACACTAACTCTTCTGAAAGAACTCGCAAAAAAATAAAGAGTGTTTGCTACTCATCGAACATCGGGCTTTTTAAAATTCACTTCATAGTTGCCACATAACATTATGTTACTTTCAGGTGTACAACGTAATTCTGAGACACTTACATAATTTACAGAGTGATCATCCCAATAAGTCCAGTATTCATCTGATACCATACATAGTTATTACAACAGCCTTTAAAAAAAAAAGGTTTTATTTATTTATTTTTAGAGATAGGGGAAGGGAAGGAGAGATGGAGAGAAACATCAATGTGTGGTTGCCTCTCATGCACCCTGTACTGGGGACCTGGCCCACAACCCAGGCATGGGCCCTGACTGAGAATCGAACTGGAGACCTTTTGTTTCTCAAGCCAGGATTCAATCCACTGAGCCACACCATCCAGGGTACAAAAGCCTTTTATAATGATTCTTTCAGAACCTCCATTCAGTGAGAATCTTAACTGATGCTTATAAATTTTTTTGAAAATTTCAGCACTACTAACTTTTTAAGTAAGGCAGAAACAAGCCCTCTAATAGAGCTATTAGGAAAGTTATTATTTTTATTAACACCATAAATATCACAGAATATCATTTATTGTTTAATTAAGCATCTATTTTCCTGGCGCTTTGATAGGCTGGAAGGATGCAACAATGAATAGGAGAGTTGTAGCATCTGCTTTAGGGGGCTTAGGCATCAGTGGGAAAAATAAACATTACAGACTATATCGCTGGCAGAAGTACTTACCTGTGTGTGCTTGCACGTGTGTGCATGTGCATTAGATAGGTGAGGGATGGGAGGTAAAATTAAGTGGTGTCGGGGAGGATCCCAGGGAAGGCACAGAGAAAAGGGAAGAAGTCCCTAGGAGAGGGTAGGGAATGAGGAATTAGAGATTTTCCAAGGTCAAGGTAACAGTGCCTGTGAAGTGGGAGGCCGAAGTGATAAGCCACACTAAGAATGTTGGACTCCACCCTAAGCAGTGGGAACACAGAAAGGCACCTTAGAGGGGGTGGTACCACCCACACATGGGGTGTTGCAAAATGGTGGCATAACAAGTATATCATAATTCAACATAATGAACCGGACCAACACTCACAAAGCTGGTATCTATCCTAGAGCAGCTTCCGCAATCTCTGTCCCTGGCGTGCTGGCTTCTCTCTTTCTAAAATGGAGCAAGTAGCAACCGCTGTGCACTTAAAAGAGCACCTTGTGCCACATATAAGTTTCATTGCCTGTGAGCTTTAAAACTGTTTAAACTGAAAGAAAAATAACCTTATCTCAATATATTACTAATACAGGATCCAGCACAAATAATGGCCCTTTGTTTTTCAAAATCTTTTATTACAAAATCACAAGCATGTAACTCTATAACATAACAATATCACACTCAAGCACACCATATGATATTTTAGGTGAAATGTTCAAACTAGAACTATAAATTATTACACCCCTATTATTGCCATACCAACAACGCTCAAGCAGGCGTTACTTCTGCTGGACCCTTTATTATTAGTTATAAGATACCAATGTAAAATTAAACAGCAACTGAGCTCAGTTAATAGTCTCCCAGTTAATATACAATAAAATTAACAGAAAAATAAAAAACAACAATGAGCCACAATCCTTAAGATCATCTCCCTCAGCAGAGGGCTGTATTGGGAGTAAGACTGGGTTTCTGTCATAGGAGATTCACTGTGATGTAAAATTTGTCTGCCTTTTAGCTCCTTGGAGGGTACCATCATCTTTCATGGGGTTACTTGAGTTCTCTCAATCTATAGTCTTTTTCAGTATACCTGTTATTCAGTCGCCATTAGCAACCACGTTCTGACAGATGCTAATAGGGGAAACGTGGGCACTAGCTCTCTCAATTATAACCACTAGCATCTTTCTGTTATAATATATAGTCAGTGCCAGTCTGTTTAGCACAGGATCTCGAAAGCTCTGTTTGTGTTGCTTTTGACCCCTTAACCAGATCATTCTCCTAACTGCTGTAGGCCTGAACGCCTCACTACTCCCAGAAAACACTCGGCGATAAATGTCAAGAGACCTTGCCTAGACCACGCAGCCATTTCTTCACAGTGTCATCTGCTCACAGCTGCTTCCTGGCCACATGGTCACGGAAGGCAAACTGAATGGATCACGCTCAGCAGGGGTCCCCAACCTCTGGGTTGCAGACCAGTACCGGTCCAGGCCTGTTAGGAACCGGGACACACAGTAGGAATTGAGCTTCAATGTAATGCGCTTGATTCATCCCCAAAACGTCCCCCTACCCACCATCCGTGGAAAAATTGTCTTCCACGAAAACGGTCTCTGCTGCCAAAGAGGCTGGGGACCACTGGTCATTCAGCACTTCCCGGCCCAGGTGAAACTGTGAAAAATAGAGTACTGTAGTGACCACAAGCATGAGTCAGCAGAAGTCCTTTCCAGCAACAAACTGCTACAGGTTTTTCTAAATTTCGTAGTTACACAAAATGACTGGTAAGTGAATATTTTTTATTCCAACAAATTAATTGACTATTTAACAATTGATTCTGATATAAGCTGTGAATTGAGTGAATTCTGTATTTCACATCAGGACGATAAGCACAGTCAGCATTTTGCTAAGATTAGAGCAGGAAGTATGTTTAAACACTGTCTTTCTGATGATCGGTTTAAAAAAGACAATCGAGCCTTTGCTAATTATTCTTCCTTGCTACCGTCTTTCGTCTTTATAACGGAGCCAGAATAAAAGCCTACCCACTTTATTATCTGTTATGATTTCCACTAAAATCTTCTGCAAAGTATGTGCTTTCATAACTCCAGTCTTAGGAGATGCTCTTGGAAAAATAGTTTCATGAGAAAAAGAGTGCATGGTCAAATAACTTGGGGAAAGACTACAAATTGTGTCACTCCTTGGGTATTCACGATAGACATTAGCATACTAAAGCCACAGAGAAGTTCTTCAGTGAGAAACGCAGGTAATTTCATTTCACCCATAGATACCCCAAACTGCCTGACCACAACCCTTGTTTTTAAATACCTCTTATTAATATCCTGTGAAATAGGGACCCACAGAATGTCCTGTGGAAAAAGTGCCTTAGAGCAAGGAGACATCCAACAAAGCCAGGTTATTTTCTGAGCCTCAACTTTCATAAATACCACACTTCAATTGCACCCATTCAGTTACCTAAATTATAATTCATTTTAAAAGTACACATTTGTAACTTTCCCTATTCTAGTCAGTAAGCATAGGAGCTGTATCAGTACAGTATCTACCCTTAGGAGCTTCTGGTATTCTCGGAAAGGAGATGTATCTCCTTAAAGGAAGTTGCACAGGAAGGCCACATGTAATTGTGTAAAATTTAGGCAGAAATAAGTACTATGGGAGTTGAAAGGAGGAGGGCAAATGATTGAACTTTATCCACTTTCAGAGACAATGGCAAAGCATACACACCCTTTGTTCCCTTCTGTCTGTCATTTTCTTCCTTTTCCCAGAGACACTCTGAATACAAAATGTGTTATTTGTTCTGTGCCTACAGCTTTGGCAATTTGGGATCCCTACACTGTTAAGCCAAAAGACATTCAATATTAGAGTTTATTGTCAGGAAGTCATAGATCGTAGAGCCAAGATGGAAGGAAACTGTCACCCTCATCTAAGCTACCAGAAGCCCTTGAATGGCCCCCAATGGTCCCCTTGATTCTAACCTGGCCCCCTAATACACAGTTCCCCAGGCAGCAGCCAGAGTCATGCTTTTCAAAGGTAAATTTAACTGAGTCTTTTTCCAGTGGCTTCCTTTTACACTTAGACTAAAACCCCAATTCTTTACCAAGGCTACAAAAGCCCTATGGTGACCTAGCCCAGCTACCCCTCCCACTGTGGTTCCCACCACTCTCTTGGCTCTCCCAGCTCCAGCCCCGCTGGGCCTGTGTACTTCCTTTTCCCCTGAGGCATTTCCCCTCATTTCATCAGGTCCCTGCTCATCTGCTATCTCCTCAGACAGGCTTTTCCCAGACACCTCATCTAAAATAGCAGCCTCATCTCCCACCTCACTCCCACTGCATCCTCCATTCCCCTTGCCCTCCTTATTTTTCTTCAGTAGGCTTATTGCTATTTTTAAGAAAATATTTATAGGTCTACTTGTTTACCTCTCTGAAGGCAGAGACATTATTCTGCATTTCTGTTTTTGCTGCAGTCTATATGTTTGGCACATTTTAGGCACTTCATAAATGTTTGCTCAATGCATGAGTCAATCAATGAATAATTAAATGATACATTTATAGGAGAATAAACCTGTATGGTAAAACAGGATATATGTCAACAAATAACTGAATGAATTAGAAAATATACATTTTTCTCATCAAAATCCAGCAGGTAACAAACTATGGCGGTAGCACAGGAATTTTAAGAAGTTGTTCTGGAGAGAATCTGTCGCTTATAGCTGGGTGGCCTTGAATAAGCTACTCAATTCTGTGTCTCCGGCCTCTTATCTGTAAAAAGGAAAACAATAATATCTACCTCACAGGGTTATTATGAGGATTAAATTAGATAATGGACATGAAGCCCATGGGACAAGTGCCTTCCACAATGAATGGTAGCTATTATTAATACCCCAAATCCTCTTTTATAGAATTTTCTTTAATAGAAAGGTACTTTTTATTAATTCCAAGTGGAGGTCCTTTGGCCTGCTAATACATGAGAAAGATAGTCAGATACTCATGAAACATTTGGTAAGTGCTAAACAAAGGAATTTTTTTAGATAATTGTTTTGAATTACCTAGACAAAGAATCTTTGGCATTCTAAGGATGTGAATATATGATACATCACTTTTCTACTATTGTTTTTTACTTTTTAGCCTTCTAGGAAAAAAGCTGTATAGAAGAGAGTGAGGGGGGAGAATGAGCGGAAAGGCACAGGGAATAAGATGCATAACTGATAAGTACAAAACAGACCCATGGAGGTTAAGAATAGTATAAGAAATGGGAGAAGCTAAAGAACTTATATGTAACCCATGGACGTGAACTAAGGGGGGTGGGAATGCTGGTGGGAGGGAGGGTGCAGGGAGGAAAGGGATAAAGGGGAAAAAAAACATGGGGCAACTGTAATAGCAAAATCAATAAAATATACTTTAAAAAGTTGTTTTGATTTTTTAATAACTTTAATTTTGAAATAGTTTAGGACTCCCAAGAAGTTGCAAAAATAGTACAGTTTCCATGTAGCCTTCACCAAGCTTCCAGCAACAAGTGCATCAGACATAACCATAATAGCGTCTCAAAACCAAGAAATTGGCACTGGAGCAATTCTATTAACTCAGATACACACCTTATTTGAATGTAGATAAAGGATTTTTTTTAAATCTTAGGGTTAGGAACTAATTAGGATCCTATCTTAGCTCTATTAATCAGGCAAATGAGGCATACATATTAGTGTATAAAAACTGTAAATTATACAGTTTCTTTCATTTTCAAAGAATTTTAAAACTTAAAAAGCTATTAGTTCCAACCCACCTAGAATTCTGGTCTGCCCATTCTGTAACAGCAAAACAAAAAGCCCTTCACAGTTTCAAAGGGGTGGAGAGGAGAATCCCTGAATTTAATCACTAAGGTCAAAGCCCTTCTTTCCCTGAAAAACGAATTCCCTTTTTTTTTTTTTAATTAGCTCTGGATTGCTGTGCGTTCGTATTGGAGGGGACGTGAAGTTGCAAGCAGGCCCAAAACTGAAGAAGCATTTTAACTCCTGCTAGGTGAGTGTGAGGGCAGAGATGCAGGGCAAATAGTCACTGCCTTCTGGCTGGTCCCACACAAGGGGACATATCCCAGCTGTCCCTCACCCAAACCACATTCCCTTTGCCCATGGCCCCTCCTCCCACTACTTTTGGAAAGAACACTTCAGAGCAAGGAGGTATCTCCCAGCTCTGAATGTGTACAAGTTAGCACCAAGTTAAATTACTTTTTGATGGAGTACGAAGGGGTACAAAAGTGTCCTTTAAAGGAAAATAAAATCTAGAAGTACAAACACAAAACTAGCTACAGGTGAGACACTGACACTTTTTGTGTTTTGTTAACTAAAAGCTTCCCGCTTTTCTCTTGTGCGTAATCCCTCCCCACAGGGTGGTCCACTTGGGATCATAAAGTGTGACTACATATACCAAATCGGAGATGACACACGCTTGTCATTAGAGTGTCCTGGGACTGAGCACATAGCTTTTCATTTTAGGTCTATCCTGGTTGAATTTCGGGGTCTTTAAAAGACTTTCCCAAAGTGTGATAATCTTGTTCTAGAGAATAAAATAGATTGAGCAAGGCAAAATGTCAAGGTACCTCCTTCTTTTGCATTGAGTAAAGGAGAACAGAATTTGGAACCAGAGGGCATGTGGTTAAGTCCTAGCTCCACAACTTAGCAAATATGAAAACTTGAGCAAAGCTTACCCTCAGCTTCTTCATCCATAAAATGGGTAATGTAATAATAATAATAGCAATAAAAATAACAATAATATCTATAGGATTTGTTTATGGAATCATAAGATTATAAATGTGAAAGTCCTTTACAAATGAAAGGTATAAGTTATTGTTATGTTACCTGAAAAAAATACATAATCAAAAATCCTATTTAAATCCATTGGGACATTTTTATAACAGAAATTCAAATACCATCTCAATGAAATGATTTAATAGAAAACGTTTCCTTTCCTTTCTTTTTTTCTTTTAACTATAGAGTGAAAAAACTGTATAGAAGATGGATGGAAGTTCCTCATAAAGTTCTTCATAAAGAGATCTTCAGAAGTTTTTCTTCACAAGTATATAAGGGTTATGAAGTCTATAATGTTATTTTTCTCTTCATGAGTAATCTTCACAAAACTCTCCCCTGAGTCTTGCTATTATGGAAAATCAGGAGGGAAAAACCTAAAGCTAGTCTGCAAGAGAGTTTTCCTAAGTCTTCATGGTAATGAGAAAAATAACCACAAGTTGGTGAGCTAAATTAATTAAATTTATGTGACTGTCATTTATCCTAAGATTATGTCCTTCCTACATTATTTAGTGTAAAAATCCCCTTTTCTCTTCTGAAATGATGGTTGACAGTGGATGGCAACTGTTTTGTTTGTTTTCAATGTCCTTACTCGGCAAAATAAAAGTTGGCTACCCCATGTCAGGCCCCAATTATTTTTTGAAATTGGACTGGCCCCTGACATGCCAGCCCCTGGGAACCCTTGGCTTAGAAGGTTAATTGGAGGGGGCAGGGGAGGCGGTCGGGAAGCCAGTTCAGCTGCCTGTGTTTTGCTCCCTTCCCCAGAGGCCCCGGGCCCACTGCCCCACATCCGGGCTGTCGCCAGTCCCTGGCTGTGTATCTGCAGACCAGCTCCCCACCTCCCCACTCCTGGCTCCTAATCCCTGCCCGGTTCATTCTCCCAGCTTCTCTTAGCTGGCGTCATCCTTCCAGACACAGCTCCCTAAGTTTGCCATGTGCAGTGACCCTGTGTTGACCCCTAGCCATGATACAAACTATGGGATTGTAATGAATCTCTAATTACCCACAGTACCTCCATGAGTCGTCGTCAGTCCTGCTGCTCAGCTATATTCCTCACCAATTTGGTCATCACTAAGCATTCAGAATGCAGCCAAACTCTTGTGCCCGGAAGCTGGGAGCCCCCACAGTCTCTGCCAAATGAGGCTGGCTCTGCAGGCTTCTGGGAATGACAGGATGATTTTTTCCCGTGTTATGAATCAGAGAGGGTGTTTGCACATGAATCATCCAGCTCTGCGTGGGGACCTTGTCTTGACTTTTCTTTATTCTAGTAGTTCTGGCTGAGTAGATGCTCAGGAACTCGGGGGATTGCCCTTGGGCAGAGGGGTTAGCATTTTTAACTTCATGTGATAATTCGGAAATCCTACGTCTCTTCCTCAAGCCAAATAGGGATATTGCCTAGATTTAATAGAGTGCCAGGCAGCTGGTCTTGATTTTCAAGCAGAAAATACCATTTCTTACCAGAGGGGAAGATAGCTTCATGACAATAATAAGAGCTCCCCCGTGTGCCAGGCATTGTGCTGGAGGTTTTATACACATTCTGTCTAATATTGACTAAAGCCACAACCACAAAGGCATTTAACAGATGAGAAAACTGAGGCTTGAGGAGTTCAGGAATGGTTAAGTTTCCAAACTCTTAGAGCTACAAAACAACAACTTGCCTTGCTCCAAAACACCTGTGTTTCAGGAGTATTTTGTAGTTGGAAGTGAACAGACATGACTGGTCTCACAGAGCAGAGGGGCTTTCAATTCACTATCAGATCCTAGGTGAAGAATTACTCCTATTTTTCAAAATAACTCATAGAATTGTATTTTGTAAAGATTAAATGAGATCATCAGCATGAAAATAATGACTTGAGAAAAAATAGTAAAACACTTGAGAAAGTGCATTGCTACCTTAAAAATAAATTCAATTAAAAAATCTCTGGCAAAAAATATTAAATATTTTCTTAAACCTTTAAATATCCTCTTGCCTGTGAAAGGTACTAAGGAAATGAAGACAAATAAGACAGTTCCCGCATTCAGGAAGTTCAGAGATTATTATTATTGTTATTATTATTATTATCTCCTACTTAAGGTAGTATTAAAAGTTATATTTCTAATAGTACCACATTTGAAATGCTTTAAAGTAGATCACTAATATTTCTCTTGCTTTCTAAATGCAAGACTGGCCATAGCATGAATGATGTCACACTGTCCAACTCGTGTGGGGAGAGAATGCTTATGGGCACCTGACACCCAGGTTATGCCCAAACTGTGTGACAAATATTTTTCAAGGAATAAATGCGTATGTTCAGTGATTGTGTCTTAAAGCAGAAATGGAGGAGCTATAGAAAATGGTTCTATACTGCATTTCTGAAGCCAGCCTGTTTTCCTAGCTTCAGACGTTTTTAGTCCATAGGTGTCTTGCAGTCCAATTAAGACCTCTAATTTGCAGGTAATTTGTACTTTTGTTGTACAACAAAGCCTTGTGGTTAAGATAGTAATACTTTGTTCTTGAAACTGCCAGCCTTCTCCTACCCGCTAGAACAGATACTAGAAAGTAAGTTGCCGCTTAGGGAAGAGTTTCGTAATGGAAATCCATAGCTCCTGAACCCAGAGTTTCTGAGCCGTGCCCTCTCTCACCGTATCAGTAAGTAGGAGGTTTGAGTTAGAAGAGAATTTGGAGATTAGTTCACACCCTATTTTACAGATGACGAAAACAGCCCACAGAAAACTGAAGTGACTTCGAAGAACATTGGCACACAGATGCCAATGGGATCTAAACACATTCTGTTTGATTTAAGAAGTTTCATTACCCTATTTTTTGAAGGTTTGCTCCTGCAGTGATATTTCCTATATGTCTCTATAAAACACTTGACAGTCTCATCTGTCTAAAGGAAAGCCATTTTCCCAGGAAGTCTGTAAACATTTTGGCAATGTGGGTCCGAGTAAAAGGATAAATTAGGACATATCTACATAAATTGAACATAATGTAGGGTTCCTAATACAGTTTAAGCATTACAGTTAATAATAATAATTACCATTTATTGAGTGTCTTTTGTATGTCATGAAGCACTCATCGTCACAACAATCCAGAATGTATTATGAATCCTACTTCTCCAAATAAAGAAATAAGTGCCAAGAGTCACACAGCTTGTAAGTCAAATGAGGTTCCACCTGCTTTTAAAGCTAAGGTTCCTCCCCCCAACCCCATGTTTTAACCCAAGTGCCAGAAGAGAAGGGGAAGTGTACTTTTACCACATTTTCAAATCCTGATAAAATGTTTGTATCATGAATTTAAGTCTGGGAAGAATTTAGACAAAACGTCCTTAGTTAAGTCTCTACGTGCAAGGGCTTCATCCTGGATCATGGTCCCCTCTGACTTATCACAGCCACTGAATCAATAAAAATATTTCTCTCCAACTCAAGGAGGAAGGACACCCACCAGTTACCCCTCCAATCCCACTTCTACATCAGCCTTAAAGGAATAAGGAGTCGGCATTGATTAGGCAAGTATTTGCCTTTAGTAGTATTCTCTTGCCTGCTATTATTGTGTTCCTACTTGATAGTTGGAGCCTAACCTCAGGAAGTACTTATTAAAATTCACACATACATCAGGGAGTTAAAGAGGATTGGCTGTTCCATTTTTAGTCCCTCTAGTACTCACCTGCAGCTGAAGAAAAGAGACAATGGGCCTTCCTACCATTCTGATGGAAAAACAAAAGAACACCACTACATTGTTAAAGATAACAAATCAGATAACTGTCTAAAATAAGGCAGCAGACGAAGTGAAGCAACAGAATAGGTGGAGGTGAATTTTGTCTCTGTCACACAGTTCTGTATGCATGTTTTTTTTTAACTGTTGTTCAGTTATAGTTGTCCCACCTTTATCCCCATGGCTCACCCCTACCCCATCCACCCTACTCCCACAGTCAATCCCCCCATTGTCTGTGCCCATGAGTCCTCCATTCGTGTTTGCTTGCCCCTGCCCCTTCTTTATAAGACTTCTATGAATTTCCCTGTGTAGTGCAGTACCTCACGCTCATCTTCAAATAACTTTTAAAGAAGAAATGGATGTTTCCATATAGAAGAAAAGTCTATTTGTGATTAAAAAAAAATAGCTATAATCAAAACAGTGATGACCAAAATTTGCAGACTGCCAAATCTTATGGAGGACACCGGGCTACTGATAAATGAATTGCCAGGAGATACACTTTTTATGTCCGCCTTTCCTAGACAACCACAATACACATTTTGTTTTGTTGTTGTTTAGAGTTAAAATCAAATTGGGTCCAGTCAGCTTTGCAGTACACATTATGGATCTGAAGGCTTCAAATTACTTTTAAAAGCCTGATTTATCATTATATAAATGTTAAATCATGTATAACACCTTTGAAGAACTTATATGGAGGAGGTTAATTACTGTTCATAAAGTGAAGGTGGTAACTCAAGGACTTAGGAATGCTCGCAACATTAGGTAACATGTAGTGACATTCACAGAGACAAAGATATATCGTCACCAAATCCTAATTTATCTTCCGCTCTCCTGGACTCCCAGAAAACCACACTTCCCAGTCCACTCGAATATAAGGAGGTTTGTGTGCCTGCTGATGGTCTATGCAATGTGTGCAGGAGTGATGGGAGTCACTTCAGAGCTGAGGCAGTAGAATGCCTCGTGTGGTCTCTCTTCCATTCTTTTGTTTTAGCAAAGGGCCAGATCATGGGCTGAGTTGGTGAAACCTGTATCAGCTGGGTCCCTAGGTGATTCCATGGAGCAGAGTTCTCCACTAACCTGCTCAAGACAGGTATCATGGGCAAGAAATAACATGTAAAGCATTCAGAATTAATTAATTAATGCAATATCATTCAACCTAATCTAACAGTACTCACCAAAAATGAGATATTTTAGCCCAACCCTATTAAGGTAGAAGGGAGGGAATTTCTAAAAACTTGGACAAACAGGGGCCTAGTACCTCTACAATATAAGAATTCAAACTAGTGGCCTCTACCAAGATGGGACCACATAAAGGTGGCCCCTTCAGACAGTGAACTAAAAAAAAAATGTGCCCCACAGAAAAAAGGTTGAGAATGCATACTGACCATTGGCTCTTGGAGGAGCAGAAAACAAAAAGAGAAATGGGGCCCTCTGAGGAGTCCCATCCACATCAAAGTGCTCTCCTGTCAGTTTGGGGCTGGAATTTTGACCACCTGTGCAGCCACATCAACCTTCCCAGCTGAAAATTCAGTGAAAGTGTTCCTGAGTTGGTAATTACCTCAGACACCTGGCAAAAACAAAAGCCAATCCTTTCTGAAGGAGTCAACTGTGAAACCAGGCCTTAAAGAGCTCAGTCAGGTAAAGTGAAAAGCACAAAGGCATGAGGAAATAAGCCTGCATTAGTGAGAGTCATCAGGTGTTTGAATTATCAAAATGACGCTACAGAGTAATACACCACAAAGTGGAACATATGTATTTTCTTACGCAGACGTGCAGTATTTTTAAGAGTTTGCTATGTTCTAATCGAGACCATAAAGCAATATTTTTAAATCCATGTTACATAAAATACACTTTCAGCACACAATGCAATTTTCAAAAATCAGTAACAACAGAAAACCTTACACATACATTTGGTTGTTCCCTGTGGGCCAATTTAGCTGCACCATAAATTTTGGTTGGTAGTAATTTCATTATTTTTTAACTTCCATTATAATTTTATTTGGTCTATCAACCAAAACTTGGGAGATGCAGCTGCTGTGGCACTTGAAAGGAAATTTATTGTCCAAGTTCTCCTTAGAAAGGAAGAAAGGCTGAAAAATAGATGAAATGAGTATCCCACTTAGTATGTTAGAATAACAGCAGAATAAATGAAATGAAATTTGAAAAATCAAAATATATTCAAGAAAATGAAAAGGGAGGAAGTAGTAAAGATAACAGAAAAAACTCAATGCAATAGGGAAAAAAAATGATTTAAAAAATGGATCTCAAGAGTATGAGAAGCCACAGGCTAGGAGAAAATATTTATTAAAGACATAGCTGATAAGTGACTGTTACCTAACATACTCTTAAAACTCAACAATAAGAAAACAAACATACTGAATATATTATGATCAACAGACCTGAACAGATACCTCACCAAAGAAGATATACAGATGGCAAAAAAGCACGTAAAAAGATGACATCATATGTCATCAGGGAAGTGCAAACTAAAATGACACTTCTCCAGAACAGTGA
This sequence comes from Desmodus rotundus, assembly GCF_022682495.2. Lineage (NCBI taxonomy): Eukaryota > Metazoa > Chordata > Mammalia > Chiroptera > Phyllostomidae > Desmodus > Desmodus rotundus. Next base: position 41,580,494 of record NC_071388.1, read on the forward strand.
AAATGCAGAACACTGACACCAAATGCTGAAAAGGAGCAACAGGAGCTCTCACTCATTGCTGGGGAGAATAGTACAGTCACTGTGGAGGACAGTTTTGCGGCTTCTTACAAAACTAAACAAACTTTTACCACATGATCCAGCAATCACACTCCTTGGTATTTGCTGAAATAGGTTGAAAACTTATATCCACGCGAAAACCTGCACATAGGTGTTTATAGCTGCTTAATTCCTAATTGCCAAAACTTGGAGGCAACCAAGTTGCTTCAGTAGGTAAATGGATAAATAAACTGTGGTACATCCAGGCAATGGAATATTATTTTGCACTAAAAAAATTGATCTATCAGGCCATTAAAAAAATGGGAAGAAACTTGAATGCATATTACTGCATGAAAGAACCCAATCTGAAAATGCTACATACAGTAGAATTCTAACTATGTGACATCCTGAAAAGGGCAAAACTATGGAGACAATATAAAGTTCAGTCGTTGCCAAGGGAGCAGCGTTGGGAAGGGTTAAATAGAGGATTTTTAGGGCAGTGAAATTATTCAATAAGACACTATAATGGTTGATATGTATCATAATGCACTTACCAAAACCCATATAATGTTCAAACCCAAAAGTAACCTGTAATATCAGTTTCGGACTTTGGGATGAAATGATGTGTCAGTGCAGGCCTAACAATTGTAACAAATGTACTGTGTAGCTGGGATGTTATTCGTGGGGGAAGTTGTGAGTGTTCTGACTCTGTGTTCAGCAAGCAACTTCGTATTCCCAAGCAGATCTGCCTATAGGAAGGGAGCATACCATTCACCTGGGTTTCAACTATTTCTGACTCCTGAGCATGATTTCTGGATAAATCCAAAAGCTGGCCTCTGATTATGATTTGGCTACTCATATGCTTTGATTATGGGAAAAGAATTTTACACCAACCTGAATAAGCAGGTTACGTTTCTCACTGAATTCATAAAATAGGCCTTCTGATTTGTATGACTCTGTGCCCTTGAGTTAGTGTGAGTTCCACATTCCAGGGATGATCATCCTTGAGCAAATGTGCAAGCACGAAGTCCAGGTCTTCAGCGGAGTCCAGATCCAGCTGTTGTCATGTTACGTGACATTGCTGCCTCACATCCATATTCCACCCCTTTCGGTTGATTCCTGCACAGATTACATGAGTGTTCGACCGGCAACGAAAATTAAAGGTTACAATTTAAAACTACAATATATAAAGCCATTCCTGAAACTCCACAAATTTTGAAAAGTCAACTAACTCATTCTACTTTTTAAGTATATTCAAAATTTGATATGAAAAATTGCTGTACACAAACAAAAGCATGTATGCACATAAAATAGTGTTTTGATGTCGCCTTTATGAGAATGTTATGATTCAAGCAATTGATTAAGAGACTGCTATACTTTCCTGATGCTTTTTATAGATTACAGGCATGTCACGACTGGGCACTGACCAGTGGGTGAGCTAACTACATGCAGATTTAGCGAGTGAGGATTTCCTGTTGGGACAGTAAGTGGCAACATCAATAGTCGCACAAACTAGCTGAACCTGTTAGGACTTGACTATGATAAGCATGTGTCTCAACAACCACAACCTACACCCTCTTTAGTTGACCTTTTCTTATCTGGCTTTTTTTTAACCTGCCAACAAATAATGCCCACTTGGTGCTGCCTCTGGCCCATTAATTCTGCTTGGCTCTCTTTGAAATTTTGGACAACATGCTTCTCAGGTAATTGCAATATGAGTCAAGTAGAAAAAAAGGTTGTCAACAGTCCCAGTGAGGTCCAAAGTCTTGGCAGTGGGTTTCGTGTGAGGCTGGTGCTGTCACCACATCCATCAGGCCTGGAGCACACTGTTATTATCACAACCAGCCATTCCCATTGCCATCACACCAGGAGAGAGGGAAGCTTTCTCTTCACAACTGACTGCAGGCAGCTTGATCCCTGTAACCTTGAGAGGTACAGCACCTCGCAGGCGGGAGCTGCCCTGTGGCTCACCTGGAGGTTCTTTCCTCCTTGAACTGCCCCCGCCCTCTCCCAAGTCTTCATTCTTCTCAAACTGGAAGACAGTCAGGAGTGAGACTGTTTGAGCCCAAGGATTTGGCTACAGGCCAACAAGACGGACTAAAAGTACCACAGAGGGGAAGCAAAGGTATAATTTTGGACTGCTGGGGAAGAGAATGCAAAATCCAGAGGCAGAGTCCCTGGGAGCCCTTGACAGGGCTCTTTGTGAATGAATACTGATCACAAACATCAACTAGTGATCCTTACTTAGCAGGGCCTGTTTCTGGGCTAAAATAATAAAGTTTATCATCTTTGTTTACCTTGTCCTTGTCCTGCCCTTCTTCCCTACCCACTAATAAGGGCCTTTTCTCTCCTGGCCCTTGATTCTGATGGATGTTGGAATCATCCATATTATAACTCATGGATCACACTGGCCCTCGATTCTGGTGGATGTTGGAATCATCCATATTATAACTCATGCAAATGATGAAAGGACTGCTACACTTTACTGTGACGCTATTTCTGGAGGATTTGAATATGAATGGAGGATAATATGTCAATTCAGAGAAATAAGGCTTGATTAGTGAATGTTTGCTCCTCTCAATCCGGGCTCCTCTGCTGCTTAGTCAGTCTAGAACTAGATGTCATTTTCTCATGTGTTGGTGAGAACAGCATGGACTAAGCTCATTTAAAGCTAATAACAATCATAGCCACAGCTGCTATCTATTAAGTGCCCACCTATTCCACTGACCAGATGCTTTACATAACATATCTCATTCAGTCATCACAAAAACATTATTAAATGGACACTATTATTTCTATTTTACAGGTAAGAAAACCAACATAAGTAGTTCTAAGCAACTAAATGTTAGAGATAGTGACGGGCTTTGAAAGCCCTTGACTTCTCTACTATACACTATCTCAGAAAGCACAAACTTCAGTTGAATTTTAAAATTAAAACATTAAAATTGGATTTCCAAAGTAGCAACAGAATACAATTATGAGACTGAAAGAGGTGATTGGAGCATATTTACCTGACCCTCGATTACTACCTCAAAGGAATACTGTGAGATTCTCCAAAAATCTGGGCTTTTTTCTAAGATGAAACTATTAGAATAAATCTGTTTCACTTTTTAAAAAAAATTGTATTCCTATACCTGGACCACAAAGAAAACCTCAATGTCTTCTAGGAAGAAATAATACAAACAACATTCTTTGACAAAAAGGCAATGAAGCTAAAATTAACAACAAAATAAAAAACCAAAAAGGAACTTCCACCTAGAAATTAAAAACACATTGTTAAATAACATAAGAATTTATGTTGAGTGGAAGAAGTCAGACGCTAAAATTACATACTGTATGACTTATTTATATGAAGTTAACAAGCAAAACTAATCCATGGCGACCAAGATTAGAATAATGATTACCTCTGAATGTTGGCTGAGAATGGGCACAGAGGAACTTTCTGGGGCATGAAGATAGTCTAAATCTCAATCTGAATGCTGGTTCCTTGGGTATATACATATACAAATATTCATCAGGCTGTACACTTAAAACTTGCATATATTAATGTACATAAATTATATCTCAATTTGAATTTTAAAATCAATTAATATAATTCAACACACTAAAAATTAGAATAGCCCTGGCCAGTGCGGCTCAGTTAGTTGGTACATCCTCCATAACTGAAAAGATGCAGGTTTGATTCCTGGTCAGAGCACACACCCAGACTTTGGGTTCAATCCTTGGTCCAGGTGCATAGAATGCACAGTCTGGACATGTCAAGGGAGGCAACCGGTCCATGCTTCTCTCTCACACTGATGTTTCCGTCTCTCCTTCCTCTCTCCCTTCCTCTCTAAAAAGCCATGAAAGAATGTCATCAGATGAGGGGAAAAATTAAAATAAAAATTATATTATCACTCCATAGTTAGAGAAAAAGAATTTGATAACATTCATCACCTGTTCATTAAAAAAAATCAGAAAAGAGAAATAGAAAACTAGGAATAGTGGAAATTTCCGTAATCTGATAAAAAGTGTAAGAAAATCCTACTGAAATCGAATACTTAACATTGAAGTGCTAAAACATTCCTCTGAGATCAGAAAAGAAGCAAAAACACATGTTATTACCACTTTTATTCAACATGGTTCTGGAGGCCCTAGCCAGGGCAGTGAAGTACTTACTGTCATCACCTGTAAATGGCATAACTGTGCACGGAAAAATCCAAAATAATTTAGAGATAAGTTATTATACTTAGTAAGTGAATTTAGCAAGGTCTCAATATCTGATCAATTTCCAAAAATCAATTGTGCTTTTATAAATAAATGAAACTATTAGCAAAGTAACATTTATAATAGCATTGACTTTAAATACCTTAGAATAAATCTAATATGCACGAAACCAACATGGTTAACTTTAAAACATTATTGAAAGAAATTGTAAAGTCCCTAACAAATAAAGAGCTATCCCTTGATCACAAATCAGTACAGCCCGTGTTGTAAATATGCCAGTTCTCCCCAAAGCAAGTGACAGACTCAGTGTCACAATCAAAATCCCCACGAGGATTTTTGGAGGGAGAAACTGACAAGTTTCTAAAACGTGTTTTTAAAATGCAAAGAACCAAGAACATACAACGTAGATTTGAAGAACACACTTGGAGAACTTACACCACTAGCTATCAAGCTACATCAATTAATGTGACACCAATTCAAGCTTAGGCAAATGGCCCAGTGAGACGCAAGAGGGAAGCCAGAAAAGGATCTTGGTGTGGACACCTGCCTTGGAGCAGAGGTCACATTACAGAATCGTGAGCAAAGTGGAATTGTAACAAATCATGGCAAGTCAATTGGATATCCAAAGAGAACACTTAATCTCCCATTATACCAAAGAAAAATTCAATTCTAGGTGAACTGTAGATGAAAATATATAAGGTGAAAACAATTAAGCTTTTAGAACATGATGTAGGAAAATACCCTCATGGTCTTGTCATAAGCAAAGACTTCCCAAAAAGGAATTTTAAAAAGTACTAACCATAAAGGGAAAAAATGGTAAGTTTGACTACATAAAGATTAAGAATGTCTGCTCATCAGAAAACTCATTTAGAGGCTTTAGAAGTTAAGATGCAGAGTAGGAGTCCATGTTTGCAATTCTTACAGCTGACCAAGGTCTGAGGTAAGATTACATATGTCATCTCACGTCTGACAAGCTTTGTCAGATGTATCCAGAATATTTAAAGAACCTCTTTAAATAAAAAGAGTGATACAATCCAATAGAAACATGGCCAAAGGCTTGAACAGATATGTTACTTCTCTCCAAAGAGCGAAATCAATTTTGGCACACCCAGTGGAGTACTACGCTGCTGTATGAAGGAACGTGGCGTATCTCTATTCATTACTGTGCTATGCTCGGAGAAAGAGGGAAAGTGGAGAAGAAGGTGTGTGGTGCTATAAATGTTTATGTATGTGTTATACTATTTCTGTCCTGAATTTGGCAGCATAACCACACAGAATGGAAATAACCCCAGTAAGTTTAAAATGTAGTATTTCAGATATTTATCCCTAGTGGAATATAATCTAAGGACCAAAGAAATACAAATAATACTTGGACTGTTTTCAGTAATCACATTGTTGGTGGTAGTTTTAATATTATTCTGATTCTGTTACATATTTTTTGTAAGATAAAGCAAGTAAGTAATTACTTTAGTGCCAGAATCAGGAACATTTGTATGGAACAAAAGAATGCAGATGTAAGAAGAGTTTAAGTAAAAATCCTCTAGTCCTGAATTTGAATTGGAAGTATCGGTATGAAATAATGATGCATTTTGTCTTTGAAAAATACTTATTTCTACTCTTTCTGGACCCGGTGGAACAGGAGGCACCATCATGGGAGTGGACATTCACCACAACAGAGACCAAAAGGCCCGGGGCAAGGAGCTCAAGAGCCAGGACATCTACCTAAGGCTGTTGATCAAGCTGTGCAGGTTTCCAGCCAGACGAACCAATTCCACCTTCAACCAAGTGGGGGTGAAGACGTTGCTCATGAGTCATACCAATCGGTCACGTCTGTCCCCTTCCTCTATGATCCAGAAGATGAAGCTTCTTGGATGGGAAGGCAACCCCGCTGTCATTGCGGGACCTACAACTGATGACATGTAGGTGCAGGAGGTGCCCACGCTGCAGGTGTGTGCTCCTCATGTGACAAGCCCCTTGAGCCGAGTCCTCAAGATCCTCACCTTCATGCAGCTGGCCCTGGAATCCCCCAAGGGCTACAGCACCGTCCTGCTTCCTGGTCCTTGGCCAAGGGCCCAGAGGTGCACAGGCATTTTGTCAAGGTACCAGGAACCCCTCACAGCCACTCCAAGCCCTACCTACCCTCCAAGGGCCGGAAGTTTGAGCACACAGGAGACCCATGGGCCACACATGGCTATAAAAATTAACCCCATATCCTACTTTGTAATTAAAAGATTTTGCATGAGAAAAGGTACTTATTTCTTAGCTCTGTCCACTTAAAAGGCCTAGAAGCAATGACAAATCCAGAAGCAATAGGTACTCCTATCATCAAAATGGTAATATTTACATGCAACTTCCCTTTAAAAAGAACAAGAGATCCTTAAAAATAGTGCCTGTTTTAGGGTGGGGCAGGCAATCTACAACTTGTCATAATAGAGAGTAGGAAAAATATTAGGATTATTAGAATTTTGTCAAATAAATGCACTAGACAACTTATAAAGTTCTCCAGATATGGTAATTTGAGAAACAATAACAATAATATCTAAAATGGGTTGAAACATAACAAGTATGTTTAAATTTTTACATTTATAACAATACTTTAAAAAATGTATTGGTTACTTTTGGAAAATGTTAAAGATTTAACATTATTTTGAAAATTGGTTAACACAAGGAAAGAAACATTTGTTCTGTCTTTACTATTGCATTGTACCTCAGTTTGAATAAATACTTGATAAAGAATACTTCTTTAGAGAAGTGTTCCAGCTAGTAAATAAAAAAGGAATAATGGACAATCTAGGACTTATTGAAACGTCGGTCAGTGTTTTGCAGCTCTTAATGAATTAATGGATCTAGGCAATGATCATTAATGGCTGTTAACATCTCAAGAAGAGAGACAACCAGTTTATACCTCCTGATGGGTGTACACACAGTGAAATATTCTTGCCAAAAAAAAAAATCAAACCTGAATCTGATCAAGGCTCTATATCAAGCTATCAATTTATGGGAAACAGCGGGACAAGAAAACATTCTCAGCAATACCAAGGGGATACGAATAGCAAATGCACAAAGAAAAAGCTATAGGACAAACTTTGAGAAGAAAAAAAGATGAAAGAGAACATATAGATTAAATGAGGCTTCAGAGGTATATTAACCTGCAATTTATGTACCTTATTTGGATCCCAATTTAAACAAACAATATATGTGCAAAAATCCAGGAAATCTTTAACTGACCAAATATTAAGGGTATTATTAATTATTTAAATTAATTTTTAATGTAATATTGTGATTATGTTTTTAAAAAGTCTTTATTTTTTTAGAGGGGCATATTAAAATATTTACATGAAATTATAGGACATCTGAACTTGCTTTGAAAGAACCAAGCAGAGAGGTAAAACAAGCAGAGCTGAGACAAGCTTGGTCATAAATTGATACTGTTGAATCTGGGCGATGGGTCCATGAGAGTGCTTTAGATTATCTCTCAACTGGCTCATGTTTGACATTTCTATAATAAATTTTAAAACTTTCAAACATCATTGTTCATTTCCATTCATTGACATTCATTTAAAATTTATTGAGCAACTACTAAGGATTTGAAAGAAACCACAAAAAAATCAATTTATAGAAATCTGGAGGAAAAGTTGAGTGTAATAATACGAAATAGAAAAAATAAGGACAGAATCAATGAAGATGTTCTCCTCTTTTCCATCAAGTAACATGAAAACAAACAAGCAAACAATCCTTGGATGAGTCTCTAGAAGGAGGACCTCACTCTAGACCCGGATACATTAATGAAGTAGGTGAGCTGGTTTTCATTAGTCTCCGAATAATCCTTTCAGGGCCCCCCGCCCCCTTTTTTTTTAACCTTCATGCAGATGCCTTTCAAACCTAACACAGTCGTACTCTCATTTGGTAAACTTGCCTGCCAGTGTAATGTGTTACCTTTATGGGATTATTTTGTTTAAGGCATGTGATGCACTATATTACACGCCTTGTTAAGTGTTCCAGGTACATATTGTGAAATGCGCATAGCTAAGTGATTTCTGTACAAAATCTCAATTATTATGGTTTTTAAATTAAAATGCCTCCTAGAGCATCTGATATAATTAAGACACTCTGACCAACATTTCAATTAGTCCCAGTTATGAATTATCTTTCATAATATATTCTAAAAAAATGTTACTTCTCTCTAAATAACCTCACTTGAATTGGTCACTTATAAATCATCTCACCTTTTATGTTATTATTATTCTTTTTTAAAGCTCAGGAAAGTGAGGTACACATTGAAGAAGATTTAGATTTAAAATTGACTTTTTAGACATATTTTAGATGAAGAAGAGAAAATGATGAGACTTAGGTCAAATTTCTTAAAGAAAAGGACTGGGTAATATTTCCAGGAACAAAAATAAATCAAACTATGCACTCAGGTAAGGTGGCTCTGGTCTGCTCTGCATGGCAGAAAAAGTTCTGCAGAGCCTTGGGCACCAGATGTGAAAGGCGTCAAGTAGAGAACTAGCTAAGTTAAAAAGAAAGCAGTTAAGTATAGTATATGTGTATAACTAGATATATGTGTGCATAGAGAGATATAGCTATATATAAGGATATACACATAGATATGTATCAATAGAACATGGAGGGTATTTTGAAGTAATTGCTCTGATTAGTTAGTGTGGGCATATGATCTGCATCTGCTGGGTGGCCCCTGGGCCAGTGCGGGACAGAAATGACAATGTAATCCTGTTGAAACACCAATAAGAAGCTTGTGTATAAAAAGCGGTGGGAAAGACTCTCAGCATATGTTTAAGATGTATGAGTGAGGTTTATTTTTATGGTACATTATGGAATATTTATTGTGGTTATTTCCAGACTTTTGGGTCTCAGAGACCCATAAGAAAATGTTTTAAACAATGATGTTGGCATAGAGTTACCAACTTTCTCTTTTTCTGAGTAAATGTATTTTAAATTACCATCCGCTATCTTTGTTATTTCATTCAAAATGATTATAATGAAAAAAGTAGGAAAGAAATAATTTTGAGAGGAAAAGGAAAATAAATATTCCCTCTCAAATCACATAGATTAATGACAGGTATCAAACTGGATACTATTTTAGCAGAGCTGGGTTTTCTTTTATTAAAGTCTTTTAAAACTCAAATTATATAAATAACTTATACGCACAATACAGAGAACTTGAAAAAGCACAGAAAACAACTAAGAATGAAAGTTTGAATCTCCCCATCCAAAGATAACCATGACTTGGTATGCATGCACTTGGCTATTTTATTAGGTAATTGATAATTTTCATTAACTAAAGGCCATTTTTCTATACATACTATTCTTAGCTTTCTTATTTAGCACTGTATTATAAATATTTCTCAAGAAAATATATATTCTTCCACCACATGATCTTTAACAACTGCACAATATTATATTTGTATGAGCACAGAATAATTCACTTAATCCTCTCAATGTTGAACATTTGTTATTGGTTTTTTGTTTCAAGTTTTCCTCTACTGTAAGCAATACTTGAATTTCCTCAGGTCTCTTCAGCCAGTGAGTGCAGCTGGGATCTACTTAACAGTAGTGACAGGCCTGTCACCATCTCCTGTCCTTCCCCCGCATTCATGCAGACTCCCAGCCTGGAACATTCATAGAAGTCCCTGGGGATAGAAGCTTCTCTTGAGTTCACCAACAATTTGGCTCCTGTTGGGGTAGTGGCTCTTCTTGTAAACATTCTGGGAGCACATTGGTATCCTCTGGAAACCACCGGTGTCCCCAGTAAGCTTTAAGTGGCCCACATTCTGTTTCATATTTGGAGGAAGCCTAACTTCCATGACCATTTGTTATTTTGTGTTAGAGAGATTCAGACCACACATTGCTGCTTAACCCGCAAGCCCCTCCCTCCCTGCAATGAAAACCATTCCTTCAGCTCTGCCTGTAGGCCCTCTTTCTACAGACCCTCAGACACTAATGCCCGGACTGGTCGGAGGGCAGACAAATGTGGTCCCAGAGGTGCCCTGCTTCCTCAGGCCCACCCCGGCAAAGGTTTGAATGCCTTTTTTGGCACAGGCAGGACTCCTGCTTCAAGGAACACTTTGGGCACCTCTCTTTCTTCCCTTGGAATAAATTCCTAGATGTGAATTCCTACATACGCCTTTAAAGGCTTTCAGTGTTGTTATGGGCTGACTTTTGTCTCCACTAAATTCATATGTTGAAGCCCTAACTCTCAGAATGTGACTGTATTTGGAGATCAGGCCGTTAAAGAAGTGATTAAGTTAAAACGAGAGCCCCCTTAGGGGCGGGTCTTAATCTACTCAGGCTGGTCTCCTTACTGGAGGGGGAAATTTGGATACAAAAAGAGATGCCAGGTGAGCTCATATCATGTGAGGACACAGAGCAAAGGTAGTATCTGCAAGTCTTTGGAGGCCTCAGGAGGAACCAAACCAAACCAAGCCAAACCTGCTGACCTTGATCTCAGACTTCTAACCTCCGCAACTGTGAAAAATATATTCCTGTCTTTTAAATCATTCAGTCTGTGGTGATCTGTTAGGGTAGCTCTGGCAAATTAATACAGATGTATACTCTAGAATTGGGCAAATCACTTTCCATTTTCCATGTTATTCTCTTCATTTATTGTTGCCATGAAATTGCAGGGTGTCGAGTTAGGAAAGACGCGAAGATCCATCGATGAACACTGATAAGAAGCAGTTCTCACTGGAATGGATCACAGAGCTTTTTACATAAACGTGCTGAAGCCCAGCCCAGACTTCTGAATCATTTCTCCAGGACTGGGTCCCAAATTTGTATATGTACAAACACTCTTACCCAGTATTTCCAGAAACTTGCAATTAAAAAGACCACTGACAACTTCCACTAAATAGTAAGAATAGAGGGAAAAGGGTGTCATCCCCAATTAATGGCTGAACTGGCAGTAAAACAGAGGCCTGTTGAGGGCTCTTTCCGAGAACCTGCACCACCTTCTTCTCTATATAATGTGAGGTGCCAGTTCCTGCCTTCACGTCAATAAGGATTTCTCACCATTTCACCCCTCAGATGTTGCTTGTCCTGAAGTGACCATTGCAATAATGAAAATGTTGATGAAGATTATAATAGGTGCTGGCATTTATTGAGCACTTTCCGGCTAAGCACTCTGAAAATGGAATTTTATAAATTAATTCACTTAATCCTCATTACAGCCCAGAGAGAGAGATGTTATCACTCCCAATTTTCAGGTTAGGAAATAAAGGCACAGACTTAGGTTCATGACATAGTATCAGGTTCATGAGAAACCCTGATTTGAAACTCCCTTGAAATGACTCAAAAAGAGAATCTTAAACTTCTAAAGGATTCTCAAGAGCAGAGGGTCATATTTCAAAACATAGGTGTGTGTTCTCCAGATGGAATGAAGCCAACTATGGGAGATTGGGGATAGATTTAGACCTGCCCATTGGAGAGGGCAGGTACTGGGTCTTGAAGGGTAGCTCAGGTCATAGGGAGCCCATAGTACCCAAAGTGCTTGACGGCAGCTGAAAGAAGGTAGTCTTTGCAACCTGGGGTGTGAGGTACATCAAGAGCAATAAAGAGCTTCTACAAGACAAGGAGAGCCGAGGCAATGCAGACTCTCGATCTGAGAAAAACATGGGACAGACAGATTGTTGGCACTGGGATTTCATACAGGGAAAAGGACAAGACTCAAGAGGCCATGACCAAGGGGTAAAACTAGACTGGCTGCAAAAATGACTTGTTGCAGCGTTACTAAATGATTGGGCTAGGACTGCTTGAAGTCTCTTCTTAGGTAGCCCACAGATGAGTGTCTGAATGTATGTGTGTGTGAAGAAAGGATAAGAATGTGAATTATAAAATCTCTATTACCCCACCATTCTTAATGGGGGCATTTTTATCTACAGGAGCTCACTGATTAAGCAATTCTGGGATTATTGCCCTGGGGCCAAGAGCATATCCTTTGGAATTAGACAGAGGGCAGTGTGCATTCTAGCTCTTTGCTTACTAGCTTTGGGATTCTCACGAGTCATATAACCGATCTTGAGCCCAAGACTTAAAGGATTCTGTGAAGTTTCCCGTTGGACCTTCAAGCAAACACACACATTTTTTTCTTCCTAATTAAAAATACTTATATTTGTATTATGAGAATTTCACTTTTATTAATGAGTGAAATAATAGATTTCTCATTAATAAAAGAGTACCTGTGGTATGATGGGAACTCAAGAAAGAATGTACTGAAATGTATAAATCAGTGCATTATTAGATGAATGTAGCATCAAAACTCTCCACATGTGGATCTCAGACCCGCAAAGGGGGCCATAGTTATGTCTTCTTTGAACATATTGAAATCGAGCTCTCTAAACCCTAGATTTTATTTGGTATTCCTTTCCTTGACTGGTAGGAATACACTCTACCCATTCCTCCCAAAGCTCCTGTCACTTCCACTTCATCAGATCTTTCCTTCTCAATTCTTTCATCATCTCATTTCCTTTAAGAAGATAGTTGGCCTGCAGAAAGTTTGGAATAAATTCCATGTCTTATAATTATACAAAAAACTCATTTTACAGATTTTTTAAAGCTATATTAGAGGAAGCATTATTATTATTGTTGGGATTAAATGACTATATTGTCTGTTTCTGGCATAGAGTTCAGAGACATTCCCAGTCAGAGGGAAGGTACTCAGTCTTGTGCTTCATCCATAGTACCGAGCAAAAGCACCAAGAGCTACTCTAATCCCACCTTTCTCATAATCTCTCTCCAATGAATTTCTTATCATCATAGGCAGTCTTTTATGAAATTCATGTTTCTGTATGTCACACACTAGAATAAAACAAAGACCGGCCAAATGCCATCAACCATCCAGAAGCCCCTTCCCTCCTTTAAGGGGACCGACAAATCTATTCTTATTGGTATTCCTGTTAAATCCTTATAAACAGTGGTTAGTCTTCTGTGGCCATTTAAGACTTTTATATGGTTTTTGAAATGCTCTCCAGACATATTGCTTTTATCTTTTTTTCTTTATTGATTTTTCTCCTTAAGACTTTAATTCACTCTTCTGAGGTTGCTACAGTCAAGAAAGAAATTCTGCAGATCACATAGAGATAACATTCTAACCCAGACTGGGTCACATGCATCTCACATAAGAATACCAGCTTCCTGCAGATAACTGGTCCTTTCCTGCATTTCAAGCCCTTTCGTTCTCTTTTCATTTTTTCTCTGTCCCTTAGTATTTGAGACTTAATCTTTCTTTAGTTTTATCCTTCACGCTGAGCTCATCTGAAATGTCCCAATAATTGCCACCAGCTAAATCTGGTTTCATCGTTCTGAAAATTCTTCATTGAAACAAGCCCTGTAGAATACAAATCTGATCATTTCTGTGAGTTAAAGTGACAGTTGGGATGTAGCTTTGCTAATATACTATAATATAAGCATAGATAATTCCTGGGTGAACTTGATAATGTTTCTAAGAGGTACAGGCATATAACATTTAGCTAAGTGCTTTAACAAAACATCATTTAACTCGATTAAAGCATCATCTAAGTGGAAGTATTTTTTTTAAACATGTGGTGACTAAATCTTTATAAAGTTTAATACTCTGCTAAAAAACATCTTTAGTTTTGATTGTTACATAGGCCAAGTCCTGGATGTACAGGAGAATGATAACTTAATCTCCTTTATCTTCCAGATGTTGTGTATCTATTAAATTCCACATTTTCTGAGTTCCTATGATATACTAGGAATTCTGTGAGGTATTGAATATAGAATTTAAAAGAGTATCAAGTCACTGTAAATATGGATATAGTACAAATGGGCAAATAAATGAATGTCCATTCATTTGAATTGAATTCATTTCTTATGAATATCATAAGAAATGTATATTTGAAGTATATACCATGGTTGTGTCTATCTGGGAAGTCTTCCTGAAGGAGGTGACATTTGATATAGTAGGTTCAAATATCTTTGAGGAAGACCATTAATTTATTCCTTTCTGCAGAAGTTCTGCCGAAGATCACATAGCTAGTGGTACAGTTGGTACTGGTCTTATGTTGAGGGCCCAGAGCCTGTCATTGTCACCTTTTTATTTGCTAGGGTGGATGTTGTTAATCTGTTTGATGTTTGCATAATCCTGCTACTGTACACTGTGAGGCCAATTGAAGAAACCAGTTTCCATACACAGGTAGCTCTTCTGCAGTCAAAGACATAAAAATAGATGTGTTTTGAGGCCAGAAGTTCCCCCCAATCCACCGAAGGTCCATATAACATTTGTGAAGCCCAGGTATTCTAACTTTTATTATTTTTGCATTTATGTTTCATAGAAGAATTATAGAACATGTTGCATATTTATGACACCAAAATAGAAAGCATGCAATGCCCACTGCAATCAGTAAGTTCCAAGGCACAGAGGCCTCAGCAACCCTGGATACACAAATCCTCACCCTGCCCTCTCTTCTCCAGTGGTATTAGTGGACTTCCTGTGCGATTCTGACGTGGAGTCAGCTGAAGTCGTAAGTGTTGGCAACCAGCTCCCCTCCATAGATGGCATTCATTTAGGAAGCATGACTGGTGGCTTCATATGATTGGAGAAAAGGGGGAAGGGGAGCCAAAGAGAGGAGGAGGAGCCCTCGGCAGAATTCCAAGTTCCGTGGCACTGGCCCCACAGAACTTTGGAAACAAGAATCAGGCTGGGGCTGTACAGGTTCCAAGTCACAGGGCTTCCATGGCTGGCAAGCGTCGAGCCGGAAATTCAGTTGAATAGAGCCCTAAATGTTTTTTTGTTTGACATTCATGCTTAACAGAAAATGATGAATCCATTAGCAACTCCTTCCGTTGCCAAAAGAAACAGACTTGCACTTGTAGATTGCTTTCATTCTGCACTATCAAGCCACTGCATGTGCTGCTTTCACAAAACTGACAGTCATCTATCATTTTTAAATGGGTTTAGAGGTACAGTCGTCTTTGTCTGAAGTGTGTGGATGTGTCAGCGTGAATGCAACTCATTAAAACAGACTGATCCAAACAGTTTAAATAGGATTCACAGTAGGGGGAAAATGTTTTATTGGAGGTTTGTTTGGAATTATTTTGAAGTTTGTCACTAATTTTGAAAAACAATGGGCTCATTTTCCTAACTTCTTTTTTTTCCCTGAGATGTGTTCAAGAGAACAAATAGCTATATTATATACACAGTCTCAAAAACATGCTCTTTTGGAAATGAGAGAAGATTCTATGATTATGAAATTTTAAGAATTCCCTTGTGCTCTAGAGCATGTCACATGTTTAAATGACTTCATGAAACACCCCCAAGTTTCTCTCTCTAGTCAACCCCTGACCCCCAATCCATAAATGACATCTTTGAGCATAATCTTTAGACCTTTTTTTCATCATTTCAATTAGCTTCACAAGAAATACCTTTTGAAGTCAATCATTTAACATATGGATTAAATCTCCCATAAAATGGGTTCAAAATTAGGAGGAAAGCACCTGGGTATATGCCTATTTGCACCTGTGTTCCCTAGGATGTTGTTTGTTTTAAATGCTTCAAGATGTTCAATAAAGTTGAATATGGCTAAACTCATGTCCCATGTGAGCCTGTGGGCCTTCTACTTGCTTCCCAATGGCCCTCTTCTCTCCCTCTTTCTCTCTCCCCCCCCACCGGCCCCTTCTCTCCCTCCTTCTCTCCCTCCATTGACAGTATGTTCCTAAAGCAATAATAGAAGCACAAATCACAGGAATTAAGGTCCAAGCAGATGGGCATATATCAATGAAGACAAAAGTAATTTGTCAAGAGTTTCATTGCAAGTAGTATGGTCAATTTTTTAGTTTTACATGTAGTTACAGAGGGATATTCAAAATATTTAATACCTGTAAGTCCTGGGCACAGCCAGTCAGAACAGTCCCCAGAGCAGGGTCCTGCAAGCCCTTGCTAGGGCAAGTGTTAACCCTTAAGTTGCTGGATACAGTAGATTTAGAGAGTCCTAGTGTTGACCTGCAGGAGGCCAAGGGAGTAAATAGGGGTGGGTGGGTAGATGGGAAGAGAGGGTACAGAAGTATTTTAATATTTTAATGCACTGCTATATCAGGGTATATTGGTTGAATTCCAGTCCTATTTTTACCGTCTTTTGTTCTTCATTGCATAGATTCTTTGGATTAAGGAAGAAAAAAAGTGAAAATACCCCCATTATGTTTTGGCATTGCTCTATAGTATGCCATTTCTTCCTATGCAACCCTAAATCAACCAAGCACCTGCTAAGTCACCAAGTGTTGTTCCAGCTGCTCCCACCGGAATGAAAGGTTGTTGGAACGTGGGGCATGAGGAACAAAACATCCAAAAGGGTGAAAAAGTGATGGTGATATTATAAAAAACATTTTAAAATAAGAATGATTTCTTAGTCTTCACTCCATTTTACCCAAAGACTTCCAGATTTTTAGCACTACAAAGCCCATTTTCAGAATGAAATATGTAGAATACATGCTTAACTTTTGTCATACATTTCTTTTACAGAGCTAAAATTATTTGACATAAACTAACCCATCCAGGCATTCCTCACAACAACCAATCCCACAAAAGGTAAATTCAAGGCAAATATTGTGATACTCATTTTGCAGGTGAAGAAGTTAAAGCAATTTTCAAGACCCTAAGGCTCAAGCCAACTAAAGGCCAGTTAAAGTCAAGTCTCTTGCATCCAAGACTGCTTCAATGAAGCTGCCAAGTTGTCTGACAACGAGTAACATTCATGTATGAAGAGAAAGGGAGGATGTGACAACTCTGAGACCTCATGCTTTACAGAAGTCTAATTGGATGTCCCCAGTGTAACTCACTTCAGAGCTTGAAATACACACCAAATATAAGTAGGAAAAAGAAAAATATGTTACTTTTATAAGAAAAGCACAGATAAAAAGTTTCTACTTATATGCATACAAATACAATTAAAAGCTTTCAATAGAGAAAGAAATACCAAAAGAGAAGGATGAAATGTCACATTCCTTCAAAAGTTGTTGGGAGCCAGAATGCGGCCATTACATCTGATTTCCCCAGGCAACACGTACTATAGCAAGAGATGGCATTTGTGATCAAAATTTCAAAACTCAAGTCCAAAATATTTCATTTAAACTATGAATTTATGTTATATACAATTATAAACTCGGTAACATTTATATAAACAAATATATGCTTTATAAAGACTTTATAAAGACTCAAATATATGCTGAAACTATCACAACCTCATGCATTTTGTTTAATAACAGAAGATTAGAGGCAGGTTGTGGGGTTAGACTGCCCAAGTTTGTAATCTAGCATTACCATTTGTGACTGTTTAACCTTAGACAACTTACCTTCTTTGGCCCAGCTTATAAAATGGTGATATTAACACGCACAATAAGGTGGTGAGGGCTAAATGAGATATGTTTTTCAAGTTCCAACAGAATGGCTGATGAAGAGTAGGTATTTGGGTGCCTCCCCCTCACTGATAAATCCTCCTGTTTTCAGTATTTTCCTTTAGCAATCAAAGACATCAGTGATCATACAGTAAGGCTGGAATCTCCTCAAATGCAATGCCAGTGCAGCTTCATGAAAACATGGTCCCTCCTGGTCCTAACCATCCCAAGTCTTTCTCCATCCTGGACTGTCTGCCTCGTTCCCACTGTCACATTTCCCGATAGACCCAGAACTTGGGCCACCATTCCCTGCACGCCTCTGTCACCTCACTTATCACTTGGGTTCTCTTTCAAGTGGAGGAGCTGTACCCAGCCCCTTTATAGAAGCAGGTGTGAGCTACCAAACTCTCCCTCTTAATTCAAATCTTGTAAGAAAGCACAACATGCCTTTTGAGTTTAGAGTGAACAAGTACAAGGAGAGACAAGGAAGGACATTGTCAAATAAGGGAAAATTTATTTCATAAATTATTTATAAAATCCCATTCATTAAAAGTGAATTCTGCTCTTGACTGAATTGCAAATGGAACTAAGTCTTTCTTGCTTCTCATTATTTTTTTTCTTTCATAGTTTAGGCTCCTATCATCTTTGACTTTGTTAACTTATTCAGTAAATACGTATTGAGTACCTGCTACATGCCAGGTGCAGCGTCATTTAGATACCATTCCTCAACTTAAGATAATGTCTAATCTTCCTGCCTCCAGCCTAATGGTTCTCAAATTTTAGCAAAACAGAATCACTGAGAGGGACTGTTAAGCCACCGGTTACTAGACTATTTCCTCGGGTTCTGATTCAGGTGTGGGCAGGGGTCTGAGAATTTGCATTTCTAACTTGTGGCGCTGGTCTGGGAAAGACTTTGAGCAATGGCTCTAGGCTATGCCTGTAGTCACTGTTTTCGCCATAACATGTGTAAACTTTCTAAAATATAATCAATCACTTTGTAGAGCAAAAGTCCCATTGGTTACTCCAGTAGAACCAAACCTCCAACCTTCAATATCTGCTGTTCATAGCTGCTACTTTTCTAGCCTCTTTCTGGTGATAGTTAAGTATGAGAAAGTACCCCCACTGTACCCTAACTTGCTTAGTTAAGTTTAACTATACCCCTATCAAATATTGTTTAGGTCCTTTTGGACAATTAGTTTCTTTGGAAACTAAAAGTCTTTACTTCCCACTTACTAAAACAAGGAGAGGTGTGGTCTGACTTTTGCGAGTATAGGGCTCATCGGGCACACACAGGAGGCCTGTAGGAGAAGGAAGTAATGGCCCCGTGAAACAGAATCCTGTCGTGAAGCCCAAGCACTGAAAAAAGTTATTTTAAAAAAATGAGTTTAAATTGAAGAGATATCTGATGACACTATTTATAATTCTGTACTCATTCCTACACAGTTTTTATCCTGCAATTGTGTCTAAAAATAGTAACAGGAGAAGAGACATCGTTGTGCAAACATTAATATGGCAAGCAACTGCATCAAAGAGGAAGCGGGAACACTAGCTTCCATTTTCATTCAATGAGATTAACCTAAAATAACTTACTTATGGTTGTGTTTGAAATCACCCGGCAAAGTTTCAGCATGCAGTCATTCTTAGGAAGCGACATTACAAGTATTCTACCCCTTTTTCTTAGGGCATAAGCTTTCTGTATTGATATACTTTATGAGAAATGTTGCTTGTATTACAAATATACACCAAAACAAGCATTTCTAAATAACTTAAAGAAATATTCAGGTATCACAAAGATATGGATTTCACTACTGGGTTGCTAAAGTCACCCAATTTGAGGAATTAAACGTAGGAGAGAGAGACAGAATAAATATCACAGAGAAATACCATGTATAATAATTACCATTGTCTTCTGTCCCTGAAAAGAGTTGTATTCATAGATGTTATTTTTAAAAACATCTCACCTCTGGGCAAGTTTCTAATTTCACACTGTAGAGAGGTGGGAGAAAATATTTCAATAATAAAGACAAACTTAATAAAAGTACCCAGAGTACAGATTGTATATAGAAGGCTGGGGACATGGAGACCCTGAGCCACTTTTATCCACACTTGGTCTGATGTAGTACTTGTATTTTTTTCATTGGTTCCCTACATTTGTAACTGAAGAGTCAAGGATAATTTTCCAGTTCCATCTACTGTGTCAGCCAGTAAACTGGCCATACTCCATCCATCCATCCTTGCTGAGGTCTTGTACAGGTTCTGAAAGAGAAGGAGGCTCTAAAAGGATTTGTAACCAACTGCAATCAAATAGCACATTTGCAGGAGTATTGCACAAATCCCACTGAATGACATTTGATGGACACTATGTCTTTAAACCATTGAAATGACACTTTAAAAAGACAAGACTGAAAATAAGCTTTTTATCATTATTTTTATTAAACATACACATACAAAACAGCAACAGAAACCAAAGGCCTTTAATAGTAGCCTAGTGTGTGCAGAGAACACTGGGTTCAAGTCAGGCGCACATGGGCATGAAGTTGGCCTCAGAGCTGTGGCCGCAGCCTTGTCTTCCCCTTCTGTTCACTGGAATATAAAAAGTGTCGTGCCATGAACAATTGTGTGCTAACAGACTCAAAGCATCTGGAACAGTATCTGGCACACAGTAGGCACATAATAAATAAGAGCAGTGGTACAACAGAAGCGAGTAACTTGAACTTTCGTATACAGCTCTCCTTGGCTGTATACAGCTCTCCTAGACCTTTCATTCAGGTCAAGAGCTGGGCTCCCACTCCACAACCTTCTTTTCTTAACAGAGGCTGCTCAGTTCATGCATGTTCTATAAAACAATAAATAAAAGAGATAAATAATTATATTCTCTAAAGAGTGTCTGACAGAATGAAAGATTCCCCAACAGCTGCCAGGCCAGACATATTAGTGAATATTTTTTAAATACCTATTACATACAAGTTACTGTTCTTAAATTGGAAGGGAATAAATAAGGATGGTCTTAATCTTCTCAATTGTGGCTACAGATAGAATCACCTGGGAAGATTTCAACACTCTTGCTACCCAGACCTCATCTCATACCGATCAAATCAGAATCTCTGGGGGTGGGATTAACACAGCAGTATTTTTATATGCCCCCCTCCAGTGATTCCAATGCAAAGCTAAGACTAAGAAGCAATGGTCTAGGTAATAGGTGGGAAGACAACATGGATATAGATATTTAACAACAATGTGACAGTGATAAAGGAATATTAATGGGGGAAAATGAATGCAGTGGGAATTGGAGAGCATCTAGCAAGAGAGGTAGATAGACAGAGGTTTCAAAGAGGAGGCAGTGTTTGAGAAAAAATTTTCACTGTGTTTTAGGAAAATCTTCAAAGATCATTCACACAGGTGGAATAGACAGGCATAAGGCTCATGGTGGAGGGATAGCAATATGTCACGTGAAAGAGAGGAGATGCATGTGGTGTTCTGTGTACGTGGAGAAAAATTATGCACCAGGCTTTTTTCAATTTTTTACATTTCAACACAACAATCCTGCCCCATTTGACTGTGGCTTTACAACAATTTGCACAATCCAAATAGCCCAAGTTTCTAAATTCATCCTTAGATCTTAAGGTCAAAACACAAATTATTTTAACAATGACTACATACTTTTATTTTAAATAGAAATTAAACCCTTCATAGTACCACAGATGATTTGAGGTGACTTACAATTTTATAGTACTTGTAAGCTAGCAACTATTTTAAGGTAGAAGAGAAATCATGAGGAAAAAAGACATAATTATACCAGGAAGTTAGAATGACATTACTTCTGAAATTAAGTACTAAATATAGTCCTGAGATGCCTGGCAGTCACTGCAACCAGGGAAATGCGAAATTTTATTGTCCGATAAAAGAAAGTATGTAGTTTATTTGTAAAGGCAAATACTATCTTATTGCTGACAGCCGGGAGAAATGTATTCCATATGAAAAGCACATCGTATAACATAACAAGAAATGGCTTTAACTCACTTGTTTATCCACAGCTTTGCCCTCAACTATTGGAGAACTTTGCTGACTTCAGCTCACTCTGGGACTAAGGTCTTCCTACCTGTTTTTAATTTACCTCTGTTTGCTAAGATTAGTCAAACTGAACTGATGTGCCCATTACAGTTAGAGAAATGCATTCTCTCTCTGACGGCCCGACACAGGAGAAAATACCTGCACTGATCTTTCCACTCTCTAACTTTGCTGATGTATTAGCACACGCAATCTGTAAACCTTATATTTTAATTCCTCTTTGGTGCCAAGTGTAATGCTTAAAGAATTATTTGCCCAACTATATTGTTCCAAATGCATCACGTTCTTAAAAGAAAACATGGGTAGTAAAACCCTCTTAAAATTTAAGGCATTTGAAGGAGCTATATTCTTAAGGCATTAAGTCACTATATTAAAGTATATAAGCAAATTCTTATGAGCTTTCACATGCCCAATTTGGCAAGGGATCATCTATATAAATAGTTCTTTGTTTTCACTCCCAAAATATGTACAGGTTTTTAAAGAACTCAAATTGATTCTAGCAATTATTTAAAATTCCTCAGAAATACCTTAAATCTTGTATCTCCATTTCTGAGTAGGGACAGTGCCAAAATGCCAACAGCTGAGTACTTTTAGATTAAAGGCAACATCCCTTTTGACAGCCTTTCACACAGACACAGGCAAACAGCAATTCATATAAATCACATACATCTAATGTCTCACTTTATGTATCCTGATAGGGGAATCCTGTGGTTGACTAATCTAAGATGTAAACCTGGGCTATAATTTCTTGAGAATGATTTAAAGCCAGTCGAACCCAAAACTAACTACACTACAGTCAACAGGTCGTTTTAAATGGAGGATTGTGCATTTAGGTCTATCATTGCCGTGCCTTGTGAGATCACATATCAATTCCTTTGTCACTTTTAATTACAGCCATAGCAGCAAATTACCTCATACCAATCTGAGTGTCTCCACTTTTAAAGCATTGCCCTTTATGTGAGAGATGCTGATGACAAATATAATAGTTATTTTCTAAGGCCTGCTTTATGCTGAACCAGGCTGTCTTATTCTCTCTTTCTTCCGACTAACAGCTTGTCACACACAATAGCTGGATGAGTTCAAGGTGTAGTCAGTGAACACGAACAGAAAACTATGAAAACAGTTTCACATGAAAATGCAGGTCAGAATCAACTTATTGAATTTTCTAGGACAGGAATGGCAAACACAGTCAAACATGCTCATGCTGTATATAGAAAGGTGAACATTGACTAATTGATCACAAACATTTCTCCTGAAGAGCTTGGGCATGGCCTCAGAATTCTTTTCAACCAAGGACATTATGAAGACACAATCGATCAAATGTGCACTTGTTTGAAATTTATTTGCCATCCCTCTCCTAGGACTTCAGGTTGGTAGAGGCCTCGAGGGTAACATAACTCAACCCAACATCTGATGATTAAACTCTCTCTCAAACATCTCCAGCAAGTGACCTCTCAGTTTCCTCTTGAACACTTTCATCAATAGGGTAGGTGAACCAGCACCACCAACTCATGTGTGAAAAGGACGAAACAATCAACTGATTCATAAATAAGTAAAAACAGCTAGGAAGTTCATGAACTGTCTTCTAGATAATCTTCTATTCACTCTGATCACAACTCTTTGAAAATGAAGGGTGGGGGGAAGAATTTCTTTTGTGCTTTATTTCCTGAGAAGAGCATTTCATATTCAGGAGTGAATTCTCAAATCTCTGGCAAAAAATGAGACTTTGCATTCTGAAGAAGAGTTTATAGAGCTCTCCAAGAATCAGGCAGTCCAAAAATTCTCTGAGTAAAGAAAAAGAGACATGAGCTGGGGCGGGGTCAGGAATAGAAGAGTCTGGGGAAGGGGCAAGATTCTGATCCCTTATGACCCAGAACTTATCCACTGTTTTGACCACTCACAACCCTGACCAAGTCTCCATGCAGTCAAAATCTCCACTTCTCCTCCCCATTCAAAATACTCAATCTGAGTAAATTAAAGAAATTTAAGGAATAACTAGTCCTTCCAGAAAACATTTGAATAAAAAAAAGGCTTATTAGTGCAAGTGAAACTCTAATTTTTTTATTGTTGTTCAATTATAGTTGTCCCCATTTTCACCCCTTGCTCTCCCCTGCTTTGACCACCACACCCCTTCCAGTCCCTCAGTCAATCCCCACCCTGTAGTCCATGGGTCCTTTATACATGTTCCTTGACTAGACCCTTCCCCTTCTTTCTCCCGTTATCCCTCTCCCTCCACCCCTCTGGTCACTGTCAGTTTGTTCCTTATTTCCATCTCTCTGGTTCTGTTTTGCTCATTTGTTTGTTTTGTTCACTAGGTTCCTCTTATAGGTGAGATCTATGGTATTTGTCATTCCCTGCCTGGCTTATTTCACTTAGAATAATGCTCTCCAGTTCCATCCATGCTGTCCTGAAGGGTAGGAGTTCCTTCTTTCTTTTTGTTGTGTAGTATTCTATTGTGTAAACGTATCACAGGGGTTTTTTTGATCCACTCATTTACTGATGGAGAGCTACTTATCATATAGATTATTATCCCTTACTTCCCCCACCTAAATTGATTACAATCCCAAGAAATAGAATCCATACTATTTGTCATCATTTCATAAATTGCAGCAAAATTATGGACTTTTCTAGCACTTTTAAAGTTACTGTACTTTCTAGCATTCTGGTGTTCAAGAATACCTAAAAACATTTTGGAATACTTACATTAAAATATTCTACCCAAGAAACTATAAACTGCAACAAATCATTACTGTTGGGGGGGAGCTTATATAGCAACTTGCTATGTGAGATTGCTAACTATTCTTCACTCACTTTAGATCTTAACCAGAGGTTAGTCTTTAACTACAATACATACACATGCAAAAGCTAACATACACACCGAAGGAACAATGTACTTCTAAGACCTAAATGACATTACAGAGATCTAATTGCAGTGGGGGCTAAAAAGACCATAGTAACTCTTCTAGTGTCCACTGTGTCAATTTTATTGACTGAATCACACTTCTTGTAGTGAGGACATATTTGGAAATTGTTGCTGTGAATATTTATTAAAGGTTTTTACAAACATGGTATGTATACTGTCTCATCTGGTAGCTATTCCAGATATTTATAAGGGCAATGCTTTCAGCATTTCAGTGAGACATAATCACTGAAGTTCTTTAAGACTAATATAAAGCAGACAAAATAAAACAAAAGTTAAATCATACACCCTATATTAAATCTGGAGTTGATTTGTTTTATGCCTAGGATTTCATTCAGCTCCTTAGATTGATAATAATAATTAATGGCATGCCTCAAAAGATTAGAAAACCAGCTCATCTGCATCTCAGATAAGCCAAGTCTTACAGAAGCAGAAAGTATGAACAGGTAATTTTCATCATAAACACATTCATATATTTCTTTTTGCACAAATGTAAAATTATCAGGTCTCACGCTGAGTTGATTAGGACACACCGATCTCTGATCAGGTAGTACTTTAAGAGCAGATTCTAGAGGACTTATACAGTCAACAAGTTTGTATGCATGGTATAATTTATAACTTTATTTTCCCCTGAACCCTGGGGCAAAATGTCACCTTCCGCTACTATGCTAATTCAAAAATAAGAGGTGGATAGTTGTCCCTATGGCAACAGAAGCTCATTTTACCCCAAGCCCATTTCCAACCTGTTACTAAATTACTAAGCACTGGAGCGATGCATCAAAGAGCACAAGGAGATGCTGTTAACTTAATGAAACCGAACACCATCCACTTAAAACATGTTGCGTCAGCTTGGAAATAAGGACAAATAAGCCCCTTACTTTCTACTCCCACCCTTGTAACTGACCACCTAGCAACTGTTACATTTTCTAAGTTACAAAAGCAGGTCCTCCCTCTACACAACAAAAATTACTTCCCAGAGGCAGAACTGACTTTCTAGAGCTCTTGGGTTTGAACATAGGAATATTTTTTATTATGCTTAAAAACCTGTATTTTAACATTTTCACTTCTCTATTATTCTATATTAATGATCAACAATTAGATATATTTTCTTTGGAAGCAATGTATGTCTACCAGCTGTAAAAAGTAATTTCATTTCTTTAGAGCATCCATGAGTACAGGAGGCCAAGAACGAGATTTTTCCCTCAGTCAAGGTTTTCAAAGGGTCAGCCAAGAGAATTGGGACAGGCTGTATTCCTTCCTAATGGTGTACCACGACACTCTAATATCCTGCTGAGAAGAATCTTTTACTTTGAAATTTAAAGTCTCATCTGACAGAACCCATGCCTGCAGGAGCCTCAATTTATTTGCTCTAGAGGAAGAACACTGAAATCCAATCTGAAGAAATCCCAATCTTTGTTTCCATGGCGAGGCTTCCAAAGGCCACTGAACATTCAATTCTGTCCACTATAGTTAGGGGTCTGGGTATATTCAAGAATCTAACCTTAAGTTAGCACAAAGGCAACAAAACATCAGTCACTTCCGCAACTAGGAGCCAGGTCATTGTGGAAAGTCACTGTGGGTATTTACCTTGAAAGGTATTGGGATTGTGTGCACTTGTTAAGGTAACTTCTCTGAAAAAAATGAAGGGGTTGAATTAGATGATCTCTTGGGTCCATTTTAGGTCTACACTTTAACTGAGAGGTTAGCTAAATCTGTGACCTTGATCAAGTCACTCAGCTTCACTAATGTGTGAGTTTCCTTCCAGTTCTAAAACAAGTCCACAGATTCCTACATAATCTCATGGATTACATGAGGTTGAGGGGGAGGTAAAGAATAGGGTGTAAATTTTTGTCATAGGAGTAAATTTTATTGGGCAGTCAGATGGGCAAATAACTAGCCCAGAAAAAAGGTGCTTAAGTACAAAGTGCTTAAAAATGTAAAGTTATGATGTGGGATCAAGGAAAGACAATTGATGAAGAGCAATATTTCTCATTAAACTGTCAATAGATCTTCACTTATCTGTCTTTTTCATGTCAAAAGTCTCTTCCCTACCAGTCTTAGGTTCTTCAACAATATAAAATAGTTGTTTTTTTTTTTGAAAGTCATTCCTTGAAATGGCTCCTCTACCAAGTTCAGGAAGATTTGAGTCCAGTATGAGATTTCTCTATAGACTTGGAATTACATTAATTGACCTAAGGCCCATACAACAGAATAAAATCCCTGAAAGTAAGGTAGTCTGATATATGAAAAGGATACAGGATTAGGGTTTAGAGGACCCAAGCAAAATGAACTTTGTATCCTATCTCTGTCCCTTTCTAGCTGGGAAGATGGACAATGTTTTAATATCTCTGGGCTTTAGATCCATCATATATAAAATCATGATACTAATACCTTCTTCAAATAATTTTCATAAAGATTAAAGGAGATAATGGGAGGGAAGTGGTAAGACCTCAATAAATGTTTGAACTACCTATTGAATTTATTCAATTTCAATGCAATAATCACTTACTGATGGACTACCATGTGCCAGGCACTGCATAAGGTGCTATAGATTAAATAATGGAAAAGATTTATCCATAGTCCATTGGTACACTTTGAATAGAAATGATCTAATATGGCCACTGGAACCTGAAGAACTGATTTATCTTGAGATTAGAGATTACAGGCTATGATGTTCACCTTTTCCATGGCAAAATCCTTTAAACTAACCAATCACATCCTTTTTCAGAGGCATGATATTCTCATTTGCTCAAGAAATATTAATTACAGTTGGGGAGAACCAAGATGGCGGCGTAGGTAGACACACTGCACCTCCTCGCACAACCAGAACTGACAGAAAATCGAATGACAAGGAAGTCCGACACCAAGGAGATAAAAAATAAACATTCATCCAGACCAGTAGGAGGGGCGGAGATGGGCACTGGGGCGGAGAGGACTCGCGTTGCCATGGCGGGACCGAGACTGGCGGAGTGTGGGACGAACGGGTTGGGCAGTCTGACCACAAACAGACCCTATGGCCCTACATTCGTGCACAGATAAATGGGACAAACAGCGGGGAGCGAAGCAGACCGTGTAACCCAGGGCTCCAGCGCGATGAAATAAAGCCTCAAACCTCTGAGTGGAAAAACCCGTGGGGGTTGGGGTGGCAGCAGGAGAAACTCTCAGCCTCACAGGAGAGGTCATTGGAGAGACTCACAGGGGCCTAGAGTGTGCACAAGCCCACCCACTCGGGAACCAGCGCCAGAGGGGCCCAATTTGATTGTGGGTAGCACAGCGAGTGACTGAAATCCGGTGGAGAGTGGAGCGAGCGCCATTGCTCCCTCTCAGCCCCTCCCCCACATACAGCATCGTGGCTCAGCATCACAGCACAGCGACCAGCGTTACCCCGCCCTGGGGAACACCTAAAGCTCCCCCCCTTTAAGTAAAAGAGGCACCAAGACCAAAAAAAAAATGGCCCAAATGACAGAACACTTCAAAGCTCCAGAAATAATTCAACTAAGCAGCGAACAGATAGCCAACCTATCAGATGCACAGTTCAAAACACTGGTAATCAAGAAGCTCACAGAATCAGTTGAAAAAATGAAGGCTATGCTAAGAGAAGCAAAGGAAAATGTACAGGGAACCAATAGTGATGGGAAGGAAACCGGGACTCAAATCAATGGTGTGGACCAGAAGGAAGAAAGAAACATCCAACCAGAAAAGAGTGAAGAAACAAGAATTCGGAAAAATGAGGAGAGGCTTAGGAACCTCCAGGACATCTTGAAATGTTCCAACATCCGAATTATAGGGGTGCCAGAAGGAGAAGAGGAAGAACAAAAAATCGAAAACTTATTTGAACAAATAATGAAGGAGAACTTCCCTGATCTGGCAAAGGAAATAGACTTCCATGAAGTCCAGGAAGCTCAGAGAGTCCCAAAGAAGCTGGACCCAAGGAGGAACACCCCAAGGCACATCATAATTACATTCCCCAAGATTAAACAGAAGGAGAGAATCTTAGAAGCAGCAAGAGAAAAGGACACAGTTACCTACAAAGGGGTTCCCATAAGACTATCAACTAATTTCTCAAAAGAGACCTTACAGGCAAGAAGGGGCTGGAAAGAAGTATTCCAAGTCATGAAAGGCAAGGACCTACATCCAAGATTGGTCTATCCAGCAAAGCTTTCATTTAGAATGGAAGGGCAGATAAAGTGCTTCTCAGATAAGGTCAAGTTAAAGGAGTTCATCATCACCAAGCCCTTATTATATGAAATGTTAAAGGGAGTTACCTAAGAAAAAGAAGATCAAAAATATGAACCGTAAAAATGACAGCAAACTCACAGTTAACGACCACACCTAAAACAAAAACAAAAGCAAACTAAGCAAACAACTAGAACAGAAACAGAACCACAGAAATGGAGATCACATGGAGGGTTATCAACAGGGGAGTGGGAGGGGGAGAGGGGGGAAAGGTATAGAGAATAAGTAGCATAAATGATAGGTGGAAAATAGACAGGGGGAGGGTAAGAATAGTGTAGGAAATATAGAAGCCAAAGAATTTATAAGTATGACCCATGGACATGAACTATAGGGGGGGAATGTGGGAGGGAGGGGGTGGGCAGGATGGAGTGGAGTAAGGGGGGGGAAATGGGACAACTGTAATAGCATAATCAATAAATATATTTTAAAAAATTCTCACAGTTTTTGTTAAGATGTTTATAACCTCATGGAAAGAGAAGATATAAACCCATGGCAAGTTACAATGAAGACAAAGAAGAGATTAATTAAATTCAGAAAATACTACAGCCCCAGCATCCCGCTACAACTTCTAGAGGAGAGAGAAGTAGAAAATATACGTGGCTTCTGACCCCAAGATAGTCACAGTCTACTGGGGAAAGAACATCAAAGAACATAAACTGCTAGTACAACATTGTACGATACTGTAATATGTCAACCAAATTGACTGAGATGTCCAGGCAGAAGTTCTACTGTGACTCTGTAGGAACTGTGAGTTGCTCTCTTGAAGGAATGATTGAAGAAGAAGATGGAGTTCAGCTTAACTTTGAAGAATAGGTAGGATTTTAAATACATGGATATGAGATAAAGTCCAGATTATGAGAACTTGCATTTAAAAGTCTTGTTAAGAGAAAAAACGAACAGAGAATGTTCAGGGGTCAAGAAGCAATATGAGCTCCAGATGGAAAGACAGGACACCTTACAATGGTAGAGCATCTATACAACCAGTTGTTTTCCTTTGCTCTAATAGCAGGTGGCAAAAAGGTTGCTGTTTCTGAGACCTGTAAACTATACTCTTAGGCCACAAGTGATGAGTTATAAAAAGCATCAAATTTCGTATTACTGAGGACACAGCCAAAGTCACAACTACTCAGTCCATTAAAAAAGCACTGTTATAAGGCACAATTTCCATTTGACAGAGTAAAGTCGGGATATATTCAGATAAGGCCCAGAGTGGAAATTGGATAATATGCAAAAGATCTGGGTCCCAGAAGTGGGGTTGTTATTACATTACTATTTCCTATTTTAAAGCAAGAAACAGCAAGGAGTATTGGAGCCAAGGGTAAAGAAAGAGAGCAAGAGTAGACTTGGGAATATGGGGGCTTCTTCTGAACACTCCAGGCTAGTCCAGCAAGTAGTGCACTCCTTTCAAGGCCCTGTCTTTAGAGACTGCCATCTTCCCAACACATGCCTTTGCAAGTAGCTTCTAAGTCAATATTAACGGAGGACAAGTGTAACCTTTTCACAAAAGAATCAGTAACATAGTTATGAATGGATGAAGACAGTTTGGATTACAGATCTGTGAATGTATTTATTGACCATGTATTGAGTCAGTGAGGACCTTCAAGTTCTTCTAGAGTGGTAGCAAATGCCCAAGACTCTTCTACTAACTGCCCCGCCTCCATGACCTGGAAATACAAGAGCTAGAGAAATAGAGACATACAGAAAAACAGGAGCACATGATGTTAATAATACAACTCTCCCCTCTCTCTCAGCATCTAACTTCAGCACCTTTACTTCACTGACATTGTCACTAATAGGATGTGGTTTAGGCTCAATTGACTTAAGAAGTGGATTCTAATAAATCTATCTATACTGGAAACTTTAAGCTAAATATTGCTGAAAAGTACATATAAAAGAAAACCTTGATTTATCTGTTTGTAGGATGAGAACATTTTATTGAACTTTGAAGACTCTTCTGGGTCTTTTTTGCCAACCCAGCAACCTAAATTTTCAGGAGATAGAACCAAAGAAACAATATTTTTAGCTGGTAATATACTAGTATTAGAGTTTTCTACAACTGAAATCCACAATTTAGCTTTTAAATGGAACATAGTTTTCCCCTACATCTCCCGCCTAACTGGCTTTGCTATTTCTGAACAAGTCCTTCAGTTGATACTCTCTAATGTAATCTTACAGGTTCCTTGCCTATAATTCCAATTCACTTGAAATACTTTTTGGAAACTGTCACTTTAAAGGTGAAAATGTTTTAACCGGGTGCATTCTACCATTTTGTTACTGCTACTGTCAAAAGATTGGGGAGAGGGAAGAAGCATGCAAGTACTGTGTTACAAAGAAAAAACATGTCACATGTAATTTCCACATTGGGTACCTAGATCACAGAGCTGAGCCTATATCCCAGATGCAAGCTATAGAGCTCAGATCCATGTTATATTATGACTTATTAAAGGGCTTTAAATTATATCCCTGGAATTCAAAATTATGATATACCTCTTTTGGATTAAAAAGTGCTGCAACATTAACAATGTATAATAGTATTGAAGAGTGCTTACCTTCCACCCAGCAATTCCAGACTTGGTATATTTCCAGAGAACTTTTCGTACCTATGCACAAAGAAACTTGTGAAAGATTTTAATTAGAAACTACACAACTGCATCGTTAATAGAATAGATCTCTTGTGTCATATTTATACAACTGATGAGATAAAATAAACTAAGTAGAACTATGTGAATCAACGTAGGAAAAAGTCTCCCAGATACAATTTGCAGCAAATGAAATAACATTTATACAAGGATAAATTCAATATATTACCATGTGTATATAAACTCTAAAATCATGCAAAACAACCTACCTAATGATTATTGATACAAACATATGTACTAAAAGCATAAAATTACTGTAGTATAGAATAGCGATTTTCAACCTTTCACCTGGTGGCATGCATAAAATAATTACTAAAATTCTGCAGCACACCAAAAAATATACTATATTTTTTGCCAATCTGACAAAAAGTAGGTATAATTTTGATTCATTCACATAGGTCAGCTATTGTTGTGTTGGCTGTTGCCACTTTTTTTATTTGACAGTATAAGAGAAAAAAGGTCTGTGTCTCTGAAATGGTCAGGTATTGCATGTTTTAAAAATTCTTATGGCACTCTGGTTGAAAATCACTAGTGTCGTAAATGCAATAGCAGAAGGATACACAATGGACTTTTCCTTTATCTGTAAAGTGTATTTATTTAAAAAATAATTAAAAGCAAATATAATAAAATCCTCAGAAGGCTAACAGTGAGTGCTTGGGCATTAGTAATATTATATTTTTCTATGAAATTATAATATTTCATTTAAAAAGCAAGTTTAACAAAAACAACAAAAGTCTACCAGCCTTAATTTTTTTAAGGTTTTGAGAAATTTTATGTACCACATTATTTTTTTTTCTTTCTTTTTCTTTTCTATTCAGGTTTTGACTCCCCCACAAGGATATGTGGGAGTTTTAGAAAAAGATTCCATAACAATTCTTCAAAGAAATTGTTAAGTAGTGAAGCACAAACCAAAGGCACTTCTACATTTTTAGTGCAATTCTTTTTCTCTGCACTGAATTTTTTAAATGAAAGGTCATCAATCACAAATGTTGGAGTTGGATTTCGGTCTCCCTCAAGTATCAGAGCCCAGAATCCTACGAGACTGGTCCAAGCATTTGAGAGTATCTATTTGCTACTCAATCACCTCCAGGGGCTTTAACTTCCTGAGCTTGGCTAAACACATCTCCCATCAGTGTCCCTCTGGATCTACATAATATTCTCTGTGGTCACATGTACACTGTTCATTTTTATCTGCATCCATTCTTGAGAACTTTCAATAATTGCTCTTGGGGCCACAAGGTAAAGTTTGCCATTTTTGTATACCTGCAGGATAAACGGAATCCAGGTAAAACATCTTACAAATAGCTGGTCTGAAGCCTCCCCTCACCCCAACCATGGAATTTGCATTTGCAGATAAATGTCTTTTACCTAATCAATATGAACTTTAGAAATAAAGCAAACCATCATTCTAGAGATTCCACTTAGTAAATGCATGTTTTTCATGGTTCTACTCCTCTAGGTTCTTATTTTTATTTCTGAGGAGTTCGGGGTCATGTAATCTTTAACAGAACTGAAAATTCTCCAACCAGCAGTAATCCAGGAAGACATCAAAAACACCCAGACAGAATAAGGCTAATATTTCCTCACCAGGTGTCTAGCCTCTTAATCTAGTGATAATATCACATTCCAAAGGAAAAGACACCAGACCCTCCCAACCAGTGCTCTAAGCACTTACTTCTTCACCTAGGATTACCAGCTTGTTGAAGCAGCAAACATTCTCACCTGCATCAGAGGTGGGGGCTGATCTCCAATTGCTGAGAACAGCAGCATTTGAGGAGTAAATACGAGCTCTGGCAAAAGTTTTCTTTAGAAACCAAAACCCAGCAGCAAACTTGCTGGTTTCAGGTGCAGGTGCCAAATTATCTGGGGTTTCATTTATGCTTCCTGAGACTACGGCCTTTCTTTGGAACTTGGAGTTTAGAAGGTGGTCTTCTCTAAAAGGGCCTATTCTTAGACTGCTGTGTTTTATACGTTTATTGCAGGTTCAGTGATGAAGAGGGTATGACCCATCTTCCTCGTCAGAGGGTGAACCTGGAAGTTCCTCTGCTGATGACTTGACCCCAAACCCTGAGTGTGGTCCAGGGTCTAATCTGACAGAATGCTTGATGATGATAAGTGCAGGGAGGGAGATAAAGCAAAGGACATTTTCTAAATCTGATTTATTGTCCTCTTGCCGTGGAACTCAACTTAATTCAATCTTCCCTGTGGAAAAAAATGGAGTTTGGCAATTAGAAAATCATTCATAAGGTTTCTGATTATGCAGAGACTGTAAGGAAACATGGGCTCTAATTCAGCCACTAAACTTCAATCTACAGCATCCTTATCAAAACCATTAGAAGAAGGGTCTGAGTCACGGGTTAGCTATTCCATTTGGAATCACTTGGAACATTAAAAAGCAGCAGCAACCTCAACAGCGATGTCCTGCCCGGCCCTTCCCTGGACCAACAGAATCAGAAACTCTAAAAGGTAGTGCTTTGCACTGATATTTGTAAAAATCTCCCAGGATGATTTTAATAGAGAGTCAGACTGAGAACTGAAGTGGCGTTTCTCATGCTTTAATGTACAAGGGAGTCATCTGACAGCTTATGAAAATGAAGGTTCTGATTCAGTAGGTCAGGGACGAGGTATTTCTGACAAGCTTTCTGGTGATGTGCTGCTGCCGGTCCATGGAGCACACTTGAAGGAGCAAGAAACTAATGATTTCTGAGCACCCTTCCAGAGCTGCAATTCTGTGAATCTGTGTCAACTTTCACTTTTGACAGAATTGCCAGACAATTGCCACCTAAGAACACCCATTTCTGAGCGAAATGCCTTTTATAATGCCATACCCTGAGCTCGGCTCTGTGAAATAATGGTCTTTGGAAGTCAGGAGAGACTTCAGGATCTTGCAATGTCTGATGCAACACCAGGGACATTAATTATCACTGAGCAGTATGATAGACATAAATCTACAGGGGGTTTGTGGGTGATTCACATCAGTTAGGAATTTCACCACAATGTGGAGAATGTAGTACTATGAGGGGACATGTTCGGGGACATCTCACTCAGGAATGTGTGTGCGTGTGTGTGCCTGGGGTAGGGGTGCCCGATGGAGTTTGGAGTGGTTTGGGGAAAGCTTCCTAGAAAAAAATTACTTTCAAGCTGAGCTCTGAAGATGAGTAAGATTTGGGAGTTGGGAGGGATGTCCACCCAGAGAGAGTTGTGATATAAATACCTACCTGTGTGTGAAAGAGAGGCTGAGGAAATCAGAGGACTACAAGTAGCTTCATTTGGCTGGAACACAGAAAACATGAGGAATGAGCTGGGGGGTCAGCTGCGGCCAGAGACAGAACTTCACAACCCCCTCTAGGAGTTGCGTCATTATCCTGAAACAAGAGGGAGTCTTCGAAGCATTTCATGCAGTAAAGCAACATGGTTTACATTTTCAGAAATAACTTTCTGTGTGCTGTGTGGGCAATGGATCAGGCGGGGAGGCATATCTGTTAGAGGGGTGTTTCTGTATGGTCCTAATAGTTGAGAGTGTATGAGGCCAGCTACTCCACTTCCAGGAAATTCTTCTACAGAGACTCATTCCTGTACAGAGATATTTGGGCAAGTGTGTTTATTACACTATTTATAATAACCAAAATGTATACACATAAGTGATGTCTATCAACCGGACATTAGTAGTACAGTTTTTGGAATATCTGTGCTACAAAATATTTATGGCCATTAAAAAGAATATAGTAGATATATGTGTCAAGATTCCGAGACATATTCAAAGTGAGAAAAGAAAGTGAAAAAATAGTTTATATAGTACGGAATCCGTTATATAAAAACATATATTCTCTATTATCTGTATGGTATATGTGTACGTAAATTAATAGGAAAAGGACAGAGGGACTATACCTCAAACTGATGGCGACCGCTTCCTTTAAGAACAGGAACGGAAGATGAGTAATTTTCACCCTCCCGCTTCTGTTTTAAGATATTTTCAAAGAGAAAGTACTTGGGTGTCACATGTGTACTAGAGAAAAAAATAAAGGAATAAATTGCTACATTGCACATTTTTTTTTGCTCATCAATAGCATGAATTTTGCCTTCATTCAGTCTAACAATTTCTACAATTTTAACTTCAAAATTTCTTTTAAAAATAAAGCTCAAAAATATTTTAAGAATTTAAAATTCTAAAGATTTCTCACCTCTCCCCTCAAGGCTGTGCCCTAAAGTCACCACCCCTGCCCCCTCACCAATCCCCTTCATTTGAGCTTTCCTCTAGATCTCATTACACAGCTACCCTAAACCTAAGATAACTCCAGACACAGTCTATACTTCTAACAGTTGAAAATCATTAAAAAGATTAAGTAACCGGCAGAAATCAACAGGGTTTAAAAAAGAAGAAGTTTTTCTCTTTACCCTCTGGGAGCCAAGAAATTTCAGCATTGCCATAATTTTCTAGAAAGATCCTCTGATGACCTCTGGAAACAATCCAGGACCCCCCACTGCTGCTCACGGATCCCAGTATAACCAACTCAGCCGTGCACTAAAGGGAAAGTTATAAATTGCTTAGAGAAGGAGGTTACAAAAGGGAGCGACCAGCCCGGCTTTTGTTAGGGTAAATCTGGGCTCCCCAACCTGTTAAGATGCTTTGAAAGAGGTAACAAAATGATCTATAAAGGCAAACCAGTGGGTGTCATTTCTTTAGATAATCAAAAACCTTTTGATTGGGGAATACACAAAAGGCTGAGGAAGGTTAGTAACCCTGGGATAAAAGAAAAATTTCCTTCATCAATTAAAAAGTAGTTATGGAAAAATGGGGACTAGAACTCCAATTTCCCAAATGGAGAAAGATTAAAATATTGGCATCATTCGACAGTTATTATATTCAATGTGCAATTGAATGGAGATCTCCAGTAAGAAATCAACTATCTAAAATTGACTAAACATTTTTATGAATAAAAACATAAAATATAAAAACAAACTTTCATTTTGTAATTAATAAGATTAACAAATATTTTATTTCCATTCTAGTGCATGCTTTTCACCGGCACTGATACAGGGTCACATTCTAATGCCATTCCTCCTTTTCTCAGCTATCCTTAATTTTTCATTTGAGTTTTATTTTGAATAGTGTACAGGCTTCTTCTGATATTTAGCCTGGGTCATTTTTGCTTTTTTACCTTATCCAAAGTCACTAGGTATTAGTCCTATCTGAACAAAAGTCAACACAAAACAACAGCAATACCAAGCTTATTGACAATAACATTTGTAGTTTACTTTTCTCCAGAGAAACTAAAAATCCTTTCAAGATACTTGCCATTTAATAATCATTAAAGATGAATGATGTGCTGACATGATACATTATTAGAAAGAGAATAACATAATCTATATCATACCAACTTAAACCTACAGTCTCTAGGAAACCTTCAAGTTGATGAAGCATCAAGCTATAGAGGAGTTGTATTTACATTGGAAGCTTTGAATTACTTGGCTGGCATAAGAGAGCAGAGCAAGGAGATGCCACCATATAGAAAAGCAGAGTTGACACAGTGACAGCAGAGCAGCATGTCCAGCTTAGCAGTATGCTACAAAATACATAGGATGTGTTGCTCTGGCTGGTGTGACTCAGTGGATTGAGTGCTGGCCTACAAACCAAAAGGTCGCTGGTTCGATTCCCAGTTGGAGCACATGCCTGGGTTGCAGGCTGGGTCCCCAGTGAGGGGCACATGAGAGGCAACCACACGTTAATGTTTCTCTCTCTCTCTTTCTCCCTCCTTTCCCCTCTCTCTAAAAATAAATAAAGTCTTTTTAAAAAATACATAGGCTGTGCAATGGAGCCAGCTTCTTAAAGGTCAATGGACGCCGCCTTGATGCTTTACATCATTGTAGAGCAACTAAAATAGAGAAAAAAACAATGGTCCATTTCCAGGGCTGAACGATAAATAATGGGCAAGGCTGCCCCAAACCGAAGAGGTACAATAATGTGCCCGTGGAGTGGAGGGTGTTACACTAACCAGGACAACGACGACAAGGGCTGGCACTTCTTCCCATCACGTGAAGAACGTGCGGAGGGGTCTGGCCTGATTACGGTTCAACAGCTGATTGCACGCACTGCATTCCTCCCGCGGAGTCTCACACATTTCCGGCCCCAACACAGAACCTAACGCTGGCCCCGCTCAGCCCTGTCTGTGCCCCTGTTTTGGCCACTCTATGGTAAAGTCTGAAAAATATAGGCAATGAGGTGAGGATCTTTTTAAATAAAACTACATTTATTCATTTAAAAAATTTTAATATCCTTATCTTTATGAAATGATGGCTATATTTTTTATTTTTCTTTAATATTTTATTGCTAAAAGAAAATGTGAGAGATTCATGTTTTTTCCATTTAAAAATAATTACTTTGTTAAATTTAAAAATCTGGGGACTTCAGGGACAATAGTTCAAAGCTCTGACTGAAATAAAATGGACTTGGTTCCAGTCCCAGTTCTACCACTAACTGGCTGTGTGGCCTCCCCTAAGCCTCAATTTCTTCATTTGTTGAATAGAAATAACAATAGTGTCTACCGTGTAAGTTGTCGTGAAGACTATGAAGATAACGCAGAAGAGTCTCAGAACAGAGCATGGTACCTGGTAACACTCGAGCGTTGGCTCAGAGTCATAAGAAGGATTCCTCATCAGTCACCCTGTTTGCTCATCCCACAAATGCACCATTTGACCCAGAAACTCCTACGTCCC
The DNA here is from genome assembly GCF_022682495.2 of Desmodus rotundus. Classification (NCBI taxonomy): domain Eukaryota; kingdom Metazoa; phylum Chordata; class Mammalia; order Chiroptera; family Phyllostomidae; genus Desmodus; species Desmodus rotundus. The sequence continues at coordinate 41,618,678 of NC_071388.1, forward strand.
CTCTGATTACAACATCCTGCATTCTACACCAACATTCTAGTCCTACTCCTTCCAGCTTATCCAAGGGCACAACTGTTTACAGGTTCAAGTTAAACAAATTATCCTCCATCCACATAATGCACTACCATCCAACCATGGAATGACATTCATATATATTACTGAGTGGGAAAAAACATAGCTACAAGCCGGTTATTCACAGCATGATTCCATTTTTTAAATGCAATACATACATACATAATGGTGATTTCTAACTCAGTCCTGAAAACACCCCCCAGTCACTCCAGGCCAGCGCTGTCCAACAGAAATACAATATGAGCCACAATGTGAGCCATACGTGGAACATTAAAGTTTCTAGCAGCCACATTTAGAGAAATAGATGAAATTTATTTTAATGATGTATTTTATTTAATCCAATATAAACAAAATATTCTCATTTCCACATGTAATCATTACAAATATCACTAATCAGACAGTATGCATTATTTTTATACTAAGTCCTTGAAATCCAGAGTGTATTTTACTGTTACAGTACATTGTAACATGGACTAGCCGCATTTCAAGTGCCCAGTAGCCAAAAGCCACGCGTGGCACCGCATCAGACAAAGCAGCTCGAGGCAGTTAGTCCCCTCCTCGCACCGAGTTAGAATTATCAGACTGAAAGAAAATTCATCTTACTTACATGCCCGCTGCCTAAAACAGTTTCTCATACCAATTGGATACTCAATAAATATTAGTTTGAACGAATGTATTTCATTCAGAGTATTCTTGGGTAACTTTGCATTTTTACATGCTGTGTGAATCAGAGACTAAAAAGACATTGTGCCAACCCCAGAGGAAGAACACAGGAATTTTGGAAAGCATCTCCCAAAAAGCGTCACGCCTCGCAAGTAGCCTCCTCTTTTGTTTAGGGTCAAAGCCAGCCATTCAGAAATGTAAGAAACCCTCATGAATTAACTTGAAAAACTTAGAACTAAAGCTAATGCCAAAATGGACATTATAGGCAAATAAATAAAAGATAGCAAGACCGAGAGAGATGGATAATAACTTTATTAAGTACATGCTATACCTAAATACTTTGTATGCATTATTTATAATCTTCACTATAAGGTAAGGAGGAATCATAAAACAAACAAAAACTTTTCAGATTTGAATCCCAACTCTGTCAATTTCTAGCTCTATGACCTAAGATAAATTTCTTACTCTCTCTAGGCTCAGTTTTGTCATCTGTGAAATGGGTATTAAAGTAACTCACCTTAATTATTATGAGGATTAGATTAATTGACACATGAACTCTCGATAAATGACACCTAGAATTATAATGGTAAGGTTCAATTAAAATAGGAGCAATCATTGGTATCACCCTTGGTTTACACAGGGGAGACTGTGGTTCAGAGGAATTAAACCACCTCAGTGTTGTGTAGCAAATAAACAGATGAGCTAGGATTTAAGCCCAGGTCTGTCCGACTTAGCGAGCCATGCACTTCGCATCATGGGATGCCTGGGAAGGTCTCGTGGCAGAGGCCACAGTGTCTGGATACAGAGAAGACGTTCTGCAGGGTGCCCACATGGCAGAGGCTGCAGATGAGTGCTATCTGCAGAGAAAGGCATCTCACTCGAGCAGATCTGATCAGAATACAAAGCTGAAGGAGCTCAAGTAGAGTCAACACGGAGAGTTTGGCTTACGGGAGGCCTTGAGCCAGGTGGAGGAGTTGAGACTTGATTACCGCCTAAATCCCGTCAAAAATCTATGAGCCAGTTGATCAGTCTGTGCAATTACGAGGCTCTTCTCTTTTTTAACTTAATTCTTTAGGCTGATAGGAACATTCCTTTACTCAAGTGAAGGCTGAACATATGCTTTTCTACACTCCTCAAATCCTACCTCAAATTTGTCTTAATCCTTTGAGTCCACGTGAGAAGTGACGTTCACGTTCCCATATGTTAACAGGGTGGTGAACAAAAACCCCAGCCAAACTCTTATCTGTGGTTAGAGCGTCACAACAACTTTACACGGGTTAGATCCTCCGGCAGGCCCAGGAAACCAACACAGCTGCTCCCCACTAGTCGCCCCCTCCTGTTTGGCTGTTTGCCCAAACCACCTCATGGATGCGCTATGAGCCACCGCACCTGGCATCTCACATCCGGACCAAGTCACGTGAGGCATGTCATCAAAACCATTTTTTTAAAATGAAGTGTATGTATGTGTGTTAGAATATGTACATAAACATGCATGCTCATATAGACATGTGATAAACATATATGTTCAAAAAACACGCACAACTAGGAATTCTCTCCAATTAAAAACGGAAATAACAGATTTTTTACACAGAAATTCCTCTAATTATTTTGTTGTTCTAAAGACAATACTCTTTTAAAAATGTGTAATCTTTTTCTCAAATTATTTATGATAAGTTCGTAGGCAATTATTTTCCATACTTTTCAGGAAAAAAATATATATGCTTATCAGTTTGAAAGAAACTGCATCGAAGATTAAAACAGACATCTTGGAACCCTTTGAAACGTTTCAGTCTTCTCAGCAAGAAAACAAACCAGAAATTACCGATAAACAGACTCATCAACCGAAGGCCAAAAAATGTTGCAATTACTCAGGACACGTTCTCCTTCCCTGGCCTGTGGGCTCCCAATGGTTTCATTATATGACACTTGTGAGCAGTTCTAGCTGGTTTGTGGCACAACCTCCTCAAGGAAATATGAAGAGTAATTTCAAAAGGAACTTTTATTTTTAATATGGATTGATTTTTTTTAAGGCAGCTCCAAGTAGCCCAGTATATCACACAGAAACCATCACTCCGACCCCAACACATCAGGGAGTGGCTGAGGCACGTGAGGCCTGTTGTTTCTAGCAGGTACCCGTGCAGCCAGAGAGGTCACCACTCAGCAAGGTGCCTTCTTTCTGGTGTATAAGAAAAGAAATCACTGGGAATACGGGGGAGGGGGGGCGGGGGGGATGGGCTTGAGAAACAGGAGAGGACTTGTCAATCTCCAAGATGCTAGAAAATTATTGTGGAAGTCTTTTGTTAGGGAACCCTATAATGGTACTGCTGCTCCTCTCTCGTGGACACAGACAGCAAGCCACTAGCTAAGATGGTGAGGGTGACAGAGAATTAGACAAACTGTGAAAAGGCCCCGGAAAGGATGTTACTGGTGTTTGAATCATAAAGGCCAAAATTGTATTATTATTTACCTTCAAAAGCAGTGTGGTTATAAACAGGATTTCTTGGAGAAAAAACCCAAAGGCATATATAATGTTTATCATGAGTGCGTGTGTATGAAATATTTTACAAATGGGGAAAGAAAAAGGCCCTGCAGAACTATTTTTGTATACTCTATGGGTCATACACCATTTTTTTTAGTATTAAGAATTTATACTACTTCCAAGTAAAGGATATTAAGCTTTTCCCAATCCTTTTCATTTTAAACATATGAAACAGTGAGAAGGTGCCCTGACTGGTGCAGCTCAGTGGATTGAGTGCCGGCCTGCAAACCAAACGGTTGCCGGTTTGATTCCCAGTCAGTCCTGGGTTGTGGGCCAGGTCCCTGGTGGGGGGCTCATGAGAGGCAACCACACACTGATGTTTCTCTCCCTCTCTTTCTCCTTCCCTTCCCCTCTCTCTAAAAATAAATAAATAAAATCTTTAAAAAAAAAGAAACAGAAGGTTAGTGTCGTACTGGAAATGATTTTGATGCATATAACAGAGCTATTAAAACAACAAAAAGGGATGGATCAGTTGTGAGGTTTCAAGATAGGTAGTAGGAATGTAAGATCATATGGCAGGGTCCTTGGTATCACCCACTAAGCAACAGAACAGAACACCCCTGAATCTTGAATTATAGGACACTACACTGCAGAGTGCTAACGTTTTTAACCACCCAAGTCAGTCTTAGTGTGTATCTTTCTCAGTCCTCTCACAGACTCTTTAACAAAAAGGAGCATCTTTTCTCAATGTTTATATAGGTGTTAGAATCCAAGTTTTATTGTTTAATAAAGACAAATAGGGCAGGGGGAGGGGGGAGGGGATAGTGAGGAGATGGGATTACAGGAACTACTTTAAAGGACACATGGACCAAATCAAGGGGGAGGGTGGAGGTGGGGGAGGGAGGGGGGTTCGGCTGGGGTGGGGTGGAGGGATGGGGAGAAAAGGCACACAACTGTAATTGAATAACAATAAAAAATTAAAAAAACATAAATAAACAAGATAAGACATTTATAACATAAAAAAAAGACAAATGTATTTTTGAGTAAGATCAAACAATATGTCATTAACTAATTATATCCTTTTTCCCCTGGGTATTTTCTCTAAATTGTTTGTTATGGGCAATCAAAATTCATGACTTACCAAGAGGTTAGATGCTGTTCCTTCAGATAATAATATTAAAGACAAAAGCAACATAGTTGCAATAATAATCATGAACGTTTGTGTAATGATGTAGTCACCTATGATGTGCCAGGCACTGTAATTAAGCCACTATACTTGGGGAGCTGGGACAGGGGGTGTTACAGAGAGGAGCGAGTCCCTGTCCTCCCAGATTCTGGACTAGTGGAGGAGAAAACATGGACATAAATGACAATGATTCATTTGGATAAGTAGTCATAGAGTTAGTCATAACTCTATAACTCGCAGTGACCAGGAATACTGTATGTGTGAGAAATGCTTATTAAACTCTTATTGAATGAAGGAAGCGGCCTTCTGCCTGCCCCACCTACAACCTGCACACTATTCTGATATTCTCATAGTCTCTTGATTGGATTCCACTTATCGCCCATTTGACCTGTGGCCCTGGCCAGATTTTTGGCATATGTCCCAGACCTAACCCATTCCAGCCACTAATACTCTATTGTAACAAAGTATCCAGAATTATTTCTCCTGAGGAGAGCCAAGCCAAAGCTGTTCCTAGCAACAATGAAATATTTCAGAAATCACATCGACTCTTTTTCATATGTTGGGAAGCAGTACAATCTTATTATTAGAAAATTAGAAGAGCCCTGGGCTTGGATTAGGAGACCAACTCATGGTGTGGCTACAAGCAAGCCATTTCACGAAAATCTATCTGAGATTTATATCACCTCTGCACTTATCTGGGTTGACAAGCTTCTTTCTTCCCACGTGCTTATGTTGCATTTAGGATAACTAACCATGGGGCAGATTCCTGAGCCTTTGTTAGAGCCTCATGGTCCAAACATCTAGGCCTCCTGCGGGTATAACTCACAAAGAAGTACAGGGTTTTTTCCTGCTCCATGAAAACAAAATGTTTATTAAAACAGTTAAATGAAAATGTTTAAAAATATATAGGAATTCTATTTATAGAAAAGACACACAACCCAAAGCAAGACTTAGAGGAATACCACCACCACAGATTTTTGAGAGCTGGAAAATCTCCTAATTGAGGCTCAGAAATGATGGCCCAGAGTGGCTTAGTGATTTCACCACATCTGCACAGCCAGTCCTGGGGGAGCTGGGAGGGACGTGGAACTCTCCCAGTAGAGTTTCCCTCCACTGCACACATCTGCACTTAACTCGTATTAGCGACTCTTTAAAATCCATCGAGGGTTCTCTTTACACTTGAGTGAGATAGTAGGGTGCTTCCTCAAGTTCACCTTGGATCTCTTCTCTCTAGTCTGCACACAACTTTGGGACTTTTCAGGACACTCCAAGCCCTTGCACAAGACCCCAGGTTTTAACAGAAGACAGCTCCATGTGTCCTACTTGTAATTTCTCAAAACCACCCCAGTGGCCTACATAGGCTCCTGGCTCTTAGTCCTTATTTCTGAGATAGGGGCAAAGTAAAAAAAAATAAAAATAAAAAGATAGGTATAATAATACTTGCTGATACAACTCTAATTGTCTGAAGCAAATGGGGGAGGTTTTATTTCTTTTCCACCTGTATTAATTCACCCCAACTTCTCCATATTCTTGCTTTTCGATATCTTCCAATGTAAATGCACTCATTAAGATTTTGTTCCTTGTAGAGAAATTTATCCAGCACCTTTTATGGGCCAGGCAGGGATGCTGGGCCCAGATATACTATACGGTCATGCCAGGGCTGCTCTCACAGAGCTGGCAGCCTGGAGGAACTAAACAAGTCACACCAACGCATACCTTGTCTGTCTGCCTTGTACCAAGCGATCAAGGGACACAGGAGCTCTGAGAACAACTATTCTGAAGATCCGTTTTGGACTGGAGAGAGAAAAAAATTACTGCTTCCTTCCTATGGTTTTCTAATTTGTCTTACGACAAAAGCTATACTTTTTTTAAAGGGATGATATTTGTTTTCTGGGAACAAAGCTTTTGGCAAAAAGAAACCATTTATCTCTATTGCCTCAACTTCATCCTCTACATCATGGATGAGCGTAATGATCCTCACCCTCCTTACGTCACACAGGCACTTGCTGAATAAAATAAGCTCATTAAGAGAGGTAGCCTCCACCAGTCCCATACTACTTGAACAATACTAATAGAGTTTATGTCTATACGTAATTGTCAAAAATGGTAAGAATAAAGCAATACTTCTGGAAGCATTTTCACAAACTGAAACTTAAACATCATTTCCCACCACAGGTTTTGATGGTAATAACAGATGCCAGCTTTCTAAAAGTGTAACCAAACTTAGTATTTCTGCATGGACCAGCAAACATGCCCTGCTAGCTCCTGTGCCAGTATTATAAAATCTGCCTTTAATTTTGCTTAACCGTAATAAAAGCTTATCACGCAGCCAAATCCCTACAGCAATGTTCTCAAAGGTTCTGCATGTGGAAGCCTGCTGCCTTTCAGCTTCCCCGTTAAACACCTGTTCTGGGCTTGGGCCATGCTCTGGTTTCTCACTCAGGTGGAGAGTCTTGCTTAAGGGGACAGGCAGGTATTTTTGCTGTCACCAAAGACAGCTAGTTTGGAAAACCTAATCTTGCAAAGGGGCCACGTTTCAGTTCTCAGAGTGTTGGGTTTAAGATAGCAAGGACTCCGCCCAGAAATGCAACCTGAATACTTCCCGATTTGCCCCTCTCTTGTGTTTGCTGAGAATCCCCTCAATAACTGACACATTTTATAGATTTCAGGCAACCAAGTCTAGTGGGCAGCTCCCCTTCTTTCCTGTCACCTGGCTAATTTAATACTTTCCTCCTCCAATGGACACAGCAACTCTTGACAAGCAGTTGCCTTGTGGTTTATTTCAGTTAATTCAAACACAATTATAAGTTGAGAAATTAGTTATGGGGATTGAAGGAAGGAGGAATTTTACAGGTGCGAATTCATAGCCATTTCTGATCCGAATATTTCCAAAGGAAGTCCATGTTAAGCAAATACCATCTCCCAAATCTTAAGGCCCATCCATCTCTTCGTGAAAAAAAGCTGTATCTTACAGGCTATAATCTTGCAATTTCTTTTAACCCTAAGGATTAATCTTTGCTTGTCCTCCTTTCAAAAGCACTACCAGAATAAAAAACAACTTTCATTCAATACTTGCTCTGATAATAAAGCGCTGGTGATGCCAGTCAGTGATTTCATTTCAAAACTGACTTAAAATGCACAGCGGTGTTGATGGCTGCTGATCATCTTAATGCTGGTCAAAAACAAAAGTAGCTACTCTCTGTCCCAGAAGGATTTTGATTTTTAAAAGGGAATTCTGGATATAGAGCATTACCTTGGAGGATTTTGCCATTAAACCTTTGAACAAAGCGCAAATAGTTTCTACTTACTTGGTCATAATCACTATTGCACAAGTGGGGAAATGCAGAGTCAAGAGGTTATACATGATTCTTACAGTCCCAAAGAAATGCTGCTGGAGGATTAGCTCTGAGAACAACTACAATTGGCCACATGGTTGGACTGCTGGCTAGTCACTTATGCAAACAACATTTAATGAGCACCTACTATGTTCCAGCAACTCCAGATAATCAGCGAGCCAAGCAAAGATCCTTGTATTCATAGAGCCTACATTCTAGTGGTTGTCAGGAATAATGTTTATATATTTTTGGCTAAGTTTGTCTTCATTAAATGCTTCACTTTTGTTTTGGTTCTCCTCTATTGGAAGATAAAAACCAACAAACCTGGAATTAAAACAAAATATTTACATGCATGTATATAAGAATTAGAGGAAAACTAATCTTGTTCTAGATTATTTTGTTTTGGGAGTGATAAGAACCTCCTAAGATTAATCAGGAAAAGCCACTTCATTTACTGAGCCTTGAGCTTGCTTTGAAGAAGAGATGACATTACATGTGAGAGAAAGGGGAAAAAATGCTCTGGCTGAAAAAACCAAGAGAAAGGGCACACTGAATGGAAAGAGCATGTGATTCCAAGAGACAAATGAATCTATTTACCATTAAGGCCAGAATTCAAAAACAACCTGTGGAATTTTGGTTACCTTATCATTCTCTTTACAGAAGAATTAATAATAATAGTATCGTATAATAATATATTGACATATTATAAGATGACCTATATAGGATGACTTTTATATAGTGACATATCATACAAATATAATGACATATTATATGATGACTTTTCAAGAAGGAAATGTGCTTTCCAAAAGACTAGCCACAAGTGAAACCAGAGATTAAGGTCAAACCTCAATAGTCAAAGTCTTTTTTAAAAGAGGTAATAAATATTTGGTGTCTTCTTTGACAAGTAAAACTTGCCTTTTCATTATTTATCTGTTATTAAGCTGAAAAAGATTTAATGTGCAATACAAATGTTTAAAATGTGAAATACATTTGTTGTAAGGCAAATACAAAGGATGTTTTGATGAAATATATTTAGGAGTAAGGTCACCAGTAACAAGGGGGACACATTAGAAATGATGGTGTATCAAAGGTACATTCAGAGCTCACTGTGCTTCATTTCACATGGCCCACGGGCCTGAGTGATTATGGTTAAGTAGGTATTCAAAGAAGTACCAATGGACACATCAAAATTACAACTAAAATATAGAACAACCATCACTCAGAACCATCAGAAATCAGGTTGAATGGAAGTCTGAAAACTATGTAATTAAAGAAACAGCATCCATCCAGACTGGTAGGAGGGGCAGAGATGCAGAATGGGCTGGTCCCACATCCATGTGTGGTGGATAAAAATTTGGGAGGGAAATCTTGGGAATGAGGAGTCCCAGCCCCACACCAAGCCCCCCAGCCCAGGGTTCCAGTGCCAGGAAGATAAGTCCCCATAACTTCTAGCTGCAAAAACCAGAGGGGATTGAGTCAATGGAAGAAACTGCTCAAGACCCAAGCAGTTCCTCTTAAAGAACCCACACTCACACTTACTCAGAATCACTCAATCTGAATATCAGCTTGAAAGGTACCAGTGGCATTCAGGGAGGAACCAAAGTATATGGCTTCAAGGCAAGATCTGGGGGACAGCTCCCAGACAGAAAGGTGGGCAGGGCATTGTCCCTTTTCTGCACCATCCCCCCACAGAGCCACAGAGCTGGCCAGGTGGATGCCATATCTGACACTCCATCAACCTGACTAGCACTGTTTGCCCCACCCTGGAGATGCCCTGGGACTCTGGCCCACCCAGCTTATGGGCCACCCAAGCTGTTAACAGTGACTTTTCCATATGAATGACTGGTCTTGGCTCATACTTCACAATTTTCTAACCCCTATCAAACAAAGTGGGATACCCCTTGCTAAGTGGCCCCAGGCCCAGCATTAGCAGCAACCAGCCCAGATTCACCGCTTGGCTTCACGTGGGAAACTCCAAGCCCAGCACAAGTAGCAGCCATCTCAGATTGCTTTATAGCTCAGGCAGAGTAGCCCCAGGCAAAATGCAGGTTGGGGCTGACCTTGACCTGCACCACCCAGGAAGCCCCAGAGCCTGTGCACCCAGTGGATAGCTACAAACCATGTCAGGGTACCACCACCCCACCCCTGCACAACTAATCCTCCATGGAGGGCAGAGGTTAGTTGTCAGTGGTCACAGCCAGCCCTTGCAGCTGACTGGCCTGGGTAAATCCCTCCTAGTGATTGGTCAACAGCAATCAAGGCTCAACTACAAGAGGAGGGTGTACTCAGCCCACACAAAGGGTGCACCTTGAGTACACAACTTGAGTGATAGAGGAGGCTGTGCCACTGGACCCTACAGGACACCTATCACAATTGGCCACACCACCAAGACAGTAAATCACAACAGCTCTACCTAACACATAGAAACAAACACAGGGAGGCTGCCAAAGTGAGGAGACAGAGAAACATGGCCCAAATGAAAGAATAGATCAAAAGTCCAGAAAAAGAACTAAACAAAAGGGAGATAAGCAATCTCTCAGATGCAGAACTCAAAACACTGGTTATAAGGATGCTCAAGGAACTTAGTGTGGACCTCAAAAGCATAAAAAAGATCCAGTCAGAAACAAAAGATACACTAATAAAGAAAAAATTTCAGGGGAATAACAGTAGAGTGGATGAAGCTGAGAATCAAATCAATGATTTGGAACATAAGGAAGCACTGAACAACCAATCAGAACAACAAGAAGAAAAAAGAATTCAAAGAAATGAGGATAGTATAAGCAGCCTCTGGGACAATGAGGTTCAACATTCGCATCATAGGGGTACCAAAAGGAGAAGAGAAAGAGAAAGAAATTGGAAATTTATTTGAAAAAATAATGAAAGAAAACTTCCTTAATTTGGTGAAGGAAATAGACATGCAAGTCCAGGAAGCACAGAGAGTCCCAAACAAAATGGATGCAAAGAGGCCCACTCCAAGATGCGTCATAATTAAAATGCCAAAAGTTAAAGATAAAGAGAGAATCTTAAAAGCAGTAAGAAAAAAGAAGTTAGTTACCACAGGGGAGTACCCATAAGACTGTTCACTGATTTATCTAAAGAAACTTTGCAGGCTAGAAGGGACTGGTAAAAGATATTCAAAGTCATGAAAAGCAGGAGCCTACGGGCATGATTGTTCTAACCAGCAAAGCTATCATTTAGAACTGAAGGGCAGATAAAGAGCTTCCCAGACAAGAAAAACTAGAGCTCATCATCACCAAACCATTATTATATGAAATATTAAAGGGATTTAATTAAGAAAAAGAAGAAGATCAAAACTATGAACAATAAAATGGCAATAAATACATATCTATCAACAATTGAATCTAAAAAACAAACTAAGACAACAAGAAGAACAGAGGTAGAATCATGGATACAGAGAACATTTTGATGGTTGCCAGTTGGGAGGGAGATGTGTGAGAATGGGTGAAGAGCTGAGGGGATTAAGAAGTACAAATAGGTAATTACAGAATAGCCATGGGGATATAAAGTACAGTATAGGAAATGGAGAACTCAAAGAACTTATACTCACAACCCATGAACGTGAACAATGGTGTGGGGATTGCCTGAGGGAGTGGGGGATGCTGGGTGGAGGGGGAAAAACAGGAAAAACTGGGACAGCTATAATAGCATAATCAATAAAATATAATTTACTTTAAAAATACCAATGATTCCCAGCATTTCCAATATGCAAATTTTTTTTACTAAAATATTTATCCCCCAAATAGTAGTTAACCTTTAATATTCAGTACACAGACAAGACCTGGTGCTTGTGCATATTCCAGGTACCCCACAATTCTGAGGTACACATGTGAAGCTCCACTTTCCTGCTGGTGGCCCACCTTTCTGGTGACCACATTAGCACGATGACATAGGCAACTTAAACTCTTCTGCATTTATCCTGCTCTCTGTTTACACGTACAGTACTCAAAGTAAAGATTCACTAACTAATAAATTTGATCTCCTTACCCCCAATTATATAAACATCTGTTGAATAAAATACAAAGGAATATACTCCTGACCCAAGTTTTGGCTTTAAAAATAGTGTTAAACAGAAACTCAGAATGATGGTTTACTCATTCTAAACAATATATGAAGGACATTTGTGTTTTCTATGCATATGTCTTTTCAATTGGTTTTTACAAGGTTATCTCAACTGTACGAAAAATCAAATCTTTATAGATTCTTCAGAAAGAATTCAATGCCATCCAACCAGACTTTCATTGGTATGTTCAGTTACTTCCTAGAAGGCAGAGAAATGCATGGAATGCCTATTAATGATTAAAAGAACGTGCGTGCTTGATTCTGTAGCTCTGCCTCTCTCTCTCTAATAGGCCCCATTGTGCTCATTCTCTTCATTGCAGAAGGCAGCCCCGAATGCAGGGGAAGGCAAGGACTGTGGTCTGACTCCCAGGGCTACTCCACTAAGTATATAAGGCGTCCCCTCCCACTTCACCCCCCAACGCCCCTGCTGCCATCAGCTTTTCAAATGGCACCAGAATGACGTGAATTTGAAGCTCTTTCCATCCCTGCTGCACACAGTGTACATCTTTCCTGGCTGGCGGGATGGAGGCTGAGGACTTCCACCTCTAGTCTCGTCATTCCTGACTCTCTGCTGAAACGCAGAAGAAAACTCATCAAGGCTGGGGGAAGCATTTGCCTGCCTCACCCTTTGCATACCTCTCTTGATAATTTCAAAATAGAAAGTCTAGTAGAAAAATTCTAAAGAAATAAACAATACACGTGATAACCCATCTTATCAGCATTTAATTCTAAATGCAAGGTAAGCTGTGCTGCACTGAATCCCCAAATTACTTTCACGGTTTGCACTTTGCAGTTGTTGCAGGTAAACAACTCTGTTCACACCAGTGAGCACGCTCTGGTCCTGGCTCTTGGACCATGTGGCTGCAAAGGAACAAATGATCGGGAAGGCTGGGCCATTTCCAGTGGGAAACCGTTGCTGTCTCCCCATAATTACCCTGCTCTGACCTCAATATTCCAGCTCATTACAAAACTGTGTCAGCTGAAGAGAAAAGGATTCTCGGGTAGCATCCCAAGCCAGGTAAAGGGGCTGTTCAAAACTTCTTCAAAATGCAAGTGAAGCAGACTAATGAAGAACCATTTCCTTGAGAAACGAGAAATAGCCGCAGCCCCACATCACAGATTTGGATAAATGAGGGTTTGGAAGCCACGGTACTCATGGGAAAATTGTGAGTTTATCACAATGCCCAGCCAAGTGCTCATTTTTAGGTAAAGTTCAACTGCGAACATTAAAAAAAAATTTTTTACTGTAAGGAGGCCTCTTTTTCCCATTACCATTTATTCCCCTTAAACCTCCTCCCCCTACAATCACCACACTGTTGTCCATGACCATGAGTCCTTTTCCCTTTTTGCTCCATTCCTGCACCCCCTAGCAACCCCCAACAGCTGTCAACCTACTTTCTGAGTCTGTCTCTATTTTGCTTGTTAGTTGATTCTGTTCATTAGATTCCACATAATGAATGAAGTCATACAATATTTGTCTTTCACCAACTGGCTTATTTCACTTAGCATAATGTTCTCCAGGTCCATCCATGCTGTTGTAAAAGGTAAATTTTTCTTCCTTTTTTACGGCTGAGTAGTGTTCCATTGCTTAAATGTCTCATAATGTCCACATGTTTTACCCCCTCATCTACTGACAGACACTTGGACAACTGTGAATGTTTTTTATATTTGTTGTCCCAACCCCTTTTATGTTGGTGACAAAAATTCACCATGACCAGGTCAGGTGCAGTTCAGATATCTTTTGAGAAAGATTTGGAAATTACACCTAATTTCTCTCCCCCTCCTCCCACACACTTAACTAAGTTCTAATTTTCAGAGAGGCACATCCAGCCCTGGCCATGAAGTTCAGCTGGTTACAGTGTCATCCCCACTACCCCAAGGTTTCTGGCCATAGGAAGCTCCTGTGACAGCCACAGGGTTCGTCCCACTAAACAGAGTGAGGAAAGAGACACCACAGCCTCACACAGAGTTTCTACACAATCTGACAGGAACCCACGACCCATGGGGTTGGGGTAGGACGGAGGCTGGAGAAAGGATCTATCATCATGCCCACTAGAGAGCCCCAGTGAGAATGGGCAGAATTGTGCATTCCATTCTCAGCCCAGATCTTCTGGCTGGGTTCTTTAGTCTTGCCTTAACCATGGCTTCTAAGGAAAAAATATGGATGAGAAATACCAAGGACACAACAGGCTCTTATAAAACAACTGTCTTATGGTTAAGTGTAAATTAAATAATAGAACACGTGGGTTAAATTTTCCTTAAAATACACAGGGGTTTTACAATTAAATTCTCCTGCAAAATACATTTTGAATTTTTTTTCGCCATGGTCCAAATATTTGCAACAGAGTAAAGGTCTCAAAACATAGTTTAAAGCTTTTAAGAAACTCAAAACTGGACTTGGCTCTGGCACCCTGATATTTATAGTTCTGCTACCATTCTTTACACCATGGCACTGAAGTGATATTCAAAGAGCCTTGCTATAACTCTTTATGTAATTGAATTCGTTCATTCATTTTAACAAACTTCTACTGATCATCTACTAAGGGACACCTACTTTATGCTCAGCTTTTTTTCCCAGACGTATCAGATGACACTGCATTCTAACAGCAGTTTGATATTGGAATTAGCTCTGAAGAGAATAAGTCCATAAGATGTTCATTAAATACTGGACTAAATTTCATGGTAGTAGAGGTTGTGTTGTTTTGAGAAACTTGTAGCACATTTAGTAAAACATATGCTATATTACAGGTAAGGAAATAGCCAATATGCATTTTCTAGCTTTTTAACAGGAAATGCTGCTGTGAGCCATGACAAGTAAACAGATAACTTTCTGTGGTAAACACAAAGTTGCACCGCTAAACCCCCTCTGAGAAAATGCTGTGGGGAGTGTGGGGAGCTGACAGCCTTCAGCTGTGGGGTCCCTGGGGACAAGCATCAGTGTCGGAACCAAGGTCTCATTTTACCCCAGGGTCGCTTGGGCAGCAACTGAGCAAGACAGCAACACAAGGGCCTGAACCAATGGGGCCCAGGTCAATGCGGGGCTCCTCTAATGAGAAATCTCTGCTCCAGAGCTTCCTGTTGGGTTGACGGAGACCTCGTCAGGCCTACAGCACAGTCTGATGGGTCCCCTCTCCCACTCCTTCCTCTCTGCCCTTTCTTTTCACAGGTGTGACTCAGAATTGGCCTCCTGGAGAGCCAGAACCCAACCTGCAGCACTTCCTGACAACAAAGGGACGGATAGGGAAGGTCGAAACTCTAATGAAAGTCTTCATTTAAGCACATGTCATTCCCTACTCTGTTAAGTACTACTTTTCTATGTTGGAAAATGAACAATAGATATCTAGACATCTGCTACCTGTTTGACAGGTTTCTTTCTTTTTCATTTCTCTGACATGGAAATTTCAGGACAAGCATTCCAAAAATTCAGCACTAAAATAACCCAACAACAATGACCACATGGGCATCTTAATAGAGCATAAGAATCAGATAAACCTCTGTATTATTTCCCATATTTTATGGTTTACAGAAGAAAGAGGGAAAGGGAAGGGAGGAGGTGAAGGGGGAGGGAAGGAACACACAGGTGGCAAGGGATACAAATAACCTGTATTTCTCTCCTTAATTCACCAACTATGGCAGTCAGATCAATTATTTTTCCATAGTTTCTGAAAAGTGAAAAGTCTGAACCCTAATTATAAAATTTAGCAAGATAGTTAAACCTTTTGGTCTTCCTAGAACAGGTATTTTATACATGTAAGATTTCTTAAAATATTAAACATGAGATTAAGCCTCTTAAAATTGTCTTTTAATGCCATCTTGAAGTCATGAAACATATACTAATCACATGTATATAATATTGTGCTCTTTGTTTGAATTCTCCAGGTATAGCAACAGTTTGTGAAGGTCCATCACACTGACAGCGTTATGCACAAGACTTCCTTATCCACATGCAAATGATAAAAACAGTAAGTAACTGACATCTCTTTCCTTTTTGCTCTTTCCTTTCCCTTACATCAGGGGTGTTTCTTAACCTTTGCACATTAGAATCACCTTCAGGGGAGAGGAGGCATCTTAAAAAAATATATAGGTACCTTACAAAACACTTGAATAGACATTTCTCCTGGAAAGATATATAAATGGCTAATAAGTATATGAATAGATGGTCATTAGTCATTAGGGAAATGCAAATGAAAACCACAGTGAAGTATCACTGTACAACATTATACCCCTAGAATATCTGTAATTTTTTAAAAAGGAAAAGAACAAGTGCTGGTAAAGATGTGGAGATACTGGAACCCTGGTAACATTGCTGGTAAATTGCAAAATGGTTCAATGCTCTGGATAACATTTCTCAGGTTCCTCAAAAGGCTAAGCATAGAATTACGATATGATCCAGCAGTTCCACTCCTAGGTATATAAGCAAAAGAATTAAAAACGGGTATTCAAACAAATGCATGTGCATACATGTTCATAAAAGTACTACTCACAATATCAAAATCATGGAAAATTAACAGATGAATGGATATGCATACAAGGGAATATTATTTAGCAATAAAAAAGAATGAAGTACTAATACATGCTACAATATAGATGAACCTCAAAAACTTTATGTTAAACAAAAATAGCCAGACACAAAAGGTCATATATTGTATGATTCTATTTATACAGAATAGCTAAATCCATAGAAACAGAACATATGTTGATGGTTCCCCAGGACTAGGGAGAGGAAGAGAATGGGAAGCAGCTATCTAATGGGAATGGGGTTTTCTTCGGGGGTGATGCAATGTTTTGGAACTAGATGGAGGCAGTGGCTACACAACATTGTTAATATACTAAGTGCACTGAATTGCTCACTTGAATGGTTAACTTTATGTTATGTGAATTTCACCTTACTTTTAAAAAAGGTAAAATACAGATATACACCTGGTCACTTCCCTGGACTGAGCAAATGAGAATATCTTGAAGGCCAGGATTCAGTAGTTTTTAAAGTTCCCCCAGGTGATTTTATTGGGCAGCAAGGGTTGAACTTGGACCTGTAATTGTATCTTTATTAAGATGACTAGCTATATAGGAAAAATCTCAATAATTTGGTCTTTGAAAGTTACTTTTCTTGGTTATCTATTCAGAAAATTAAGAGCATCTACAATGTGTATTGCACCATCTGGTACTTTGTACATATATTTAAAAAGAAAGACAAGGAAATTCATTTTTACTGTGAGCCCAAGAGCTTTATCAGACATTCTGTCGATGACTCCCACAGTTCTCTGGGAGGTAGACACTGGACTCTCTACACCCGTGAGGAAAAGGAGGCTCAAAGGAGTTACATCATTTGATTAGGGTTGACCATCTGTTGGGGTCAAAGCCAGTTTCATGTTCAGTTTTGAAGTGTGTAACTGGCATCCTGAGATCCCTGACATAAAGGAGGTATCAGCCTCACCGGGGAGCTGGGCAAATCCACACTAACTGGAAGTGACAGCAGAAGCTTTGGATCTAGGTAGACCTGGATTTAAGCCCCAGCTCTGCCACTACTTTATCGCCACATGGCAGGAGCTTGCTGAATTATGGTTTCCTCATCTGCACAAGGCAGGATGCCTACCTCCTATAGTTACTGTAAGGATCACAGGAGGTAATGTCTGCAAAGTATTTTGGCATAGTGCACACCCCAAATAAGCACTCAATAAATGATACCTCTTCTTTTGTTGTTATTTTATTTTATTTTTACTAACACTGCCACTAGCACTGCTGCTAGAGAAGGAGGCATTCTGACCCACTAGCCACCCCTTTCTGTACGGGGCATAAATGTCACCAGTCCCAGAACCCCCTCCCCATCCCACTTCACCTCCTCTGTGCAGCCTAATACTATTGTTCTCTCCTATTGTTCTGTCCAAATGCTAATTTTTGAGAAACTTAAAAAACATTTAAATAGCAGAATTTACTGGCACAAGTTGATCATAAATTCAACAGACATAGGAACTAAAGAAATGCATCTATTTTAGGGATAAACAAGCTAATTCTAGTCTAATCTTGTTCCTTCTTATAAGCACACTTTTTTTTTGTAATGTGAACAGATAAGTTTTACTGTAGAACTCAATTTTTTTTCATTGAAGTTTCTTTCTTTTTTTCTTTAAGATGTGCTAAAGGACACCTTCCAAGAAGCAAGAGTGTAATTATATACCGAGCCTCCCCGTATGGCCTGACAGAAGTCTACCATCACTTAAGGAGCCATTACAGCATATACTTAATGTCAGCTTGATCGAAAAAACACTTTCACAGGTTCTCTTTGATTGACACATCTGAAATGACATCAGTTTCCAGCTTTCAAACCTACTGTTATTAGGTCTCTGTTGCTATTTATGTTAGAAATATGTGCATGTGTGTCAAAACAATATATCAACTTTGCTGATTGGCTGTATCTCGATTCTGTTGCCAAGGGTAACAGAACAATTGCTTTTAATCTTTCCTAAATTGCTTCTTGTTGTCTTTTTTTTTCCCCCCTAAATACTTGGAGTTTTCAGGGATGTTTTTTTCACTCCAGAGCAAAAATAAAGAAATTGTATGTAGGGAGAAAACAAATACATATTGTCTGTATGTGTTAAAAGGAAAATTCAATTCAAAAGGCATCCTCGGCACGTGTGTTACTTCGTGTTGGCACCTGTCGTAGACGCTGCAAAGGAACTGATTCTCGAGGCTGAGTTCGTGAGGAGAAGACCATCCCCACTCCTAAATGATGCAGCACCCAACCATTTGTTCTTTGGGGGTGAAGTTGTCTCTCTTCTGGCAAAAAGGAAATTCCAGAGATTCTTCTTTCAAAGGCAGGAATGATGAAAAGAGAAAATAATGTCTTTGGAGCTTTGTACAATCTTTCCTGCCTCACTGGGTCATGAGCAAGTCCTTATTGATTATGAATCCCCACCCCAGTCTTTGGACTTTTGAAAGATTAAGAAAACTGACCTGCGTGCTCACATATGTACATGGTATGCCTAAATTAACCAGACGGGTTTCTTTGTATAGTCTGTCTTATTTTATGTTAATAGCTCTCAAACTTCACTAGGGTACTTGTTGGAAAGTTCCTGGGTGACACTCTCAGATTTCGGTTCCTTAGGCCTGGGTTGGGGCCCAAGAATTTGCAATTTAAATGATGATTCGGAAGCAGGTAGGCCAAGGTCCATGTATTTAAAAAATGCTGCTTTGTGCTTTTCAAATGCTACCTTCTTCCCTGAAACAGCAAGGCTCCCGAAAACATTAAGGATAGCCCATGTGCATCCTCTAGTCCTTAAACTTGACCCCTTCCCTGCAAAACCAATCAATCAATTAATTATAAACTAAATAGCCCCAAATGTATCCTACTTGATGTCATCTTCCATCAGTTTTATTAAAATTTGACTTTAAGAGAATGTAAGTATTCTTAGAAGTTGTAACAACCTCAGTCATTTACCACCTCTCTCAAATGGATTGGTGGTTTTGGTGTGATGAGTGGGGAAGAGGAAACAATGAGAAAACTGGATATTAATGTCATGGGTTGAATTGTGTCAGCCCCATTCACATGTTGAAGTTCTAATCCCAGTACCTCAGAGGGCCACTGCAGACACAATTCGTTAAGGTGGCCTCAACAGGGTGGCCGTATGAAAAGGAGAAAGACACATACACAGGGAAGATGATGTGAAGACATAGGAAGAACCCCATCTATAAACCACAGTAAGAGCACTGGAGCAGATCCTTCCCTCACAACCCTCAGAAGAAAAACCTTGATTTTGGACTTCTGGCCTCCAAAAGTGTGACCCAATAAATTTCTGTTGTTTAAGCCACACAGTTCATGGTACTTTGTTAATGCAAGCTCTAGAAAACTAACACACCTGAGCTAAAGAGTCAGCAGAGGAAGAATATAGCCAAAATTAGTGTCTCCAAATACAAAGTCTCCCTGTTTATGCTTTTGCCTCCGTGTGTAGCTGTCTTGCTTAATAGAGTAAAACAAAGTTTGTATTCCTGGTTAAATTTGATCCTATAATCCTGGAAATGAGGAAGACCATTATTATCTAGGTACAATCCTAAAACCTAACTTTTATAAGTTATACATGTTCTGGAAGCTAACCACTGCCCAGCCATACTGCCCAAAGCAGTGTTCTCAGATACTGGCAGCAAGAGACTCCTATAAAAAATAAAATAAAACAAGTTGTTTAAAATTTGGCGAAGGGATGTAAAAGAGAAATAATTGCATCCACTCACTGTGGGAACTAGCTTCTCGTGGCAAACATTTTGTTTCAGCAAACAGTTAAAGAAATCACTTGAAACTTTTCAGGGTAGCTCCAAGGGAATCAAATTTCTATGAAATTGTTGTTGGCCCTGCCAAGTCTGTCTTTAATGTTGTCTCACCACTGCTTCTACTTTCTACCCAAAGATGTCTGTTATGGTACAACACTTGGCCAAGAGCTGATAGGATCTCAGCCACCAGGTTCAGTCTGCAATCTATCTGCACACACCTGCAGACAGAGGGTTTCAGGAAAAGTTGACTGAGGGGGAGGAGGGAAGCAACAAGAAAACAGGGGATTGAATTATAGACTTAAAAACAAAAGACGGTGTAAAATATGCTATCGCAAATTTCACCAGTGAAATAATCAATGTGCAAAGCTCCTTATCTATGACAAAACAAGGCAAAAGCACCACTGCAGTAGACTTTAAGCAACCTAGGAAAAAGAAGAAAACAATATAACCAGACCAACATGCAAAGAGCAACACTTAAAATGTAGTAACACCATGTTCTTTGTTTATAATGTGAAGAGTTGAATGGCATAGAGGACCAGTTATATATGCAATAGAGTAGTAAAAAATGGCAAGCTTGGAAAAGAAAAAGAGAATTTGTCTCATAAAAAGAAGGAAGTGATGAGAACAAGAAATGTACAGAAACATCTGTTTAATTTCATAACTGTAAACTAGTTTGCAACCTTTTTATTGTACCTCCAGATGTAACTCAGTGTTTGAGGGTCAAGAAAACAAGTGAGTTTCTATGTTCAACACATTTACACCACTGGCTTTATATATACTTATTCCAGCAAGAGAATAATGAAGCCTAGTATTTAAATTTTGTCCACTACTGAAATGCAAAAGAGTGAAACAGAATTTAACCCTTTCCCACTACTGAATTAATCTTAACCAGCTAAATAGGAGTCTTTTCCCCTTTTTAGAAATTACCTTAAAAAATGAAAACAGAAACACAAAAGAACACCTGGAGACACTTCCTGTTACAATCAATTTTATTTTGTTGCTTATTATGACTTATTGTAGAACAAGAGCTAAAATGACTTTTTGTGGAAATGAGAAGGCAGCTTCATCTTTCCAATTCTTTGACTTTACTCCTTTTCTCTACCTGTCAGTCTCCTTCTATTTCTTCCTCTTTCTCTCTCTTCTTTGTTTCCCTAAATCACTTTTGGATTTTAAATTTACCCAAGCTCCCAACATCATGAGAGACAGAGAGACAGCAAAGGACTGTTCTGAGGGTTCCAGCAGACGACTAGGCACAGTATGCATTACAATGCTTGTACAACAGTGAGCTCTCGAGTTGTGATTATTCTTTGGAATTCCGCTCCTCCAATTCTCAAGTTCATCTCCTCAGATTCAAGTTTTATGATGACTTCCTGAGGTTTGTCTGGAAGGAGAGGATTTCAACTCAGTCAGATGCCCAGGGAAGACTGCTTGGGCAGTCAGAAATTTCAAACACATACAAAGGCCAGTTCCTTGGTGTGTTTCCTTTGTGGGGAGGAGGGAAGAGAGGAGGCTGAGCAAAGATTTAGACAGGCAGAGGTGGTAACCAGCTATGAAAGCATAAAACAAAACCTAACCAAAAGTGGCTATGGGTGACCAGGGGCAGGTGTGCAAGTGAGGAACGGACATCAGGACCCCCTGGTCAGGAAGAGACCACAGCGTCTGATGGGCTGCGACATGGCCATTCCCCTGAGTGGAAGAGGTCAAGGAGGCTAAGTTTTAAGGTAAAGGCTGAAGCCTATTTTGAAAGGGGGAGTGTGCCAAAACAGGTTCATTCCAAATGCCACCTTTAAAGGGGTAAATCGAGGCTTCTTGTGGCCACCTGCCCTGGGCACAGAGGTCTGTGCTCATCATCACTATCCACTGCACGTCTGCTTCTGTGGAGGCGAAGGCTTGGGCGTGCTCCAGTCCGGTGTTCCTCGGCTCTGCACTAAGCGGGAGCACTGCTGCACGATGAAGCAGAGACTTCTGGAGGCAGATGGAGACAAAGGGTCCTGAGTCCACCTACCCCATATCCTGCGGCCTGGACCACAACCACTTTCTTCATTAAGGGCTCACAGTGTCTGCTCATGACTGACTCCTGGTGGGTGTTCAATAAGTGCTGTTTGGATTATAAGGAAGTAAGCATTCATGAGGTCCATTCCAATAATCATTTCTCGGCCTTTTTCCTCTCCCTTCTTTTGACAAAAATCTAACACAACCTCTAAAACCTTCTAAGTTTCAGCTCGAGAAAAGATGAACTCTTTCTAGGCTCCCCTTCTGAGTCCCAGAGAGGAAGGTGGTGCAGGTGAGTAGAATGAGCAGACACTCTGATGTGGGTCAAATTGGGGTCCAAATCCTAGTTCCACTGTTTGGAACTTCTCTGAGCTTTGCAGGCTTTCACTGACAAAATGGAAATAAGAACTTCCAAGACATCACTCTGGGGGCTAACTGAGATAGGTTGAAATCCTTGGTGCAGTCCCTGAAGCACAGGAAGAACTCAGTAAATATAACTCTCACCCCTTAATCGCTCTGGTATTTAATCATTTCACTCTCTCTCCAGTATTGATTGCCCCTATTCTTATAGATTAGAAAATGCAAGAAAAGAAGAGATTAAGCAAATTGCTCAAATTGACACATTTCATGATAGAGTCTTAGGGAAGAAAGTGGTGAGGCTAATAAAACATATTAGCCTGTTGAAGATCATGTGGCCTGTTAGAAACAAGTAGGTTTAATCAGGGGGCCAATAGGCTTGCACCAGAAAAACAGACCAGTATTACATGGACACAAAACACACAAAACAGCAAGAGTAACTGAGTAGGCCAGGTTAAAGTAAATCTAGACATTGATCTTACACCTTCCAAAAAATTAACCTAAAATGAGTCACAGATCTACATGTAAATTATGAAAGTATAAAATTTCTAGGAGACAACGTAAGAAAAAAATCTAGGTGACTTTGGGTATGGCACTGAGTTGTCAGGTACAACAGAAAAAGCGCAACAGATGGAAGAAAGAAATGGTAAGTTGGATTTCATTAAAATTTAAAACTTCTGCTCTGCAAAAGACACTGTTAAAAAAATTAAAAGACAAGCCAAAGACTCAGAGACAATATTTGCAAAACACATAGCTGATAAAGGATTTGTATCCAAAATACACACAGAACTTTTACAACTCAACAGTAAGAAAACAAACATTCCAATTGCAAATGGGCAGAAGATCTGAAAAAACAGCTCACCAAAGAAGATATACAGATGGCAAATAAGCATGTGAAAAGATGCTCAACATAACAGGCCATTAGGGAAATGCAAAGTGAAACAGGAGAGCCCACTACACACCCATTAGAGTGGTAAAACCCACAACAGGTCATCATCTCATGCTGCTAGGGATGTGGAGCAACAGTACAGCCACTTTGGAAGAGAGTTCGGCAGTTTCTTATCAAAACTAAACTTAGTCTTATATGATCCAGCAATCACACCCCTAGGTATTTACCAAATGAGTTAAAAATTTACATTCACATAAAAACCTGTACATGGATATTGATGGCAGTTTTATTCATAATTGCCAAAACGTGAAGGCAACATAAATGTCTTTTAATAGGTGATTGGATAAACAAACCGTGGTATTTCTATATATTAAAATATTAGTGAGCGATAAAAAATTCCTGTGTCAAAGCAATGGAAAGACATGGGAGAACCTTAAATGTGCATTGCTAAGTGGAGGAAGCCAACCTAAAAAGGCTATATACTAAGTGATTCCAACTATCTAACATTCTAGAAAAAGAAACCTACAGACACTGTAAAAAAAATCAATGGTTCACAGGGTCGGGGAGGGATAAAGGGGTGGGGCACAGGGGACTTCTAAGGCAGTGAAACTATTCTGTATGATACTGTAATGGTGGATACCTGACATTATATTTTTAGCAAAACTCATAAAACTATACAACACAAAGGGTGAAGCACAATGTAAACTACGCACTTTAGTTTATAATACCTTGTAAGTTGCAACACACGTGCCACACCCATGCCAGACATTAATAACTGGGGAAACTGAGGGAGTGGAGAGGAGTTATGTGGGAGTTACATGGGAGCTCTCTGTACTTGCTGCTGAATTTTTCTGTAAGCCTAAAACTACACCCCTCCCCAGTAAGGTCTGCTAATGTACAGAAAGAGATGTAAAGATAACCAACTGGAGCCTATAAAACCTAATTATTCATCTGTTTTTGCATAATTTTGATCATTCTGCATAAATTGCCTCTAACCTAAGGCCTCTGTGTTTCTATTTACACAACCTCCAGTCTACACAAATGAGACCCACACTGCTTTGTATCTCTCCTTTGTTTATTTTTTAACTTAACACTCATTTACTAGATAATAACCTTGACAATTGTTGGAGATATGGAAAGAGGAATAAGATCAGACTTAAGAATCACCCTGTCTAGCAACAGAGGCGTGTTAACTACAGTGGAACAAGATATTAAGTGTCATAAATAAAGGTAAGAAAAATCTCTTAGAACCACAATAACCCAGTATTTTAAACTCTACAAGGCATTATTAAGCTATATTAATGATCACATTGTCTGCGTTTTTTAGAACTCCCCTAGCTTGCTTTTTGCCACTGTCTCACATTTAAAATTCTTTTTAAACCTTTCCCTCCGATTCATATTCCTCAGTTGTTTGCCACTTCCTCAAGATTGCTAACTTTTGATGACTTTCCAATTTAGTCACACTACTAGGCCAATGTATGTGTGTTCATCCAACACAACCACTGTGATTTTTCCACGAGAAGAGAGAGAGAGAGAGAGAGAGAAAGAAAGAGATGACCTTCACTAAAGGTACAGTGTCATTAGCAGCAGGGGTTGGGGTGTTACCAACATGCCGTCTCAACGCCATATGACAAAAGGAGGGTGGTGGGGTCAGAAGTGAAATGGTGTGGAGTTGAGAGTCTATAGAGTTCAGCCCTTCCTTTACCACACCACATTCCCCACATCAGGGTCCAAGTTCCCTGTATGAGGTTAAGGGAGAGCTTTGAACAGTGAGAATCTGGTCATAAGCCACCCACACCAGGTCTCTGTGGTAGCAGAAAAGAGGGAGATCACCTGCTGTTTCCCATGTTGCCAAGGACTGGCCACATTAAACATTCTTGTCCTGACCTTGGAGACAACCAGTCACCAAGTACCTGCCACTAAACCCCTGCCCACTTCTCTATGTTCACCTCCTACCATCCACATTCCCATTTCCCATTCTAGCCATACCTTGTGAGGGGTTGCTCCTCACATCCCCACTACAGTTGCCTTTCTGCCTCAGCTCATGCTTTTCCCTCTCTCCTGAAATCATCTGCTTTAATGTCTACTCCTTTCTCCAGGCTTCGGTCTCCAGAGATCTTTCCTCAACCAGTTTCCATTCCCACATATCCTTCCTCTATATATTCTCTCTGTATTGAGTTAACCTGTGTCTAGTCTATGGCCATACCACCCTGAACGCACCCGATCTCGTCTGAATTAACCTGTGGCTCATTCTGATCCTCCACTAGACTGAGCAACTTAAAGTCAGGGGAATCACAGAGTCTGGAATTTTGTAAGCAACCATATGTCTGTACCACTGTCTCCCCCCTTTACTGTGTAGATGTATGTAACATAGCACATCTTAAAAGTAAAAAACTTGGAGCTACACTGCCTCGGTTTGAGCCCTGACTGCCATTTACCAGTCGTCTACTCTGAATTTGGGGGCTATGCTTAATGGTATTGTCTCTGTGTTCTCAGATGTGAAACAGGGATAATACTTACCTTACAGATGTGTGGTGAGATTTGACTGACTGGATAGAGCATCGGTAGATATTTTGATTGACACCTGACACATTGTAAGTGCTGGTTAACTGTTAACAACCATCATTGCCGCCGCATTGTCGTCGTCATCAGATTTGTGGTCTTGACAGTGGCTGCTTGGTGCCCCTACAGTGCCTCTCTCAGGATTACCGTGGCACTCGTTTGGATTCATCAGATTTCCAGGTTATTCTGTTTAAATAGTTAATACGGACCTTTTGTCTTCAGGTCCCACTGCAGCCCAGAGGGGGTTCTGGCGTTTTAAATAAGTAGAACAATTGATCGACAACATCCTGGACGAAAACCACAAACTCTCCTCTCAAAGCATTTGTAATTTAAGAAGAACTACTTATTTGTTAGAGGGAAAAAAACACCATGAAATAAAGAGAATAAAGAAAGAAAATTGTGGTATTATTGGTAATATCCTTGGAAAGATAAATGTTTCTTAAAAGAAGAATTAGTAAGGCTGTTAATTTTAGCAGATTGTGTTCAAAATGCTGAATTTATTTAGAATGATACATTTGTTGAGAAGAAAAGTGCTAAGGGGAAAAAAATAAAACTTAGAAAAAAAAAAGCTAGCCAGGGAACTGCAAGAAACTCAAGCCAATATGTAGCTTGCATCTGCTGGCAATACCCTCATCAAAGGAGGAAATAAGATACAAAACTGAAATTGCTATTCAAAGAAACTAGATAAACAAAATAACCCATTCAATATAACAGATGGCTGTACAATAGTGTGTGCCATGACTAAAATATCTGACCCACCCACCTACCCACTGGTAGTGCTACCAAAAATATCAATTTAAACTGGGCAACCTGAAATGTACAGAATAAAACTGGCTATAACCACAATGTCAGCAAAATATATTCATGCTGAGAAGAATGGAAATATTCAAAAGACATCATCTAAAAAGTATACTTCCTAGTGCTATATTCTCTCTGCTTGGCCCAGGTACTCTCTGTGCTTGTGAGAGTTTCGTCTCTCATTCAGTTAATCGGTTCTGTAGTTCTAATGCGATAGTCAAAGCTATGCTCAACCTGGTTCACCTCAGGAGATATTCATGTTACCTCTGCTGTGTTCCAAGCCCTGTGGTAGTTGCTGGAGGTACTGAGGTGAACGCGAGATGGTCCCAGATCTTGAAGTTTATATTTCAGTGCTGTTCATCTACACAGTAAACCGAAGCATCACTTTGGATATATTTAAGCCTTTGTAAACCTGGAATTGCTAAAGTAATGGTTCATATTGATTCATTTGATGAAAAATTATGGTCAGAACTTTCTAGACTACATACTTCCATGCTGGCCCCCTAGTTTAAGGTTGCCATGATTGGTCAAAAAGATTTGAAATAAGGCAAAAAAGAAACTTTATCACTTTGCAACTCAAATCTGACCAATAAGAAAGTTACTTATTATTTTTAATGCTTTCATGTATCAAACTGACTATTTGAGTGGTGGCTTTTTACACCCAGTATAAGCAACTTTCATGGGTACAGCGAATACCGCCAGGGTGAAACAATGTTGCACTTCAGAAAAAAACAAAACCCGAAGCGTAAATAAAAAGTGTCAAAAATTAATCTCCACATTTCCCTGTTGACCCATTTCTCGATTAACTTCTGATGGGCCTCTGAGTCAGTGACTTAAAATGTTCAAACAAAAAGG
Source organism: Desmodus rotundus (assembly GCF_022682495.2). Lineage (NCBI taxonomy): Eukaryota > Metazoa > Chordata > Mammalia > Chiroptera > Phyllostomidae > Desmodus > Desmodus rotundus. Next base: position 41,646,202 of record NC_071388.1, read on the forward strand.
ACTTTAAAACGAGGTGAACTTTCATTGCACAGGATTTCTGACAGCTTGTTCCTGAGCAAAGCAACTGGTGTCCCCGGGGACTCATTCAACATTCATTCGAATCATGGAGAAAGAGACCCGGTTTGGAAGATGTTTTTCTGGAGTACAGAGGGGGACTTTGATCCTAGCTCAGATAACAGCTGCCCTCCATGGGAGGGTTTTCTGGTCTCTCTATCCCTCGGGCCAGGTAAGTCTCTGGGGAGGTGTCTAGTTGACCTCAAAGCTCAGCCAAGCAACTGATACCTGAGGGAGGGTCTTTGAGTGGGCAAGGGAGCCTGGCATCGAGTGTTATCATTCTGTCAGTCTCGCTCCTGGCTAGACACAGAGCGCACAGGAAAGAGACTCCTAAAGGGAATCAAGTCTCACCTTGATTTTTCCCCCATTGTAAAATTGAAGGAAGGCAGGAAGCCAAAATACCGTGATAGATTTTAGCCTCTCCCATTGTGTTTTCTCACTATTCTGGAGTCGGAACAAAGTGTTTCCTTTGAAATTCCTGACCCCTGGCTTTTAAATACACAAGCAAGGTGACTATGTATAATTAATACCTTAGAAGAAAATAAATGTATCATAGAGCTAATAGAGTAGGCATGGAAGAATACAAGACTACATCACTTTGTAGAGAACCATTTTTCTTTTAGAATGGGGGCATTTGCAAAAGAATTGAAGTGTCCCCTTTAAAATGTAAGGAGTTAATCTAAATATTGAGGCTGTGAGGTAAAATCATGTCTTTGTTATTTTTGTGTGTCTATGAATGGAACATCAAGGGAATTGCTACAGTTACAAAGATAGTTTAAAACTGTAATGATAATTTGTTTGAAAAGGTGAGTATCAGATCTCCAGACATCACAAAATTATCCTGCCATTCATAATTAGATAAGACTTTATTTATCCTTCACTCGTGTACTCATTTAAAAATATTGATTGGGCATTTATTCTGTGCAAGTCACTGTAGGGAATAAAGACACCAAAGACAGTCCCTGTAGCTAGTGGGGGGTTAAGACAGTACGTGGTAGGACAGGATACGTGCCATAGAGATGACGTGATCCAGGGGATGGAGCCGATCTCTCAATGACCACCAGGTCCCTGCGCAGCTTTGGCTCCAAGAACTACTTTAATTAAAAGCTAATTTCAGGATGGCAAAATATTTAGCCAATCTCCTCCCCATCACACAGGGGAAAGTGGGCTGCTGTCACCCCACAGAGAGAGGACAGCACCCCTCCACAGATTTATAATGGTGAGTGAAGGTAATTTGCCTGCCTCTCTCCTCTCCTTCCAACCCTTATCCTTGGATGTGAAGTGTGGCCTTGGCTGCAGTGAAGACAGCTGAACAGGAGGAGCAAAAACAGTGCTCTCCAGTCTTCTTCACGCCGCCTTCCATTCTTGCGCAGATCTCCCAGGCCGGCCAACCCTCTCCCCGGCAGGGCCCAGCGCCTGAGGGCAAGTCCGGCATCACAAAGGGCATCTTCAGCTGAGGCTCCAGCAAGGACAGCCCTGAGCCAGAGGCTTAATGCGGGGAAGAGAGGATATATTCATTCTCGCCCTCAAGGAAGGCACCTTCCTTTGAATCCTCCGAGGCTAAAAAAAGTTATTAATAAAAATGCAAACACTCAGCAGGAGTATGTGCAAAACACATGAATGTGTAGAAAACACAGACTCCAAGCGATGGCTTTTGTCATAACTCAGTAAGCCCGTGAGACATGCGGCAGCGTGCGCTGGACACCTGGCCAATAATTCCGTTTGCTTTATAGGAGATTTTCAATACTTAAAATGACAAGACCAGCAGAAGAGATGCACCCTTCTACTCTAGCATTTACACCGATTAAACCCAGATGTGTCCGTTCTTTCTCCCTTTTTTAAAGTTCTTTTTAACATTCAGATTGCCTGTGATAGGATTCAGTTGGGAAACCTACTTTCTGCCTTGACTTGTTCATCCCCGTGACTGCACTTGGATTCCTTAAACATTTTCATTTTTATCCTTTTGTGAGGTTTTTACATTTTTTCCTCCTTTGTCATATAATCTTACTGGAGACTTTCAGTGTGAATATCTTTTAAAATCATTCTTATAAAAAAGCATCACAGTGCTTTCTTCACATATGTCCATCTACCTATATCTAGATAGCTACATGTAGATACAAGGTCGCCCAGGAGGTACCCAGCCATGTAGTATGAAAAACAGAGACATTTACTGAAGAAGATACAAGATACCAGAAACATTGTGCATGGGATAATGATGCCTCAGTCCCCCCTAGGCACCTTGGGACCTCACACAGTTCTCCCAGTCGCCATCAGCTACCCCGCCATATTTTCCTGAATCTCATCAACGGTCTGAAATCTCTTCCCTTTCAAAGGTGATTTTAGTTTGGGGGAAAGCCAGAAGTCACAGGACACCAAATCTAGGCTGTGGGGGGCTGAGTCACCTGGGTGATTTGATGTCTGCAGGAGATGTGAAGCATGAGCAGGCACATGGTCATGACAAAGCTGCCAATCACCAGTTGCCCACAGCTGCAGCCTTCTGAATCATCCAAATAGTTTCCGCAGAGGGATGTTCAAGCTTAATGCAAAATTTGATGCAGATTTGTTGCCTTACTCACTCAGTCATTTTGAATGCAATGGCCACATAGTACACGTACTTACTCAACAGTGTCTACAACCCCCACTGACTAGAACAGTGAAGTCACCATTGTTCATGCATGCACATTCCAGTCCACTCTCCTTGGCTGCCAGGTTACATCAATGTCGTGCAAACCGTTCTTGTTACATTAATGATGGTTGGATGTTTCCAGACAGACCTCATGTACATATATATCACATAGACATAGAAGCCTTGCAAGTCTTATCCTCGTTCTCTTGGAGCCCTGGGGCTGCCATGCTGTGAGGACACCATGAATGAAAGATCACATGGAGAAAGAGGCCAACCACCCCAGGCATTCCTTCTCTCCCAAATGACACCTCAGAGGTGTGAGTGAGACCCTCTTAGACCATCAGTCCCAAGTGAATCTTAAGCTCAGTGCAGCCACAAGAATGAGACCAGTTGAAACCAGCAGAAGAGCCCAGTCAACTCACAGAACAGTGAGAAAAAATAAACTGCTGCTGTGTTAAGTAATCAAGTTTCTGGTGGTCTGTTACTTAACAGTAGATAACTGTTATAGCCTTTCATGTACTAGCACCCTACTCACTTACAGTAAGTGCCCCAATGCAGGATAAAAGTATGTATGCACACATGTTCATTTGCTATCCATTGATCCATACATTTCAAAAAGTTCAGATAGCTGGTGGGTGTACTGTCATCCCTCAGACTCTGTGGAGATCAAGTCTAGGACCCCCCACAGACACCAAAGTCAAACGGATGCTCAAGTTGCTTATACAAAATGGTGCAGTATTTGCACATAATCTCCCCTCATCTATCCATATACTTTAAATCATCTTTATGTTCTTACGATACTTAATACAATGTAAATGCTATGTAATTAGTTGTTGTATTGTAGTTTTAGAAAATAATGACAAGAAAAAATGTCTGTACAGATTCGGTACAGATGCGACTACATAGTACATATCAGCAACAACATAACTTTATTTTCCTTGAATATTTTCCATCCACAGTTGATTGAATCTGTCAATGCAGACCCCACAGACACACAGGGCCATCTGTATATATAAACATTTATTTATATAATCAATATATGATAGAAATATAACATGTAGCCCTGGCTGGTGTGGCCCAAAAGATTGAGTGCTGGCCTGCAAACCAAAAGGTCGCCAGTTCAATTCCCAGTTGGGGCACATGCCTGGGTTGCAGGCCAGGTCCCCAGTAGGGGGTGCACGAGAGGCAACCACACATTGATGTTTCTCTCCCTCTCTTTCTTTCCCCCTTCCCTTCTGTCTAAAAATAAATACATAAAATATTTTTAAATATTTATATATACTATGTAATATACATAAGAAATCAGGCCCAATCTTCAGCACTGAAGTACAAGATAAATAAAATTTTGTTCTCACCATCAAAAGTTCACTATCTAGAGGTATGGTACAGTGAAAGTATACTGCCACATGAAAATTTTGGTAGAGTACTACAAGAACACAAAGGAAGGAGTGACTCACTTTGAGAAAAGAGGAGTGTGGGCAGGGAGAATCATGAAGAAGAAAAAAAAATTAGACAGTAGTTAGTTTCCAAGTTAAAGGTGGCAGCAGCAAGGAGTTTAGAACTATTAATGCATCTGGGAGCGGCAACATATCTCCAAGGGACATCTTCAGCTATAAGAACTTGAAGCTGAACCATTTGAACAAGAAAGCGTCTGGAATTCTTCTACATGACATCTTCACCCTTTCTTCCCTTGCCTTTCATACTCTTTTTGGCACTCTATAGTTAGCTACGAATACTTACTGGAGAAATCTTGCTCTTGATCAGCTACATAATTTAACACTATTTTTCATAATAAATATATATCTGTTTATGCAGTTGGTCCACTAGCTGCATGCTGCATTAGGCACCCAGCTAGGCCACGAGTATCTAAAATTCAATGTGTCCCTGTCACTCCAGCCACGATTCTGGGAGTTGCCATTAATTCTTTACTCCCCTGAGGTTCTCTCGAATTTGTCCTCTGAAATCTAATTCATTATCAAGTCCTGTTAATTTCTAGCTCCTAAATACGTCTCAAACCCACAACATCCTACCATTCCCACTTCCTGAGTTCAAGATTCACGACCCTTTCCTTAGCCATTGCCATAGCTCCAGTATCTGTTATCCCGCTTCTACTCTTGCTTTCCTTCCATCCATCTATCACACTGCTATCAGAGGCAGCTTTGGAAAATGCAAATCTCAATTATATTAGTTCTATGATTAAAGCCTCCAGCTGTAGAATAGATGCAAACTTCTAGGCATAGCATTTAAGGTCCTTCAAGATAGATGTGCTTATGGTCTCATTTCCTTACTTTCCACATCTCCAACATATACACCCTATGTTCTAGCCATAGCAATTATTTGTATTTCTCTTTGCTACTTTAACAATGACTTGTGCTACCACGTCAGCCTCTAAATACCATTTGTAGAATGATCTGACTCAAGAACAGCAACTCATTGCCCTGGCTGGGAGCTCAGTTAGTGAAGAGCATCATCCTCATGCACCCAGGTTGCAGGTTTGATCTCTGGTCAGGGCACATACAAGAAACAGCCAATGGATGCATAAATAAGTGGAACACAGATCCATGTCTCTCTCTCTCTCTCCCTCCCTCTCTCTCTCTCTAAAATCAATAAAGGAAAAAATTAAAGTAAAGAAATAAGTAAAAACAACAGTAACTCATTGTTTAAGACACATCTCATCTCACTTCCTCTAAAAGCCTGTCTCCACATCTGTGTGCCCCTTTTCTTGGGCCCCATGGGGTAGAATGGACCACTTTACCTTTGTTCCCCCAATTATATTCTGAACATACTTGTGTATATAGTTCATCTTCTACTTTATTCTAATTACTTGGTTCTGTTGCTGCCTTCCTTGCTCACCCCAATCCTGCCCTTACCAGGCTAACATCATTATAAATACAAAACATTTTTTATTCCTTTGATATTTTTACCACATCACACATTGCTGGGTTCATAGAAGAAATTCCATAATGAAGATGAATGTTTTTCAAATAATTTGAACACCATAAATTCAGATATAATAAAAAACTGCATCAAGCATAACTTATCTAGCCTTAGTGCAGTTGTTTGAATTACAAAAGTGTTTAAAATTTGGATGAATGAGAATTTACTGAATCTCTTTCCTAGCTGATGTAATCGCCAAATCTTTATAGAATAAACAATTGAATGTTTCTGTGGAATAGTGGATTTGCAAGCCAATACATTCAGGGTGTTCAGAAATCAGCTTTCTGGCACAAATTGAGAACCACTGGCCAATGAATAACAAAATGCCTCAAAATCCTTGCACACATAGGAAAACCCATCTCCTAGAACTCTGTGTTCTAAACCTACAACAGATTACAAATGGAAAATTAAAATGAGAGAGAGAAAGGGCTACGGGCAAACCTATCAGCAATAGCAAGAAATGACAGCTGTTAGCCAAGGAGGAGACATAAAATTAAAAACAGCCCTTCTAAGACCTCAAAAGGAAAAATTATCTAGAGCCAGTAAAGACAGGGGGAAAAAAACCCAGTAAGCTGTACCTTAACTTGTCTGTGAACATTGCTGAATTATTCTATACAGGTAGTATGTAGCATATAGAGTAGAGTCATTATTTACATTAATGAATACTTTTTAATTAAAACTATGTTTATTATATTCTAAATAAAAATAAAAGGAATGGTATAAAACATTTTAGAATTTTTTCAAAATTAGTAATTTCAAAACTTCTTAAATCTTATCTACCCAAGATATCCAGAATAAGGAATTCTTATATCTTTATTCCATTTGAATAAATGTTAGTGAGAGGTACCATTCATTCATAACTGTGTAAATGCTATACATGCCACCCTCTTCACTAGAGCCTTTAGGATAATTATTATTATCCCCACTGTACAGATGAGAAAACCAAGGCCCAGAAAGGTCAGGGAAATTAACTCAAGGTCACAAAGCTAGTAAGCAGCTAAGTAGAGATTTGATATGTCATACTTTCATTTATTGTCAATAAATCGATAATAAATTGATTGTAGGAATTCAACTTGAATATTTGCTTTCAATTCACAAATCTATATCACAATTGAGTTTCTTTTCACAGTGAAAAAAACATTTGAAATAATTGCTTCACCAAGACAAACTCAGCCAAAGCAGAATCATCCAGGATGAAATGTTTCTTATACAATGCCTTGCACGTTTGCTGATAGAGCTCTAAGCATCTGTGAAATAAACTGTTAGAAAAATGCACGTGAAGTTGCTGCTATTTCTCACAGGCAGTCATGAGTTGAGCAGATTTTTAGCTGGGCTCTAATAAAGTCATAATTGTCTACAAACAGCAATGATTCTCCCAAATGAAGACTCTAGCAATAAACTTAAACAACTGCTAGCCCTAATGCACTAAGGAAACCCCCCCCCCCACAAATTTGGAGGCAATTCTAATTTTTAAAATAGATTAATATTAGCATTTTAAACTGTTAGCATAATACTTAAAACAGTAGAAATGTCCCCAAGAGTTATTTATGTAAGGACTTTGTTCTTGAAATTCATTATATTATTCCAATAAAGACTAAAGAGGTTATTGTCTCTAAATTATTTAGGTGTAGGAGTTAGGCTTCAGCCAGGTGTTCTGTTTATGCAGATGGCAAAATAAATTATTCAGAAATAGAGACAGGTAAAACAGAGTAAACTAAGAAAGCAGATGGAAAAGCAGGGTAAACTAAGACAGGCTTGGGCAGCTGCTGAACAGGCCCCCAGTAAAACACCCAGTTCCATGTCATGGTCCAAGTCCCCCCGGGAGGAAGAGTTCTAGGTGCATACGCTGTAGTCCACTTCTCAAAAACGCCTTGGGGACCTTGCACTCACTTCTGTGATGTTGTATTTAACATATATCATAAAAATTCTTCATGGAAACAAATATCTTAATGTAAATAGGAAAATATTCCTGAGGGCATTTTTCCTACCAGATCACAGAATGAATTGCATTTCCAAATCACTTTAGGCTTTTTCAAAAGTGATTTTTACAGCCCTGGCTGGTGTGACTCAGTTCATTGGACTCTGTCCTGCAAACCAAAAGGTCACCAGTTCCATCCCCGGTCAGGGCACACGCCTGGGTTGCAGGTTCAGTCCACAGTCAGGATGTAAATGAAAGACAACCAATGGATGTTTCTCTCTAACATTGATGTTTCTCTCTCTCTCTTTCTCCCTCCCTTCCCCTCTCACTAAAATAAAAATAAAAATAAACTTTAAAAAAAGGGGGGATTCTTACATTCTATGCAACAAGAACTATGTATATATATATATATATATATACATATACATAGTATAGTATATATATACTATCTACATATCTATATCTATATCTATATCTATATAGTATATAGATATAGATATAGATATAGATACTATCTTCCATAAACTGATGGAGTTGCCTTTAAGACCACCTTTTAACTGTTAACATTTGTCTCAATTCACTGGTTCCCCGACTCACCCCTATCTGTAAAGGATGTGGAAAGACCTTTTTGGTAAAGTATGCACTAGGAGAGTTTTAGAGTGGTGGGCTATTGCATAATGTGGTGATCTGCTGAAGAAATTCTGGGAAGTAACCTGCTTACAGATATGGACCATTAAGGGAAAGAAAATGGCTCATTTAAATTGGCTCGGCTCATTTAATAATGCAAACAAATTAATGACTACCCATTTGAGGGAGGAGGTCAATTCAGGCACAGGAGTTACCTGGACAGGGAGGAAGAAATGCTCCAAGAAAGAACAGCAGTATGCCCTAGAGTGAAGGACTCTAGCCTGGAAGCCAGGAGATCTGGCTTCTAGTTTCAACTCTGCCTTAATCTGGCCTTAAGACCGGGGTGTGTTAACCTCTCTCAGCACTGGTGTTTTTAATGACTGAAGGAGGTCAGATTGTCCTAAAATCCTTTAAGCTCTTGTACCCTACAAGTCTTCATGAATTTGGAAAAAAGATAGCAGTGAAAGCAAATGAAATCCAAGGCCACACATCCATAAATAAAAGCGCTTAAAAAAGCATCTTGTCTGCATCATGTACTTTCATTTTTAATCTAATTTGTAAGATTTAGAGCTATTATTTCAGAGGGCAACTTTTTAGAGATCAAAAGAGAAAGGCTATATGATGTAAGCTAAAGATTCAATCTTCTGAATGATTTTTATGATTTGGATGTTTGGTACTATGAAAACTAACCATCCAAAAAATGGACTGAATTTTTGACTTTCATTGCCTAAAAAACATGTTTGAACCGGTTTCCAAAACACATGTCTAAATCATCACTGAAGCATTTCAAAGGTTGGATATTGAAGATGCTATCTTTATTGACATTGCCATTTTGTCTAAACTTTATCCTATCAATTACCATTAACCTGTGTCCTTGTCCTGACACTATCCAAACTAAATTTGTCTGACTTCATTCCCTCAAAAAAAAAAAAGTTTACTTTTCCCAAGTGGCCAGATTGTGAAAGGGTCATCACTGTTGTAGAGGAACTCACAGTCTTACTAGGGGAGACAGAAAAGTAGGCAAATAAATACAATGGAATTGGATGGACTATGATTCTTGTTCTGCCTTCTCAATGTTGGCCCTAGACCCATTTCTCCTATATTGTCCTTTACTTAATATTTTTCTTTAAATAAGCTTGCTATTATAACCTAAGATGTTTATGTCAAAACTACATTTTATATCATCTCTATATGTGAAAAATCAGTAGCCATTGTCAAATATATACATATATGTAACCATTAAAGTAAATATATTGTTAGTGAGCTTCCTAAAAACCGCTCATTGTTGAAAGAAACAGATTTGCACTTCAGAAAGTTTAGTTTTCAATTTGGTTTGGAAAATTAATTGAATGGGTATTGAGACTATGAGAGTAGAGGTTAGGACCCAAATAGTGACAGTAACTGTTGACATATAGAGAGAATCGCTTGAGCATATGTACAGGGGGTCAAGTCAACAGGACTTGGGCATTACTTGGTTGTAGGGAATGAAAGAGAGGAAGGTGTCAAGGATGATCTCCAGGTTTCTGTCCTGGGTGACTGAGTGCAGTCAGGTATCAGCTTCCTGGATTCTTCTGGTACCTGGAATGTTCAGTGGATCATTAAAAGTCCTTATCTGCACCTGAGAGATTTACTGATGAGATACTTGGTATTAGTTTCACTGTGCACTCCCACAAGAGTTAGTTTATTAAAATGACTGTATGGATATTGGTTTGTTGGGGTAGGAAGATAAACCAAATTAGTTGATTTAAGCCATGAAGTAGACCCCAAACTGCATTTTGCCTTTCTAAAAAATTAAGTGCACTCAAAGACTTTTTACCAAAGCAGTCTCAGATGGCCTCCGGGCTCAAATGTAAGCTCACTTTACTGGCTAGAAGAAAATAAAAATTCGATGTCTGAAGAAATAGTGTAGTCCTTGCCTTGCTCGCTCCCCTTTAAAAAAATGTTGCAAATGATGAGGAACAGATGGAAAAATTGTTGATACTCCAGATAATGTCACTGGAAGCCTGTCTGCATCCTTCAGATGTAGCCTCCACTTGTGCTGCCTCAGTCAATAATGGCTGTTCCTGAGGAAGCAAGCAAAAGGATAAAGATACCTAATTATTAGTCAGCACAGCAAGAACAGCCACACTGACCTGTTAACAGGACGAGGATCCTGTTACGCTTGCTCTTTGCTGCGTGATCAAACAGGTTATTATCTAGGCATTCTTCAAGGTAAAAGCAAACACGTCAAACACATAGCTGCTTCAGTAAACTGACATATAAATTATGAGACACATTATGCATACTCTTAAGGTAATTACTTTCATCATTACAAAATCATCATTTATCTTCTAGGTAGGGCATACTGAAATTTGGAGATTCATAGATATGATTGAGTAGACTGGAGAGTCAGAAACCAAAAAACACTAAAATTGCTTAAATGTTTAGGATCTTAGACTGTTTAAAATACTTTTTAGGTAGAGATGATATCCAGGAAAAATAAATAACAGGCAGAAGTGGAAAGCAGCCAGAGTGGGGAGGAAAACGCGGAGGTGCTGATGTCTAATCCATTCCACACTAACAAGAAGCAGTTCTCCTGAATGTCTCCCGGGCATGCATCCAGCTTTTAGCCATTGAATTCAAATGTATATCTACTCTTTAGGAAGACCAGAGCTTATACCTCAGCCCCAGGCAGTCGTCTTTCACATGTGGCTCTAATAGCATTGTTGAGAAAACAGCTCAAAGTGCCAAAGACACTGATTCAAGGTCAAAGCATCATCTACCATCTTCACATAGAAAACACAATGCATTAGATTTTTTTTTAATGTAACTATTAATTTGTATAGAGAGTTCTTAGAATTTCACTGTGACAAAATAGACACCTCACCATTAAGGAAAGACTGATTTTCAAGCAAATCTTTGATCCGGGGAAAATGATTCTGGTTCTGTGCAACAGCTAGTATGCATATGTTTACAAAAATGAAGCTAACATTTAAACACCTCTTCACAGAATCTCACTTGAGAAAGGGTGGCTCAAAATGGCTAATCAAAAACATTTTTTTCCTCTAGGAATTGCTTTTTAAAGAGAGCTAAATACAGAGCCCACCAATTTTTGGCACTAACATAATTCAGATGTTTTTCTTCTGCAGGAGGCCGGAAGCTCTGAGTCTGTGGTGCCTGTGGCTTGAGGAGCAGGAGCTGGGGAAAGTAGTGTCATTCAGGTATCCCCACAGCAAGAGGAGATACGCCCTGGAGTACTTAACTGATGTCTTCAATCCTTGAAAACATGTGTGGTATATATAGCACAGCCATATCAAATGTAGTATCACAGTGACATTCCTTGATTAGGTTAGACAACTACAAAAGCTATGCTGCTGGATTATGTCCATTTCTTCTCTTTAATGGAAGTGTACGAGCCTGCTACAGCTACCTAGTGCTAAAGGAAAAGATACAGAAATAAATACTACAGAGTCGCCAACTCTCAAAGACAGATTAAAGACAAATAATAGTAAGAGATGCTGAATATTTGAATGAAAGTATTTATATTCAGTCCTGGAACTGTGTTAGTGAGTCCAATCTCAGTCTAGAGTAAAGAAAGAAGTATTTTAAAATTCCCTCTATGAGCATTAACACATTTGTTTAAGCATTTAATCAGTCATTCAGCAAAAACTTACTGACTGTCAACTGCAAGAACAAAAACAAAATCCCTGGCCCAAGAATGCTTCCTTCTAGTGAAAGGAGACAGACAAGAAGCAAAAAATAAATAAATACATATTTCTTTCCAGCTGGTGACAATGCCATGGAAAAAAGTACTGGGGTAAATAGGCTAGAGTTTTAAAGGGGCCCAGGTGATTAGAATAGTTGAACATTTTACTACTATGTCAAAAAGGGTGTGACAGTAAACTTAGCTGATGAGACCTGAGCAAAAAGGAGGAGATATTGAGCAGGACATGTGGGTATAACGAGAAACAGTGTTCAAGACAGCAAGTGCAAAGGCCCAGAGACAGCAGGGGGGCCCATGTTGCTAGAGCAGTGTGAGCAGACAGCAGAGTGGTGGAAAATTAGGTCAAATAAGTAACTGAAAAAATAGATGCAGGTTTAGAACATCTTTACTAGCAAGAGTCACCGCCTTACTATTAGGCCATGTATTTATATGAATCTTTATTATATCTAATAGTAAAACAGTAGCTGATATAAACACAGAGGATATGACTAGAAGGTTTCACAGGAAAAGTAATTATACTAAAATTGATATTTAAGTCTCTGACAACCTAGTCACACCACATAGAAGGTTTGACTGAGGAATAATAATTAATAAAAATCAAAAGAAAAATATTAATAAAATGTAACGCCAACTTTCAAGAGACTCACAGTCCATAGATTTCTTTAACCCTCACAAAAATCTAATAAATGAAGTACTAGTGCCCCAATTCATAATCAAAGAAACTGATGTAAGCAATGTGCTTTAAATTATATATATGATGGACAAGCCAGAATTTAAACCTAATTTTTTATTTCTAAATCTTGTGATTTTTACCTGAAAAAAATGCTATTTAAAAATATCATCTTTTCTCTTGGCTTTACCTTTGTAGAAACCGATGTAAGCCAATTCAGTTTTAAAGAAATCCACATAAAATAGAACTATTTTATAACTAACAGGTTGCTTCTTTATAGAAGAGAGAGAACTAAAGCCAGATGCTTTTAATCTTGTCTATAAGGTCTTCGGTATTTATAGTCTGATATTGCAAAAATAAAAAAAGTCCTTGCACTGCATTCAAAAGCACCCATAATTTATTTCAGAGAAGTCCACTTGGCTTGTGATATCAGAAAAAAAAGTGGCAAGTCTAACTCTCTGGCGATTTTCATTGGTGGAGCAATCTATATAGAACAATTCCTTTTCAAACGTTTAAAAACAAAAACTAGCAGAATCCCACTTCCCCATTAGTTTTTTAAAGTCCCTAAGAACTATTTTTTAAATATAAAAAATATTCAATAATTCTTTCCTACTATTCTATGCTGTCCCACAGAGGATGTGGTTAGAAGGTTTCAGAGGAAAAACAAGTACAGTGAGAATTAATAATGGAGGTAGATCTTACTTAATGAGCTAATTTCCAACAATTAATATGACTGCAAGACTAAAATATACGTAAGATTAAAATTCACCTTCTAGGTGCATCAGTGCATCTCCTTCTTTCACTCTGATGGGGCAGGGTTGCCTCAGGGAAAAGATAGTGGGGGAAAAAAAAACTCAAAAAAAAAAAAAAAACTTCTTGGATGTGACCATTCACAACTGATACAATACAGCTCCTTCCTTGAAGAGCTGAAATTTCCCCTGCAGTTAAAAGATGTTCCTGTCTTCTTTATCATCCTTTGTAATCAGATAAGTGAGCTCACAAGTGTCACGCCCCAACCCTGCGGCAGTATCAAACTGAGCAAAAAGCTGCTTTCTTTGCTCTAGCTTGCCATATGCATTTTCACATCACCAGGTTCTTTACTGCTTGAAAAATTAACACTGGTGAATCCCCTTAATTGGCCCTGACTGGTTGAAGTCGGGAAAGGTGCCAATTATACAATCTTCCTGATTTCCAAGGTTTACAGAGTACACATTGTCTGAGAGACAGTCACATTTTATTTTCTGATTTACTTTCAAAGATGTATATCACTAAGCAATAAAATTTTTCAGACTGCTTTAATTAAGGGATGTTTGATTCATTAAGCTCTTATAGTTCAGAATGAAAAACATTGAAGGACACATCAAGCAGGAATGGGAAATGTAGACGAAATACTCTCTGGTAAAGAGAAGACTCGAACTCTGGTTGTCTCAGTGTCAAGTTGGTGATGGGGGTGACGATGATGAACAGTTACCTATCAAAGCTCCTCCAGACCTGAGACTGCTCAAGATAAGCCAGCCGCTGGGGTCCTTCCTGCTCAGACGTCCAGGTGCGCCTTTCATCTGTGGCTTTCTCACTAAGCAATGTTGAACTGGTCCCCTCAATCCCTGTTCCAGAGTTTCTGGAGGATTTTACAGTTCAAGGGCAGTGCCATTTGTCATAGTAAGTTATCTACCAAGAGATTTTTTTTCATTCAAAAGATTTCCTAAGATGGGGATGTGCTTCTTGCTAACTTTGGGAAAGACGACACATAAGAATAAGCCTAATATTTTAATGTTTTATTCCTCCAAATGTAAATATAGACATATTTGTAGCTTTTTACCATTTTTAAACCACTTCCATGATTTCAACCATTTAATTTTAGCATGTGTTTGTCTGCAACTGCTTCAGATAAGACAATGTTCTAGTGCCCTATTCTCTGACATTTTCCACACATTAGCCTTTTTGGAATAAAGGTGTACAGCCACAGGGACGGTTTAAGTTTGGCGGTATTCCTTAAACCCACGGCTATCTCAGAAGGGGAAAGGGGAATGAATGGGGATGGAAGGAGACTAGACTTGGGGTGGTAAATACAAAATACAATATACAGATGATGTAGAATTGTATACCTGAAAACTGCATCCTGCAAAATTTTATTAACCAATGTCACCCCAATATATTTAATTTAAAAAACCACAGCTGTCTTCAAATGAGCTTTCAACTCCCTTGTCTTTACAATGTACCAGTTCAGTGAATTCAACCCTGCAGTCCCAGGGAAGTGTCAGATTTTTGCTATCTTCTTTTAATTGATTTTGAAGAATAGCTTGTATAATCTAAGTGGATAGGTGTTTTGTGGTGGTTATTCTTGTTTTTGTTTTGGCTTTTATTTTTTGTTTTTTTTTTTCTATTCTTATTAGTTTCTCATTTTATTGCTTTGTGCTCAGGAAATATGGTTTATATGACTTCTGCTTTCTGCAATTAGTTGAGATTTTCTTTACACATTAATTATATGGTTAGTCTTCTGTGCTATATGTGTTTGACAAGACAGTATATTCATTGTTTTGGGGGCACAAAGTTAATTATTAAAGATGTTAATAGTGTTACTTAAAACTCTAGATCCTTTCTTGTTTTTGTCTAATTGTTCTGTTTAATTTCTAGCAAGCTGTCTCCCACTGAGATCGGAAATTGACGGGTTTTCCTTTGTACTTTTAACAGTTTTTGATTTATATACTTTAAGTCTATGTTTTTGGACACATAATGCTCATGACTGTTATATATTATTGTATATTTTTCCTTTTCTCAATATGAAATACCCTTCTTTGTCCCTTTTGATGCTTTTATTCTCGGACTCTATTTTGTCTTATGCTAATTTAACAATACATAAATAAACTTTATTTTAGGTAGCATAAACCTGACATGTCTTTCTTGTCCTTCCTTGATTTTAAATTTACCTAGGCAATTTATTTGGGATATCTCACAAATAAAATACAATTGAAGATTTTTAACCAAAGTGAGAGTTTCTTAGTAGTAGAAAAACATTTATTGTGATTACTCATATACTAGGACTTCTTGCCATCATAATTAAATTTTTTTGTTTAACTTTGTTACTAATTGTATTTTTTCTTCATAATTTTCTTTTGACCTACTGATTAAGGGTAGAGTAGATTTATTGTACTAATTTGGGAGTAGAAAGTTTGCTCTACTGGTTTTCATATATGGTTTGAATGTTATGTACTTTATTTCAATTTTTCCAGTTTTTAACCTTACAAGTGTCATAGATTTCCAATACTCATATTTAAGGTATATTCTCTACTAGTGATAATATTTAATTTGAAATAAGATTCCTTAACATAACTTTCAGGATGACATTCAACTCATCTATTGAGATTTTTATAGTAATATCATTTTGAGAAACTTTTATTTTTTGAAATGCTAATTCACACACATAAAATTCAAAAGGTACAAACTGGGATATGGTCAAACGTAAGTCTCTCCTCTATCCCCATATCCTAGCCTTCCAGTTCTCTTCCCCAGAAACAGTTGCCCATGTAATTTCTTGTGTGTCCTTCCAGAGATAGTTTATTCCTATGAAGTCTTGAAGTCTGGCTTCTGTGTTTAAAACACAATGGTATTATACTCTATACACTATTCTGCTTTTGTGTTTTGTTTATTTATTTTCCTTAGCAATATATTTTTCATATCTTTCAATGTAAATGCATATGGCATTTCATTTTTTGTCTGAACTTTGTTTTTTTCTTTTTAAAATGTTTAAAGAGAATGTATTCTTTGAAAAAGCAATGTATTCATGTTGTTCACATTTTTAAATCATGATATACTATGAAAATTATTTAGCTCTTATTCCCCTTTGCTGAATTTCCAACACCAAACCAGGGAACTACTATTCTTATTTTCTTGCATTGTTCCAAAGTTTTTCTATACAGTACAAATGGAATTATTTTCCTCCTCCTTATTCACAAAAAGATAACATAATATATACTTGTCTTTTCACTTAACAGCGTATCTGGAGAGAACTTTCATTATCTTACCTGTTCATTTTTACAATGGAATGGGATCTAATCATTTGAATATACTATACTTGCTATTAATGGTTATTTGATTTATTTCTAACTTATTGCAATTATGTGAAATGCTTCAATAAATAGCTTTTTTCATATATTATTTCATTCCCTTTGCAAGCATATCTGTGCAAATACATCACTAACATTCAAGAATATTTGTAGGATAAATGCCCACCCTACAAATTATGCCATCTTTTTTAAGGCATGGTTTTTCCTTTTATGAACTACTATAATTTACTTAACCAGTTTATTATTGGTAGATATTCTTATTGTTTCCAATATGGTGCTAATCCAAAAAATTCTTTATATACAATTAATATCTTTCTATACATGTCAGTAAAATTTCATCTGTGTACATGCACATGTGTGACCTAACTTCCCAGGCCTGCAATTGCTAGGTCAAGGGCATTTTATAACTTGACATGTATTGACTAACTGTCCTAGCTGCTCTTCATACAGATTGCGCTGACCTTACTCTCAGCGAGCAGCGCTTATTTTCTCTTGCTTTAACCAAATCAGTGTATTTTCAATGCATTCAAACTTTCCTAATTTCATAGGCCAAAATGTTATCTAATTGTATTTTTAGTTTGCATTTTTCTTACAATGAGCGAGGCTGAGCGTATTGTCAAATGTTTAAGAACCATTTATATCCTCATCCATTTTCCCCATTGTTGGGGTTTTATTGATTTACAGGAACTCTTCATATATTGAGGGTATTAGTTTTTTGTGACAAATATTTAATGTCTAATATCTCTAGTTGTTACATGTATGGACGCAATCATCTCTTGGAATTCTCTGATATTAATTGTACTTATTTTAAATTCTTCTGTTTGTTCTATTACTCAAGAATGTGGGCTGATCTTTGAAAATCTCTGTACACCTGCCTGCTGTGTTTACTTAAGCCAGCTTCAGTAATTATGGGGGAAAGACAGGAGGTACTGCCAAGAGCTTACTGGTGTTTTATTTTCTGAGTGTAGAGGTTCCCCAGCCTTCCTGGAGGGAAAAGAGTAACTACCTGGGGCAACTCTCTGCCCTGGCTCCAGAGCCCTCTCACTTAGCCTGTGGGCCAGCTCAGCTGCTGCCCAAAATCAGCACCAAAATCAGGTAGGTGAGAGAAGAGATGTGGACTGCCCAGCAGCAACAAAAGAAGCTGCCAATTACACACTCAAATGTGTGCCCATCGATCCTTCCTCCTCCTAGTAATTACCGACTCTGAGCCTGGCTTTCCCCAGAATTGTTCCTGCCCTGGGCGGAAGTACTCTTTTGACATGTTTTGGGCCATATTTTCTGTGGATTATTTCTCCCATGATCTGACCCTATGCAATTGGTTTGGTCATTTGTTGGCCAGCAGTCTGGCTGGTTGGATTAATATTTAGGAATTCCTTAAGATTTTGGTCTAGTATTAGCATGCTTCCTTGATTCTCAGCCAACTAATTTTTTACTGTAAAATATTGTTTCTGTCATTCTGTGGCATTTGGGCAACAAGAAATGTGTATATTTAGGACACTATCTTAAGCTAATCTTCCCCAATTACTTTGAAAAACCAAGAGGTAGGAACAAGACCTACCTCTTCAACTACATGGCTTTGCTTGTGGGCTTCTTGAAATCAGGCATGATGCATATATACCTTGGTACTTGCTTAGCATGCTGTCTGGCTCATAAGAGGAATTCAGTGAGTGTTTATGGTATTATGAAAGCAAGGGGAAAAAAGAAGGAAGAAAGGAGGGAAAAGAGAACTTGAAGGATAATTTCTATTAGGGCCAATTCAACATGTTTTTATTGAAAAATACTATGTGCAAGGCACCACTGAGCACAAGGGCTATGGAAGTGAATAAAACTCTCTCCTTGCCCTCCTTAAGCACGTGTATGGGCAAGGGAGGTAGAGAAGCATGCTTCCTAAAGTTCAAGAATTAATATCTTAACAAAAAAACCTAATAGAAATATATTGTAGCTCTATAGGCTTGAGAGGAGAGAAGAGAAAGTAATTACTTATTTGGACAAACAGAAAAAGCCATTTCAAGGTGACTAAAACTGGAGACGAGGGAGGAGAAGAAAGAGGTCTAAATCATGTTTTATTATATGCACAGATACGTTTCTGAAGCTATATCTCCAACTCTTCCATATACTCAGTCATAAAAGTGAGCAATAACTGTAATTTTTACTTTATTTTTATTGTTTGCACTATTACAGATGTTCCCATTTTCTCCCCCTTTGCCCACCTCCCTCCATCCCCCTTCACCCCCTCTTCCCTCTGGCCATTACCACACTGTTGTCTGCGTCTATGGGCTATGCATATATATGTTCTGTGGCTAATCCCTTCCCCTTCTTTCATCCAGTCCCCTCTCCCCTTTCCCCCCTCCCCCCTGACACGTGTCAGTCTCCACTTCTGGGATTTTATCCTAAGAATAACTGTATTTTTAAAAAGATGGCCAAAAAGAAAAGTTTCTTGGAAATAGAGGTGACAGATAAACAACTGCATGCCCAAATTATTTCAAATATTAAAATAATTTATCTTTTGAACTTTGCTACAGGTAATGTAAATTTTGCTTTTAGCACACATTAGATTTGCTTTTAGAGGGTGTATTGATGCACTGAAGTTGTCTTAGGAAAGTGGCTCAATATTAGCGAGAGTTTTATGGCTCTGCTGGGTGCTTCACTCTGAAAATCTTAATAGCTCACTTTTACCTTCCACCATGAACCCTTTCAGATTTTTAATTTTTATATATTTTTATTACAAAAGAGATAGGAATATTTAAAGTTTAAGAATAACTAAAGAGAGGATTAAATATCTTATAATTAGACCATTCAGAAATAGCAATTATTAATATTTTGGCATATATCTCTCTGGTGTTTAGTCCATTCATGCATCATGCATATAGAATTAAAGTAAGATGATAGGATACATAATATTTTAGAACATTCTTTACTTAAAATACATCATAACATCTATGTTATTAACTACTTCACAATAGCCTTTACAAGGAATACATCATCATTTATTAAGCTCCTGTTTTTGGACGTTTATGTTATTTTTTATGTTATAAACTCTGTCACAGTGGACATCCTTTTTATACGTACTTGATTATTTCTTAAAATAAATTCCTAGAAGTAGAATTATTGTGTCAAGAGCATGCACATCTTTAAGGCAACATGCAGCCAGGTCGCTCTTCGGCAATGTTGTACCAGCACACGTTAGCAGTTTCCGTTTGACACCTTTGCTATTGGCCATTATCTCAGAGTGTTGCCAGTCCGGTAGTTTTGAAAGTGGTATTTTATTGCTGTAATTTACATTTCTTTGAATACTAGTATGTTTGACTATTTTTTCATATGTATTTTGGGTTTTTACATTGTCTTATATATCAAGTTCCATAAGATAGGATAGGATAGGGTAGGGTAGGATAGGATAGGATAGGATAGGATAGGATAGGATAGGATAGGAAAGGATAGGAAAGGACAGGACAGGATAGGATAGGAAAGGATAGGAAAGGACAGGACAGGATAGGAAGAGTAAGATAACCTAGGGTAGAGTAGGGTAGGGTAGAGCCGCCTGAGACAAACAATGGTATCTGCAGAGTACTAGACGGGTGTGGGCTGAAGCAACAGAACAGTTAAGAGGGGGGCCAGTCTAAACTTCCAGGATGCATGACCCTCTTCTTCCTTCTCTCCCAGACCCCCATCTGGGGCTAAAGTAAGTGACATAAGGCCCACGAGGAAGATACATACACCTCGGTCCACACAACAGGGGACAAAAGATTTTCATAGAGCCAGACTCATATCTCACACCAAGTCAATGACAGCAAGTTCCCAAATCCCCCCTATCCTCGTGAAGAAGGGCCAAGGAAGTAAGGCAGACCAATGATGTAACTAAGAGGAACTGGGATGGGATAGGCCAACTGAACAGCAGCCACTTCTAATGGCTTCTAATGCCACTAATCTCATTCTGCCCCTGAAACTCCAGACAGAATCCTGCACACAGTGGGGCCTGCAAATATTTGCTAAATGAAAAAAAACAAAACAAAACAAAAAATGAGTAAATAAATGAACAGATGAAATCTACAAAACCTATGACACTTAGTCACAAATGATCAGTGTTTGAAGAATTTTTATTACCTCTTCAAAATAAAGATTTTTTAACTTAAAATAATGGGAAAATAAAATCTTTACATCCACGTATATCAATGGTCATTGCATGTATCTAAAGTCTCCTACCAGGAATTCTAATAAATATTTAAGTCATTCCAATTTACCTTGCCAGTTGGTACTTAAGGGGAATTAAGCAGGGGATTACAAGAACGGTTTCTTCACAAGCTTTGAAGTCTACTGTTTTAGGCTGCGTGATCACAGGAGTGTCTCATCCACTTCCCTTTCTCCTTTCTTTTCTAATCTTTTGTTAAAGAAAAGTAGCTATAAACATACCAACCTATGTTGCTATAATGATTTTCTTAGTTAACACTGTAGTTAAGGTTACACACAGACTTTTATTGTAAATCCCCATCTTCACTAGTTGCCAAGGTTTTGAACATCCCTTCAGTCTAAACCTTTCCAGGCTTTGTTCCATATTCAGATAAACTTTAAACTCGGTCTGTTCAGCTGCTTCTGAGAAGAGAGAAAACAAGAGGTATAATGTTTTGCCCACAAGTGTTAGAAAGACTAACTTACAAAAGTTGACATATTCCTGATGGCTACTTGTTACTTGGGAAAGACGTCATCATCCAGGGAGTTATCAAGGAATCAAAAGACTAGGAGAGAATAATCAGGAGATATCTAAAAGCCAATTGGCTCTTTTGACTGAACCTACTCAGATATCTTCACGACTTTAGGAAGTCTGAAAACAGCCTATTGATAGGCAGGTATTCCATATACGGCTACTCAAAGGATGGATATTGTTAAATGTGAGCTCTTTTATTCACTTGAGTATAACCTTTGTACACAGATAATGCTATTCAGTGGTTTACTTTGGTTTAAAAATTAATATTCAATGGGGGAAAATGAGACAAGTGTAATTGAACAATAATAAAATTTTAAAATTAATATTCAATTTATCATGGTTACAAAATCAAAACTTCCTTACACTTTTAAATTCACCACACAAAACTTATAATCCTAACACATTTCAGCAAACATTTTTAAATTAAATTTATTGGGATGACATTGGTTAATACATTATATAATTTTCAAGTGTACAATTCTATGATTGCATTGTGTGCTCACCACCCAAAGTCTAGTCTCCTTCCCTCACCACGTATTTGGCCCCCTTTATCCTCTGTATCCCGCCCCCACCACCCTCTTCCCCTCCGGCAATCACCATACTATTGTCTGTGCCTATGAGTTTGTTTGTTTTATTTGTTCAGAAAACATTTTTTAAAGCATTAGATAAATATTTGGTCCCATTTACAAACTTAATTAAGTATCTTAAAATATTCTTAACTGCCTTTATAAATTGAATATACTGAATAAGTGTACCTCCTTTTAAGTATAATTTTTGACTCAATAAACCCTTTGAAAGTGCTTAAGTGAATCATGTAAATATCATAAATTAAAGTTTTAACTTAAAAACCTCAAGTCTAAACCATATATTCAATTTCACATTTAAAATTTGAATCATAATTCTGACATTAACCTTAAAAAGACAAATTACCTTAAATTATAAATGTTTAAAATACCAAATATGCACAGATTTTTTATGCAAGAGTTTTAATACTGTAAGTGTGAATTTTATAAACACTGCTTAATTCTGGAGGCACTATTGAGGGGCAGTTAAAAATTGCTTATTCCCTAACAAGTAATTGTGTCATCCCAAGCAAATTTGGAGGGTAACTCCTCAAGACATCAAGGGCCCTGATTGCTTCTAACATGTTCACAACTTCCTGTTGCGTGGCTTTTCAGATCTGCCAAGTGGTAAGGTCATACAAGTGCAGCAGCAATACATCATACTGTGGGAATCCTACAAAATCAGGACCAAGCAAAGTCAGAGGATACAAAAAAGCTACAAGAACAGGACTTCTGACACCTGCACACTTACTACACCAAGGCCTAAGCCATCTGACAGAGGAGGAAAAGTTTTGGTCCCGTTCACAACTGGGCCAGCACAATGTATTGGTACAAAATGAAAACGGACTGCTGCTGCATTGTAGCCCCACTTGGGGGTACCCCTAAATTTCAGTTATGAGGGACAATACTTCCGATGAACAGAGCTGAGGGCAGGACATTCGAGTTTTCACTTTTTATTCAGGAAGAATATACAGACTCCTGTATTGGCAAATGGCTTGGCTGGTGGGTCAGGGTCTGGAAGGAGCAAGTTTGGAAGAACTAAGAGAAAATATAGTCTAGGGAAGAAGCATATAAAGGACCCAGTGGAGTGGGTACAAAGTGGACACAGATCTCATCCTACTGTCAACCAGAAAGCATTCAAGTCAGGGGAGACACTCAACGAGGATGACTCCTCCTATGGATGTCAGTCACCTCTTCCGCCACCCCCACGCTTGCACAGTGGGGCCAAGATTGGAGTTACCATGGTGGCAGAAATAGAAAGATATGCATGGGCCCAATGGTATGACCTCCCACTCACCAAGGCTGATCTACCTGCTGCTACCGAACACCCAACCTGCCAAAGTGTTAACCTGATACAAAGTCCTCGATAAAGCACCAACACCTGAGATCAGCCAGGCACCACACTGATTACACCAGACTCCTTCCACCTTGGAGGAGGCAGTGATTCAAAATTACTGCAACTGATACTCCCATACGGTTTGATTTCCTTGTCAGCCGTGTCTCTGCCAGCACCACCATTCAAGGGCATATAGAATACTCAATATGCTGTCATGGGAGTCCCACACAATATCACTTCAAATCAAGGGACTCATTTTACAGAGAAGTATACGCAACAATTCAGTTCATGGCCAAGGGATCCATTACTCGTACCACAAAGTATATCACCTGGAAGTAGTCAGCCTCCTAGAACAATGGAATTACTAAAGGCTCAACTAAGGTGCTAACTGAAGACAAAGACCTCCGTGTAGCTGGGACACTGCCCATCAAAATATAGTTATGAGAACTAAACAAACAGCTGTGCTGTTCTGCCAATAACTAAAATAAAGAGGTCTAGACACAAGGAATAGAAGTAGAGTTTGTCCCTCTCACCCTCATTCGCAGTGGTCTGCTTACAGAATATGTGCTTCCTGTCCCCACATTTAGGTTTTACAGGATTAGAGATCCTGCTGCCCAGGGGAGTACTATTTCCACTAAAGCAAACAGTGAAAGTTCCATCAAACTGCTGCCTGTTAACTTTGGGTTCCTCATACCAGCAACCTAGCAGCCAAAGAAAGGAGTTACCTTACGGGTGAGGGGAGGAAAGTAATTGAATATGATTATCTTGAGGAGTAGGGTTTCCCTCTACACAATGAAGGCAGAGAGAATATGTCTGGAATACAGGGGATTCACTGGATGTCTCTGGGTACTTCTATTCAAGGGATATTGGTAAATAGCCAATTGTAGCAATAACATCTCAACAAGGACAAGGAAAGAAAGGGCTCATATCCCACAAGGATGAAGATACTGGCACACCACCAAGAAAGCAATCTAGAGGAACTGAAGTGCTGGATGAGGGTAAAAAAACCTAACATGGGCACTGAAGTAGTTAGATGATGAATACCAGTTATGACCTCAGGCCCAGTGCAGCGGTGGGGACTGTAGCTTGTTACACTAATCCTTTGTATTAAGCTCCTTTTTGGAGTCAGTGCAGCTGCCAGCACTTTGAAGATTCAGTGACAAATTGGTCTTAATATGTGTGCAAGCAGAAGGTGGACTGTATCAGGTGCTTCTGTACCCTACCTCTCTTCCTCTTGTTCTCAGTTCTGATTCCATTTGCAACCGTGGCTGTGGTGAAGTTCATGGCAAAGGATGACCACATCTTGTCTCAAGCATGTCTTTGGCTTATGATGGTCATTTTCTGATATAAAGGAGTGGGATACCCACAGTTTACTGGGTATGGATGCTTGCAAAGCACAAGTGCAGGGGAGTTGACATCCCACAACCCTCAGCCAATAGGAAATGGAAACCAATGGACAAGTGCTTCCACTTGTTGGATCCTGGGATCGCTTCCTAAACAAACTGTCTGAAAGCAAGTTATTTTCTCAGGTTCTGCTCTCTAGGGTAACCCAGACTAAGAAAGAATGACAGTCAGCATAGCTCTTGCATATAAGATATAAAATGTTACACAACAACTCTAAAAGCTTTCGTTCTACAAACACATCGGCCTCAGGGGCAACAAGAAATATCAATTTTGACTCATTTTAGCCAGTTTTTCCTCTTCTTATAAGTCAAAAATTAGGACAAATATACTCCTTTGCAAATTCTTCCTCAGCAGAAATTAATAATAAAGAGATAGTATTACAGAAGAGAGAGTATATTTGTATTTGTTTCCTACTGTTCCTGCAAATTACCACAAACTTAGTAGCTTAGAAACAGTACAAATGTATTATCTTATAGTTCTGCAGAAGTTCAACACACGTTTCACTAGGCTGAAATCAAAGTGTGGGCAGGGCTGAATTCCTTCTGGAGGCTCTAAGAAAGAATCAGTCGCCTTATTTTTCCCAGCTCGTCAAGGCTTCCCACATTCCTTGGCTCATAGTTTCCTTTCCCCATCTTCAAAGCAAGCAATGGCATATCACATCCTTTCTACTTCTTATCATCTGATGCCTTCAGCCTCCTCTCTCACTTTTAAAGAGCCTTGTGATTATACTGGATCCCCTCTGATAATGCAGGATAATCTTTCTATCATAAAGTCACTGGGTTAACAACCTTAATTCTATCTGCAAATTTCCCTTTGCTGTATAACATACTCACAGCTTCCAGGGGTTAGAATGGGGACGTCCTTGGGAGTAGGGTAGCGAGCATTATTCTGCCTATCACAATATTAAAGAAAAAGTGAGTTTATAAATTTTCTTTAAATTCTACCTTCTCTTTACTTTAGACCCAGACTCTCATTCAACTTAATACAACTCTAATTTCTTGGTTATAATTATATTAATTTATAACCTTTGATTACATCAAGCCAGTGAGTCCGTTTTCATTTTATAGGTGAACAGAATGGAATATGAAAAGAAAAATGAATGACAAAAAAAATCAAGTAGGAGGGAGAGAAGAAAGGAAGGAGCAAAGGAAGGAAGAATGGAAAAAAGAAGGAAGAAAGGAAGTATTTCAATTTTATTTTCACATATGGAAAGTATGCTTAGCTACTGGATCCTGAGGTAATTGAATTAGTGTAATGGTTAATTTTACATGTCAACTTCAACTCGACAATTCTAAGGGATGGCTAGAGAGCTGGTAGGACATTATTTCTGAGTGTGTCTGTGAGGGTGTGTCTAGAAGAAATTAGCATTTGATTCACTAAAGAGCCTTGCCCTCACTGGTGTGGACAGATTTCATCTAATCTATTGGGGACCTAAATGGAACAATAAGATGAAGGAAAGGCAAATTCACGCTTTCTTCTTAAGCTGGGACATGGGAGCTCCTGGTTCTCAGGCCTTCGCACTTTGACTGGAACTACATTTCCAGCTTCCTGGTTCGACAGCTTACAGATGCCCTACTGTGGGACTTCCCAGCCTCCATAACTGCGTAAATCAATTGTTCTGAGAAATCTCCTCTTAAATATATCTCTACACATCGGAATGGTTGTGTTGCTTAAAAACCCTCACACGGTTGGAGAAGACTGTCTGAGGAGGAAGCACCCATTTGCTTGAAGTTAAAAATCTTGGTCAAACTCAAAGTTCTGATGAGAGATTCTGGTCATCACAGCTAGTCAAAAACCTCATCAATGATGAACTTTCACTATCACTATTTGTTTAAAATTGTCATTTAAAATATTGATATATTTATGTTATTCCAGCTGAAATTATCTTGAAACAACTCATACTCTTTTTGATCCTTATTATCTGTATACTACTGAAGAGTCCATAGCAGACCGTTAACATCCTCTGGAAAAAAAAATGGGCATTAGCCAATCAAATTTATCTTATAGGTCTCTTCAGTAGTTTACCATTCATTGTTTTGTGTGAATTGTTCATATTTTATAACCTCCCAAACCTGATCTGTAAGATTAAATGTGATAAAGTGTTTCAATTGACAGCATGTAATATTTTATTTGACTATTGATCTCAATCCATGTGATTAAGGTTAATTCTGCAAAACAGATTTCTTTTGAACCAGTAAATCCAACAGAAGTGATTAAGAAATGGCAGGGACGCAACACCCTGAATATGCACTAGCACTCCAAAACAAATGGGTTGTTAAAAAGTTATTTGAGATTAGTTGAGCATGAGTAGGTATTTATTACTTTTGTCTTGGCCAGAAAATTGTTAGAGAAATAAGGCTAATGGTAGAAGTATTTCCTCTTGAAAAGCATAATCATCTTTTCTTGAGAAGATTGGCTTTAAAATATCCTAGTGCTTTTACCTACTGTGTATTTTTGGTTATGTCAAATATCAGTTTATTTGGGAAGCCGGTAACATTCACTGTAATGTATTTAGTACAGAGAATTTAAGAGAAAACTGAACCCAGAAAGTTGTTTCAGGAAGGGAAGTCAGTACTTGGGTCTGTATTTAACTATGCCACTCCCTCCTAATCAGATACTTTGACTTCCTTTTGTGACCAAATTTCTACTCCAGAGAGCATCTATTTCTAGAGAAGCTTTCCCTCTGCCTAACTCTCAAATTATTTATTCCCTTTCTGGACTATCCTGGTCTCTATTGGCAGAAGTATCTACTGATGTTCAAACAATATTAAGGCAAGAGTTATGAGTGAAATTGATCATACCTGTAAATGTGAAAAGAAAAAGACTTCTGGTATGAAAAAGTATTTAAATCCAGTAATTTGTGTTCTTTATGATTTGGGGGTGGGGAAGGTCACCTTTGGGAACTACACACATGCATTGTCTGAGTGGCCTTGGGAGCCTGCGCTGACACATCCGTCCTTAAAGAACCCTCCATCCTTGAAGACATTATAAAATAAACTGTACAAGCAAGTAGATCCACTTCTTATTTACTCAAGGGCTTACTCTTGAAAAGTGGAAGGTAAATAAATCACAATTAATTTTCTCAGAAGAAATGAAGTTAAACAGGTAATATATTCTAATATATAGAAAATAATGTAAGTTGTCTTTTCCCCCTTTTTCCTTAACATCATCAGTAATTAAAAGGTTTTGGAGAAAATAAAGTGATCATACTGTATAAGGAAATTAATCCTAAATTACATTTTAAAGTCACAGACAATGTCTAGTTAATCTGCAGACATTAGTCTCTTTAGCTGTTTTATTTTTCATCATATCCACTTAAGAAACTCTAGCATTAAAGTCCTTGACAAGTATTTGTTCACAAAATTCTAGTGAGTAACCTTTGAAGGAAAAATAATCTAGGACACAATAATTAGGGCACTAAAATGAGGAAAATTTGTTTTACCCAGGAAGATGGCAACTAAGTAAATTTCTTACACCTGTACAGTGCTCTGTCCATAGAACTCTCCGTTATCCACAGTCTCATTTGACCCTCACAAACTCCATAAGAACTTGGGATTGCTATGCAGGCACTTCATCCACATTTACAGAAGAAAAAGTGAACTCAGGATATGCTAGTTACTTACACAGTAAGTGGCACATTTGAGTATGAAATTCTGTTTTGTCCAATTCACTGGGTAACTACTCTGAGAACTCATTATCTAAAAGCATAATAGAAACTGAAGACATAAGTACACCTAAAAGAAGGCTTACATAAAATTTGTATACAGTTGACCCTTGAAAAATGTGGGGAATAGGGGTACCAACCCTCAAGCAGCCAATAATTTGCATATAACTTTTGGCTTCCCAAACTTAACTACACCAGTTGTCCCTCAGTATCTGAGGGTGGGGGGTAGGTTCAGGACTCTCCACAGGTACCAAAATCTATGGATGCTCAAGTCCCCTACATAAAATGGCTTGGAGCAATGCATGCAGTTAGCCCTCTGCTTCCATGGACTCCCAACCATGGATCGAACACACTACAGGTATATACTGAAAAAATTTGCATGTAAGTGAACCCACACAGTCCAAACCCACGTTGTTCAAGGGCCAACTGTATAACAAACCTTTAACTGGTCATAATGTGTTGATTTGTATGTAGCTATTTAGTTGTCCCTTTAAAGTAAAAATAATTTCCTTTATGAAATATTTTTTGTATTCCATAGCTTTGGTAAAACCACTGTATTTGCCATATCATATCTAGAACAAGTTTTAACAGGAGAGTTGCTTAAACCTAAGTGACACATACACATTCTTTTGATAATGAATAAGAAAATTATGCTACTGTATACTCTTGGCTTACTTACTTGAATTAACCAGAGCTTATTACTAACATGAACATGAAACACACCTTCACACCAGTACTGACGTCTATCATAACTTCTGCATTGTGTATAGGGGTCTGTCTGTATGTGAAGATCTAATGTAACCATCTTCGTGTGTTCCCAATCCTGTTAGAATTAATAGACTAAGAGGGTGGTTGATTTCTATTTCCAAACATCTGCACATTAAAAAATATTTGCATGTTCTGATCAGTGCCCTTTTGTGGTTTTGAGAGTTTTCAATTCAGAATAATATCGCTAAGTCCCATCTAGTCAAAACACTGAAAAATGCATGCTGCTCCCTAGGACTAATAATAATAAATTTTGTCTAATGAGTGTCTGTCATGTACCAGGTGATACACCAGACAATTTAATTCATTGAATCCTCACCTCCGCAGACAAACTCTTTATGTGGGTCTTATTATCCTGCTTTACAAATGAGCAATATAAGGAATATGCAGCTGATAAATGTGGAGCTGGCTGTTGACCAGGGTCAGGTAACTCAAAATTACTGAGCTACTAGTTTAAATGATAAAAGATAGTACCATTTCAACCATTATCACAGAAGCTCTAATGAGTTTTATTTACCATGATATTAAAATGCCACTACAGTAACAAGCCGGTACCACTGGCTTTCTCTGCAAGTGTCTCTCACACATAGTGGAACTATCTTCTTGTCCCAGGAGATAGCCTGTTCCGTCATTATTCTGCTTGAATGATAAAACACAAAAGCACTTTCAAACATTGTATTCAAAACTGCCTAACAGGAGGCAAGAAATATTTTGGCACACGTATCTTATACACAATATTGGCAGTTAACATTAAACTGCATCTTGTTGTAGTGAATCAGAGATATTAAGCAGGATTATCGGTTGAAAAAAGACACAACTCTTCTTTCAAATCACAGTAGACCAATCAAATGACTGCATAAAATTCCATAGCGATTCACTCTAAGCAAGATAAAATGTGACTGGTACACAGAACCATCAAATAATTTTTTAATTAAAACAAACTCAGCACACATTTGTAGAAAACAAGCACAGAATGTAGAGCTTAGCAGAATGAGCAATAGCAGTCTTCCTATCCAAAGATTTTTTTTCAGACTTAGAAAGAATGAAGAAACTAGTAATAGGTTTTTTACTCACAGTGAATTGTGGACCTAATGCTATGGCTGGCAGGTGTCCCCCAAATAGGGTCACGTAGGTGGAACAGGCCCATCCACAGACAGCCACACTGCCCCTGAACTTTTTCCTCCTGGGGAGCACAGGTGGCTTCTCTCCTGCACGTTGCTGAAGGCGAGCCGTTAATGGGCCTTGCCTGGAGTCCTCCCCAGGATGGAGGGCACCGAGGCCTCCCACAGACTGCACTCTGGGCTGGCTTCTGTTGGAGATCTGCAGTCCATGCTAGACCCCGGAGCAGTCTAGAGGGCTCAGGGGAAACACCGGTGGGACAGATGACCTAGGTTCAAATCCTCTTTCTGCCCATTATTTCTGTATCTTTAGATAAATTACCCAACTCCTGGGAGTATCTATTTGCTAATCTGCAAAACTGAGATTGAAAAATAAAACTATAAATAGCACTGTAAAGATTAGCTGATAAAATGCCAAAAGCCTGGTACAGAGCCTTGCGGATGCTCAATAACTTTTCCTCCCTCTCCCCTCCCTTCCTACCTATCTACGAATTTATTCAGGGCCCCTCCTATCTCCTGGGTGAAAAGATTGGTAACCTTTAGAGAAAGCACTTCTCTGTCATTTGAGGCTTGCACTCTTCAACTTCCTCATTTGGCACCATGTCCATTTTTGCAGTTTCCCTTAAGAAGGGATTCTAAACAGAGAAGTGAGAAGCGGTGAACCTCCTGCTCAGTCTTTTTGTGGAGCCCTAAGGTCACTGTGAGCAGGCCTGGGGAGGCTTTTTTCACTAACGCCAAACTAAACGATGCATTAAATTGGGTGAGGGCTGCCTTCAGGTGAAGATGAAAAGAACCCTGGCTGCCCCAGGAGAGAACATTTCCTCCAGGATGTTTTCAGCGCACTTCTCCATTCCACTTTAAATAGCGCAGGTGATAAGGACTTTGTGTGTGTAACCCCCTGAACCAGCCCAGCAGCCCTGTATCACTTGCTGCTACACAGAAAGAGAGAAGGCAAGGTTGTGCAAGAAGAGATGCTTTAGCTTTCCTTTCAATTTTTTTTTCTTTCTCACTCCCCCTTTGGAAGGAAAGAAAATACAAGCACAAAGAAAGTAACACTTATTTTACCAAAACTTCAAAAGACACCAAATCCAGGTCTCCAGGTAAGTTTCTGGAGCATTCCAGTAACCTTTGATTATAGTTCCAATTAGGATAAGTTTTGCTAAAATGAGTTAGGTATTTCTCTGTGTCTGCCATGGCCATATAATAAGAGACAATCAGTCATTTACTGTACATGTCAGTAAGGACCCAGGGAAGACTTTTAGAAGATGAGGGTCTCAGTCTGTCCAAAGGGTCAAAGGGCAGGGTATTTCACAATAAAGGGCAGTGGATTTGGACCTCAAGGCTATGGGAGAAAGCCTGCTATCTGATCAGAGTGCATATTGCTCTAAGGTTTGGCTGTCAATCACAGCACAATAAGTAGACCATTATATTTTACTGTCTGCTGCTTGCATAGACTAAATGAGAGCAGTTTATATACTTTTGATCACTTTCTTTGTACTTTAGGCTGTTAAAAAATGAACATAGCATATATCTAGTTTGGTTATCAGAGCTTCAAATACAAAGAAAATTGAAAAAATACTTTTGTAAAATAATTGTGTAATCTTCCCTGGCTGTATAAAGAGATAAAGCAGTTTTTTGAACCATACAAATATAGCATACAGCAATTAATAATACAAATATGAATACTACCTACCTACATGCTTACATATTTCTACAAGTAAATGGCAGCACAGGGTTTAAATGTAGGTCCATCCAAACTCCTACCTCATACAGCTATTGTGAAAGTTAAGTGTAACAAACTCTAAAAACTAACTTAGAGAAATGGCTGGCATGAAATAAGCACTCAGGAAGGGGTACACCCCCCCAAAACACACACATATTTCATTTTTACGTTTATCCGCAGCATCCTAGTCACTGCACATTCCACAGGCAGTGAGTAACACAGAAGCCCAACAACAGCAAGTCGACCAACCACCTGCACGTAGACAAAGAGGAGGCTGCAGAGAAAGGAAGAATCATTTTTAAGGTGAAAGAACAAGACTCTGTGATGGCTTAGATGAGGATGAAAACAAAGTGCTTAGAAAAAGACACCAGGTAAGGGACATTGTGTGGCTTGGGGGCCAGTCAGGAAACTACAGGATACAGCATGCAACCCAGCTCTGCCACACGCTAGAGCTGGATAAGAGCCTATTTCTGAGTTCCTTTTTCTGCAAATGAAGGTCGCAGGTGAAAAGATGATACATCCAAACCCTGAGGGGGTATCTGACGGGAATGGAAGCAAGGTCTCCTCTTTGTTTGCTCTGGGACATAGCCATATTTTCCTTATGACCATACGCCCAGTCTACAGACTGTATATTTTTCCTATTTTTTCCCTCAGAAATGACTCACAAATGCTATATGATTTTACCCTACACGAATTGCTTTCCATAAGCCCAGAAGAAAAAAGTGCTTAGAACTATCATTATAAACACAACACATCTGTTTTTAATAACTGAAGAAGTATAATAAAACTTTGGGAGAATATCCAGAGTTTTATCCTGAAGAAAAATTGTACCCATCTGGTCCCGAGAGAGCCAGTTTTTGCATTAAGTGATATTTGTTGGTTGGGTGATTGGAGAGTGGGAGTGAGGAAAAGGGGGAAGTTGTTAGATCCAACACTTATCGTTAAGTGGAGTTAGTTTCTAAAAATGTAGCATCCAGAAACTGGTGAGTAATCCTTCTTCCTAGTGAAATATTATGTCACCAGATCTGCTGATCCAATGCACAATAAAATTAATCCTCCTTTCTGCAATGCTGGTGATATGGCAATCCCAGATGTGCTGAAACAGAAGTGTTCATGCCAGGCAGAGTTCACGAGCCTAGCCAGTTGTTGAGTTTCCGGTCCATACTTAACTCTAAGCCCACAAGATCTGAAGAAAGGAGGAGGCAGCTAAGGATTCACTAAGCAGCCTTCCAATCCTTTCTATTTCCTCTCTTTCCCCAGAATTGTAATTGCAGATTATTTTAAATTTCCCACCAACTGGCAACACAGTGCTTATGTTGACAGTATAGGATGGGAGAGAGGGAGGTGGTGGAGAAGAAGTAGGTAAGGAAAAGAACTGACTTTTGTGGCCATGTGCACATTAGGCTTTCTAAACTTAACCCTCCCAATATCTCCATGGAGTTGGCATTTCACGCTTTACAAAGCTACCCAGGGACAAAACTTTGTTTGGGACCCAAATCTGTGCAACTCCCAAGCCCTTTTCCATTATACCATGCTGATCCAATCATTTTATGGCCCATGCTTAAAGTTTTCTTCTTAATGATCCCTACTGATTTCTAAAATGTGGACAGCAGGTGAAGGGAATTTAGGGTCATTGTAGTTTAATAACTCAGCCTCACCCATGGCAAGGTTTACTCATAGGTAACTCACAGGTCCAGTCCATTACAGCTATTTGTGACTACTCCATGATATCAAAGGTTGTCTTTTTTTCAGAAATAGGTCACATGTCCATAATATCGACATCTGGCCCTTCAAATATCAGGAAAGAGATTCTGAATGGTTGAGCACTTTGCTCTTTGTGGGTCACATGCACTTTGTGGGTAGGAACAGGCAGGATCCCTTGGCTGACAGTCAAACAAGACCACATGCCAGGGGAAAGAGAGTTGATGTTACCAAAAAGCAAAAATAATAGGTATCCACTGGAATGGGACTTCAGAAACTTGCAATTACCTTGTCCATTGTTTAAATTTTTATTATCTGTCCCTCTCCAACTAGAGTGTAAACTCCATGAAGGCAGGGAAATTGTTGTGTTCCTCTCTGCAAACCAGACAGATAGCACAGAGCCTAATATGTAGCAGGGGCTCAATAAATGCTTGTTACAAGAATGGGTCAGGCAAGATCCACGTGTTATCTGAAGCTTCATTATGAAACACTAATGAATAGGGCATGGTGCTTACTTAAAACCTAATGATTCATGGAAAGGAAGAAGTAAAACTGTAATTATTTGTAGATGGCATGGTATTATATAGAGAGAACCTAAAGATTCCACCAAAAAAGCTATTAAAACTAACAAATGAATTTAGTAAAGTAGCAGACTACAAAATTAATATTCAGAAATCAGTTGCATTTTTATATATCAATAATGAACTAAAAAACTAAGGAAACAACATCATTTATAATTGCATGAAAAAGAATAAATACCTAGGAATAAATTTAACCAAGGAGATAAAAGACCTGTGCTCAGAAAACCATAAAACATTCAAAAGAAGATACAAATAAATGGAGGCATACACTATGCTCATGAATAAGAACTAACATCATTAAAATGTCTATACTACCCAAAGCAATCTATAGATTCAATGCAATCCCTATTAAAATACCAATGCACTTTTCACAGAGCTAGAACAAATAACCCTAAAATTTATATGAAACCAAAAAAGGCCCCAATTAATTGCCAAAGCAACCTTGAGAAAGAAAAAGAAAGTTGGAGGCATCACACTACCTGATACCAGGCTATACTACAAGACTATAATAATCAAAACAGAATGTTACTGGCATAAAAACAGACACATAGATCAATGGAACAGAATAGAGAGCCCAGAAGTAAACCCATGCCCATAAGGTCAATTAATATATGACAAAGGAGGCAAGCATATACAATGTGATAAAGACAATCTCTTCAATAAATGGTGTTTGGAAAATTGGACAGATAACATGCAAAAGAATGAAACTAGATCACTTTCTTACACCCTACACAAGAATAAACCCAAAATGCATTAAAGATTTAAATGTAAGACTCAAAACCATAAAATTCCTAGAAGAAAACATAAGTGGTAAACTCTTTGACATCGCTCTTGGTAATATTTTTTGGATATGTCTCCTTGGGCAAGGAAAACAAAAGAAAACAAAATAAACAAATAGGACTACCTCAAATAAAAAGTTTTTGCAGCCCTGACCAGTGTGGCTCAGTTTGTTGGGCATTGTCCTGCATGGCAAAGGTCACCAGTTTGGTTCCCAGTCCAGGCACATGCCTGGGTTTCGGGTCAGTCCCCTGTTGGGGTGCAAGTGAGAGAGGACCAATCCTTGTTTTTCTCATGCATCAATGCTTCTCTCTCTCTCTCTTTCTCCCTCCTTTCCTCTCTCTTTAAAACTAAATAAATAATCTTTAAAAAAAGAAAGATTTGCACAGCAAAGGAAACCATCAAAAAAGCTGAACGATAACCTACTGATGGGAGACCATATATGCTAATGATATATCTGATAAGGGGTTACTACCCAAAATATATAAGCAGCTTATACGACTTAACACCAAAAAAAGGAAAGAAAAAGAAAAACCCAGTTAAAAAATGGGAGGAGGACAAAAGCAGACATTTCTCCAAAGACATTATAGATGGCAATAAACACGAAAATATGCTTAACATCACTAATCATCAGGGAAATGCAAATTAAAACCACAATGAGATATTGCCTCACACCTCTCAGAATTGTTATCAATAAGGCAACAAACGAGTCTTGGTGAGGATGTGGACAAAATGGAACCCTTGGGCACTGTTGGTGGAAATGTAAACTGGTGCAGCCCTTATGGAAAACAGTATGGGAGGTCCTCAAAAAATTAAAAAGAGCATTACCTTGTGACCCAGAAATTCCACTTCTTGGTATTTATCTGAAGAAACCCAAACCACTAATTTGAAAAGATATGTGCATCCCTATGTCCCTTGCGGCATTATTTACAAGAGCCAAGCTATGGAAGCAACCGAAGTGCCCATCAATAGAGGAATGGGTAAGGAAGTGGTGCACATACACAATGGAATATTATTCAGCCACAGAAAAGAAGAGCACTTTGCCATTTAGGACAACATGAATGAACCTAGAGGGAATTATGCTGGGTGAATAATTCAGACAGAGAAAACCAAATGCCATATGATTTTATGTGGGATCTAAAAAATGGGATAAACAAACAATATAGAAACAAACACATAGATACAGAGGAAAAAATTAATGGCTGCCAGGTGGAGGTAGTGGGAGGATGGGTGAAAAAAGTGATGGGACTAAGAAGTACAAGTTACCAGATACAAGAATAGTCACAGGATGTAAAGCATAGCATAGGGAATATATTCAATAAAACTATAAAAACTGTATGGTGTCCGGTGGGTACTAAACTTATCGGGAGATCACTTTGTAAGTTATATAGACGTCTAATCACTACGTTGTATACCTCAAACTAATACTGTTTGTCAACCGTAATTGAAAAAAAATTAAGCCCAGTGATTCATACAGCCCCCATTAAAACTGATTTTTCTATCAGTCGAGTCTCAAAATTGAACATGAACCCTAGCAGGCCCAACAATAACCAGGAGAAATCTGCCCGGCTGTGACTTCAGCCCCTTCACAGGAACAACACTCACCAACTCTTCACGCTTAGACAGCCAGTCAACCCATCAGTTAGCTGTGGTGGTTCCCACTAAACATCCTTATAACTTTAATTAAACATCTTTTATTTTTAAATAGCTCAAGGATCTTAATCACCAAATACAATATTGTAACTCCATTTCATGGATCTATGCTTCAGCTTGTGTCTCATTGCCATAAAAGTAAATCTCATTTAATTGGGAGGTTGACACATTTTTAAAATAAAAATCAGGGATCAGGGATTTCTGCCACCTCATCTTTACCAATGCCCTAACCTCTTGAAAATGTCATTTTTGTGTTTCTTCTCATTGCCCTTCTCTGAAGCCCTCTGTGTTCAGACAAACTGTCTCCCTCATTTCTCATTATATCCCCAACACCTAGTACAGTCCGTGCCCAACACATACTTGGGCCTTAAATAAAAAGCTATTGCACTTAGTGAATAAATACATCATTGTGCTTTTTCTGTAAATCAATTTCAATGAAATACAACTAATTATTGAATGTTAAGCCTATGCCAAGTGGGGCACTATTGGGAACCCAGAGGAAATGTGATCTTAATATTCTTGTTAACCCATATAGGTATTTTTTTTCCTCTCAAAGACTCTCTCATTAAGATCTACAGAAAACAATAGTAAGGAAGAATAGGTTTTCTAATGAAATAATTTAACTTGTTTAACAGTCTCCACCCCCACCTGCTGCCACTGGCAGGTGGCCTCTTTGGGGCAGGACCTCGAGGATTTTCGTGAACCTAGGCATTCGGCCATCATGGCTCCCTTCCTCCATGAGAATAATTAGAAGTTTTACTTTGTGACTGCACTGGTGTAAAGATGAAATAAACCAG
Organism: Desmodus rotundus; assembly: GCF_022682495.2. Lineage (NCBI taxonomy): Eukaryota > Metazoa > Chordata > Mammalia > Chiroptera > Phyllostomidae > Desmodus > Desmodus rotundus. The sequence goes on from NC_071388.1 coordinate 41,683,582, forward strand.
GCTGGGGTCATTATTATATATTCATTATTATTACATTCATTTTCTTCTTCTTTTGAACAGAATCAATATGAGAATGTTTATATGAGCCGTTAAAAGCACCATAGGCCCCATAGGCACTGTGCCTACTGGGTAAGTGGGACTTGCTCTGGAGACCATATGTAGGGACCACGTCCCCACCAGAGAGAGTTCTCCTCCTCCTTCCTTTCCTGAAGGGATGCAGTTTCAAGGCAAGGAGCTGGTCCAAACTTTCTAGCTGGAATCCTAACTCAGGACATCTCTCCTTTTCTTGTCTAATATAAGAATAAACTGAAACCTAAGGGGGGAAAACCTTATCTGCATCAACCTTCTGCCGGGTTTTAATCACGCTGACTCTTACCTTTTCCGTTGCTAAGCTGTGGGAAAATTATGCCTCCCCAACACTACAGAGCCCTCCTCTTGTTTATGTAAAGACCCCTATTAAGCTAGAAATAGAATTTAGCTCTGCAAACATTGTTTAAAAAATGTTAAGACATCCAGTCCAGTGCTCCTGTTCATTATTCACTGCTGAAACCTGATATTAGTAACAGCATGTACCGAGGACCTGGACCATGAATTAATAATGAAGCACTTGTACTGGAAAATATGTGAGCACCTAGTTACTTTCTTTGGCAGGCACCTGTGGGGACGGGAGTTCACTCTGTCTTACACCGCACTTTCAGTGATAGTTTTGCAGGATAAAAGTAGTTATCGGTTATTTCGGAGGGATTACCTGCCAGGGAAAAGATAACTGAGCATTCATGGACCACCCACCCTCCTTCCTTCTTGCTGCCGAACCATTTCTTCTGTGAAACTTTCACTTTCCTCAAGTACTTAGTCCCGTCAATGTTTTAACATGTGTAATTTCAACCATTTCTTCATCTAGTTTACTCCACCATGAGATTAAAAATGCTGCAAGGACAAAGAAAGAATTGTACAGGGAAGCAATGTGGGACAGTGGCTGAGGACAGAGGCCACAGACTAAATCAGATGTAGGCTGGAATCCTATCGTTATGGACCTACATATAACAATTGCATGATCTTGAGCAAATCATTTAACTTTCCTTATCCTTAGTGTTTCCTCATTAAAGGGGAGATAATAATAACTACCCTTTCTGGATTAATGTAAGGATTAAGGATGAACAAGGGGAAGCACTGGGTATAGTGTGCTTTACAGCGGCATTCCATGAATACTAGCTGTTAACATCATTGTCATTATCATTTTCCCCATCACTTCCTTGTATCCCTCCTATCTAGCTTAATAATTAGCTCATGCTAATGTTTGTTGTATAAATCATTGAACATATTTTACATGTAACCCTTTCATCTCGGAACAATGGCTTCAGAGGGCAATTTGTTTAGTTTGGCTTGGTTTTTGACTAATTTTCACCGCAGTGTTCTCCTTCTTTGCTGACTCATTCCTGCATCCCACATGGAGGAGTCTTTGATTATCTTGATAACAATGCATGAAGAAGGTTTTCCAATGGATTTCCCATTTCTGGCAGGTTTTACTTTCAAGAGAACTTGGGAGAAATTCTCAGCCAGAAATGATCACAGCACCGATGGATGCAATCAAGAGAAATGTAAACCCAAATATGAACATACATTTGTGTAGAGAGGTGCCAAGCATTTGGCTCTGTACATGTTACTACAACTTTAAGGATTATTTGGTTTATTCCTCGCAAGGCGACCCACCTATCCCCTAAGATCGGGTTTTTTGCTGCTTCCTGCACATGTAAAAAAAACCGCCTTTCTACATCTGCAGAAAACAAGCAGTTGTTGTCATCACTATACTTGCCCTGTGAAACCTTAGCAAGGTGATCGAGTTACACATTCCGTTCTTTTAGAAGGAACACAGCATTTCAGCTCATCGCCAGGGCGTTGCTACCCATGGACCTGATAAACTTGGCTTTTGAGTTTTGTAGCTTTAGACATCAAATCATTTTTTTAAACTAGAATAAAACCCAAAACACTTTTCAAAAACAAACAGGAAAGATAAAAGGAAAAGGAAGGGGTTAGAATTCCCTCTGCTAATGAAAACTAATTCATGGGGAAACGACCAGTTGTTGTTTTCTTTTTAAGCTATTACATAACTGAGTGTAGTCGGTGGTACAGGAAATAACTTTGCTCATGCACCTGCACAGAAAAACCCACACCAGCAAGTTTGCTTCAGCCGTCAATCTGTGAGACCAAGAGCTAAGCCTGAAAGCAAAGGTGAAATAAAATACGAAAATTGCAGAGCAGCCGCAGAGGAGTCAGCTATCCAGAGGCCCCTGCTGAAACCCCATCTTTAGGGTAGAGTTTCAGACTCATTTTGATGTTTTGGTCACCTGACCCAAGCTCTGAAGCCCAATTGGCCTCTGAGTTTACAGGCTAAGTAATGATGTAACCAGAGTGTGTGGGAACCAGGAGGATGAGACAGATACAATTTTTCCCAGTCATTTATTAGACTTGGCTACTAATTCTGCTTGTTCCTCAGTTTGACTGCTGGTTATCAGGAAATTCGAACTACTTAAAGGACATAATGAGTTTATCTATACTCAGGGTAGAATTTAGTCACATTCATATAACATTAAACCACAGTTACGGAGAACAGTAATTTGTGAAATTCAATTATTTATATTTGAATTTGGTAGCAGATAGATTTCAATGAATCTATATTTTATCTGCTCCTTTTTTTAAACTACACATTTTTATCATCGCTTACAATATCATGCTTATGATGCCTAAAAAAAATCCATCAAAATAAAAATGTTGGGGTATCTGTGATTTTTTCTATTCCTTTTCTTACTTTATGGAGTTCCTGCCTAAACTGAATAAATGTTTATGCTCATGTAATTTGTCACTATGGCAACTTTTGGCCTTTAAATGCTGACAGTATATCAGAGACAATCAAGCAACCAAGAAATTATCCTCGTTTGACAAGAATAAGCAGAACAAGTTTGGCAAACTTCAGGTATAACCCACACAGCAGGGCAAGGATGCCTAAGGATAAAAGCATTTGTTCAGTCCACACGACTTCATATCAAGAAAAACGAGAGCATATTCTGGGTTCACGGCAAAAACAGGAGATCCAAAACTGATAGCAAAACTTAAAAGGAGTATTTTTTCTCTTAACTTCCTCTACCCATTGCCCCATCAAAGAAATCATTTAAGCAATGTCTAACACTCATACTATATTGTCTCTCTGACATGTCAGCGTGAATTTGTGGAAAGTTTTCCAACTCATAATTCTGAGTCTCTGAAGGACAGTCTCACAGTTTTACCTCACGAGATCTCATCAACAGATCTGCCATGGACAAGAATTTTCACAGGTCTCAAAACTGCTGGTGTGGCTGGACTTTATAAGAAAGTCCCTGCATGATTTTTTTAGTTCATTGATGTCATATTTTTGGTGGCATTTAAACTCATAGAAAGTGTTTCAAATTCTCAAAGTAGTTCATCTAGTTAGCAAAAATGTCTTTGGGAAAGAAATCCCTACAGAACTGTTCCTTATCATTCTCCTTCTGCGTATCATGCCCAACACATAGGCAATAGATATGGTGTCTGACATCTATTTAAACCTGTTGGGAACTATATCAAACATTTATGGGGATTAGTGTTAGAACGGGTGTAAACATAGCAAACACTGCTGAAAGCACTTACTCACATTTCCATATGTTATGTGGTAAGCAGAGTCATTTAACCAGTGAGATACCCTGGGAGGTGGTATGCAGGTAGTGAGAATTTGGCAGGTGAGAAGTAAACACTCCCTGGATATACTTACTTCACAACACCAACATACCTACCTAACTCTGCTTCTCCTCAAGAGACAGGTCAAGTTCAAGATAGGCAAGTTCATTATGAAAAGTTTCTACCGCATAGATAAAAATGATTTAGTACTTCCAGGTGCACTGTAATTCTTGGCAGAAAAAGTTAATTCCAGGTGTGTAATCTCCTAAAGAAATCTGTTGTCAAAGCTGGATAAAACCATCACATTAGAAAAATAGAAGTCCACCCATGAACAAAGTACAAGGTATGGCTAGGAAAACTCTCTGCTCCATGCAGAAATTACAGCATAAAAGTGAAACTCCCTTTTACTTATGTAAACATTGCTTGGTTTTGGGCATCATTTCAAAAGAGGTAGAGCTGAACATGCACGAGCATATAGAAATATGACATACTCTTGGTGGGAGGTTTGGGGTGGGGCCCCAGTGCCAAGCCAGACTCGAACACACAGACAAAGGAAAAAAGAAGATGCATTTTATAGCTTACAGATTTTTTTTCTTCATTTTTTTTAAAGCAGCCGGCCAACCAAATAACTCAATCAACAACAACAAAACCAAGATGTACCACAGAGTGGAAAAATATTATAACAGTTTGAATAACAAGGAGGCCTGGCAGGGGTGGGAATGTGGGTGGGGAGGGGGCAGGAAGAGAGATCCCCACATTATGGAATATTTAAACTTTGTAATTCAATGCATATTTATTAATTGATTTCCTTTTAAAAGGCACTTATTTATGACAGGTTTATGAACAATATAGCATGTACAGAGCACTGAAGTTCTCCCATGACTTGTTTTTATTTCCATATGTTCAGATGAAATTAATATCACATTTAACAGTATTACTAGTTGCTCTTGAAGTGTCTGCCAGTGCTACATCCCTTGGGAGTTGTTACCACCAGATTAATATCCTGTGGGTCACTTCATTTAAAAAGCCACATTATAGAGGCATTATGTGATTAGATGTACTGCTTTTACAAGCCAGTTGGGGTGTGTACTTTGCATCTGGTTCAGAAAGACTGGTGAGGCCACCTTATGAAGACCTCCAACCTGGAGTCCCTGAGAGGCCAATGATTGTACAGACATATGGACAAGTAGAGAAAAATGTGTCCTCCATCTACCATCAGAAACAGGCTTCAAAACAGGACTTAAAAGGAGCAACTCACTGAGTAAGAAACCAGCTTGAACAGCTGGTCGGAACTGGCTGCTCCAGAGATGGGAGGTGCTATCAGTCCAGCATCAGGTCTGCTTGTCACCAAATACTGACAGTAAATAGAGAAATCATACTATTTCTACATTATGCTATCAATGCCAAGTTTTATTCATTGTAAAGTATTTTACTTGTGAATTTAAAATATGCCCTTTATTCTCCCTTTAAACATGTTCAAAGCTAGGCATTGCACAGACCGCCCCAAACAACAGGAAATGTGCCTTGTGAGTGAGCAGGAGGAATTTGCCATAGGCTGCAAGGATATCCTGGAGTAGGATGCCCAGCATTTCCTGCAGGAGTTTTAAGTGGCATCAAGTGCAGAGGCCCCAGGCAACACAGAAGCATCAATCATCATTTATGGTCCACTATTGATTATCCGTAAGGAGATAATTCATTTAGGCTTTCTCCAGGCCAGGCCCAAAAAGGCGTCAGGCTACCAACAATAGGGGAAGAAACCCTGAAAGACATGCCAGGTGGGATATTGTGAGCTGGAGAACCTGTGTCTGAGGTACATTGTGGGTATTTCTAGTTATATTCACAGTCAAATTAAAATAATGTTTCCCTTTACTAGAACAAATCTGCAATAGTTCCTTGTCCTTTTAACTGGCCTAGGCCTTCACAAATACATACACAGAAATGATTGTTTTAAAAATAAAGTTATTTTGTTCAGTCCTTTAAATGGTCAATGGAAAAGTGTTTTTCATCAAATATAAGTTGAACTGATCAATTGTGAAGTACATTTCACTATGTAAAGGAAAAGAAATTTACTAGGAGTCAAGATAGTATGAGATAAGTTGGACAACAAAAATAGTGTGCCTGTGGGTTTGCCAAAGCAGAAAATTCTCAACAGCCTCCCTGAAATTTCAACTGAGACCTCATTCCTTGGAGGAAGGTGAAGTCTTAGAGAATGGCAACTCCAGTGGCTACTTTTGAAGCTTGTAGGTATTAGTGAGGACCACAAACCTTTCAGTCCAACCACAGCCATCTGGGCTTGCTCATTACTTTATTTTTTTTAATCTGAAGCAACAGGAAAAACATATGGAAATGAGAAAGGGAGGAGTGAAAAAATGATACTCTTTGTATTTGCTTCTACCATTTGCCACATTTCTAAAATACCAAGGATCCCAGTCTCCAGAGGATGCACGAATCTTCGCTCTATTGTTCAGTCCTTCATTTGATAAAGAACTAATAACTCCCAACGGCTGAATAATTACTGAAAACAATTTCCATTTTCTGGCATTTGTATCTTTGAATGGACAAAAGGTGGAAATCACTCCCAATTTGTACTGATCTAGACATTTGGAATACTGTCCCAAACTGTCACCCTGAGTGGGTCACAGAGCATCTCTATGTGTGTTTCCTTATGTGCAAAATCATATTATTTCACCCGTCGAATCATGAGGTTGTTGAGGTTGTTAAGTGAGCTCATGATCATGAGGATGTCTTTAAAAATATGAAGAATTGCAACAAATTCAAGGAGCGGCACAATTATGAAATGATGATGACAGCAGCACGAGAAGATGCGGGCGGAAACTGTGTATCTATGAAACTATGGCTTAGTATTTGTCATCTGGGAACTTTTATAATTTTTGCCATTCAGGACTGAGTTACTAATAAAAGTTATGAGCACAATGGTGACCCTTGAATGAAACATGTTTTAAATATGCAATGTCTACTATTCAAAAGAAAATCCATAATATGCATACGTTTACATTTACTAGAACTACAAAAGGTAGCAAAAGACATTAATACAAAGTGCTCAACATTTTGCAGGCTCTGGAAAGTATCTTTCTCTGTTGTGCCTACAGGAATCCCTCCTCTTGAATGATGCTTCGGAAGACCTGCTGATGGTCATCTTTAGACCTTTAGTCTAAGACACTGTCCTGTCCTATTCAAGTGCTGTGACTTCTGTCAAAAGAGAGGTGAAATGAACATGCTTCTCAGTATCATCACCCAAGAGATTTTACTTCTGACACTCTGGGTCTGCCTCAAGTGGCTACTAAGTGATGGGAGGATGAAAAAGAGGAAGAGTGTATAACAGTGAGAACTAAAACTATGCCCTAAGAAAACCGGTAGTTTCCCTAGTTTAACCCCTATGGGAATAAAGGCTTAATTTTGCAATATCAGTTGCTTCCCTGTTAAGCAAATGCACTATAAAAATTTTATCTTTCTAGATATGTGTATATATTTCTGCCCAGAGTACCCTCCCACACTAAGACAAAAGAAAAGCATATTGATTTTCCTGGAAATTTACATACCTTTAAGTTGACTAGCTGGAAATCTGGTTTTTTAATAGGGAGCTATGTCCTGCTTAGTTAGCTGAAGTTGCCATAAGAGCTTTAATTGATAAAACATTCAGACACAAAAGCACTAGGCCAAAATCAGATGCAGGGGGCAGCTTCTTGGGGCTGCTCTGAGATAAATGGCAATTATTTATACTCCGCCTCACAGCTCAGACCCATGAAATAAGGCTGGGGCAAGAAGAGCAATGCTATCCATGGAGAAATGAGCCACAGCCTTCTGGATGGACAGATTTAGATTAGCCCTGTTTCTAGCTAAGTAAATTACTCTGCAGATGGAGGGCAGTGAAAGCTTGCGCCCTGTTTCTTGTTCAACTTCAATATCCTGTGCTAGGATTTCAAGAACACTTTCAATCCTCTTGCATTCCTCCTTTTGCCCGTTATATTCCTTGTCTACAGCAGGCACTTTCAGCTCTGCCAAGAGTGTCTGTGAATCTGTGCTTGGACGTCAGGACCCTGCCCAGGAGCTTTGCTAATTATCCTAACTCCCCCTGCTGGCGGGTTTAACTACAACCCAAATGAAAAACCCTCCTCTCATTTGAACACAGTAACTGTTATGTAAAAACATTTTTCAAGTGAATCCACATAGTAAAAGAATAGGTCAACAAAAGCAAAAAATCTTTAAAAGACAGTGACTATTAACATAAGAATGTAACTCAGTATAATATAAATAAATTGTAGGTTTGACATTATTTCTAAAACCAGCTTTTAAAATTAGATTTGTGAACTATAGAATAAATCCATTGGTCTAATTTTTCCCTCATTCTCTTTTGTCCCCACACCCCTTCTCATTTTTGTGGTTTGCAATATTTTCCTTTGTCTCTAAGCTCTAGACTTCTACTTAATAAGCACCAATAAAGATTGGATGTTATCCTTAAACAGTGGTAGCATTCCCCACCTGCTAATTGCTTTATTTGTACTCACTGTTTCCGCCCTCTCATCAACAGGGGCTTTAGCATAAAGGGCAATGAAGTAGAATGTGATGAGGCAAACAGGAGCCAGCCAAGTGAATGCTTCTATAATTACACAGTAGCCTGGAGTAGCTCTTCTCAAATCAAATTATGAGCCTGGATTACCTAAAACTCTCAGGACACGGCCCAGGTTTTCATTTGTCTGTGTGTTACTGTCGACAAGGAGCTGTCTTTCCTCCTGCCTCTATTCTTCACAGAGATCGTCAAAGCTCCAGTTCCAATGCACTATGCCCAAAGCAATGAGACCTCCTGGAGAAGGTTGTTTTCTTAAATGGCCTACCTGACCCTATGTGTTTTATAACTTATTTTTTTTATTTTAAAAGAAATGTTTCTCGTGTTTATAACCACCCGTTCATTTGCATATCAAAGTTTAATCCCAGCTGAGTTTATTCATGATTCTTTGGCAAATATTTATGACTTGTCAACATCCCAACCACCCATAAGGCAACTGGAACAAAAGTTACTAGGCCCGGGCAATGTTTGACTCCTTGTTTGAACACCTGACCATCCCCTTGGAAATGTACAATACACCGGAAATAACAGTAATAAGAGGACCAGACTCAAGGTCAGGCCAGCTGGAACAGGTACTCAAAGCTTCAGCTGACTAGCTGTGTGGCCTTAAACCAGTCACTTAAATTCTCATTTTCTCCATCTGCAACCCAAGGAGATTGTACTAGATAATCTCTAAGCCCCTTCTAGGTCTATGGTTTCAAATATTCATAAGTATATGTGGATAATGTACACAGGAGACAGTGCAGATCTGATTGCAGTAGCTAAGCAAGCAAGACAACAATCCATTTCTCAAAGGGTTTAAATGGTTATTGAATCAAGATCTGGTGTGTCCAAGATCAGGTCAAAAAGTAAACAAAGTGTGCTAAGGCTTGGCTGGTGGGTGAATCCTGGAGAGAGAGCGTGAGCGGTTCAAGTTCAGTTCCGCCAGGCCCTGTGCAGTGGCGGGTTGGTCCACCAAAGAGCTTCTGAGGAGGATGCGCTAGGCGATCTCTAAAGTTGTTTCCAACATCAAAATTATGGCTCAACCAGAAAAACATTCAATTTGCCATATTCCTATATGTAATATTCAGTAAATTTTACTCTATATTCTTAAAGAAAAATGAATATTGTTCTGAATAATTATGAAACAAATATTCTGTTCCATATTACTCTGTATTGAAGAATATTCAATTGGTTTACAAACATGTATTTAAGCAGGCATCCTGATGGGGAAAACGAGTAGATTACAACCACCACAAAGGTAAGGAAATTTTTCAGATACAGTCATCATAGTGATAGGCTCTGATATCATACGCCAATTTGTTAAGAAGGCTCTTAGCTACCATCAAAAAGATAATAACATTTTATCCTCATGGCTAAAATGTTCATTTGGAAAGTCACACCAAACTAAACTGAAAATATCAGTTGCATGTCCATTTTTTTAAAGCTATATGTTTCCTACACCAAAGCCTTTTCAAAGCCATTCATTAACTAAAAAGTCACAAAACAAGCTGAGTTTCAAATGGATTCCACTTGAGGACTAAAAGACTTAATGATGCAAATTCTATATTGTTATCCCTAATTTAGAAAACTATAAACATAGTGCTAGCACCTTCTAAGTACTTTCCATGTTCACTCAAAACATAAGCTATACCCACAAGACTAAAAACACCTACCTAGTAAGATCTCAGCAGAGCCACTCAGTGTGTGAAATGACAATGGCCCCCACATGGACATGGTCCTTGTTCTGAACTACTGTTGCCTCCTTTCTGAGGTTAACTGAGATGGGTGGGCAAGAGAACACGCTTGGGAATGCATTCGGTAAGCAGGTTACAAAAGAATTTAGAACTTCCGAGTGTACAGATTATACACATGCAGGGCAACAGGGATTTGATTTCTGGTATTTCAAGTGAGACCTGAAGCTCCCATTCCAGAATTTCCCTGAAACATCTGAAGAACTTTAAACCGACTTTGCAAACGTGAAAGGCTAAGATTCGCCCATTGGAGGTTTGCTCTTAACCACTGTTTTCCTCTTTTATTTGTAATTGAAGCAAGCAGAGAAAATAAATTTCACTAAAAGTTAATTATATAGTATTTGTCATTTTCATTATAATATCTTCTCTTTTCTATCTCATTTATTTGCCATTAACAACACTGTATCTGACTTGGTCTCAGAAAGATGGAAATTTATATATGTGCATGGGTGTATAATATATATTTTAAACACACACAATATGTATTTTACATATACATATACACACATAGTGTGGAAAAGGAGGTATTGCTTGGTTTGGGGGCTGTCCTTTCTAAAAAACAATGTAGTCCTCTTTGTGCCTCCATTTTCAATCAGCAACTTACTCTCAAAGCTTCCTCCTAAGTAAGCCTATAACATGTTCTGGAATGGAGCAATGGTCACACACCCAGTATCTGAAGGCAGGCTATGCTTGCCATCCTGGGTCTACCTTTCCTCATCTGATAACCTTAGAAAACCGCTTAACCTGTCACTATGCCTCAGTATCCTCACCACAGCAGCCTCTATTTCATAGGATTGTTATGAGGATTAAGTGGGTTTATATGTGAAACAAATTTAGGACAGTACCTCCCACGTAAGAAGTATTAGACAATTAGATATTACTATTGGTTTAGTTATATTTTACTTTAATTAGAATTAAAAGAGCCATAATGGCTAATAGGGCTACCATATTGGACAGCACCATTATAGAGCATTTGGACTTACACCTAGACTTGAATTCACGGCCCTGAAATGTACCACCTTTATGACCTTCACTCTCAGGGGCTTCAGTTTCTTAATATGTAAAGCAGAAAGAGTAATACCTATCACCTAGAATAAATGTAATTATATATATATATATATTTATAAAGGACCTAGTATATTGTACTTTAAAAATATTATTTTCTTGATTCTCTACCCTCCTCTAAATTGGGATTATTTGGACAGAACAGCTTTTAGAACAGACCAGACACAAAGCAGAGAGACACTTTTAGCTCTTTTCAGGTTTGAAAATGAAAAATACCAGTTCCTCAATGTTCTCACTTCCTTTACTGTAACTGTCAGTCTTGAATGAAAATGTGATGTTCTGTTTTGACAGAAGCCCCCGAAATGCCTGAGCATCTCTCAAAAGGCACAAAACTAAGAGAATCCTCAAGACCCTCTCATACTCAGAGAGCTGCACATGGGGTCCCCAGCAGGCTGTGGTCGTGGAGAGCCCATTTGTTTGCACCTGCCTGGACAGGGGGCCGCAATCCAGGCTACCTCTTGTTGCCTCTATGAAAAAGCAATCACTGTGGGACAATGTTCCAATAACCTGTGATCTGGCATCTGCCTTCATCAAAGAACTGATCTCGAATAGCTGGGTGTCCCCAGGATAACCTCCTTATATTGAAAACTTCTTGCAATTACATTTCTAAAAGGTGGTAGATGAAATTTTCATGTATCATGAAAAAGGAGCGCAGTCTCTTTCAATACCTTCAAGCACGTGCTCCTAAGGGTCTGGGATACAGGACATCAGGGGAAACCTGAGCAGATAATTACAACCCTGGGTCTAGAAGGAAGGACTTTGGAAGTACACAGTGTAGGATCAGCATTCCTAAAATTGGAACTTGACTTCAGAAGGGCAGGATGGGGTCCAAAATACTTTGTCAGCAGCCTCAGCCCTTTTCTGAAGTTATCCTCTCTAGTGAGAAAACCTTTTATTGTCAACCTGGTATTTGATGCTTTAAAGATTTTAGCCAAATTGGTTCCTTACCAGGTCCTGAATATAAAGACTTTCTGGACATTCACAGCTTTGCGTGAATAATGTATCATGATTATGATCCAAAAATAGGAAAGACCACCTATCTACTCAACTGTTATATTAATAACCTGTATGCCAGAAAAAAATGGGGGAGGGGAAAGGAGGAGCAATGAGAGACACATAGATGAGAGATACTGACTTCATCCAACTCTGAGCTAATATATACCAAGGGAAGAGAACCCCCCCAAAAAGATTCCCAAATTATGCAGGACAGCATGGTGCTGTGGCAAAAGCAGTGGCTTGGTGCCACAGCCCCACTCCCCATCACTCAGTGACTGTGAGATTTGGTCCAGTTACTGGATTTTTTTAAGCCTCGGTATCTATAATATGGGGATAATACTACTTTATATAGAGAATTATAAGGATTAATTAGACAATGTATAGAGTGCTTAGCACAATAACAAAGTCAACAAAGATTTGTCTTCTTCACTCCTGAGGTATTTTTAAATGATATTATGATCATTCTGTCTAGCTTCCACAGTTAGCGCAGGCTATCCAAAAGTATTTATTTAACCTTTCACCCAGATTTCAAAAATGAATGAGTCATGTATTAAGCCAGGATACCAATTTCAGCAAATATTGAAGTTTTGGGATTTAGTACTCCCAGGCCTTAAATAAAGTTCAGGTGATAAGGATTTGATTTTTCCCTGATGCATGAATTAGAGGAATAAGAAATCAGTAATATAGGCATTGGGCACCATTTGCCAAATAAGCACAATTTCTTTTTCACTGAACAGCATTTTATTTGTTACCAAAGACATCTTTTCCATGGTGGGTCTTGACTACATCAACCCTCTTCTCCTCTAGGACTTTTTATTGCATTTGAATAAGAAATAAGATCCTTGTAAATGGCTGCTGAAACCTCCTTTGGGTCACCGTTGGCCCCAAGGATGGCCCCACTTCCTGTGTTTCTACCTGCGTCCCTTGACTGGCTTTTCTCATGCCCACCTGGCCATCGTCCTGCTCCTTCACTACACAAACCCAGCTCTGACTGGGCCTCGGTGTTTTAGATGGAATTAAACAGAGTGGAAAGAACTGAAAAAAATGATTTTTCAGGCCTATTTCAATTCTGCAATGTTGTAATTTTAAAGTTTTAAAATCCAACTTTCTAAACTCTCACTTCCTCCCCCTCCCATCAGAGTCATTCTATTCTTTTCAACAAGTACCAGAATAAGAATGCACATCCCCCATACATTTGCCTCCACAAGGCCTTATCCAGAATAGAAAGTAAACCTCTTCAGTTTCTCATTACTTAAGAATGTGATTTATAAAAATTCTTCCTGATCTTTAGCCACTTCCCTCGCAGAGAGCGCCCAAGCCTGGCGCAGCATGTAATTAGCACACCATAAATACCTGTTAATTGATTGACAATGTTAATATTATTCATTCTTTTCATTTCGCGTACTTGTTCAGTGTTTTTACCTGTTGTCTATTTATCCTCTACGCCTACCTCCATTGTTGTTTTCTCTAAAACTACAAGCTGCAAAGTGTAGGAGCCACGTTTCTTTGAGTCATTGTGGATAATGGGCTGTAGAGAGATGCTTAAACAGGCTTTTCAATTGATTGATTAATAGAACGATTGATGGATGGATAGAGGAAAGGGTGAATGCATTACAGCATTCTCCATTTGCTATTCCAACAGACTAAACTCACCAAAGGAGTCCTGTTCTGCCCTTGCCCCCTGAACAAAGCGGCAGAGGTAGGTGAGTGAGAGGGTCAAGGAACAGCCGTCCCTACCGCACACAATAGCGGAGGGGGTCTTGCGGAGGATACAGCTTCTTCTCCCACTAATTGCTGCAAAACATCTTTTGAGGCAAGGTGGTTATTTTCTATTATTCCTTGGTCATTTTCTTGGGATAACTTATATTTTTTAAGTTGTAAAAGGAAAAAAACTAACAAGCACTATACTTTTTTTAACCCCACACTTTTTAATTTTGAGTCATAGTAAGTGCAATTAATTCCCCTGTAGTTGATAACTTATTTATTCATTGTCTAGTATACATTCAGTCTATAGATAGACTTCGTTTCTTAAATCTGAAAAAGGGATAAAAGAGAAACACAAAGTATTCAAATCTTTAAATTGCTAGATTTAATTTAGAAATTGAGAATGCATGCTAATTTCAAGTTTAACCTTAGGGTTCTTGGACTCAAATATATAAAAAAAACTTTTTCCAGATTGTTTTAACCAGAGAGAGGAGCAGACAGGACTAGACACATGGAGGCAGACGAAAGCTCTCTGGGTCTCATGAATTCTGGCTAGAGGTACAGAGCCGTGTGTCTGTCATGTTTATTTCTACCAGTGCTACATGTAACATGCAAGAGGGATGAGCTCCCCAGAAGCTACACCTTGTGGACCCTTCTGGGGCACTGACTAAAAATCCATTACTCTTTCTGCCACTCAAGAAAACATATCAGAATCTCATATGTGAATAAATTAGGATAGAGTCCAACTTATTTTTTAATTGTTCACTCATTCATTTTTTTAAAATATGTATTGAGTACCTCCTATGTGCCAGGTATGATTCTAGGCACTGCAGATAAATAGGTGAGAAGATATAGAAGTTCTCTACTCTCACGAAACTTATATTCACATAGTTGGGTCCTTTCTTTGTTAGTGATTAATTGGATACAGTGCACAACAGTACACTCATCCCCTCTCTTTGGCTCCGTAGCACTGTTCCATGGGCTGCAGAGAGAATAGACAGAAGCAGGCTCTGAGCTAATGGAGGGATCTAACTCAATCTTCAACAAACCCTCCACGTCCATTATGTAGAAGAGACTGGCTGGATGGTGCCTGTGCCCTGTCCTTCAGCATTGGGACTATCACAGTCATATGGCTCTATAATGACTCTAGAAATCTCCATTTGCCATAGATGGTAATTGAGACTCATGGATCTTAGCCAGGCTTAGCCATTATAGAAGAATGTTTCACAATAGATCAGTGATAGGTTGTAAGTGAAACAAAATCAGTTTATAAAACATATGTAGTATCACACAGTTTTGTGTAAAGACAAAGTAATTATGCATAGAAAAAGATGGCTAGAATGCACAGCAACCTGTCGGCAGGGGGTGGCTGTGGTAGGGACCGTGGGTGCATGTGTGCACGCACTTTGCAATGCTCTCTAGATTTTCTACAATAAAAGTATTTACCAAATTCTCTCATCAGCGGGAGAAAAATTTTACTCCTCCCAAAGACTACATCAAATACTACTGCTACAAAGGAGCCAGCCTCCTTGGCCAGGTGGCCTCCTTTTGTAACTTAGGAGGTGATGTTATTTGGCCTTGCCACACTTGGAATAAAGCCCTGGAAGTTGTTCTTGGCAAACTTCACTGGGATCTATTCGCCAGCAGCAACCTCCTGACCACAGTGTTTTAAACCCTGCTATTAGGTGCAGCGCACGGGTGGTACTCCATCACCTATCAGGAGTTGGTAGTCTTTACAATAGCACTTATTCTACTGATATAAATTATATGTTTTTTCACAAACACCATCAGAAGAAACTTATCACAATGGTGTCAAACATAAGACCTTTCACCATATAAATTTTTAAAGAAGGTGGTGGATTTATAAATCAGGCAAGGTACTACCCTCGCTTGAAAGATATATGTGTTAAAAAGGAGTGTGCTAAAACAAAAACACCAACATGGCACACCTTCTTTCAGTTTAGTCTGTTTCTTCCACCTCCTGGAAAAGTACAGGGCCACTCGCCAGTGGAGAGAAAATAAATGTGTAAACTCATAGACTCAGTTTATCACAAATTGGCAAATATAGTTCATGGTTAATTATCTGCAAAGACTTCAGTCTTGTCGTTTTTCAATTTTCTAGTCAGCATTTTAAAAAAGGAACCAACTCTAATTAGTTAAATAATTTTTTCAGGTCCTTATAAAGCTGATTTCTGAAAAGCTCTTGGAAAAGCTTGCTTTTGTTTTGTGCCAGGATTTTTTTTTAAGTTAATGTAATTCCCTCATATGAAAGCTAAGAGCACCTGCACACTTAACCCAACTCCTAAGCAGGAAAATATCTTTTAAAATATTTTTAAAGCCCAAATCTAGGAGCTCTGAGTTTCTGCTGCTATTTATCTGTGCTGAATGGCAAAAAGAGAGCCTAAACCTCCTAGAAAGAAAGTTGGATTGGAGAGTTAGTATGAGATTTGCTTCAGCCATGTGATAATAATAGAATCTAAGGAGATGATTTGTATAGCTAGTGTGGAGTCAAAATTATAGAAATACATGTAGATAATTCCAATTAACTACTGGCTCCATTTAGAAAAGAATCTCCTCCTGAGAAAAGAGGTTTTGAGTTTATCTCCCTGTTCCTTGCTCCTTTACTTTTGAGCTTTTGGGGGGGGGGGGTTGGGGGGTGGGGGAAGAAATGCTAACCTTAATTAATGGAAGATCCACTACACCCCAGGCAAGGGTTTGGGTCCCAGGCCCGGGTCTCCTCCTGTGCCTCTCCCGAGAGTAACGAGCAAGCAGGCTTCATTACTGGCAGCTGAGGGGAAGGGTCACTGGGAATGGATTTGCAGGGCCCTCATTGAACGATCACTCCATGCTGAGAGGAGCTGGCCATGCTCTCGGACACCTGGTCATTAACATTGCTAATTAGCAGCCATTAATCAGGGCGCTCGCTTTTTTTGTTGTTGTTGCATGTCACCGGCTCAGAGGGACCAAGTGAATAAGAAGATTGTTTCATTACCTCCACGAGAGGTGGAATGAAAGCAGTTCCCATCAGCTCAAGATGAGATGGATTAAGGGAAAGGTTAGACAACAGTTTGAGATGAGCCGGGGCGGGCGGGGGTCGTTGGAGGGGCCAGGAGACCTGAGCTGTCTGCTTAGGGAAAATCAGTCACCTATAATTAATGAAATCTACTGCACCCTAATTCTCATCACCCTGTGAGCAGCCCTCCAACCACCAAATTTTTGTATCTTAAGAGCTCTATTTTCTTCCATTAGTACAGGGACTTATCTTTAAGTCATTTTAATTCTGTTTGAAACTCAGTACGCTTAGGCTTGATATTTTCTGCCTTCTCATTCAAAATTCATTTTTCCTTCCAAAAGATGAATAATTAAAAATTTTAAGTAGTTATAGCTAAAGCACTTACTAGCATGTCTTCACATATTTACTCAAATGGATACATTCCAACCAACAGTCAAAGGGTGATGAAAAAATATTTCTACACTTTTTAGAATAGAAATAATAAAAATAAGTGGGTCATTGTTACTCCTAACTGCCCCTAAAAGGCAAGAGGCAGTGAAAAGACTATATGGGTTTGTATATAATGACACTGAGCAGAATAACATGTCATTAAAAAGGGCTAAAGATTGTGTGTGTCTGTGTGTGTAAATTGTTTCTTGTTGTCAGTCCAAACGCAATGTGATAGCGTGTTTCAATGGAGTGTTTTCTCTTCTGGACTGTGGGGTGTCATGTAGGAGCACGTTGTATTTACCTTAATTTCTGGAAAATGGAAATCTTGGTAACAGGTTGTATGTCCAAGTGTTGTTGATATTGTCAGCACTGTGTATCTAGAAAAAATATTAAAATATTGTGAGAATATTTATTTAATTAGCAGTTAGTTTGCTGCTATAAATTCATTCATTTATTTATTAAAATATACTCACCCAAGAGCTGCAAAGCAGATCTCCTCGACTTTCTTGGGAAGTTCTCTTTATTAAACAGTGAGCAACTTCAGCATTTCGCTGTTTCTGCTCTAGTCTCTCTGTAGTGAGTTACCAAATGTGGTTTGCAGTGGCACTAAGTGACTAGGAAGCAGAGATTGCCTAAGTATTTATTAGTGCTGTGGCTTCATTTGTACATGTGTAATAAATATACATTTGCTCATGTAATACGTACCCCCGCACTTTCAAAGCAAAATTATCCATTTAATGTGCCCTACATTTCCAAACAATAAAAGCTAAACCTGTTTTTTATGTACTAATTTGCTCTGCTTACAAAGAACTATGAAGTTATTGGGCAGAGGAAGCAAGTATGTAAAACCAATCTGAGGAGCATTTCAGTTGGGTTGGAAGTCCGTAATATGATTTCCAGGACTTCATGGGAAAGTTGAACGCTCAAGGGGAAGTTACACAAAGAACAGCTGAGAAAAAGTTGCATTCTGGCACAGAATCATGCAAATGGGGCACATTCTTCAGTTTTCTCATGACGGATTGCCTCTGAAACCACCGAGCCAAGCTGCAGCAATGCTAATGAGGGAGATGAATCAATGAACAGTGTCATCCCAGGGGCTTCCAAAGGGGTCGGGGATGAGGAGGGGGCCGGAGGGAGTCGGAGGAGGAAGAAGGAAGAAAGGAAGAAAAAAGTGATGGTGGTGGGGGAGAGGGGAGGGGGGAGAAAATGGAGGAAGAGCAGTTGAACTTTGAATTATTAAGGCTAGGGCATGAAAAAACAAAAATAACTTGGCAGGTAGCTCTGGAAGGTGCAAAATGAACAGCCTTAAAATTATATCCCGTCAAGATTTTAGAGATTTTAAAAAGCAAAATAGGATGGGAGATAGACAACTTTTTAAACTGCCTGTTGGACAAAAAGTGATATTAAAGTTGGGAGCTAAAATGCTTCTCTCCAGAGAATAACTTGTGGTTTCTTTACTGAGGACTCTAGACTATAGTGGGAAAGACTGGGGGACCATCTATGCCAGGGGAAAAAAAAGTAGCACTTTTTAGTGTTAACTGCTCTGTGGCTGCAGATTTCTCATTTAAATATGTTTTTAAATTTCTGTAAGTGCATACATACATTTGTAGCTCATTTACCACAAATGAAAGACAGTTTTCTTGTCATTTCAATTGTGTTTTGAAAGATTTTCTTCTCTTTAACTGCATACACAGAAAGATTAGTTTTTTTAAAAGAATGTTTCTCTTGAGATTAACACATGATTACTCTTGTAGAGATCTGAGATATTTCTCTTTCTTGAGTTGCTAATACCACTCACTTGCTTCCATCCCACCGAGTGAATGCAAATTTATTAATTTATTTTTTACTTGCTTTTCATTCTGGGCTTCCGGTACAAATTTCTCATGGAAATCAAATCAATAATGATTTATTAAATGCTTATTATACTTAACAGATTTGAACGTATTCTTATGAGGACACTTCTAAAATATATATATATAACACTGTTAAGTTTCAGACCTTGGGAAATGGTACAAACTTTCCAAACATTATGAAACCACTCCTTTTGTCATAAGACCACAGTGAGAACAGCCAATTTGGTATTGGTGTGAATTGTGTGGTACACTTCCAAAATGTCCCACTGAAACTTACTCAGTGCTGGTTTAATCAAAAGTTGAAATGTATTTTTCCTTTCAGTATCTTATTTGACTAGCATCTGGTTTTGAAAATGTAAACAGCCAACTGTGCCCCCAGTTTACTAGCCACTCACCCCCTTTAGCTAGGTAAATAAATAACTTATGTAGAAAAAATGAGTGCTAAATTTAAATTCTTTAATCAATGAGGAGTATGTAAGAAGCTTTGCTCTAACCCATCAATACACACTAAGGCTAAAATCGGGTCCCTTTTATTCTTTTGCTCAAGTTCAACCAATAGGAGCTGCAAGATTCAAAATTAAAGCTCCTCAACTCAGTCTATTGTGTATTACAGTTCATATGGTATAGTTTCCAAGACCACCCACAGTTCCGGGACTGCCTAATGGAAGATTGTATCAGCTGCTGTACCTAATGACAACTAGATGAGTTAAGAATGAAGTGTTAGCATTCACAGTCCTTGTGGGCATAAAACAGATTATTCACATCATTCCAAAGATAACCTTTGTGGCAAAATGCCTTCATTCATGTAACATGTTTCTAACTCATCAAGTACATTATCGATTGAAATTATCTTTAAAAATTGAAATTTCTCAAATAAAAAATTAAAACATAATGCATTAGAGAATCTATTAACTTGTATTTAGATCATTTTAAATTATATATTAATGGAAACTGCAAAGCATGTTTCTAGCATCTCACAGTGTCATTTCGCAGCATAATTACGTGTTATGAACTGGTAGGACACTATTGTCCATCACACACCTGAGATCCCATGGTGTCTCAAAACACTTTCCCTCTGAAAATTCCCTAAAGGCAGAGAGAATACATTTGAACCACAAGACAGCTGGGAGTAAAGGCTGAGGCAGCCCCTCTTCTTGCTCCCCTGCCTTCCTTTCCAAAAAGGCACAGTTCTTCAAAGTCTCCTGTTTTGTTTATTAATTTTCTATGATTTAGTCCACAATATAGCCCCTTTTATTTTAACATAAAAATTATTCAAATTACTATTTAGTTTGCTAGCTTGCTTGATTGCTTGCTTTTAAATCTTAGAGTAAAACTGATACTCCAGGAAGATGCACCAAGCGATTCTCCCCAGAACACTGCTGTCCAGACTGAGAGGGCACTGCAATCAATGAGCCTTCCTTTGAGCCATTGGACTCCAGTGGGAAGCCCGGCTGCAGACTCACAGTGTGGCTTTGGGCCCCTAAGTCCCTTGGCTGCTTTGGGCCATGGCTCCCTCATGCATAAAATGATAGGGCTAGACTAGGTGTGTTGATCTTAAAGTCTTTTTATTATCAGTGTGCTATACTAATTCTGGTAACACATTTTGTTTTTTCAATGGAAAGGAATGACTACTAACAGATTAATGTAAATGAATTCTATGAATCTTTCCCCATAAAAGGATTTTAAGAGTACATGACCTCCATATGTGAAATATAAAGATAAAAATCTACTTAACTATTTTGGCAAATTTAATCTCCCAAAACTTTAAAAATCAAAACCTGAAAAAAAAAGTGTCCTGTTTTTCCTTGTTCAATAAAACCGTGTTTAACTGGAAATAAGCAATCATAACTCTTTATTAGTGAAACTTTTTCCTTGGTACATAATTCCAAGAGGAAGATGCAGAAAGAAAACCTTAGGACAAGTTTTTTATCATTTAAAAATGTCTAAATTATGTATAGTTATTCACGAGACTCTGTGTCCAACATACTGTACATCCTTAACTATGGCATGTTGGTTTCAAGCTCAGGCTCTGGAATCAACCCTGGGTTGAAATCCTACCTCCACCTCTCAGTTATGGACTTACTCATCCTTCCTACGTCTCAGTGCTCTCAGCTGTAAGGCAAGAATAATAATAATCCCTCACGGAGTTGAGGGGGCATTAAATGAGATAAGTGAAGTACTGAGGACAGTGTTTGGCCCACGGTTAAGTGCCCCACTAATGTTATCGATTATTAATACCACTTCTAGATGCTGGGAATTGATGTTTCCCTTAACATTAAAGGCCCATTGTCAATGTGAGACAGGTACTTGGAGCATACCAGAGATACTGTAATAGGGAACTAACCCAGACCACTTAGCTAAATGTTGTCCAAATTACCTTCGAAAAACACCTTCTTTGATTAAAAACAAAAAGCTTCCATCTTCCTACTCCTCTCCTCTGCATGATCCCAGCCCCAAGCCACCATCATGGTGCTCAGCCTGAAGAAACAGTCTTCTCTGCTGGCATGGTGATTCCCGGCTCATTCAGAATCGGTTCCTCGGGGTTATCACTAGGCTACTGTCCTAGCTGACAAACCTAACCCGCCCAACAGCACCCCAGGCTCAGTCTGGCCGGGTTCACCCAGACCTCTCTGCCATGGCTTGCATGTCCCTACCTTCATGCACCTCAGTCTCTTTCTTTTTCTTTTAAGATTTTATTTATTTGTTTTTAAAGAGAGGGGAAGGGAGGGAGAAAGAAAGAAACATGGATGTGTGAGAGAAACATCAATTGGTTGCCTCTTGCACACTCCCAGCTGGGGACCTGGCCTGCACCAACCCAGGCATGTGCCCTGACCTGGAATTGAATGGATGACCTTTCTGTTTGCAGGACAACACCCAACCCACTGAACCACACCATTCAGGGCAGGGCAGTCTCTTTCTTCCCAAATTTCAGTTTGACACCCCTCACCCCTTTATTAGCTCCTTATTTCATTCAATATCAGATCTAAACTCCTTCACTCAGCCTTCCAGGCCCTCCTTTCTTACTCAGCCTCAATTTCCTTGTCTGCTCTCCACCACACTACCCAGCCAGCAGCTGCGTTGAAGTACTGAAAAGTTCTCAAAACTCCCCATTATTCATCTGCACCTCTAGGTCCTCAGGGGTTCTCTTTTCTTCTGTAACACTCTTTCCACCTCTCCCTGACCCCTTCCTTCAGATTCCCCACAGCTAATTTCTATTTGGCCTTAAGTTCTCAGCTTCTATGGGAACCTTTCCTGACTGTGGAAGATTTGATTAGGGACCTGCTGACGTGTTTCATGACATTCCAGCCCTTGGCCTAGTCAGAGTTTTATCAAATATCATTGTAATAGGCTGTGTGCTCATTTGTCCTATTCCAAATAATGAATTCCCTGATGACTGGGGCTGGTTACTGCTGCACCCCAAGCCCTGAGCATGGAGACTTTCCCATATTAAGTCCGCAGTAAATATTTGTTACATAGATTTATTTTGTATCTGTCTTCATAAAATCATCTTTGGTGCCCAACCTAAAACAAGTACATTGATAATAACAGTCATTTTTAATAAATTGCATCAACATTAGGAACAGCCATTAATCAGCCAACCACAGAAGTGATACGGACCTAACGAAACACATCAACACTCACTTTCTTGCCGTGCTGTCCCTGGGAATGTTGCAGAGACATCTTTGAGGAACTATGGAATTTTCATTGAGTAAAAATTTGCTAGTGTAGTTATGCATCTTCCACGCTGTCCCTTCCCTCCTAAAAGCTAAAGAACATGAGGAGGAAGTGTTTGGGGGAGATAAAGAGCATCAAACCATTAGAAGTTACTGGGAAGATTTACATACTGGGGTGTTAATTGGTTGTAGAGGAGAATTTGGGACATAAATCTTTTGAAAATGTTTTGTTTACAATTAAGAAAAACTGTGAGGTTTTCCAACCCCTGTAACTCTGTAGGGTGTGGGTTTGGAGAGGAAATGGTCAGATCTCTTTGCTGTGTCTGAGGACCCGCACTAACTAAAGTGCTGTTCTGTATACGCTCCTCTACCCTGACTGCACCCTGGGTCTGGCTCACCAGACCCTCCCGCACAGCGCACAGCACACGGCGGCAGAGCAACACCCCAAACCCCTCCCATCCAATCACAAACACTTATGTCTGGAACACCCGTCTCACTTCATTTTGCCTTTATTTACATTCTACTTTCTGGGACTTTTTATCCCATTTTGGTGTCCATTTTTGGTTCTCACTATGGATCCTGGGACTTTGTTTTTCTCAAGCTTTCCTCTTTATGTTCTCTTAGAACTTCGTTTCCTGATACTCAACATTTGATCAATTCTACTTCTAGACCCTCATTTCCCTGAAAGAGTAGATTGTTTTAATCTCCTTTTTACTAGAAGCATATATTCCACATACATCAGGGGAAATAAACAGCCATTCTAGAACCAAATGTTCATGGTGAACTCTGGATCACCTGAGCCCCCGGCCACACAATGGCTGGTATTTCCCAATGTGGAGGACATGCACCGCCTGTGACATGCCACTGGGGCTAATGGGTATGCAGACGGTGCACCGGCCTGGCACTGAATACCAGTGGTCCACAAAGTGAGTGTGAAAGTAATTCTTCTCAGTTTTCTTCCACTCCTGATTATAGTAAGAACAAAGTCTCAGTTAATCTCCAACACTTTTCCTATACTTTACAATAGCTGTAGCACAAAAAAAATTGATAACAATTGTATTTTCAGTTGTTTACTTTAAAGTTATGTTCTCTTTATGTCATATCAGATTTGTTCACCATTTATTTAGTGGTATTTTCATAGTAATATTTTCATAGTAACAGTGTGATGTTTTCATAGTAAATAGCTTCCCTTGCAACTAAATTACATTTAAAAGGTAAGTCCAGCCCTAGCTGGCTCAGGGGGTTGAGTGTCATCCCACAAACCAAAAGGTCACTGGTTCAATTCCCCATCAGGGCACACGCCTGAGTTGAAGGCCAGGTCCCCAGTTGGGGGCGTGTGAAAGGCAACCAACTGATGTTTCTCTTCCTCTCCTTCTCCCTCCCTTCCCCTCTCTCTAATAATAAATAAGTAAAATCTTTAAAAAAATAAAAGGTAAATCCACATAAAAATGTTTTATTTAAAAGTAATGCAGGTACAGGTAGTATGTGGCCATAATAAAATTTAAAAAACAAAATGACAGTGGTCATGAATTGCTGAATTTTGGTAAGTAATTAAAAAATAGGCCAAAGTAAATCAAAATTACAAATTAGACTTAGATATCCATAATCGTTTAGATATTTTCTGACCCTCAAAATGCCAGGTTTTCTTTAAATCCGCAATAAAAGTGTGCCATTAATTCTGTAAGCATTTCCTAAGAGCATTTTTAAAAAATAGAATCTCTCCATACTTTCATCCCTGGCCCTTTCTTCCTCAAAACCACGAAATGATTGTTCCACAGACTTTAGCACTCACAGGTCGACGAGAGAAAGAGAGAGAGAAAGAAAGAAAGGAAGGAAGGAAGAACGAAAGGAAGGAAGAAAGAGAATCCTTTAGTCCCGTAATTACCAAAGAAATAAGCAGAACCTTGAGAAAACAAGCTGGTGTTCGAGAAAATAATTTTCATTGCCAGCACCTAACCACTGGCCTCTTTCTTAAAAAGAGGATGCAGCCCGCAGGGTAATAAAAGGCCCTATAGAACCGCATAAAAGTTCCACATGTGCTGCTCCCTGAGTGGCCTTCAGGGGGGTAAGGGCTGAAGGGGGAGTAGGGGAATGGGGCTAAGAGCGAGACAAAAAAAAAAAATCTTGCTTCTGGAGAAGCAGTTCATCTTACACAAAAAGCTAATGAACAAGACAGGTTCCCGTTTGCAGAAGGTGTTACCAGGGAAAAACAACAACAAAAATAAGAATTGCAATAATAATAATAAGATGAGCCCCAGCAGTTGGGGTTTCTGCAATTACAGTGTGAACTGCATGAAAGGATTATATGAAGTGCTCTTGGCTTGGAGGGGGAAGTAAGAGCTTCAGCTTGAGAGTCGCAAGCAGCTGCTTGGAGGCCGTGCACCTGCCGGGTCCAAGGCTGTTTTCACCTCGAGAGGAAAACAGGCCCCTTCTCTTTCCCTTTCACAGCCCCCAATCCAAAAACAACCTCTAAGAAAAGGGGAGAAATGGGGAGAAACATGGAGAGGAGAGAAAGGCAGAAAATATAAAATAAAACCTAAAAACTTTGTCCATAACATTAAAAGTGGCTGCAGACTTAGTGAGACAATCGTGGGGCTGGAGAGCCAGGGAAAGGTAGGGGTGGGAGGAGGGCGACAAGTGGGAGGGAATGACTTCATTTTAATGCAGCAACAGACAGAGCGTGATCTGATATTGGCAAAGTTTCAACGAAAATGGGGGGCGAGGGCGGGAGGAGAAGAAAGGACTCTTTTACTGTTTCAGGCGTCTAAGTCTTCCCGAGGAGCATAAGCTCAGCTCGACATTCTGGGAATAGCAATGAGGCACACACAACAATCAAAACACACTAAATCTGTTTGATGATTCAAACACATCATGCATCTGCATCCACCAAATAGGACTTCAATTAAATAACCTTGCAGATTTGAACAGGAAAAGAAGGAAGAGCGTGAGTATTTTTAATTGGTAACTCCAAATACAAGCAGTTCTGTAAAAATTAGGTGTTTGCAGTACACTTTATTCTAAAGTGAGTTGTAAGTGTGTGCTGCTCAAAAGCACCAACAGTTCCTCTCTAACACGGGATTGAAGTTGTTTCCTTCCTTATCAAGAAGACTATAGGATGCTGCTTCAAAGAGGCCTCTACCAAACAGGTGAGAAGGGCCGGCATGAGTCTTTTTCACACACAGTCACACAAATACATGCATATACACAGCCCTTTTCCAGTGTTACAGGAAAACTATACAGTTTATTAAAACAAAACAAAACACAAGCACACATACACACGCAGCACAGAAAGAATAAAAAAGCCCGTGTCGCAAATCAGTCATTGTGCAAACTACAATCTCTGTTCCCAAGTATTTTTACTTAACAAGGATTTCTATTCCTATGGAAGGGATCAATTATTTCACTACACAATTATGACTTGGGTCTTTGAGCATATGATCTATCATACATGTCTGTAATCCCTGCTGTGGAATAACACGCAGTTAGCTGTGAATGATGTGCTTGAGCGCCCCAGAAAAGGCCTTTTTTGTTGTTAGATTCACTCATTTTCAGACTGACTTCCAAACAAGCTTGGCCTGGCCTCTGCTTACTCTAAAAAAATCGAAGGAAAATAATTCATATTGAAGAGTTGGGAAAGCATGTGTAAGGCTCTCTCTTTGGACTCTTAGAAACACTTCCCTCTTTTATTGAAAATTTTATTCTACCTTCAACCTAAGCAGAAATTTGGAGAAATGAGAAGTTTTTGAAACTTCCTCGACTATACTACCCACACATACACACAAAGACTCTAAATGTACCAGTTATCTGGCAAAATATAAGTAAAATCTATTTCAAATATAAGCATTCTTCTCAACATAAACCTCTGAGATTAATCCAAAAACTATTTAGTGGAATAAGAAAGCCAAATTGTCAAATTAATAAGACATGAAAATTAACTCAATCATTCTTTAGGGCCTAAAAATATAAGCGAATCACAGAAAGGGAAGAAAGAGGTCAAGGGTGGGAACTGGAATACAAAATGTCTCACCACATTCCTATTTTCAAAGAGTAATTTGAGTGATTTGCGGGGATCAAACCATGGTGACAGCTACACATTTTAGAAAGCATACAACTTGGGGTCACAAAACAGAGTTCAAAAGAAACTCAAACCAGGGACACTGACTATACCCATCAGTTCCGGGGGAAATATGTCCCATGGACAAGCCTGTGAGCATCAGGTAAAACATGAAATAAAAGATGGGCATGTTAATCATGTAAGGGGAAATTGCCTGGACTTGTGGTAACTTAGGAACATGGAAAAGTGCAGAGACTATTCCTAGCACCCCTCAGTCAGTTGCCCTCTGAACATGGGTGAAGCTTCGTGCCCCATTGTAGAATGAGGCCAGATTCCAGGTGAGTTCTTCCCTAATGGAAACGAGGAAGGGACTTAAACGTGGGAGGCAGGAATCCTGAGTCTCAATCCTAATTCAGTGTACCCTTGAGGTAATAACTTGCTTTCCCTGAACTCAGTGTTTTCTTTTTTGTTTTTTAATGCTTTTAAATTTATTTTCTTTTTTTTGGTTTTTAGAAATATTATTTTATTGATGTTCAATTACAGTTGTCTGCATTTACCCCCACCACTCCCCCCAACCCCACCTCCCTCCCTTGTTTCCACCCACCCCACCCTTGGTTTTGTCCATGTGTCCTTTATAGTTTTTCCTGAAAACCCTTGGCCTCAGTGTTTTCATCTTGAGACAGGGGAGCTGCAGCATTAGATAGTCTCAAAAGTGTAATTCGGTCCTAAAATCCCTGATCGTGTGGGTAGAACCAGACAAGACTGGTAACGGATTTTGCACCAAGCAGTAAACAAGCCAATTTCTATGTCTCTCCCCCTGCCATGATTAAAATCCCCCAAAAGTTGAATCCCCAATAACTCACAGTTTTGATGGAAGCTCTTCAATTAGGCTGAGTAATATCAAAAATGTCTAACACAATAAAGGTAAATTGTCAGCCATAGAGTCTCTGGAAGTTCTGACCACTCACCCACCTTTGAAGCCCCATGTGAGGTGGGGGTTCGGAATCTCAGCGGAAAAGAGGAGAAGGGTATTTGTTTATCCCACTCACAACTCCTCCCCCCAAACTCCACCACATCATCCCACAGTGAGACACTGCTATTAACGGGAGTGCATCCTATCAGGGGCTAGGAGGAAAAACATGAAAAACCTTTCCTTCCCTCCCGCCTTTCCAGATTTAATCTGTCCTTCAAGCTTCCATGTTCCTTCAAGAAGATTTTGCAGAGAGTTCCACATTCATCTTTCTTTACAAATTGGTAACACTCATCTGACATTAATTATGCCTTGTGACATCTCATATTTTCATTTAACTTCTAAAGCAGCATTTCCTCAAGTAAGAAATTAATTCGG
Source organism: Desmodus rotundus (assembly GCF_022682495.2). Lineage (NCBI taxonomy): Eukaryota > Metazoa > Chordata > Mammalia > Chiroptera > Phyllostomidae > Desmodus > Desmodus rotundus. Next base: position 41,711,723 of record NC_071388.1, read on the forward strand.
TGTTCTTCAATATGATTCTGTGGTCAGAATCTAGACTAGACTCAATTAAACAAACTAGAAAACACTTTACAGCAAAATGTCCCAGAGCAATTAGTTAATAAACTGATACACCTTGTGACACTCCCAGGGATCTGGATGGCACTTGGTCTCTCCAAGATTGCTTTTTTATTTTTTAAAAAAAAGCCTGTATCAGAAAATATTATCCAATCTTTATAACAAGGTTCACTTGAGAATTAAGATTCAAGAGTTCACTTATTTATTTGGTCATTAATGGCACAACTATTTACCCACTACCTGCTTCATGCCAGGCTAGGAGCCATCAGTAATTCCCAGGCCCTCTGTGTAGTGGAGAACATACAATAGCTAATCATGCTCCAAGGTGATGAGTACAGTGACAGTGATGTGCACAGGATAATATGAACGTCAACGGAGAAATGCCTACCTGGTAGGAGAAGAGGGATCAGGAACATAGCTTTCTCCAAGGGGTGACATCAGAAGTGAGGATGGGAGGGACCCATCCTGTTGGTGACTATTTATAACGACTCACAATTTATAAAGTTTTCCACATAAATTAGTACAGTACCTATTTTACATATTCTCTTGAGCACTTGCAATATATTAGATGCCTTGAATTCATTTGCACTTTAATTTGCCTTTTGAAGAAGGTGCATCTCCTTGCGAGTTTCCCCGTGTAGTTTTCCTAGCTGTGAAATGCTTCTATTCCAACCTCAGATGACAGTGAAAGGTAAATTAAGTTTGGATCTCCCATGTATGTATTTTTTCATATATTCCTAAGGACAAAACTCATTAGGGAATATCTATCAAATTCTCAAGGAAAGAATATGGTAATATTTTCAAAATAATGAGATCTAAACATTTGAAAGCCTTGTAAACAGTGCAAGTCACAGAAAGGAACTTTCTGTTTGTTCCCAGTAAAGGTGTCACTTGGAATTCCTCAGTGGAGTACCAACAGAGACACCCTGGACCCCACAAGGAGGCCAGCCTGACAAAGACAAGGTAGTTTTGCTTGATGAAAACCCTTGAAGACACTGCCACTGAGGGCAGGCCCAAGGCTCGCCTTGCTGGCTGGTGGGTATTGCTCATCTTTCGACCTACATAAGATTCCTTAAGGACATGTTTTGACCATAGACCACAGGTGGCAAACACAAGGCCCATAGGCCGAATCCAGCCCTCCACCTTGTTTCATCCGGCCCAGCACCTTGTTTCTACCCAGCAGCAGCACTGAGCTCCTTGCCCTATTTAAGGAGTAGTTACATTTATATAGTCCTAAAATTACATTTGGCCTTTTGAAGGTAACTGCGAGGCTGATGTGGCCCCCGGTGAAAATGAGTTTGACACCCCTGCCATAGACCATCCAAAGCCATTTGATAATAACCTGTGGTTTGTTGGGATTTTGTGATACTTACACTATTATCACTTCTCACACATACGTAAACATAATGAGTCACCTACATGAGACACAGCTCTGACTGCTCCTTTAAAATAAAAACTTCATACCACTTAACCTTTTTCCAGTGACACATTAGATTCCCTTACATTCTTCCTTTCAGCAGGATAATTTATGAGAAAGAGAGAGCCTCCCTCCTCCCCCATTCATACCAGCTGTGTAGAGAAATTTTCTTTGTAATGTTAAAATCAAGTAAGGAAACCTGGTGCTGGGAGGCTGGGATGGGGGAGGGAGGGATGCGGTGAGAGAAACAGCAATAGCTTCTATGCATGTGGCAGACTTCAGTCATTCCGTAGTGGATAGAGCCCTAAACCAGGAGTAAACCAGGAGTGACCCAGCTCTACCTCCTACTGACTACAAGACATTTTCCTCGCCTTCAGTGGAATACTAATGTCTTCCTTGGGTCATCTTCACGGTGTTAAGAGGCTCACATGAGTCAAAAACAGGTGAAAGCACTATGAAAGGTCTAAGATATGCACTATGAAAAGTGCAATATCAAGGCCTCGCTTCCCTGTGATGCAATTTGGTCAACAGCTTGGGCCACAGAGTCAGACCCACCTGAATTAGAAACCAGCTTCTGTCTCGTAGCAGCTGCATGACCTGAGGCAAGTTTCACTCTCTAAGCTTCATGTTCTTCATCTATAAAGTGGAGACCACTAACCCTCAAAGAGTTGTGAGGATTTGATGAGATCATAAACTGCGCCCTGACAGTGTCTGCAATAGAGGTTTCTCAGTGAACACCATTTCACATCACTAGTGAAGAGTCACCGCCATATGGATCATCTTATTGCTGCAGTATGGGAGAATGAGACTCATCAAGTGTGTTCGGAGGCCCATCACATATAAAATTTGTGTTATTTCCTCGTTAGAGGCTTTCCTCAGTCCCCCGCCCCTCCCCAAGTTCATTAGTCTCTCTCCCATACTACCTCTGTTTCAATACTCTATTGTACTTATTAAACACCATTTTGTAACTTATTTATTCATATGTTTCCTCTACTAGACTATAAGCCAAAGGGGGCAGGAGTAAGAGTGGGGTGGGGATAGGTGGGGTGGGAGAAAGTCGTGGTGGGAAAATGGAGACAACTGTACTTGAACAATTAAAAAAGAAAGAATTGATGGCAGGAGTCTGTCCTATTCATCTCAGACTCTCCCATGCCTAAGATAGTGCTTCCTCAGAATGGACACTGAATAAAAGCTTATGGGATTGGACAGGTGAATATATAATGTTCTGCTGTAAGTCAGTCCTCAAAAAAGTGACAGAGACATGATAGAGGAAAGGAGCTGAGTGCTCACGACCCAGGACAGCCTTCACTGTGGCACAGTCTCCTGCTCACTTCCTAGCATGGACTTCTGCAGATCTGATGCCTCTGCTATGCGGTTCAAGCAAACATTCATAACTCATTCATTTTTACTGCTTCTGTAAGGCCAATAAAAAGGAAGCAAGACAGTGTTGGAAGTACATTTTTAAAATTCAGTTAACCTCACCTTTCTTCAGATTTTGCATCCCTAATATAATGTCATAAAATCCTGAACACCAAACCAAAGAGAACAAACATCAGCTATCTCAGAATCAGGGAATTCAAGCAAGGGCTAGGTGTAGATGAAGTTGATGGTTTCCCACATACTGTGATTTCCACACAGAACTGCAAGACTCTACCCTCTCAATAATTTTCTTACACAAATCTTTCCTCCTTCCAAACTAGCCTGAAATTCTTGACTTGTAACTTCACATATATGTGTGTGTTATTTAAGGTGTTGTTAGGGGTGGGCTGGACATACCATCTTCAGAAAACCTTTGCAAAAATGCCTGCTATCTTTTCTCATTAGTATATTTGTGTCATCCATATGAATGTGCCTTTTACATCATAATAAATTATCATTATCAACACAGAATATTTTTATCAGGTCAGCTTTGGGTCCCACAGAAGATAGCTTGGCCTTGGGGAAAGAAAAATTGAAAAGGACATTTAGATTTTAATCTACCACTTTGGGACTGGAACCACATGCACCCTGAAGATGGTGGACCAAGGAGAGGTGACTTACTTAGAGCCCTGGGCCCTGGGCAGCTGGGCAGGAAGCGTAATGATGGAAGTCAGAAGTCAATATTCAATCCTGCTGTCCCTGGAATCTATTCATTATTCTTTTTGTTGTTGTTTTCAAGTAAAGCTTAGTGAGTACTGAGCATGTGCTAGCAAGAGGGCAAGTCTTGGTATACAGTGGTGTGAATACAGAAGTAGTACCTCCCTTTGTAAAGTACATAATCCTAATGTGAGAGACAGATATTTAAACAAGCATACTGATTAACATTTAATTTTAAAACTAGGAGTCAGAGGATGTGGAGGAAAGGGAACCCTCATTTACTGTTGACGAGAATGTAGCCACTGTGGAAAGTAATATGGAGTTACCTCAAAAAATTAAACATGGAACTGCCTTATGACCCACTGATTCCACTTCTGGGAATATGTCTGAAGAAACCCAAAATGTCAATACTAATTCGAGAGAATATATGCACCCCTATGTTCACTGCAGCATTATTCCTAATAGCCAAGATTTAGAAGCAGCCCAAGTGTCCATCAGTAGAAGAGTGGATACAAAAGCTGTGGTACTTTTACACAATGGAATACTATTTGGCTGTAAAAAAGAAGAAAATCTTACCATTTGCAACAGCATGGATGGACTTGGAGAGCATTATGCTAAGTGAAATAAGCCAGTCAGAGAAAGACAAGTACCTCATGATCTCACTCATATGTGGAATCTAATGAACAAAATAGAAACAGACTTATAGACAGAGAACAGACAGCTGTCAGAGGGGATGGGGATCACAGGGCTGGGTTAAAGGGATAAAGGGATTAAGCAAAAACAAAACAAAAAACTCACAGACAGACAACAGTATGGTGATTACCGGGAGGAAAGGGGGTTGGGGGCAGGTAGGACACGGTATAGATGGAAGGAGATTTCACCTGGGGTGGTGAACACACAATACAATATACAGATGACATAGAACTGTACAGTTGAAACCTATATAATTTTATTAACAGATGTCATACAAATAAATTCAATAAAAAAGAAAATAAATAAAAGCAAGAGACAGTTA